>NC_069789.1:74801597-75426597 GCF_027406575.1 Nycticebus coucang
TTCTTCTCCATCGTGGATTTAAGGGTCATTGATGAACGGTGTCATGCTTACAGTTATATTCGGTGGCTCTGATTGAAGTTTGTCTTTCAGAAAGTCTAACCTAATCTAGAGATTCTCCTTCCCCAAGCATTGCTAAGAATTGCAGAACCTACACAGAGGTGTACTGTGAATCCTCGGTTGGGTTCACTTCCTGGTTTTTCTGCTGGAGAAACAGGGTAGCTTTACACAGAACAAGATCTTCCATTGGTTTTAGTAGTGTCTGCCATTGTCACTACTCTTCTAGACACTATAAGGTCCATGGATCACGGGCTACACCCAAAGAAATGTTTTTTTACTGTTTTACCCAGAATTTCAGAGAGTTAGTCTTATCACATAGCATTTGGAGTCTGTACTATTAGAGATATTGCCAGTACACAACCCTACCAAGTACTGGAGACTGTAAGCAAGACAAAAGTTATTGAAGAGCCTAAACCTCCACGGCCTACACTCATTCCACCTTACTCGGTCAGGGTTTTCTTCCACTCAGGAGATTTTCTCACAAGGCATCTATCACTTCTCCTCATGTTCTGACTTTCTCTGAGTTCCCTACAATTTATTGGACATATCTGAACATATTCATTACAAACACAGAGAGTTCAGATTAATCTCGGTACACATGGAAAGAAATACATGTCAGCCCATGATATTATCCAAAGTTAACAAATGGTTGGTATTTGTTAAGATGCTTCTCTGTCCCAAATGCTTAGAGAGGTAGGAGTGAAGAATGCATCCTTAACTTCAAAACCAGGAAATGTCACATAGATTTTCTATGGTTGTTTGGGTACAAAGGGGGAAATTTGCTTCAAGGTCCAATGTTATTAAAACAATAAGAGGGAGTCTAGGCAAGAGAACACTTGGTTTCATTAAACCTAAGATCCACATCTTAGGAGATGTGGAGAAATTGTGACAAAGCTCTGGAAGTTGTTCTGTAAGTATTTTTCAGGATCTAGGACAGGTAAAGGCCCTCATCTTTCCCATTTACCCTGCTATCTATTTTAACAGAATTTTTATGTGGTTACATGTTTTCAAATATACTCAAGACATGGTGCTCATAATTTTCTTAGTAATATGTCAAAGCTTAATTTCATCTCTGGGCTCATCAGAAAGCCCATTTTTTGTTGAAACAGTAGAAGGACATCACCCACACTCTTCTTTTCCTAATTAATCAAGTGGACTGTCCTAATTTCACAATCATATGCTTAGGAAGGATCTGATTTCCAGTCATCAGAATGGTAGAGATTCATGTCGTGGTGTGACTTGTAGAGATTCATGTCGTGGTGTGACTTGCCTGTTACAGAGTCCTTCAAAATTTCCTTTGCTCCTTTATATCCTTAGATTAAGCAAGAGCAAAACCACTATACTGTGGCCTCTCTGCTAGAGGAGACATATGGCTTTAGCTGGGTTATTCACAGAAACCTACAACACGAGTCAAGATTCTCCAGAGAAACAGAACCAGTATAAGATAGATAGATAGATAGATAGATAGATAGATAGATAGATAGATAGATAGATAGATAGATAGACAGACAGATAGATAGACAGAAAGTAATTTATTATAGGGATTGGCTTATGCAGATATAAGACTAAGAAGTCTAACATTCTGCCATTTGCAAGCTAGAGAACCAGCAAAGGTAGTGGAGTAAACCCAATAGCCTGAGAACCAGGGAAGCTAACAAGGTAACTCTGAGTTTAAAGGATCACCTACTGCTGAGGGTAGGTGAAGATGGGTGACAGCCCAATAACAGAGAGCAAATTAGGCCTTCTCTGCCTTTTTTATCTATTCGGGTCCTCAACAGATTGGATATTGTCCACCTATAATGGTGAGGATAAATTTTCTGTATCAGTCTGTTGATTCAAATTCTCATCTCCTCTAGAAACCCCTCCCCCCCCACACACACACAGACATAGTTAAAAATAATGTTTTATCAGCTATCTGGGCATTCCTTAGCCCAGTCAGGTTTACACATTCTATTAGCCATCACACCTACCCTCCTGGCAGGCATATAGGGTTCAGCAATGAGCATTAGACCCAAGTAGAGCCACGAACTCCATGAGTGGATTTTTATGTCTGGAAATAGAGTGATAGATAGTCCTGTGAGGATCTTACCAATGATTACCAATATTAAGAGGACTGCAGCTGCAGTCTCTCTATTCTACTCTATTTACTCAGGAGAAATAAAGGAAGGTGAGATAGGAAAACTAATATGCAACCTTGGACAGAGCAAAAGTCCTGGAGAGATTAAGTTTATTTCTCAATGATGGGCTCCAAGTGTTTTGGAGTCTTTGAGTCATCCCTGCCATTTTAGCCAATTAATTGTTTGAATTCCATGACCTATCAAAACACTAAACTGTCTTTCCAGAAAATGTTTCATTTTCTTTTGTTCTAATACAAGCTAATTTGAGTGTTTTTATGGCGCTTGCCAAAAACAAAAAAGTAAGCCTTACGTAAGATAGTAAATGGCTTTGGATGTAAAGCTATTGTATTAGAATTTGAAAGAAAAAGAAAAAAGAGAGAGAAATGAAATGTCCACAAATTAAAAATAGTCATGGCAAAACTATAAAAACAAAATATGTTGCAGCATTAGAACTATGTTTTTGAAGATTGGTATATAATCAGTGTTTATGTGAGAAACTAACAAATGAAAAAGCAAAATGTAAAATTGTTTAATCAATATTAATTACATTTATTTGTCAATATAGGGATGAATGTGTAGAAGAAAATATATGTAAATGTCAAGGTGCACAGGTGATGGCTATCACAGGTGATATGGTATTCACACTGTCCTTTCTTTGCAAGATAAGCATATTGCTTTTTTATATGGGAAATCATAAAATTATATTATTTCTTTTGTTTTCATGCATACATTAATGCATTTATGGGGTACATTGTGCTGATTTCATATAGAATTAGGACCACTTACATCACACTGGTTAATATATACCTCATCTTGTTTACTTAATTATTGTGTTAAGACATTTATACTCTATACTAATAGATCCAACATAATGTACTCCTACATTATAGGTGTGATCCAGCCATTCACCCTCCCTCGATCTGACCTCCTCCCTCCCCTCCAATCCTCTCTCCTCCCTCCTTCATCTTGGGCCATAGTTAATTATATTATTTCTATGTAAAGATAATGTTAATTTAATACCTAAACAAATTATAAGAAATTTCAAGTTAATAGAATCAAATTACTAAAGTATTTTATAGAAAGAAAGCCAGAGAATGAATGAGAGAGAGTTGGTATTCTAAGTAGTCTTTATTCTCTGTACACATTTATACAAACAAACCACAAAAGTGTCTCTCCCAATAAATTAGATTCTTAAGTGACTTGTTCTTTAAACAAATATTAAGAAAATATGATAATTACTTGAATTGTGCTAAATTTTTCCTTTAATTAAGAAATAAAGCCCACATGGATAAGATAATTCTTATGCTGAAAAGGTATGCAATTCCAATTATGTGTGCAAGCAAGCACTGTATAATGAATTGTACCCTTTATCTTTTGCAATTGCCTTCTGAAAAAGGTACATCATCTGGCTTGTTAAATATTTAGTTTAAATACTTTCACTGATTTTTTTGCAATAGAGGCCTGCTCCTTAGAAAGCTAATGGCAAATACTAACAAGTTCTGAAAGTTAAAAAATAAATGAATAAAATAAACAAAAGGATATCAAGGTAATGCCTACTAAAATAAGAACATTTCTCTTAGTTAAAGACTCTTTTTTTTCATATCAATTGAGTATACACTAGTAATTGTGTATACGATTATGGCTAACATTGCTGTAACACCTATAAATTAAAATTATAAATAAATGACCACATCGGATAATAAGGATTCCCTCAATAAAAAATAATTCAATTTTAATAGAGATGAAGCATGTAATACATTTATTTGAACATCACAGAATGAGAAATTGTATCATTGGGCTCTTGAACATTTTTAACTATCTCCAAAATGATCGTAATTATTTCACATATCAAAAATTCATGAATCTCCATTTTTCCTAAAAATGCAGAATATTTAAGTAACATAGTTTATCATAATTAAAGGAGAAATTTTTATTTTAAAAAATAATTCTAGGGTGGCGCCCATAGCTCAATGCATAGGGTGCTGGCCACATACACCAAGGCAGGCAGGTTTGAACCCAGCCTTGCTTGCTAAACAACAATGACAACCGCAACAAAAAAAAAGCCAGGCATTGTGGCAGGTGCCTATAGTCCCAGCTACTCAGGAGGCTGAGGCAAGAGAATCGCTTAAGCAGAAGAGTTAGAGGCTGCTGTGAGCTGTGATGCCACAGCATTCTACCAAGGGTGACAAAATGAGACTCTGTCTCAAAAAAATAATAATAATTCTAGATCTTTCAACAATTCATTATTTATTCTCCTTCCACATAGTGAATTTCACACTTGGAGAGTTATAAATCTTTGTGTAACATCTTAAGACTCCTTTACAGGCTGAGCTCCATGACTCACATCTGTAATCCTAGCACTCTGAGAGGCAGAAGCAGGAGGTTTGCTTGCACTCAGGAGTTCGAGACCAGCCTGAGCAGGAGTGAGACTGCATCTTTACTAAAAAATAGAAAAATAAACCAATGTGGTAGGTGTCTACAGTCCCAGCTACTTCGGAGGCTGAGACAGGAGGATCACTTGACCCCAAGAGTTTGAGTTTGCTGTGAGCTGGGCCAATGCCACAGCACTCTAGCCTGGGCAACAGAGCAAAACCCTGTCTCAAAAAAAATATTATATATATATATAATTTTTTCTATATTTATATTTAAATTCCTCTTCCAGTTGTTATTCTTTTAAATCACTTTTCATTACTCTTAAGATAGAGCTCACGTTGACCTACAAGGCCCTAGGTAATATCTCTCTGCTTATCAATTAAAAGTTATCTCAAACTACTATCTTTCTTTCTCCTTAAGGAAGCCATGATGGATTTTATTTTGTGCCTTGACCATAACATATCCTTTTTGCCAAATAACCTTTTTTTCTTTATAAAGTCTGATATTTAAGCTATGGTTAGTTTTACTATTGTTTCCATAGAGAAGCTACTCATTGATCATATCTCCATCCACTATCAGACACTCTAACACATTACTCATTTTATTTCCTTAATATATGAACCATAGCATGTAATTATGGTGTTTATCTATTTACCTCTTTATTGAGTATCCCCCAACCCCAAGTAGTTCTGCCTCCTTTTCTATGAGGATAAGAATCATTTCTATAGTAGGTACTCAATAAATAATTGGGATTAACAAATAAATATATAAGGGAATCAAATTTGAGAGAGGAGGTGAATTGAGTGCATTGTGGGAGTCCTAGATTGGGTGGGAGGTTCTCAGATCAAAGACGCTTGATCACAGAACAGAGCATGCGTTGAGTCTAGGAGAGCGAGCAAGAATAAGTCAGCTGAAGACAGAACCTATAAAGATCTTTGAGACCTTCATGCCAAAGGCAAAAGAACCCTATGCAACAACAACAACAAAAATCCTTTCAGGTATTGTAGAGACTCCAGAGTTAAATTTGGTGACATAGTACATTGCAAATTGTATAATGATGGGTCTCCAGTTTTGTGAGATAACTAAAGCCAGACAATAAAAGCCCTTCTGCATACTAATATTCTTTTTAATTTCAAATTAATATGAGGGTACAAATTTTTAGGTTATGTAATTCTCACTTCCAAGGTAAAATTTAAGTTGTAGTTGAGCCCTTCACCAGGGCACATGCTGAATACCCTCACATGTGCACATTAGGTGAGATACGGCCAATTGCCCTGGCTCCCCTGTCACCCTTCCCCTCCCTCCTCCCTTCTCTCACCTCCCCTTTGCTAGATTATATTTGTGTTTTATCATTTATGTGGGGGTGTAATTGTTTATATATTTGTTTCATATTGCATATTTATGTTTTTAATTATATTTTATTTTCAAGATGTGTTTAGTAAAATATTGTACAAGAAAGCAAACTGTAGATAAAGCACTCTGATTGGCAATATCAAGGTTGATTTTCGAAGTTTTTATTTTAAGAAACTAGATAGAAAATCAGTGCCATTTATTAAGACAGGCAATTAATCAAGAAAGAATGTTCAAATGAGAGAGAAGAAAGTCCCATGTTAGTCATGTGTTTCCAATTCATATAGGTGTATTAAGATAGGTTTCCAAAATGCAAAGAAATATGAAATTCTTAAAATCTGAGCTGGAAGAGGAGACTAGAAGTGGCGGCTAGAAGTTGTGATACTAATCAAAGAATTCATAAATATTTTATCTTTTTCCACATGAGATCACATTCCTCCGATTCTTTGTTATAAGGAAAGGCCATGGCAATAAAATACAAGAAACACTGATGTATGTTATTTCTACAAAGATGCTTTAAGAGCCAATGTGTAAATTACCACTTTCTTTGAGTAATCATAAAGACAACTGACCCCAGCTGCTCTGTGAGACATTAAATCTTTATTGGGCTAAGCCTTTGAGACATTGGGGCTTGCTGATTACTTAAGAAAAGCCTAGTCTCTTATTATTAGTAAAGAAATTATCAGTTGTCCATTTATACATGGTAATGAAAGCCATGATAGCAGATGAGAATTCTGGACAGTATGTAAAAGAGAGGTAAGCCAGGAACTGCGACATACGGAACAGAATCATTTGTAATATAGATCTTCTAAGGTCACTCAGAGATCCTTTGACCTTTGAATGAATGTCCTCAAAGGTCACTATGCAGTAGTTCGAAGAAACTTACAAAAAGACCAATGTCACAGATACAAAGAGAGAAAGGAATTTCAAGGAAGAAATAGAGAATAGAATCAAATACAAACTAATCAAATAAGTTGAGAAATGAAAAGTGAATCTGTGTTTGGAAATTGGACCATAGTGAGAGTTTTTTTCTTGCCTTTTTTTTTTCTTTTCTGGGTGTGTTTTTCTAGGACTGTTTGAAGACACAGTGAAGTAGGTTTAGGATTGGCCAGGAGGTAAAATATACTTTCAAAAAGATTGATTGTCGGGCGGTGCCTGTGGCTCAAGGAGTAGGGCGCTGGTCCCATATGCCGGAGGTGGCGGGTTCAAACCCAGCCCCTGCCAAAAACCACAAAAAAAAAAAAAAAAAAAGATTGATTGTAAAGGGTAAGATCTTATATTTTCCATAAAAAACAATAATTAAAATAATGAAAATAGCGTGATCATCAGAACTTCTTTTATTTCATCCTTTAATTATAAAAATAGCCATAAACATTGCATGTAAAAATATCAATACCATATATGTTCAGTGACTTAAACAGTAACAGAAAACTATAAACAATTAAAATAGGGAAATAAACACTGATATAAGTGACTTTAGAAAAAGTAGAATTTTTACATAAACTATTGTACTATAACTTTACATACATTCTATATGTATGTAAACAGTGACCAAGACGTATCCACTGCTATAATACTCTGAAATAAAAACTAAGCAAATAATTAATTTAAAAAGAAAATAGAATTAATCTCAAAGAACACTAAAAGTATGGTAAACAAGATATAAAGGCATGCTTATTTCTGACTAAAGTGTACATAGTTATATGCATACACACACCTCTACATATATACATAAGTACAGATGTACATACATGTTACATGGCTTATATTATGTGTGTGTGTGTGTGAGTGTATAGGCCAAATGTGTGCATGCACACTTGTATAACTATATTGATACTGAGGATAATAAATTGGTAAATATATTTTGTGAAACAAATTCCACAACATTTTCAGAATGCATTAATCTATTAATTTAGGATAAAAATATAATCTGTACTTGGCCAGGTGTGGTGGCCCACACTTGTAATTTTAGCACTACGGGAAGCCGAGGGGGGAGGATCCCTTGAGCTCAGAAGCTCAAGACCAGCCTAAGCAAGAGTGAGACCCCATCTCCACAAAAAATAAGAAAACGAATAGAAGCTGGGGCAGGCACCTGTAGTCCAAGCTACTCAGGAGGCTAAGGCAGGTGGATCACTTGAACCCAGGAGTTTGAAATTGCTGAGAGCTAAGCTGATGCCAGGGCACTGTAGCTCAGGTTACAGAGTGAGATTCCATCTCCAAAAACAACAACAACAAAATGTACTCAAGATTATTTAATCTTTCTCTTAAAGATGTTTTGTCTTATAAATGGAATTTACTCAGATGTAGGTCCTCGTGTGTATTTTCATAAATAAAATTAGTTATCATTTATCTAAATATGATAATACAATCTCATTTGGACAGCTAAAGTTTTTTGAATAGTGAATATCTTGAAAATATAAATATATATATAAATATATATCAGCTTATTTACCCTTAGTCAAATATTTTTGCAAGCAAAGGCTCCTAATAACTCTTATCTATTGTTGGAAAAAAAGAAGCAAATATTAAATACCTCTGAGCTGGTAATTGTTTGAGATGATAAATTTATAGAAATAAATAGATAATATTCTCAGTCTCAAGAAATATTTTGTTGTCTTGGTGTGCATTAGACATCATTCTGAATATCAATAGTGTTTAGAAGTAGTTTGAATTGATGTTAAGCTTAAAATGTAAATTTATGCAGCAATTAGAGAATCATTTATGTAGAAATGCAGCAAATTTGAGATAATATAAAATTGCTACAAGCTTTTAGACAAGGTGAGAACCTAGCAAACTCATTATAAGCTGTCAGATGAAGCGTTGTGTTGTTATGGACATTCTATTTTAATGCTGATGGGATGAGAGATTATTTATTATCCTTGCTAAGTATATCAAGATCCATCATTTCTTAATAAGATTCCCTTCTGGTTATAATTAAAATTTGGTCTTTTCAAACTGTAAGCGACAATATACTATCATACAAATTAGAAGCTTATAAATTTAAGCTATAAAAGAAGGCACATAATTGTTTCTTGTTACTTTACACAACTATCATACCTAAATACCATTCCACTCTTAAAGATGTCAGATCAATACTATTTGTTTATGTTAATAAAGTGATCAAAAATTCATACATTATTATGAAATCTGAATAATTATGTGCCATAAGATGTTATAAGGTTTTCTTTAGCATTAACTCTGTGGTTTTACAAGTCAGAAAAAAAATCTTGCTCTAAAACATTCTTCAGAATAGTGCTACTTAAGGTGTCTGCAGGCCAGTGGAGGATACAAACCAGTATAGTCCTGATTTGTTCAATAAATTATTTGAGAGAGAGAGTTTAGAAACTTTACTGCAATATGGCATTGCCGAGACATACAAGAACATCACCTTTTTGTTGTTGTTGAATCATTTTTATTTTTTTAGTCTTCATCTCTCAATGGATTGGAGGGGAAAAAACAAGCATTGCTTCTGTCAATCCATGAGCATGACAAGTTTTTCCTTCTGTTAACATCCTCTGCAATTTATTTTTTCGGTGTTTCCTAGTTCACTCTATACAGATCCTTCACCTCCTTTGTTAAATATATTCTAGGGTATTTTATTTTCTTTGATGCTACTGTGAAGGGTATTGCATATGATGTTGGCTGTGGGATTGTCATAGAAGGCTTCTATCAATTTAAGGAATGCCCTATCTATGCCAATTTTCTTAAATGTTCTTATCAAAAAAGGGTTCTGAATTTTGTCAAATGCTTTTTCTGCATTTATCAGAAGGATCATATGGTCCTTATCTTTACTTCTATTTATATGGTGAATTATGTTTATAGACTTGCGTATGTTGAATCAGTCTTGCATCTTGGAATAAAGCCCACCTGGTCATGATGAATTATTTTTTGATGTGCAGCTGAACTATCTTTGCTAACAGTTTATTGAGTATTATTCAATCTATATTCATTAAAGATATTAGTCTATAGTTTTTTTTTTGTTGTTGTTGTTATGTCCTTTCCTGGGTTTGGCATCACAGTGATATTCATTTCATAGAAGGAGTGGGGGAGGGTTCCTTCCTTCTCAATGCTATGGAATAGATTCTTCAATATTCAATAACAAGTCTTATTTGAAAGTTTGTTAGAATTCTGATGGACTGGCTCAGTACCCACAGCACAGTGGTTACAGCACCAGCCACATATACCAAAGGTGGCGGGTTCAAGTATGGCCTGGGCCAGCCAAGCAACAATGACAACTGCAACAAAATAGCCGAGCATTGTGGTGGGCACCTTTAGTCCCAGATACTTGGGAGACTGAGGTAAGAGAATTGCTTGAGCCCAAGAGTTTGAGGTTGCTGTGAGCTGTGATGTCACGGCACTCTACCAAGGGTGGCATAGTGAGACTCTGTCTCAAAAATAAAAAAAAGAATTCTGATAGACTAATGGCCAAGAAACAAGTGAAAAAATTCTCATTTTCGAAGAATCAGGGAGATGCAAACCAAAACCACACTGAGATATCCCCTAACCCCAGTGACAATGGCTGACATCATAAAGTCAAAAGCAACAGATGCTAGCATGAATACAGAGAAAAAGGAACACTTATATCCTATTGGTGGAACTGCAAACCAGTACAATATCTATGGAAAAGGAGATTCCTCAAAGAACTAAAAGTAGACCAACCATTTGATCTTGCAACCCCACTAATAAGTACTTACTCAAAGGAAAAAAAAGACGTTTTATCATAAAGACTTGCACTAGTATGATTATAGCAGCACAATTCACAATCACAAAGATGCGGAAACAATCCAAGTGCCCTTCAATACATGAATGGATTAATAAATTATGGTATATGTATACCACAGAATATTATTCAGACATAAAATGATGGGGATCCACTGTATTTTTTAATAACCTGGATGGAATTGGAGGCCCTTTTACTAAGTGAAGTATCGCAAGAATTGAGAAACAATTGGAACAATTGGATCGAATTGATCAACACCTGTATGCTCATATGGAAGCAAAACTGAATGAAATTCAAGTAGAGGGAAGAGATGGGTTAATTCCCACCTGAGAGTTACATTGCATGGGAATATTGCACTTTCTTGGTGAAGGATGACCTTATAACTCTGACTGTAGCTTTACAAAAGCAAACTATGTAACCAAAATATTTGCACCTCCATCATAAAGTGAAAATTTTTGTAAAGTAAAACAAATTGTACCCACAATTCTCTGGTTATTCTAAAGACATAATTCAGAATACAAAACCAGCATAAACATTTTACCTCACTAATACCCGAGATACATGCATTTTGATCATGTCCCTGCATAGCTCCTCTCTATTATCCACTTCCTTATCACTTCTTCATCTATACTATTTTTTAATTTAATCCTCTAAGTTTATTTCTTTCCTGCTAGCTTTACTTCTCGCCCTCCGTTTCTGGCCTTCTGAAGGTCTCTTTACTCATTATGCCATTGTACAAATCAAACTCAAGGCTGAAAACTTTGTTGACAATTAAATTAGCTTTTGAATCCTCTCTAGATAACAACGTCTTATATGACCCTGAAATAATGACTTCCTGTTGCATTTTAAGCATTTCTTTGGATTTGGATTTTAACGCCATACACTTTTTTTTTTAATTTCTATCTACATAATCATGACTTTAACATCACTATCATTTTTTTAGCAGTATTCTTTTTTCTGGCTTCATTGATATATATAGAACAAGCAAAAATTGTATGTAGTTACGAAACACGACATGATGTTTTGATATACATATGTGCAGGGAGAATGGGGACTGAATACCCCATTCTTGGCAAGGGAAAACACTCTCAGAAAAGGGGAAGAACAGGGAAATAAGTTGAGCAAGGCGGAATAAAAACAATTTAGCTAGCTTACTTTCAAAGTGACAATTGAATTACTTGTCTGGGCAGTTTCTGCTTTTACTGGAAGCATGGCCTGTAAAGGGATACAGCTTACAAACACCCCAGCTGGGTCTGTGAACATTCTGAAAAACAATGGCCATAGCAGAAGCTGCATGCAAAGCCTGGCAAGGAACATTAACCAGGCCAACCCCTGCCCAATTGACAGTCAACAACTTTCCAGAAGCAAATACCCATTGTGGAGATTTATGTAATGGCCAGGGGAGAAATCAAGAGAATAGCTTAAGCCCTGAGATATGTGCAGGAGGATTTGCATCCACACCCCAGAGGGAAACACCTCTGGGTGCAGATAAGGGGAAATTTTCTCTTTTCCACTGATTCTTCAGAGGAGAACTAATGCCACCATGTCTGCTCCACAGAGAAATGATAGGGTTCTAACCTCCCCCAGGGGATCTGTGTGTACAACCACAAACAGGAGGCTGCCCCCACATAAGGCTCAGGTTCCAGATTTCTCAAGGCTGCCCAGACCCTTAAAGTTAATGATTATAGATAGGATAAGAACTAACATGCTTACTCATAGAAACTGCTGATGTTTTTACTCCCTTCCTCAGTTTACCCCCTCAGGTAAATAAGAAAATAGCCTTCTAAATAAAACCTGGGTGGAACAAGCACTCAGAGCCACTGGCTGAAGCCCCACAAGCTAGCAGTGGACCCCTGTGCCCCCTCTTTAAAACTCTAGACTGTGTCTTTTCCCTTTATCTCTCACTGCTTGTACTTTTATTTTTCCCAGTTGATTGCTGCCATTTCCACAGGTCTTGAAGGACCCTGCCCCTGGGGCAGGACCCTGACACATATGCATTGTGAAATGATTACCACAATCAAGACAATTGACATATTAATTACCTCACATCGTTATAATTTGTGTGTGTATGCAGGTGTGTGTGTGTGTGTGTGTGTGTGTGTGTAGTAAGAACACATGAGATAAACTTTCTCAGCAAATTTCATGTACATAGTACAGTATTCTGGACTGTAGTCACCATGCTGTATGCTAAATCTCCACCAAGCGTTCATCCCATATAAGTGAACCTTTTTACCCTTTGACCAACAATTCCCTCTGTTACTTATTAGTCTCTGAACTTTCTCTTGAAATATAATAAAATTAATGCAATATCTTACAAATATAATTCAATATAGAATTAGTCAACCTACAGGTGTAAACCTTTTAGTATTTATCTTTTAATTTTAAGAAATGTAATATTATAATACCTTGTTGCTTTGCGGATAAGAAGATTAAAATAATAGAACATACTATAACTTTAACTACAAGGTGGGGTTCTTTTTGTTGTTGTTAGCTCCATTGATCTACTCATGCTACTTTTCTTCCAAGAAGTTGGGAGAGAAAGAACATTTGTATAGTTATTTAGAAGAGTGATAAAGGATAGATTGTTATTGATAATCAGGGTCCTTCCTGGCTCCCAGATTTATTTCAATAGCTTCTTCAATTCAGGAACCATAAGTAATGGTAGTAAAATATTTAATAAAGAAGGTCATATTTAGGATGCCCTACATTTTTCTTCTTCCTGATAGCATACATAGGCTTATTCTGGGCAATTAAATACCTACACAAAAGGAAGACAAGAAATCCTTGGAGGAGAAAGTTAAAGATTATGATACTTAAAACCTGAAATGGTGACATGTGCTACTATTCCCTCGGCTACAATTTGCTCAGGTGTTTTCATCAGGTAAAAATATCTCAAAGTACATTGTAAATTGAAGGATTAGTAAAATGTGTCAACACTAGAACTGTGAAACCCCATTATAATGAAAACTAAAAATGTCTATCACTAGTATATAAAAAAATAATAAGTAAGTGTAATGATAAGAGATAAATGAAATATGTTTATATTTCTTGATATCAAGATTAAGTGATTTTAGTATTTTCTAATAAGAATTGAAATAAATGTAATCCCTAAATAAAAGAATTAAGAATCTGGAATTACAGACAAGAATGCTTACTTATGAAAAATTATCACTCTGAACCAAGCTTTCTGAAAATTTAACAATTTATATTCTCAAAAGCAAAATCTAAAGATATTAATGAAAAAAGATCTCCATAAAACTCTGCTAGGACATTGCCTTTGTAGCACAGATACAAAAGCAAAGTTTGGATTGCAAAGAAATGTAGTAGTCAGAGTAATTAGATGTTTTCCTTTAACTCCGGGATACATTTCGTGTTGAAATCTTCTCTCTGAATTAGTAGTGGAGCTTCTGAGGAATATAAATTATCTTTCTAGTGCTTTTTAGAGTGTATCAATTTATTTTCATCACAGCTGACACTGTCTTAAGCCAAACCTGAAAGAACTGGTGATGATTTCAAAGATGTTATTCAAAAAACTTTGTTAAAAAATGACATGTCTTCCTTAGAACACTTCAACTTTCCTAGTGATGTCAAATAACAATACAGAAAACAATTTGAGTGGTTCTGTGAATTTACTTCTCTTATCAGTTAAAAATGTAAATATCATTTGAGGGCACAGCCTAAGCATTCTCTCCTTTTGTGTGGAATATGATTTCATCATGCTTATGCCCTTCTGTCTCCCTTAGAATAACTTACGAGGACATAAAAAGAAGCGTGCATAAATAATTCATCATTAAATGCTCATAAAACTGGAACCTCAGCTCAATAAAAACTCCCATCTTGATGCAGAATTTTCTTTAGGCACGCCCAAATATTTGCCAGAATACTAATCATTATTTGACATAATTAAAATTAGTTTTGGGGGTGGTACCTGTGGCTCAAGGAGTAGGGCACAGGCCCCATACATTGGGGGTGGTGGGTGCAAGCCGGACCCCGGCCGAAACTGCAAAAAATAAAAAATAAAAAGCGGGACTTCTTTTAGGGCGGCACCTGTTGCTCAAAGGAGTAGGGTGCTGGCCCCATATGCCAGAGGTGGTGGGTTCAAGCCCGGCCTCAGCCAAAAACTGCAAATAAATAAATAAATAAAATTACTTTTTATGAATGTAGGTTATGTTACTCTAAGAAAGAGTAAGAAATTTGAAGATTTAGGGCGTCACACTAATTTATCAAATTTCTTTTCAATCAATTCAAATTTTCTGTAACCTTGTGCCTAAAAAGGACCACTTGGATTGTTTTTCTCAGTGTTCCACATAGGTAAAAAAAGACACTTGACTACCATGCCAAACACTAAATTAACCACAATCTGCACACAATATAATCTTTGGCTTTTTCACTCATGAATAAGGAGGGTTTTCCTGGCTAGCCAGGTTACTCTCTGTGGCTGCTCATCCATATCTTGCCCAACAGAAACACAGAATGTAAAAGACACATCCAGCCCTAAGCAGAAAGCTGGAACAGGTATTGGTACACCTATGTTCATGGAAGCATTACTCGCTTAAGTGTAATGGATAAAGAAAATGCGACATGTACATGCAATGTGATGTAAAAAGAAAGGAATTTCCTTCCTTAAAAAGAAAGGAAATTCTCACATATGCTACAACATGACTGAACTTTGAGGACATTTTGCTACGTGAACTAAGTCAGCCATAAAAGGACAAATACAGTTTGATTCCATTTATGTGAGCTACTTAACCATCAAATTCCTAAGAACACAAGTAAAATGGTGGTTTTCTGGGAATTATGACAAGAGAGTATGGGGAATTACTGTTCGGGGAATTTCAGTTCTGCAAGATGAAAATGGTTCTGGAGATGGATGATGGTGATAGTTGCACAGAAATATGAGTGTATGGTACTTAACGTCACTAAGTCGTATGCTCAAAAATGTTCAGGATGGTAATTTTGTATGATATAGTATAATTAAAAACAAAATAAATAAATTATAAAGCCATGAGTAAAACATGAAAGAATTTTAAGTGCACATTGGTAAGTGACAGAAGCCAGTTATGATCCTAATAGTGATGTCCCAGAAAATACTAAAGATGTGTGGCTGCCAAGAGATTGGGTGGAGGGGAGGATAAATGAATAATTGAGGTACAGGAGATATTCTAGGGCAGGGAAATTATTTTCTATGATATTTAATCTATCACAGGAATTTCTGCTCATTGGGAAACTTTCCTTTCACCACTGTTTTTAAGGCTCCCCCACGTGGGGCTATAATGATATGGCTGTCTACTTATAGCTGGTGTCAGCATACTATGATTATGTATTCAGAAATTGGGTCTCAGATTTTCCTCTTTTCTAATTAATTATAGGCAACTACTTGTGTGACCAAAGATATGCGTTGAAGAAGACCTAGCAAAGCAGAGGGAGCAGATGCGAGGGGAGTGTGAGCCACCTGCCAGTGGTGCTGTTTACTCACTCCTGATCCTCCTCAGTCCCAGTCTTTTCCATACCATTGCCACATCATAGCAAATGCTGCTGTGCACATTCAATTTTATGGTTGGACAGACCAGATAATATTCAGTTCATAATGGGTAATTGGGGGTGCATAGACACTTTGTGTTCCAGTAGAAAACCAATGCTCCTTTTCCATGAACAAAATTTATTGTCAGATCAGAATATGGCCTTCCTGCAAATCTCTGGGAGTCTGGGTTATTATTCTAAGATTGAAGTTTGCTATACCACATTTACCACAGGTGCTTAGAACTTCTAGGTCATGATGTCCATGTCTCAGAGTGGCTTGTATTACAGCTTGCATCTCATGTAGACCCATTTGTTGTTCTGTGATACATAAAAGTCAGCAGCCTTATAGAATATCCAGGAAATAGGCTATAGTCGTATGACAAATCAGCCCACCAAAGATTGTACCTCTTTGTGTGTGTGATGAATAATTAACTATAACATCAAATGGTCTTCCAGTTTTGGAAGGACATCTTAATGTGCTGAAGATCACAGGACCCTTAGAAAGTTCAAAATTCGTGCCACGATTCTGGATTTTCATAGAGTTTATATCTTAATTTCTTGCACACAAACCTTACTAAAGCACCTAGAGTGTTTGCTCTTTCCCATTCATTAGTTACAACTGGAATAATATCCTAAATGTAATGAACCAGTCGATGTTCTGTTGAATATAGGTAGAGATGAGCAAGGGAGCACTTAAATGTATTAAGAAAGCAAAAAATCTGACAAACCTGAAGGCAAAACAATAAAAGAGATTTGCATCTGCTGGTTAAAGCAAAATGCTTTTGCTTTCTTGTTTTTCATTCATAGATGTGTAGCAGAGTTAAAGCATTTTAGGATCCATACATCAGGCATCAAGGCCAATGTTGACTCAAAAGATGCCCCACTTAGAATCACAAATATCGACATTGCAACCTCATTAAGCCATTTTAAATTCAGTCATTCTCCATGACTTTATGAATAGTCCCCCAAAATAACAGCTATGTGATGGAAATAGCCCCCTGCATAATCATATACATCCCCTACCCATAAGTATTTATTTTGGTAGTAGCAGAGACAGCTACAGGAGTACCCACTTAGCACTTTGCATTATCATACACTTTCACGTAGTAAATAAGGGAAAGAATGTGAATATTTTGTTAGACGCTAAGTGCTAGTACAACTTTTCCCACTGAAAATTCTAGACCTGGAGAAAAACTAGAGACTTGGACAACAGTTCCACTGTAACCAACATGAGTAAAAGGAATTCATCTATAGCCTCACCTCCTTAAGCTCTCAGACTGACAGACCATATTTGCATTTGAGGTCTTCAGCTATTAATAACAGTTCAGAGCCAGTGTCTAATAATACCTAGAAATTCTGTCTTTTTTTTTTCCCTGTACACAAATGCTCTAGTAAATGGCTTCAAATCACCACAAGGAACGCTTGTGGGCACAATTCATGATTTATGCCTATAGCCACATTCCAGAAGACCTCGACCTCCCTCCTCTCTCCACTTTTGACAAAATAAATAGCATCCATAAAATGTGACTAAAAGAAAAGCAGAAAATGAGAATCATATATTTTGACTAATAAAAATGTTTCCTTGTGAAAAACTGAACACGAGGCAATGAAAACCTAACATGGCTGGCACCCAATTTAAATAATTGGGCGGCGCCTGTGGCTCAGCGGGTAGGGCGCCGGCCCCATATGCCAAGGGTGGCGGGTTCAAACCCAGCCCTGGCCAAACTGCAACAAAAAAAATAGCTGGGCCTTGTGGCGGGTGCCTGTAGTCCCAGCTACTCGGGAGGCTGAATCAAGAGAATCGCGTAAGCCCAAGGATTTGGAGGTTGCTGTGAGCTGTGTGACGCCACAGCACTCTACTGAGGGCGATAAAGTGAGACTCTACAAAAAATTTTTTCTACAAAAAAAAAATAATAAATAAATAAATAAATAATGATCTTAACAAGCATTTGTAGATTTGAATTAAAACATCTCTTTTTGAAGGAGAAATACAAAATTTCAAAATAGATATGAATTTTTTAAGTTATATCATATAGAACTTAAAATAAGGAGATGACTGAAATGAAAGAAATTAAAGAGAAAAATTCAGAATTATCATAGAAATTAAGTCATCATTACTGCACGCCCAGTAAAAATAGTAGATTTCACCAAAACTATAAAAGGGGACTTGAATGTGTAAGTGAAAACAACACAGATGCTTAGAAACATCAAGACACAACATCAAACGTCAAGACAACAAAGATTAAATACTTTTAATGATAATCAATGAAACACTATTCATAATAGCAAAAATATGGAATCAACATAACTGTCTTCCAATGAAAAAGTGGTAAAAGGAAATGTGACATATATACAAAACAAGCTACTCTTCAGCCATAAGAAAGAATAGAATCCTGTTATTTACAGCAACATGGATAGAACTGGAGGTCATTATGTTAAGTGAAATAAGCCAGACACAGAAGCACAATTATTACATATTATCTCTCATATAAAAGGGTAAAAAAAAAAAAAAAGTGATCTCATTGTGGTAGAGAGCAGAATGGTGGTTACCAGAGGCTGGAAAAGTTGTATGGGGGGGAGTGAGGGAATGGGGAGAAGTATTTAGTGGGTACAAACATACACTTAGATAGAAGAAATAAGTCTAGTGTTTGATAAAATGTAAGGGTTACTATAGTTAACAATAACATATTGCATATTTCAAAATGGCTAGAAGACTTGAAATGCTCATAAATGTTCATAGTGTTGAAAATCCTAAATACCCTTACTTGATCATTTCACATTCTATGCATGTATCAAAGTATCAGATACCCTATAAATATGTACAAAGATTATACATCAATTTAAAAAATGATCAATGGGAAAATGATCGATAAAAAAGCTGTACAAAGAAATCCAACATAAGTTTCACTGAAGTTCCTAAAGAAGAAAAACAAAACAATAAACATCTTATTTTATAATGCAATCCAAGGTAACTTTCTGGAAATAAAAGGAAGCCTGATTTATGTATTAAAGGGTTCCACATATAACTAGGATTCAGAAAATTCAAAAATTCCTCCCTGTTTGTACATCTATGGGGAAATTAACATCCTTTTACATTGCTTATGGAAGTATAAAAATGGCCAATCCCTCTGAAAGAGAATTTGGCAATACTTTCATATACCCATTTATTTTTGACCCACCCATCACACTGCAAGGAATTTACCTGGAAGGAATAACTCCAAAAATACAAGAAAAAAATTTGTACGTTAATTGTTAAAGCAATATTTTAATAGCAAAATATTGGAAACAAGACAAATCCCCACCTATAATATATTGGTTGAATGTACACTCATAAAAGGAAGTGTTATGAAGTTATGAAAAAGAATGGAGAAAACCTCTGCAAAATGATATGAAATGATTTCTGTTATGCGTTATTAGATTTAAAAGGCAAGTTCAAAGTAGAAAGTATAGTGTGCTACTCTTTGTGTGAGAAAAAAGAGGGAATAATATTTGAATGTATAGACTATTTTTGAACTTTAAAATGAAAGATAAACCAGAAACTAAGAATAAGGATAATTGTGTAAGATGTGGGCATTAGAATAAAAGAGTAGAAGCCATAGAGATGAGAGTAAAACTTCTCTGAGTATATTTTTTTAATATTTTTAAAATTTCAAAACATAAATATGTTTTATACTTTTAAAAATAAAATTACATAAAAATAATTTTAAACATTATAAAATTTAAAAAAAAGAAAAGAAACACTAATTATGTACCTAAATAAGAGTAGAAGAACACAGAAATAGTTTAAATCATTAGGTTATGAGCAAATCCTCCGAAATAGAATTACAGAAAAAAAAAATCTTGAAATTTATAGTTTAGTGGTGGTAGCATTTCTATAATAATTCAAAATTATCTTGTGAGTATAGTAGGTCAAAGCAAATAAAAATATATGTGTTGTCTTAACGCAGTTTTCTCCTGGTTAAGAGAAAGAAGACATATATTAAGTAGGATAGGTAAGTATGAAAACTATATTGTTAAATTTAAATTGGAGATATTAGTATAAAGTCATGTTCAGTAGTTATAATAGCAATAATTATAAAAATAGTAATAATTTATTAAATTTATTCATGAAAAGAACATAGAAGCAATGTTACCTAAGCACCAATGAGCCCGCACAAGACCCAGAACTTGATTTTTAAAGACCATTACCACCTAAGAGGAAGTGAGACTCCTTATAAAACTGGTTGGCCTAAGAAAATTGTACTAGATGCCCACAAAAATACTTGGCAGTCCATATATTTTATCATGAAAGTTGGACAGTGATAATAAATTTATTTGGGACCTCAGAGCTGGATTTAAATAGCATTCTAGATATTTTCTGCTGGTGATCAAAATTCATTTCTATCTATATCTATACTCTCTTTTTATTGCAAGGACTGGAACCTTGGGAAGTACATTTTGAATTCCTCTTGTGTCAGAGTCGTGATATGGTTTTACCAAGGACGGGGCTTGGACTGAGTTTTGAAAAGTAGGAGAGAGGCAGGGACTATTTTTTTCTCATGTGGCACTGGCAGTTGAAGCCCAGGCTTTAGAAAAGATAAACTTTTCAGTAGACTGCTGGGCCCTGTATCCTGTGACTCTTCATTTGAGTTAAGGCTGTAGAGTATGTCAGATGTTGGATACCACTGACAATTTTTGGTTTTCTATCTATAGCTTCAATATGATACGGATACCTGATTGTGCCAGCAAACTCTCACCCCAATTTTTTCCCAACAAATTTATAAACACTGCTTCCCTTTATTAAATCCTTTTCTTCTTAAAATATCTAGAAGTGGTTTATGCATCTTACACTGACCCCCAACTGAAATAATTTACTATTTGAGAGAATAGTATTCTCTAGAGAATACTATTCTTTAGAGAATATTCTTTAGAGAATATATTAAAACATTCAGTTTTAATAGAATTTGAACTTCTGAAAACTTTCTCTGACCTATTCTCTCAAGTTGTTAAGAGTTATTATGAGTTTATTTCCTCTAAAGAAAGAATCATAGTTTATACTCGTATAAACATTAGTTATCACAACAAAAATACCCCTAAAATAATTCAAAGATCATATTAGAAGGCAGTTTGAAAAATATTTCATGACCTGGGAACATTAAAGTCTACAAAGTTTCTCTTGCACCATTGTCTTCATATGATTACATTCTCTTTTAGCTGCTTTGATTGTAGAACTGCAACGCCAATCACTGCCGCTACTACCGCAGATACCTTCTGTCTGATATTACTGAACTTCTAGCAGTGTCTTGAAGGCACCACCCTCTTATAAATTCACACTCACAAGT
This sequence comes from Nycticebus coucang, assembly GCF_027406575.1. Taxonomy (NCBI): domain Eukaryota; kingdom Metazoa; phylum Chordata; class Mammalia; order Primates; family Lorisidae; genus Nycticebus; species Nycticebus coucang. The sequence goes on from NC_069789.1 coordinate 74,823,056, forward strand.
GCCTACCCACATTCACTTGCTTATCCTTGAGCAGTCACATCCTCTTCACCTTTGTAACCCTAGTGTATAATGCGGTGCACAAAAGAATAATTCTGTAAATGTTTGATTCTTCAGTTAGTTACTGATTTAATGTTTCCTGGAATGCCCTTTCTTTTTTCCTTCTGTTGGCTAACTTCAGTTTGTTCTCCAAGATTGATTCTAGATAACATATCTTTAGAATTCTTCCTCAGCATCTGCCAACTATTGATTGTCTGTTTCCATATTCTCTGTCCTTACTGCTATGAAACCACTTAACACATTTTGCTATTTTCCTGTGTAACTCCTCATGTCCTCAAATTATAAATATGTTCATGATAGCAGTCAAAGAATATGTGTATGTGTCCTAATTCACTGTGGAGAAAAATCTCATTTTTCTGTAAATGCTCTAAAATTTGCTTAAAAACAATCCATGAGTGAAGGAGAGTAGACAAAGGAAAAAGTGAAATAAGTCTGTTCATGAATTGATCATTGGGGTGATGGGTACTCTTAGTTTGGGCTCCACTGACAGAATGCTACCTACAGACTGAGTGGCTTAAACAGCATTTATTTTTCACAGTTCTGGAGCTGGGAAGTCCAAGTTCAAGCTGCTGTCGAGCTATTATCTGGCTAGGAGATTCTTCCTACTTTGCAGATGGCCATCTTTTCTTATATCCTTTCATGGTAGAAAAAGAAAAAGCTGTGATCCCTTCTGCTTATGAGCACCCAAATCCCATCCCACGGGTGCTGCACTCTCACGACCCTTTAGGCCTCCCTTCCAAATATTATCACCCTGGAGATTAGAAATTCAACCTACAAATTTGGGAAAACACATTCATTCAGCCCATGGCAGATAAATATGGATTTGTTTCTCTGTTTTCATTTGTTCAGATTTTCCACAATGGACCTCACCTATTGTGCATATTGCAAGGGTACATGTCAAATGTATTAAGAGTAGAGTATAAATGTCTTAACACAACAATTAAGTAAGTGAGGTGAAGGCTATGTTGATCAGTTTGATGTAAGCATTCCAAATTGTAGATAAAATCAGCACATTGTACCCCATGAATGCATTAATGTACACAGTTATTATTTAATATAAAAAAAAATTTAGAATTCACCACAAATAATTCCAGGAGTCCTTAGGTGGCATTATATAATCAAGCTCTCTCTGCTACTATAAATATTAACTATGTGTTCTCTGAACCACCTTTTATTTCAGCTCACATTCTAAGTGGCAACTAAGTTGCTCATACTTACCCAAAGCAAGGCCATTGATGACTTATACATGTATGCATGCTAAGGCTGTTTGTTTTTGATGGCTTAGTGTTGGAGGTGATGGCTGAGCTGAGGACCAAGGGTCACCTCTATAGGGTCCTTGTATAACTTCCTGCTCTAAAGCCATTGACTCTAGTAATCAATGCCCATTGATATAGATGACCAATTGGCATTTTGGGCAAATAGCATCACTTTGCATTTTACTTATGCCTGTATTATAAACAATCTCTTCCTAAAGGACATCTCATGTCTCCTCTGTAGAATACATCAGATGATGGTGACTACGTCTATGGGATTATCTGAGAGAGAAGTGCCAACCGTATTGTGCCATTTTTTTCCTCTCTGACATGTATCCACTTTCTTTACATTAAACTTGTGCTCTTCTGACTTTTCTTCTCCTGTAAAGTCAGATCCTCTTATCAGAAAATACATTTCTTTTAATTTCCTCTTCTTCATTGACTAAAAGTACACTAACACTATTCCAGACACAATATATGTTATTTAAAAATTCTGTCATATAATATATAAAGGAAAATAACATGCTTATGCTTGTAGTGTATTATTATGTACAAGACTGTTACTCTGGGTAGTATATGTATAAACAGTACTTCTTTATGCTTTATTATTTTTTTTTTATTTATTTTTTTTTTTGTGTAGAGACAGAGTCTCACTGTACCGCCCTTGGGTAGAGTGCCGTGGCATCACACAGCTCACAGCAACCTCTAACTCTTGGGCTTACGCGATTCTCTTGCCTCAGCCTCCAGAGCAGCCGGGACTACAGGCGCCCACCACAACGCCCGGCTATTTTTTTGTTGCCGTTTGGCCGGGGCTGGGTCCGAACCCGCCACCCTCGGCATATGGGGTCGGCGCCCTACTCACTGAGCCACAGGCGCCGCCCCTATGCTTTATTATTTTTATTATTATTATTTTTTATTAAATCATAACTTTGTACATTGATGCATTTATGGGGTTCAGGGTACTGCTTTGATATACAATGTGAACCGCTTACATTTAACAGAGTAACACATCCATTGCAATTACACTCATTTCTTACTAGTTTTTAAATGTACCATTGCATCATGCACATTAGGTGTGGTCCCCACAAATACCCTTCCTCCTCCCATATCTCCCCTCCTTTCCCACTGGCTTCCCTTCTACTTTCTGGACTATAGTTAGGTTTTGCCATTCATATGAATGTGTAGGTGATTATATATTGATTTCATAATAGTATTGAGTACATTGGATACTTTTTTTTCCATTCTGGAGATACTTTACTAAGAAGAATATGTTCTAGCTCCATCCAGGTAAACATAAAAGATGTGAAGTCTCCATCTTTTTATGGCTGCATAATATTCCATGATGTATATATTGTTGATCCATTTATGGGTCAGTGGGCACTTGGGCTGTTTTCACATCTTGGCAATTATGAATTGGGCTGCAAAAAAACATTCTGATGCAAATGTCTTTGTTGTAAAATAGTTTTTGATCATCTGGGTATATAATTAGTAGAGGAATTGCAGTATCAAATGGTAGGTCTACTTTTAGTTCCTTGATTGTTCTCCAAACTTCTTTCCAAAAAGGTTGTATTAGCTTGCATTCCCACCAGCAGTGTAGAAAGAAGTGTTCCCTTCTCTACAAATCCATGCCAATATCTGTAGTTTTGGGATTTTGTGATGTGGGCTAATCTTACTGGAGTTAGATGATATCTTAAAGTGGTTTTGATTTGCATTTCTCTGATGATTAAGGCTGATGAGCATTTTTTTCATGTGTTTGTAGGTGATGCTCCTGTCTTCATCAGAGAAGTTTCTGTTCAAGTCTCTTACCCACATAGAAATGGGGTTATTTGCTCTTTTCTTATTGATTAGTTTGAGTTGTAGATTCTAGTTATCAGGCCTTTGTCGGAAGCATAACCTGCAAAAGTCTTCTCCCATTCTGAAGGTTGTCTGTTTGCTCTTCTTGCTGTGTTCTTGGCTGTGCAAAACCTTTTTAGTTTGATCATATCCCAGTAATGTATTTTTGGTGTTGCTTCAATTCCCGGGGAGGGGGGGGTCCTACTTATAAAATAATCTCCCAGGTAGATTTCTTCAATTGTTTTCCCTGCACTCTCTTCTAGTATTTTTATAGTTTCATGTCTTAAGTTTAAATATTTTATCCAGTGAGAATCAATTTTTGTTAATGGTGAAAGGTGGGGGTCCAGTTTCAGTCTTTTACAGGTCGCCAGCCAGTTCACCCAGCACCATTTGTTATATGGGGAGTCTTTTTCCCACTGAATATTTTTAATAGGCTTGTTGAAGACCAAATGATGATAAGTAGCAGGGTTCATCTTTTGATTCTCTATTCTGTTCCATAAATCTACCTCTCTGCTTTTGTGCCAGTACCATACTGTTTTGATCATCATAGATTTATAGTATAGCCTGAAGTCTGGTAACGTGATACCTCCTGATTTGTTCTTGTTTCTGAGTAATGTATTTGCTGTTCGAGGTTTTTTTCTGATTCCATGTAAAATGAAGTACTATTTTTTTCAAGTTCTTTAAAGTATGATTAATAGGGATTGCATTAAATCTGTAGATTGCTTTGGGTAGTATGGACATTTTAACAATTTTGATTCTTCTCAGCCATGAGCATGGTATGTTTTCCATTTGTTAACATTTTCAGCTATTTCTTTTTGCAGAGTTTCATAATTCTTTTTATAGAGATCTTTCATGTCCTTTGTTAGGTAAACTCACAAATATTTCATCTTCTTTGGCACTACTGTGAAAGGAATAGTCCTTGACTATTTTTTCAGCTTGACTCTTCTTGGTATATATAAAGGCTACTTATTTATGAGTGTTGATTTTGTAACCTGAGATGCTGCTGTATTCCTTGATCACTTCTAAGAGTTTTGAAGTTGAGTTCCTGATCATCAGTGAAGAATGAGATTTTAATCTCTCTGACCCTATTTGGATACCCTCGATCACCTTCTCTTGCCTGATTGCCATGGCCAAGACTTCCATTACTATGTTGAATAGCAGTGGAGACAGTGGGCATCCTTGCCTCATTCCTGATCGGAGTGGAAATGTTTTCAATTTTACACCAATTATATGATATTGGCTGTGGGTTTGCTGTTGATAGCTTCTATCAGTTTAAGAAATGTCCCTCCTATGCATATTTTGTTAAGTTCTGATCATGAAAGGATGCTGGATATTATCAAAGGTTTTTTCTGCATCAATTAACAGAATCATATGGTGTTTGTTTTTTATTTTATTGATGTGATGTATTATATTTATAGATTTGTGTATGATGAACCAACCCTGTAACCCTGGAATAAAACCAATTTGATCATGGTGTATAATTTTTTTGATGTGTTGTTGAATTCTGTTTGCTAAGACCTTATTGAATATTTTTGTATCAATATTCATTAGTAATATTGGTCTATAGTTTTCTTTCTCTTTTGGATCCTTTCCTGGTTTGGGTATCAGGGTGATATTTGCTACATAGAATGTGTTGGGAAGTAATCCTTCTTCTGTGCTTTGGAGAATGTATAATATAGGTACTAGTAACTCTTGAAAGGATAGAATTTGGATGTGAACCCATATGGTCCTGGACTTTTCTGTTTTGGGAGATTTTGTATTGTTAATGCTGTTTCAGTGATTTCTATAGGTTTATTCAAGATTTCTAATTCTTTCTTGTTGAGTTTAGGAAGGAGGTATTGGTCCATTTCTTTCAGATTTTCATATTTCTTGGAATAGAGATTTTTATAATAATCATTGAGGATTTTTTGAATTTCTGAGGTGTCTCTTGTTATTTCTCCTTTATCCTTTCTGATAGACGATATTAGAGATTTTACTTTTCTATTTCTGGTTAGGTTGGCCAAAGTTTTATCAATTTTATTAATCTTTTCAAAAAACCAACTTATTGTTTTGTTGATCTTCTGAATGATTCTTTTGTTTTCAATTTCATTTAATTCTTCCCTAATTTTGGTTATTTCTTTTCTTCTGCTGCCTTTGGGGTTGGAATGTTCTTCCTTTTCCAGTTGCTTGAGATGATCCATTAAGTTGTTGGCATCCACTCTTTCTGGCTTCTTTTTTCTTTTTTTCTTTCTGGATACTTGTTTATTACTATTATTATTATTAAATCATAGCTGTGTACATTAATGTGATCATGGAGCACCATACACTAGTTTTATAGACCGTTTGACACATTTTCATCACACTGGTTAACATAGCCTTCCTGGCATTTTCTTAGTTATTGTCTTAAGACATTTATATTCTACATTTACTAAGTTTCACATGTACCCTTGTAAGATGCACTGCAAGTGTAATCCCACCAATCACCCTCCCTCTGCCCATCCTCCCTCCTCCCTCCCCTCCCTATCTCACTTCCCCCTATTCTTAGTTTATAACTGGGTTATACCTTTCATATGAAAGCCATAAATTAGTTTCACAGTAGGGCTGAGTACATTGGATACTTTTTCTTGCATTCTTTTTTTTTTTTTTTTTTGTAGAGACAGAGTCTCACTGTACGGCCTCAGTGCCGTGACATCACACGGCTCACAGCAACCTCTAACTCTTGGGCTTATGCGATTCTCTTGCCTCAGCCTCCCAAGCAGCTGGGACTACAGGTGCCTGCCACAACGCCCGGCTATTTTTTTGTTGCAGTTGGGCCGGGGCTGGGTTTGAACCCGCCACCCTCGGCATATGGGGCCGGCACCCTACTCACTGAGCCACAGGAGCCGCCCTTTTTCTTCCATTCTTGAGATACGTTACTAAAAAGAATATGTTCCAGCTCCATCCATGTAAACATGAAAGAGGTAAAGTCTCCATCTTTCTTTAAGGCTGAATATTATTCCATGGTGTACATATACCACAATTTATTAATCCATTCGTGGATTGATGGGCATTTGGGCTTTTTCCATGACTTAGCAATTATGAATAGGGCTGCAATAAACAATCTGGTACAAATATCTTTGTTATGATGTGATTTTTGGTCTTCTGGGTGTATACCTTGTAGAGGAATTATAGGATTGATTGGCAGATCTATTTTTAGATCTCTAAGTGTTCTCCAAACATCTTTCCAAAAGGAATGTATTCATTTGCACTCCCACCAGCAGTGTAGAAGAGTTCCATTTTCTCCACATCCACACGAACATCTCTGGTCTTGAGGTTTCTTGTGATATGGGCTAATCTTACTGGAGTTGGATGATATTTCAAAGTAGTTTTGATTTGCATTTCTCTAATGATTAAAGATGATGAGCATTTTTTCATATGTCTGTAGGCCGTGCACCTGTCTTCTTCAGAGAAGTTTCCCTTCAAGTACCTTGCCCAGCCTGTGATGGGATCACTTGTTCCTTTCTTGCTTATGCATTTGAGTTCTCTGTGGATTCTAGTTACTAAACCTTTGTTGGAGACATAACCTGCAAATATCTTCTCCCATTCTGAGGGCTTTTTGCTTGCTTTGCTTACTGTGTTCTTGTCTGTGCAGAAGATTTTTAGTTTGATCAGGTCCCAGTAGTGTGTTTTTGACACTGCTTCAATTGCCCAGAGGGTCCTGCTCATAAAATACTCACCCAGACAGATTTCTTCAAGGGTTTGCCCTGCACTTTCTTCTAGTATTTTTATAGTTTTGTGTCTTAAGTTTAAATCTTTAATCCAGTGAGAGTCTATCCTAGTTAACGGTGAAAGGTGTGGGTCCAGTTTCAGTCTTCTACAGGTTGCCAGCCAGTTCACCCAGCACCATTTGTTAAATAGGAAATCTTTTCCCCACTGAATGTTTTTAATTGGCTTGTCAAAGATCAAATAATGGTAAGTAGCTGGATTCATCTCTTGGTTCTCTATTCTGTTCCAGAGATTTACTTCTCTGTTTTTGTGCCAGTACCATGCTGTTTTGATCACCATCAATTTATAGTATAGTCTGAGGTCTGGTAGCGTGATTCCTCCTGCTTTGTTTTTATTGCTGAGTAATGTCTTGGCTATTCCAGGTTTTTTATTATTCCATATAAAATGAAGTATCATTTTTTCAAGATCTTTAAAGTGTGACAGTGGAGCTTTAATAGGGATTGCACTAAAATTATACATTGCTTTGGGTAGTATGGACATTTTAACAATGTTGATTCTTCCCAGCCATGAGCATGGTATGTTTTTCCACGTGTTAACCTTTTCAGCTTTTTCTTTTCTTAGAGTTTCATACTTCTCTTTATAGAGATCTTTCACGTCCTTTGTTAGATAAACTCCCAAATATTTCATCTTCTTTGGCACTACTATGAATGGAATAGAGTCCTTAACTGTTGTTTCAGCTTGACTATTGTTGGTATATATAAAGGCTACCGATTTATGAATGTTGATTTTGTAACCTGAGATGCTGCTGTATTCCTTGATCACTTCTGACAGTTTTGTAGTACAATCCCTGGTATTTTCCAGATATACAATCATATCATCTGTGAAGAGTGAAAGTTTGATCTCTTCTGACTCTATATGGATACTCTTGATCACCTTTTCTTCCCTAATTGCTATGACTAAAACTTCCATTACAATGTTAAAGAGCAGTGGAGACAATGGGCAGTTTTGTGTGGTTCCTGATCTGAGTGGAAATGATTTCAATTTAACTCCATTCTGACCCAGCCCGTGGGTCAGTCAACAGGGATACCTGGAGGAGGGGGTGAGAATGGGAAGGGGCAAGGGGTGTGAAGAATGGAGACAAGACAGGAGTCTGATCAAGTCTCATTTATTGCAAAGTTCTTCCAGGGTATATAAGGGTAGGTGAAGGAGGAGGTTTACGTCACCAGGTATCCAAGCAACCTGGCCTTGGTGGAGATAAGTTCCAAACGGCAAGCTTCCAAGTTTCGCTCATGTGATTTACGAGAAGAGGCCTGGCATTTGCAGGGAAATAGAAACTTAGGCCTAGCATTTGCAGGGAAATAGAAACTTAAGTCTGTTAGCACTGGAAATAGCACTTGGCCTACAAAATAGATGCTGTGGTGTCAGCCTTCCACAGGTCCCCCTTTTTTATAATATTTTTAAATGTACATTTTACTTTTAAAGTTTTGCCAGCTCTCGACCGAGAGAGCGGAGTGACTGTGTCTGTCTTAGGTTGGGACCGCCTTACCATCTCAGCTGATCCTCCTTACCCGTCATGGGATACACGGTAGCTATCTGACCGGGATCCTGTCTTAGGTTGGTAGGATAAGCAAAGTCTGAGATGAGGGTCCTCGTTACCCATCCTTGACTAGCCAGTCCCCTAAGTAGTTATGGTTATGTGTTCATCTTCCATAGCAAGTCTGTGATAATGAACCTGGAGGGGCTGCATTTTAATAGCATCAATTTGTTGTTTTATAAAGGCCATGACTTTGTTAAAAAGAAAAGGTCCTAGTGACAGTAATATTAGTAAGCCAAGGAGGGGCCCTAAAAATGGAAGGAGATAAGGCAGAAAGCCATCTAGCCCGCTCCAAAACGAGTTGTCCATAATTTTTCTTTTTCTTTCCTCTAGATTATCTTGTAATTTCTTTATTTTGTCTCAAACAATTCCTGATTTATTTGCATAAAAGCAGCATTTTTCCTGTAATGCTAAGCAGATGCCTCTTTGGTTAGCCATTAGAAGATCTAAACCTCTTCTATTCTGTAGTACTACTTCAGCTAAGGAATCTAATTGATCTTGAAGATCTTTAACTGTGCCTGATAGGGCTTGTATATCTTCTGCCATAAGTTGAGATAGTTCAGTATATTTATGTACAGCAATGCCCATACTGGCAGTACTAGTGGCCATGCCAGCAGTGATTCCCAGAGTGGCCAAGAGAGGGAGAAATTGGACAGCCCTTCTAGAACGGCCAGATATATAATCAAAGGATGATATAGGTAAAGATTCATCTCCATTGACTATATCTATATCGGGTAGTAAAAGGGCGATAGTACATAATCCTGTCCAATTAGTGGGTAGAATGGTATATGCCAAGTTATTGCCACAAACAAATACCATATCATTGGGAGCACATGGGGAATAAGTAATATTGATGATGTCAGTGCAATTGGTCAAAGAGAGTATGCCGATATCAATACCATAACTGTCGTCTCTATAAGGGGAGACAATACAGGGTGCTTCAGAAAAGACAGGTTGTACTGGTAAAGGCATGATGGGCATGCAGTTATTAGATGATAATTCAATGGAATTAATATTGATAGCAATAGGCATAGGTAGTCCTAAATGAAGGCATAACTAGCAATTTTGAGCCAAAGAAGGGTTGGATTGATTAAGTAATGTGTGATGTCTAGCATTTTCAGGGTTTGGGGGTCTAGATTCGCATCCCTATTTTTGGGTAAAGCTATTGGATGGTAGTTAAATTTAGGAGACATGTGGTTTACAATGTTTTCCAGTTGCTTTTGAACTATATTCTGTCTTACCTGATCTTGGGGTCCACCTCCATCAGAGACGTGCACAGGTGGAGTCTTATTCCAGCAAACTGTTTTTCCTACTGTATCGGGACAGCCAGTTTGGGCATATTTATTTGAGGTCCCATGGACCTGAGGGACTGTGTCCCACTCACCTCCAAATGTCCCCGAAAAATGTCTGGTCAAGATTGCTGTAAAATAGGTATTATTATCTGTACCAGTACATAGTTGAACCTGCTCATAACAGCTATTATGTACAGATGGATGGAATTCTATACAAGGGCATGGTCCAGGCTTGTTATTAAAGGTGGGGATAATTTTAGCCTTTTTGCTACAGACCCATGCCTGTGCTCCATGAATATTTTGTCTCATTACAAAGTATGCTGTTTTATCACCACAATCTACATTTAGGAGAGGGGTTGTCTCACGGTTCCAGGTGCCACCACGGCACTCGCAAGGAGTACCAGTTAATTTTTGTAAGAGTGCCCGAGCCTCATAGGGATTACCGAAACCACCTTCATTTTTTCGTATCAGGAGAAAGAGTCCCAGCAGTAGCCATATCCAGGTGCTCATAGTTACCTGCAAAGAAAAGGAAAGAAAGCCTTCTCAGGGGGGTCTCTTGCTCCCTGGATTTAGAGGTGATGATGTTATCTACTTGTTTGACCAGTTGTTCAGGTAACCATCGTGCTGCTTCCATCTTCTGTGAATATATGCATACTGCACCTCTACCCCAAATTAAAACTGGATCAGGGCCATGCCATTTATTATCTAATGGATCTTTCCATAAAGCAGTGGCAAAATCCCGTTTAGTATCTGGGTGCCAGAAGTGGTCTGCTGCAGACCGGCCGTCTTGGTCCAGTGTAAAAAAATTTAAAATGAGTAATGAATGGGATAAGATATTTCTTGGGGACCCCTTAACAGGGTACCATTCCTCCTTCTTTATTTTTTCCAGAGTGTTTTTAAGACATAAGTGGGCACGTTCTACTATGCCCTGCCCTTGTGGGTTAAATGGTATACCAGTGACATGTTTGATACCGAGGTGTTTACAGAAGGTGTTAAATGCATGTCCTGTGTATCCTGGACCATTATCAGTTTTAATTTATTTAGGGGTGCCTAGTACAGCCATGGTGGCTAGTACATGGGCAATGACATGTTTGCCAGCCTCCCTTGACTGGCCAGTGGCATAAATAAATCCACTGAAGGTATCTATGGTTACATGAACATACTTGAGTTTTCCAAATTCAGGTAGGTGAGTAACATCCATTTGCCAGATGGCATTGGGTATGAGACCTCGAGGATTTACTCCTAGATGGGGAGTAGAATTACATAAGAAGGGCATTGCTTTACGATGTGGTGGGCTTGTTCCCGGGTAATTTGAAACATGAGTCTAAGCGTGTGAGCATTTAGATAATGTAATTGGTGAGCAGCGGAGGCTAATGCTATCCGATCAGGCTCTGTAGTGGTTTGGGCAGTACAGACTAAGTGAGTGGCTTTGTCCGCTCTGCGGTTACCATCAGTTAGGGGGCCAGGTAAATTGGAATGAGCTCTAAGGTGTCCAATGAAAAAGGGGAGGGTCCTTTGGTGTATAAGATTTTGAAGTTGCAAGAAAAAGGTAGCAGTTTCTGATACATGTTTGATTTGTGCTGCTGTCTCTAATAAGGGAACTGAATGAGCTAAATAAGCACTATCAGTATAAATATTCAAAGCTCGATTGGGAAATGTGGAGAAAACTGTGATAACTGCTTGAAGTTCTACAATCTGTGCAGAATTTGATTTTACCCGAAATTGCACAATCTCTGTATTAAAGGTGTAAGCTGCATGACCAGAAGAGGAGCCATTTGTGAAAACTAATAAGGCATTGGGCAATGGGGAATTGGAGGTTCTTGTGGGAAATACAAAGTCATGTGTACTAATAAATTGTAATAATTTATTGGGTGGATAATGATTGTCAAGTTTACCTGAATAAGAAGCACAAGCAATAGGCCAAGTTTGAAATAACCAATTAATTTGTGCCTGAGAATAAGGCTGTATAATGATATCTGGTTCTTTACCAAAGTATTTTTTACTATTTTCCCTTCCCATAATGATGATATCCACAACAGCAGTTGTGGATAGTTATTTATCCCTATTGTGGATAAATAACAACAGTTATTTATCCACAATAGGGATAAATAACTTTCATGGGAGAAGCAGGTAAGTGGATCCACATTATGGGGGCAGTTTGCCAAAATACTGCTGTGGGTGTAAGAGAAGTTTTACAAATGATGTAACTCAGGGGCTGAGTGTAATCTATGGTTGTAACAAATTGTGAATGAATAGCTTGTTGTACTAATGCTAAAGCCTGATGGCCTTCTTCTGTTAATGTTCTAGGAGAACTGGGGTTGCTATCGCCTTGTAAAATAACAAATAAAGGTTTTAAATCCCCTGTGGTTAGTTTTAAGTAAGGTCTAAGCCAGTTTATATCCCCTAAGAGCTTCTGAAAATCATTTATTGTTTTTAATTTTTCCAATCTGAGGGTAACTTGAGTATTAGTAATTCTGGGTCCAGTTAGGTGGAAACCAAGATAAAGGTAGGGATCTTTTAGCTGAACTTTTTCCAGGGCTATTTGAAGTCCCTGGTTTGTGAGGGAGGATGATAAATCACTGTAACATAGTAAAACCTTCTGAGCATTCTGTCCAGCAATAAGAATATCATCCATGTAATGAATGATGTACATGGAGTTCCAGCGAAGCCTAGTTTCCTGAATAGCTGCGGCAACAAATTTTTGGCATAAGGTGGGGCTGTTGGGCATGCCCTGTGGTAAAACTTTCCATTGGAATCTTTTCATAGGTTCCGTGAAGTTGATAGAGGGGAGACTTAATGCAAATCTTTTTTGAACTAATAGATGGAGTGGTATAGTGAAAAAACAGTCTTTATCATCAATGATAATTTTATAGTAACCAAGAGGGATGGCCACAGGAGTGGGTAATCCTGGTAGCAAAGCCCCCATGAGGACCATAGTGGAGTTTACAGCTCTCAAATCTTGTAATAGTCTCCATCGCCCTGATTTCTTTTTTATGACAAAGATTGGAGTGTTCCATGGGGAGTTGCTTTCCTTTATATGCCCAGCTTTTAGTTGTTCCTGCACTAACTGCTGAGTGGCTTCTAATTTTTCTTTTGAGAGGGGCCATTGATCAACCCATACAGGCTCGTCACTTTTCCAAGTGATCTTATCTGCATGGCGTGCAGGAATGTCAATAGCCCTTAAGATAAATTTCCTAGCCCTTTTTTGTCTGTTTTTCCAGTAATTTGTAAAGGGCTGGGAATGCCTGATTCCTCTTTTCCTAATCCTTTTCCTGGTCGAAAACCCTGGGCAAGCATTTGTGCTGTCACTACATCATTAGGGCTACACATTATGAGTCCCATTTGGGACAAGAGATCTCGTCCCCAAAGGTTGACAGGGAGAACAGGTATGACAAAAGGCTGTATGGTTCCCTGATTGCCATCTTTATCTTTCCAAGTAAAGGAATGGAAGATAAGTATCTTGGTGCTTTTCTCAGGGTTTTGGCTTTGACATGTTCCTGTTAAATGAGTTAAGGTTGGGGAAAGGGGCCACTGGCTGGGCCATTGTTCTTTGTTAATTATAGTGACATCAGCTCCAGTGTCCACAAGCCATGAAATTCCTTGCCATCTAGGCTAAGAGTAAGCATTGGTTTCTGGGGTGAGATAGGCTGAGCCCAGTAAACGTCAGAGGAGCCAAAGCCTCCTGCAACTCGGTGCTTTATTTTAATTTTATTATTAGTTGACAAGAAGGGTAATAGTAATAACAGGGCTATTCTTTGGCCATGTGGTACAGTGGAGATATTTCGGGGGGGAGCAGCCATTAATTTAATTTCCCCTTTATAATCATTGTCAATTACACCTGGGAAAATTTGGAGTCCTTGGACGGCACTACTGCTGCGTCCAATAATTAGCCCAAAGGTATTTGGGGGTAGAGGACCAAACACACCTGTGGGTAAAATTTGCACTCCCATTTCAGGGGTTAATACTGTGTGGGAGGTGGAACAGAGGTCCAATCCTGCACTTCCTGGGGTGTCTCTGCAGAGGTCTGAAATGGATTGCTATTGGCTGGAACAAAGCTGACTGCCCCATAAACTTGTTTGGGTTTCAGGGCCTGGGGCTGGCCCCTCTCCCCGTTTCCCTGCTGAGAGGGGAGGGGATTTCCTTGATTGTCTGTTTTAGATCTGCACTCATTAGCCCAGTGACGGCCCTTGTGGCATTTAGGGCATAAGCCAGGGGGTGGTTTTTTAGGAGTTGAAGATTTTTCCTTTTTGCAGTCTTTAGCAAAGTGCCCTGGTTCCCCACAATTAAAACATCGGCCTTTAGTTTTCTGAGCTAAAAAATCTTTGATAGTATAGCCCTGTAAGGTTGCAGCCATTGCTAGACCTTGCTGATATGCGGTGCCAATGTCAGAGCAAAGGCGAATATATCCAGACAAATCTGTCTTCTTTTTGTATGGTCGAATAGCTGCCTGGCATGCCACATTGGCATTTTCATAAGTCAATTGTTTAACAAAGTCCATTCCAGCCTCTGCGCTACCAAAAATCCTGCCTGCAGCTGTCAAATGTCTGTGGACAAACTCTGAAAACGGCTCATCAGGGCCCTGCTTCACTGCGGTGAGGGAGGAGCTAAAATCCCCTTTCACTGGGAGTTTTCTCCAAGCCCTGGTTCCTGCAGCTTGAATTTGCGCATACAGACCTGGATCATATTGCATTTGAGCGTCTGTACTAGCAAAATGCCCCTCACCAAGAAGCATATCATAAGTCCAGCCATTTCCCGCCTGAGCATTTCTTTTGGCAGTGTCTTTGCAAAATTCAGCATATTCAGATTTCCATAATAAGTAATCTCCTCCAGATAAGGCAGCTCTGGCTAGAATATACCAGTCTCCAGGAGCAAGCCATTTCTCTGCTTCAGATCCTAATATAGCTAATGTATAGGGAGCAGTGGCTCCATTTTGGGCCACTGCCGTTTTTAATTCCTTAATCATCTGAAAATCAAATCCACTGTGATGTCTCCATGCCTGACCCTGATTGTCTGTGGTCTCTGTGACCGGAAATGTCTCTGTTCTCTCCTGGTTAACAGGGGGCCTCCTCATAACTACACCTCTAACGGAAGATTGGGATATGGGGCCAGCGGATTCTTGTTCTCAAGGCCTCTGCTCCTTACGGTCCAATTTGCCTGTTTTAAGCCTCTGTAATTCACTGATTAGCTCCTGATGTTCCCTCTCGAGTTTTATTTGTTCTTGTAAATGTGCAATTTTGTTCTCTAGATCCCTTTTTGGGTCTATAGCGGCCATTGCCACAGACGGCACAGAGGACACTGCGCTGTACGGGGGAGGCCATTTTCCAAGTGGGGGCCGATCTGGATTATGATACTTGGCCGCCTCCTCCTCTAACTCATTCCATTCCTCATCTGAAAGCTTATCATCAGGGTTTATTTTGAAAACTTTCAAGTCTGGGTAGAGCCTACGTTTTGGTTCTGAGGCCTTGACCTTGAGCTGCTTTGGTCTCAGTTTGTTCTCAGGCTGAGCTTTCTGCCGAACAGTAGGGGCCTTTGGTTCCTCTCTGTTGGGTTCCTCATCACTCTCTAGTGAGATAAGATCCTCTTGGTTATTAAGCTGACAGTTAGGAGGAGTGCCTCCAGCAGCCCTAAAATCCTGGGACAGATCTTGGGATTTAATATCCCTTTCTTTGTGGTGATGTAACAGTTCTTCTCCCTTTTTTTATGACATCCGCAACCACGGGACAAACACTACGATAGCTAATAATATCATTAATGAGATTCCAGTACGAGAAAGCAGTGACTGGTATTTTTTCAGGTCCAAATATCTGATAAAAATCATTTAAAGCATCACCTACTCTTTTCCATCTTTTCTCGTCTATGGTTCCTTCTTGAGGAAACCAAGGACAGACTTCTTTTAAGAAGTCAAAAAATTGAAATAGCTGTTTAATTTTGACCTTTACTCCTCGCGTCTTGAGCATCTCTTAACTGTTCCACAAATAACTCATGCTGACTGACTTCTTGCCCCATGATCGCTACTACTCACCGAGATCCTCATTCCAGCGCAGCAGGCTACTGCGTGGCCAGGTCCCGATGTTTCTCTGAGCTGGCCGGCTGCCTCCAGTAGCTTCTTCACCGTTTTCCCTCATATCCAGGTCCCTGTTCGGGTGCCACATGACCCGGCCTGTGGGTCAGTGGACAGGGATACCTGGAGGAGGGGGTGAGAATGGGAAGGGGCAAGGGGTGCGAAGAATGGAGACAAGACAGGAGTCTGATCAAGTCTCATTTATTGCAAAGTTCTTCCAGGGTATATAAGGGTAGGTGAAGGAGGAGGTTTACATCACCAGGTATCCAAGCAACCTGGCCTTGGTGGAGATAAGTTCCAAATGGCAAGCTTCCAAGTTTCGCTCACGTGATTTACGAGAAGAGGCCTGGCGTTTGCAGGGAAATAGAAACTTAGGCCTAGCATTTGCAGGGAAATAGAAACTTAAGTCTGTTAGTACCGGAAATAGCACTTGGCTACAAAATAGATGCTGTGGTGTCAGCCTTCCACACCATTCAATACGATATTGGCTGTGGGCTTGCTGTAGATGGCCTCTATCGGTTTGAGAAATGTCCCTTCTATACCAATTTTCTGAAGTGTTCTGATCTTGAAGGGATGCTGGATATTATCAAAAGCTTTTTCTGTATCAATTGAGAGAATCATATGGTCTTTGTTTTTAATTTGTTTATGTGCTGAATTATACTTATTGATTTACGTATATTGAACCAGCCTTGAGACCCTGGGATAAAACCAACTTGGTCATGATGTATAATTTGTTTGATGTGTTGCTGGATTCTGTTTGTTGGGATCTTGTTGAATATTTTTGCATCTATATTCATTAGTGATTTTGGTCTATAATTTTCTTTTCTAGTTGGGTCTTTTCCTGGTTTGGGGATCATGGTGATGTTTGCTTCATGAGACGTGTTGGGTGGTCTTCCTTCTCTTTCTATATTTTGGAACAGGTTGAGTAATATAGGTACTAGTTCCTCTTTAATGTTTTGGTAGCATTCTGACTTGAAGCCATCTGGTCCCAGGCTTTTCTTTTTAGGGAGATTTCGTATGGTTGATGCTATTTCAGAACTTGATATTGGCCTGTTCAACATTTCCACTTGATTCTGGCTGTCTTCAAACGTGATGTGCTTCCAAGTATTGGTCAATTTCCTTCAGATTTTCATATTTCTGAGAGTAAAGTTTCTTGTAATATTCAAAAAGGATTTTTTGAATTTCTGAGGAGTCTATTATTATTTCGTTTTTGTTATTTCTGATTGATGAAATTATAGATTTTACTCTTTTTTTCCTGGTTAGGTTATCCAAAGGTTTATCTATTTTATTGACCTTTTCAAAAAATGAACATTTTGTTTTATTGATCTGTGTATAATTCTTTTTTTTTTCAATTTCATTTAATTCTGCTCTAATTTTAGTTATTTCTTTTCTTCTACTGGGTTTGGGGTTGGAATGTTCTTCCTTTTCCAGTTGCTTGAGATGTCCCATTAAGTTGTTAACTTCCTCTCTTTCCATTCTCTTTAGGAAGGCTTTCAGTGCTATAAATTTTCCTTTTAGGACTGCCTTTGTGGTATCCCAGATATTCTGATAATTCGTGTCTTCATTGTCGTTTTGTTCCAAAAATTTGGCAATTTCCTTCTTAATCTCATCTCTGACCCAGCTATATTCAGCATAATGTTACTTAACTTCCATGTTCTTGTATGAGTATGCAGATTCCTGTTGTTACTGAGTTCAACTTTTATTCCATGGTGGTCTGAGAAGATGCAAGGAATGATTTCTATTCCTTTAAATTTACTGAGGTTAGACTTGTGACCTAAGATGTGATTGATTTTTGAGTATGTTCCATGGGCTGATGATAAGTATGTGTATTCAGTTTTGTTGGGATGAAATGTTCTGTAGATGTCTGCTAAATCCAAATGTTGGATGGTTAGGTTTAAATCTAAAATTTCTTTGCTCAGCTTCTTATTGGAGGATCTGTCCAACACTGTCAAAGGAGTGTTGAAATCTCCAACTATTATGGAGCTAGAGGAAATCAAGTTGCTAATGTCTGTTAGAGTTTCTCTTATAAATTGAGGTGCATTCTGTTGGGTGTATAAATATTAATAATTGAAATCTCATCATATTGAGTATTACCCTTAACAAATATGAAGTGCCCATATCTTAGCCTTCCTTACTTTTGTTGGTTTAAAGCCTATTGTGTCTGCAAATAGAATTGCAACACCTGCTTTTTTCTGATTATCTTTTGCCTGAAATATGGATGACCATCCTTTCACCCTGAGTCTATATTTATCTTTTAAGGTAAGATGTGACTCTTGTATGCAGTAAGTATCTGGGCTGAGTTTTGTATCCAGTCATCTAACCTATGCCTCTAGAGGACAGTTTAAGCCATTCACATTAATGGAGAATATTGATGAGTCTGTTAAAATTTTGGGTATCAAGTTTTTCAAAAGTCCAGTGGAAATTTTTAATCCTTTTGCCACTGGGAAATTGGAGTTTGATCAAAAATTTCTGAGTTTACTATTGTGGTAGAGGATTGAGCTGGTCATTATGGAGGGTAGGTCTGAGAAGATCCTGAAGAGTTGATTTGGTTATGGCAAATTTTATCAACATATGAATGTCATTAAGGTATTTAATTTCTCCATCATAAATGAAACTCAGTTTAGCTGGATACAGGATCTGGGTTTGAAAGTTATTTTGCTTTAGGAGATTAAAAGTCGATGACCCCCCTCTTCTGGCTTGAAAACTTTCAGCAGAGAGATCTGCAGTCATTCTAATATTCTTCCCTTTGTAGGTAATGGATTTCTTATGTCTGGCTGCTTTCAGAATTTTCTCCTTCATATTAACTTTAGTGAAGTTAATTATGATATGCCTTAGGATGTCTTATTCGGATTGAGTCGTGCTGTGGTTTTGAAACTGTCTGCTATCTGAATTTCAGAATTTCTTGCCATGTCTGGAAAATTCTCTTTCATAATTTCATGGACAAGGGCCTCTGTGCCTTGTGAGGCCACTTCATCACTCTCAGGGATTCCAATGAGATGGACATTAGCCTTCTTTGAATTATCCCAGAGCTCTCTGAGAGAATTATCCATTATTGCTCTCCATTTCTCTTCCTCTTTGAGAGTTTGGGAGCATTCAAAGGCTTTGTCTTCAATGTCAGAAATTCTTTCTTCTGCTTGCTCCACTCTATTACTGAGGGATTTTACTGTATTTTTCAGATCTTTGAGGGCTGCAAATTCTTGCTTAAGTGTATCAAAATCTTTGTGGTTTTGTCTTTAAATTCGTTAAATTCTTGAGACAACTTTTGTATTTCTCCTCGAATTTCTAATTCTGACTTTGGAATTGCTCTTCTAATTTCTAATTCCAAATTTTCCTCCATTCTATTAATCTTGTTTGCGATCTAAATTCTGAATTTGATTTCTGACATCTCAGCCAGCTGTTTATGAATGGAATCTTCAGTTACATTTGCCATATCCTTCCCTGGGGGGATTTATCTAATCTAGTTATTCATGTTACCAGAGTTTTCTGCTGATTCTGCCCCATGATTGTTTTACACTGTTGATTTTTCCCCTGGAGCTTTGTCAAGGACCTGTACAGTGCTATGGCCTGAGAAATTAGGGACCTGTTTGGTGTGGTGGGACTAAGTGGTTCTGTCTTGTTTTCAGCTGGTCTCTGTTCAACTCTAGTGAAACAGTTACTCTGGGTTGAATTCTCAGCTGTGGAGAAATACAAGCAATTAAGTCACCCTGCCCTCCACAGTCAACAATTGGAAAAGGAAATTCAAACCTTCCTACAGCCACACACCCAAGGCACCACTTGAATAGTCCTCAGGCAATTGGCTCAGTTGAAAAGGTCCAAATCAAATGTCTCAGTCAGCACCTGTCTCAGGTGGGAGTGTTTAAAAGGTCTCTGGCAACTGGATCTCAGGGGTCTGGTGACTACTCAGATATGGCTTGCTCCAGTCCTCCATGGAGTCAGGAGGACCCACCCAGCAAATTGATTAGTCTGGGAAAGTTGATGCCTCCTTCCCCACCTTGCACCTCTGTCACACCCAGGCACTGATAGCCCCACAGAGCTGTGACCCAGTTGCCTCTAGTGAACAGATACTCCAGGGTTTGCACCTGCCTGAATCACAAGGAAATCTATTTTTGCTCAGCCAGGCCACTGCGCCCTGCCTCTATCCAGCAGGGGGAGGTGAGGCCTGATACCATCGGGTGCTTGATGGAGGCTGGGGGGTGTTCACTCAGTTCCAGCCATGCCCCTGATTGATGTTACTGACAGAACAGAACAACTTTGTGGGAATTTGTTTCTGTCCCTGCTAAATTCCCCTGCAGAAGAGAAGCTGTTTTTAGTTCCCAGAGCCTGTGCCTCAGGCCCTGTCTTTGCTCCTGCAGGTTTGTATTCGGTTAGCTGTCAGTTCTAGCCTCCTGCCTTCCTTTGTTTATAGGCTGACAATCCCCTGAGGGCCAGGTGCATCTTAGGCTTAGTAATGCGGTCCTCTGGGTCAGCCCTGCCCTGGGAACTTCCGGGCTCTGCGTGTGTGTTTCTAGTTCCCGCGCTCCACCCAGGCCAGTAGCGCCTCAGGCAAACACTTTACTCATGGGGCCTACGTTTCCGTCCCAGATACGTTCTGCAGTGGTTGTCACCTTAGATGATGTTCAGCCTCCTCTGGTTGCCCAGGGAGACAGGGGGCGTGGCTTCAGAATATCCAGGAGTGAGCCCTATTGTTGTCAAAAAAGTTTACTGCTCTGCACCTTGGGGCACCGCCGCTCCAGTGTGGTTCCCTCTCAGCCGACGGTCCTCTCCTAACTCCAGTGCTACACAATCACCACTGATCAGCTGCAGTCTAGGCCCTGGCCACACCCCTCGAGAAATCATCCAACAATCTGGACTCCTCGGGTACAGGACTCCAGACCTCACAGTGAGAGTGGAGGGGAGTACTGGGAGTTCAGAATTGCAGGTAGAGAATATATACAGTTGTATACAGTTTTATGCCTGGCAGGAGAATGCCATGGCACCCTAGTATGGGAGGTAGGTCCAGTTTTTAGAGGGTCTCTCCCGGGGAGTGTAGTGGGAGGACCTTCCAACTCTGCTCATTTGTTTGTGGGGCACTCCGAGGCATTCTCATGGGGAAGGGGACTCCCATCCGCTTGGTGAATTTTGTACCTTTTGTTTGTATGTTTGGGGTTGCAGCTCACCTCAGCAGGGTTAATGTGTGTTCTTCAACCTTCTTTCTTGGTGCAGCTCTAATCCACCAGGTTACTTGCTAAATTTCTGTCCTTTAACTGTCCTTCTGGATGGGAGCCTCCTTCTCTTTAGCTGATGTTGGAAAATTCTTAGTTACGCTTTATTATAAATCATCTGGAAAACCCTAGAGTGCAGAACTAGGGAATGTAATTACTATACAATACCTTTTATAAGCTAAGTTTTTGCCAGGTTTAAACCAATCACTCATTGATAGTTTGTACCTTTGAAGGATCACTAACTTATTCAAGCCACAAAGGTGCTATTAACTGTTTTTATTACTCCCTAAAGCTAAACAGGCAATAAAACATCAATAAATAAAGGCTTTATTTTTTACTCATCTCTTATAAATAGTATTACTTTTCTTTCTTTGCCATGACCTCAGGCAAAATATGATCATACTTAGTGGATTTTTTTAAAATAGTTTTTTAATTGTGTCTTGTTCAAACTGCCCAGTGTAACTTAACATTTGTGCCTGGGGGGTTGGGGGAGTGAACATTTGTGCCCAGGTTTAGAGAAATTTGGAAAGGCATTTTAAAAAGAAATTTAAAAACCTTAAGATTTATTGATGCATAATAGATACACAAAATATCACATACATTTAATGAATACCTTTTTTTGCAAGCTTGAAATAAAGTTTATTGAGGAAGAGAAAGATAGACTTATAGAGTTAGAAAGCTTACAAAGAAGGATACATTTGCCATAGACAGCAAATGATTGGGCACCATTGCCAGGGCAAGTAGGCAAAGAGGCCTAATGTATACGTATTGATGAGTTTGAACACATGCACACACCTGTGATATCATCATAACTATAGTGCTAAATATATCCACTGTGTCCAAAAATTTACTTTGTTCCTTTATAGTTTTCTGAGGGATTTTTGTTTTATATTTGTATGCATGTGCTAAGAACACTTACCTTTAGCCATACGTATTCTCAACGTATTTTCAAGTGCACAATACTGTATTTTTAACTACAGGTATGATGTTCACAGATCTCTAGAACATGCTTATCCTGCATACAATCCATTGAATAGCAATTACACAGAGGCAGTAACAGTAGATTTCCTTTCTCATTTATGGCTTCAAACTTCAGAGAGTGCAATTCCCAAAGAATTGCCTATTTAAAACTCAAAACTTTATTCAGAGAATGTTATTTTTTTCTACTTTCCCTAATCATATTTTCTTTTTTTTTTTTTTGTAGAGACATAGTCTCACTGTACCGCCCTTGGGTAGAGTGCCATGACATCATACAGCTCACAGCAACCTCTAACTCTTGGGCTTACACGATTCTCTTGCCTCAGCCTCAGCAGCTGGGACTACAAGCGCCCGCCACAACGCCCGGCTATTTTTTTGTTGCAGTTTGGCCGGGGCTGGGTTTGAACCCACCACCCTCGGCATATGGGGCTGGCGCCCTACTCACTGAGCCACAGGCACCACCCCAATCATATTTTCTTAGTATTTACTTTTTTATCTTTTTTTTTTTTTTTACAAATTTATGGATCTATGAAGATAGGACCCATATAATACTAATACTTGTCACCTCAAATGAAAGGAAAAAAATGAAAGAAAATGCATGAATATACTGTCTCTTTGTGGTGAAATAATCAGCACACTATGCACTGTAACAAGACTTAGCCATAGAAGAATTTATTAGGGTGAAACTGATTAAGAATAAGAGGGTAAAAATCTATTTGTGATGAATCAGGCATCCAAGGAAAGGAAGGAAAAAACCCATTCTTTGGCTCCGTTACTGTCTTGACATAATTATACAGATTTGTTTTTTTTTGTGTGTGTGTGTGTGTGTGATTTTTTGGCCGGGGCTGGGTTCGAACCCGCCACCTCCGGCATATGGGACCAGCGCCCTACTCCTTGAGCCACAGGCGCCACCCAATTATACAGATTTGTATGTAGTTCTTCCTTTCTATCTCTATTAATAGAACTTTAAATCCTAACTGTTAACATGACTTTGAGGGTTTTCTAACATCAGATAACAACCTTTCATGAAAGCTGTTCTCACCATAATTGTCATGAAATGCTACCGTTAGTATCTCAAATCTAACCCAGCTGTTGTTAAGACAATACTGAGTTTTCAGGCACATTGAATATGTAAAACACACCTGAGATTCAAGGGCAAATGCTATTGGAAAGGCAATTGGGCTGTACAAATTGTAGCTCTGTATCAAGTTTATATATTTATTTTATAGCTATTGGCTTGTTTCTTAGACCCTTTAATTTGGATAGCTATTTACACACTGGAACAGCTTAAGGATGGTAAACATTTTTGTATTTAAAAGTCCTCAAATGTTTACATCATAAACATTATGCAATACTATGGTTATAACTATAAAATTAATTTGATAATTAAATAGTCAAGTTCAGCATGGTAATGTCAAGCACAAATTATAAATGTTCTTATTAGCCTTTTAAATTGGTACTTCATTAAGTGGCATGAAAAATCTTGGCAAACTAACATTGCAATGGATAGCCAATAGAAATCGATGACCTTTCTCTCTAAACAGTTCTGCATGGCTATGTCAACATTCCTCTTTTAAACGTAAAAGTGTTTAAAGGAAAAAGGATGTAAAGAAAATTTGAGGGTTATAATTAGAGAACTAATGAAGTAGAGCAATTAGATTTGAAGCTGCTGAACATTTGCAACCAGATTTTATTTTTCTCAGTAATTGTGTTTCTCAGACTGAAAATAAAATATTTGTCAGAAGAACATGTATGAATTCATACGGTCAATATTTGCACCTGATTTCCTAAGTGTGAGTTTATCTTCTTTTTTTTTTTTTTTTTTTTTTTTGAGGAGAAGCAAAGATAGAAGTTCATTACTTTGTCAGCAAAGGAGGAAAATGGAAAATGGCAGACAATGATCTCAAAATCCAAATTCTTACTGCTGAACACAAGTATAGAGCTTTTAAATGTTCAGAGCTCATAATCCCATTTTTGGCCAAGACAATCTCATGGCCTCTGCCCAAATTCATCCCATCCTAAGCTAAGACTGTCTGATGACCTCCAAATCCCATCTTCAGTTAAGATTTTGTGACTTCCACCCAGATGATTCCCTTGATCTATTTCCTGTGGCACAAGAACAGGAGACATTCCCTGCCCATTCCCAACCACTTGTTTGAGCAGGAATGCAGGTTTCAGTTACCAAAATGTTGGGGAGACAGAAAATATTTTTGCCATTTTTTTCAGGCCATTCCCTCTGCAATATATTCCCCACTGTCAATTTTACCCTTCCATATGTACAAGAAGAGGGGCAATGTAACACTTTTCTCAGGGTGCTAGGAAATTTCTTTCATAAATTATTTCTTAGGTGCTGAACTTATGTCTCCTTCTAAAGGGCTACCCTGATCCAGAGGAGGGCAAGAAGCAATACCTTTTTAAGGTTAAATATATTGAATGTGTCAGAGATGTCTGCTGCCTCTTCCCCCTTACTATCTCACCCTTGACTAGAGACTTCTTTCTCATTATCTAGCTATGTACTTCTCCTTAAAGGTCATCTCTTACTAAGTATAAGGGAACTATGCCAATCTCCTTTCTCCTAACTTATGTTTAAAATTTAGACATACTCTCCACCTCACTACCCAATCCTTTAACTGTGCATAGGATGTTACACCATTCTGAGTCCCCTTTTAACTTTTTCACATAATAATAATAATAACAATAATTTGTAGGAGTATAATTTTTGCATTATATTTACCTTAAATTTCTCCTTTCCCAAGGCTTTCTTTATGGCCAGCTCAGGGAAAATCTTGCCAAGAACAAGCCTTCAGTCAGCTTTACATCTGACTTTCTGGACTTCTTTAGCAAGACAGTAGTCATAGAACCAGGCTTTTATCAGGAAAGTAAAAGGATTTCTTAGTGCTTACTGTTGTTTAAGATAAAAAGGGCTAGGTCTGGATGATGGGACCACTTATATAAGGTAGATGAGATCCAGAAAAAAGAAAAAGGTGGATATTGTGGAAGAAATTGAAACAAGGCAAAGTTAAACTTGAAGGTACCATGGCATTGTGGTTTGAATGAGAATCTAATCTTGGCCCCATTGCTTATTAGACCCAAGACTTGAGTCAAATTATTTTGAAATTTAGAATCCTTATTATCAACTCCATTCATATCCAATAATAATAATAATATCTACCTTTTAAAGTTGTTTTCAGATAAAATGGTTGTAAATATTAAATACTAAAGCATTTAAAAATAAAAGTACTTAAAATCATGCCAGGTACACAGTAAATGCTCTGGAGGTTTTGTCAACTACTTTTTTCTTTGAGACAGAGTCTCACTTTATTGCCCTCTGTAGAGTGCTGTGATGCCACAGCTCACAGCAACCTCTAGCTTCTGGGCTTAGGTGATTCTCTTGCCTCAGCCTCCTGAGTAGTTGGGACTACAGGCGCCTGCCACAACACCTGGCTATTTTTTGTTGCAGTTGTCACTGCTGTTTTAGCTGGCCGGGGCCAGGTTCAAACCTACCCTCAGTATATGGGGCTAGAGCCCTACCCACTGAGCCACAGGCGCTGCCCTGTCAAATACATTTATTTCTATATTTTTTTGATTTTCTGGGCATGACTCCTAGAGAAGGGAGGTTTATTAGATAAGTTGCCTCCTACTTAATTCCCCATTCTCTGGAAAATGTATTCAGAGGCTACACCCAAACCAATCTGAATCTGCTGGCTGTCACTTCCAAGTTATTTTGGCAACACTACATGGTTATCTGAGGGAGGAACTGAGATTAGCTACTCTCTTGAGATGTTCTTGTTCACAAGCAAGGTACCTGGAGGGTCATATGTACAGTTATGCCACAGTATCTTTGGAGAATTGGTTCTAGGACCCCTGCTGTTATCAAAATCTATGGATACTCAAGTCTATACAAAAAAGCTTATATTTGCACCTAAACTACGAACATTCTCCTGTATATCTTAAATCATCCTTTGATTATTTATAATACCTAATACAATATAAATGCTATTTAAATTGCTATTATATTGATTTTTTATTTTTATTAATTTTTATTTCTTTCAGTATTTCTGACTTGTGGTTAGCCAAGTCCACAGATTCAGAACCTGAGAATACAGAGGGACAATGGCGCACTGAAAGGAAGCGGTATGGAAATAAGTTGAAATACTGGCTGAGCAACTGACTCCTCGAAAGTCACAACCTTGAGGGATAAATAGTTACCACCCAAGCTTACCATGCAACCCCACAGGGTCTACAAAACCAGCAAGAGTCAAAGAGGGACAGTAAGAAAGATACATATCCATGACTTCCACTCAACTTCTCATGTCTTAAACATGAGAAGACAACAAATTATGATCAAACAACTTAAGAAAGAATATAACATGTAAATTATAGGGTCCCAAATATACAAAAGTTCATATTGGAGGAAAAAGACATGATTTTCAAAAGGAAGAACATTAGTCTATTAATATTATCAGTAAGATGAGACATGATAATCTACTCATGATAGAGGATGGGATGTTATAAAGAAAGAAACATGAAGAGAACAAGGAAAATATTTTGAAATTTAAAATCACTATAGTAGAATTTAAAATTCTGATAGAACGTTAAAAAGATAAATTAAGAAAATCTTCCAGAAATAAAAGCAAACATTCAAAGAAGTAGAAGAAAAGAGGAAAGGAGAATTGCAAAGAGTTCTAAAAAGACAGAAAAGAAAAAAAAATCAAGGGAGGACTTATCAGAGAAAGAACTTGAGAAAATTATGGAACAGAAAAACAGTTGCCAGTTGAATGAAAAATGAAAAATGGAAATAGGTCAATATGTTTTAAGTTTTCTGAACAGGGGTAAAGAGAGTCTACACATTTATGGAGAGAGATTAAATAAAAACACGGAGGATGTATTCCATCATAACCTGAACACAAACTAAGAAAGAAGATGTAGACTACAGAAAGAATAGACCCAGAAACAAAACAATAACAAAAAAAGGATATCACAATGGATTTCCCAGGAAGAATAGAGTAGTAGATGCAGACCAAAACACTGTGACTGAAGAAACATATCTGAAAAAGATTATTCTAACCAAGATCCTCATTGTCATTGTATGTACCAGATTTTTAACCTCAGAACAAAATGCCGTATTAAGTTGGACTTGAGTTGGTATCTTCATTGGTTTACCTAGACCTAGTGTTAATGAAGTTCCTCTTCTCTTTATATCCTGTTACTAGGTTCAATGGATGATTCTCATTTCTCCCACATGGAAGTCTGGTTTGGCCTCTACTTACAAGCCAGAGGGAGGCCATTGGTGCTAGAAGCAGAGGAATAGAAATAATACACCATATTATTTCTGGGCCTTTAGTACCTGGCCTATATTCTAGACGTGTCACATGTCCCAATTTTGCTGAGCATTGTTTCTCTGGACCTTTTTAAGCCTTTACCCACTGACTTCTTCTGAAGGCATTCTCTTTCACGCTCAATGAAGGTAAAGTCAGAATAAGTCAGACTTTATTCAGAGGCTTTGTTCAGTTATCTTCTCATGGACTGTTCTTTTCAACTAGGTTTGTCTTTTCTATGCACTTTTCAAAATTAATGATTGTATTATTAAGAATATGTTCATAGTTAGAAACAATACAAAGAAAAGGAGAAAGATGGGACTGTGATTAGACAAGGGTACATGGGAGCTCCCAAGACACAGGCAATAACCTATGTCTTATACTAAGTGGGTAGGATGTTAATAGGATTACTACTTTTGCTACTACTATTAATTTGTAACTGCATATAGGCAGTGTGATACATTTCAAAAACAAACAATGCTGCCAACAATAGCAATAAATAAGAAAAGAAAGAAGAAAGGAAGGAAGGAAATAATAGCAATATGAATATTATTATTCATTCTGTTTTGTTTAGTTAATTACCTATATATGCATTCACCAGGTATAATTTACTAACAGTCTCTTTATGGCCCTCTGTAGTTTCTTTTCTCTGTAAGTCTTAATATTCCATTGATCTAACATCTTTCCCGCCTTTTGGAAATTTCACCTTGCTATATTTTAGCTGTGCTATTGAAATTTATTTCAACCTGACTGAATGTAGAGTAAAGGCATCTTTTAACATTTCAGTGGAGAACATACTATATAATTTTGCCTTACAGTTTTATGTTCTCAAGGGTGTAAATATATGGAAAGGATTTACTAGAGTCTCCACATACATTAATTTAAAATATCTATACTTTTTAGTTTTAAATATGTTTAATAGAGTCTTTTGCACTTGTTTCTAGGAGAGAAATCTAGAGAGAGTCAGACTTATCACTATATCTAATGAATGCTTATAATTTATCTGGTTTATATATCAAAAGTAGTTGAACCCTATATGGTATAACTTAAATTTTGGCCAGAATATTAAAAAATTCCTCCTAAATGTTTTTAAAAATGTATGAATGACTTAATAAGATTAAACATTTTTTTATTTTTAAGTGCAAATGTCCATTGAAAATAATAATTAGCAATTTAATACAAATTTGTGCAGTTTATGTTCCTTCTAAGATGGGATAAGCAACATTGATACCCAAAATACAGCAGATACTGTGCCAAACTTTGATCTGTATTCTAATTAATCTAGGAATAAACTTCAAAAGACAGAAAGTTTTATTTTATCTTTCAGAGAAAACATCATGGCATAGAGACATTATGTTACCTGTTCAAATCTTAAGAATCCATCGGTAGCACAAGAAGGATTTCTATTGAGATCTAGTTAATTTTCAACCCTGACCTCTTACCAGGGGAAGCAGGAAGAAATGAAAGAAATTATTTGGGGCATGGTCAAGATAATGAGCCATAATGAGACGTTCAGATAGCATAGGAGTCCTGTGCCTAGAAAAATCAGCATATACACACAAAATTTCTTGAAAAGTAGATAGGATAGAAGAGTAATTTTAAAAAAACATGCAACCAGACTTTTGATTTCTTATTCTGCTCATAAAAATCTTAGATATTGCCACTCTGCCCTAATAACTAGTAGAAGATGATGAAACTAATGAATCAATAACTTATTATATTCATAACAAAAGTTAGGACACGGGGCAACCCTCTGCTGTCAAGGTTGGTTAGATGGGCAGAGGAATAGAGGGAGTCGTGGCTTGCTAGCAAAAACTGTCATAGACACTATTATGCTTTCAGATAAGGAAGACATGAAAAATTTCTGGCGGCTGAGTAGACAAGTCTGGGTTTAAAACTCTAGGGCTAGGCGAACCAAGTGATGGAGTGGGGGGAACTTTTGTGATTTCTTTTACCTCCAGGAACTTAAAAAGGTTTTAAAACTAAAGAGAATAAAAGAAATAACAAAAACTATATAAAGTGGAAACCTAATAAACGCATGTATATGTAAAAAAAAAAAGACTATAATTAAAATCAGTAAAATTAAAAATAGGAATGCAATTAAGAACATCAAAAAAGCCAAAAGATAGTTCTTTGAAAAGATCAATAAAATCAATAAGCCTCTAGTTAGGCCAATTAATAAAAAAAGAGAAAGGACATAAATTAACAATTGAAAAAATAAAAGAAAGAGCATCACTACATGACTAATATCAGAACTGAAAAAAGGAACATTGCTACAGATTCCATGAACATTAGAAGGATAATATAGGGATATTATGAAAAACTTTAGACCCACTAATTTGATAATCCCAATAAAATAGACCAATTTCTTCAGGAATACAATCTGCTAAAACTCACACGAGAAGAAATAAACCATCTGAGTAGTCCTCTATCTATTCAAGAACATTATAAAATAAAAACAACCAGTTCCAGATGGGTTTATTGGTAAATTCTACTAAATGTTTTAAAAAAACTAATTCTCTACAATCTCTTTCATAAGATAGAAGCAGAGAATTCTATGAGGCTGGCATTACCTTAATAAGAAAATGACAAAGATATTACAAAAATGAAAACTATAGACCAATATCTGACATAAACATAAATGCAAAATCCTCAACAAAATATTAGTAAATCAAGACAAATATTGTATTAAAATAATTACATATCACTAACAACTCCATACAAGTACAGAAATACTTACATTTTTCCCATGTATGCAAGGCTGGTTTAATATTCAAAAATTGGTGAATATAATCCAACACATGCACATCTTAAAAAAGAAAAATCACATGATCATATCAGTAGGTGTAGAAGGAATATTTAAAAAAACTCCAACATCCATTCGTGATTAAAAAAAAAAAAAAGAAAACTTTCAGTAAACTTGGACTAGAGGAAATCTTCATCTTGACAAACACTATCTACCAAAAAGAAAAAAGTCCTACACCCAACAGCATGCTCAATGGCAAGAAAGTGGAAACTTACTCACTAGGATGGGGAATAAAGAAAAGATATTCCTCTCACCACTCTTTTTCAACAATGTTCTAGAGAATTAAATAAGATATAAAAGGACATTAAAACAATACCAATTGGAAAGGAAGAAATAAAACAGTCTTTGTTCATAGATGACATGTCTGTCCATGTAGAAAACCTAAAATACTGGACAAGAGCTAAGAGATTAAAGCATGGTTCCAGGATACAAGGTTAATACACAAAAGTCAATCAGTTACCTACATACTAGCAATGAACAAGTAGAATTTGAAATTAAAAACATAATATCATTGGAAAGCATCCTTGTAATTATCCCAAGAATGGAAAAACAAGCATCACACATACTTAATACTAATTTAAAACAACAAAGCACTTGCATGAGAGAAAAAAATCTATTAAATCTAAGAAGGAGGTAGGAGGAATTTTAGGTTTCTTCACACTGGAAATAATGTGTGTGTGTATAGCACCTCCCCTGAGGGAAGGACATAATTACAACTTAGATTATATCCTACAAATGCAAATAATGTAACCTAATTGTGCGCACTCTCACATTAATCAAAAATTTAAAAAAGAAAACACAGTATCATTTACATTGGAACTTCCCCAAAATGAAATACACAGGTATAAATCTAAATAAATATGTACATAATCTATATAAGGAAAATGAAAAAACCTTGATGAAAGAAAGAAATAAATAATCTATGTCCATGGATATGAAGACTTACTATTTTCAATGTGTCAATTTTACTTGATCTATAGATTCAATACAATCTCCAATCAAAATTCCAGAAAGTCACTTTGTACATATCAACGAACTGATTCAAAAATTCATATGGAGATTTAAGTGATCTAGAATAGTCAAAACAATAGTGAAAAAGAAGAAAAAAATTGGAGAAGATTTACTACCCTATTTCGACTTAAAAGCTACAGTAATCAAAACGGTGTTATGTTGGCAAAAGATAGACAACTAGACCACTGAAACAGAATACAGAGCCCAAAAATATACCCACATAGGGGTTTAGTGACTGATCTTTGACAGGGAATAAACACAATACAATGAAACAAAGACAGTCTTTTAAATAAATGGTGCTAGAATAACTGGACATTCACATGCAAAGAAAAAAAAAGGAGTCTGGGTGGCGCCTGTGGCTCAAAGGTACGTAGGGCGCCAGCCCCATATGCTGGAGGTGGCAGGTTCAAACCCAGCCCCAGCCAAAAACTGCAAAAAAAAAGGAGTTTAGGTGCAAATCTTACATCCTTCCAAAATGTAACTCCAAATTGAACGTAGACCTAAATTTAAAACATGAAACATTACAGCTCCTAGAAGATAACGTAGAAGAAAATCTAAATGACTCTGGGCATGAAGATTAATTTTTAGATACAACATAAAAGTCATACTCTATGACAGAAATAATCAACAAACTGGACTTTCTTAAAACTGAACCTTGCCAGTGAAAGACAATTGTGAGGAAGACAAGCCACAAGTGAGAGAAATGTTTGCAGAGGACACATGTGATAAAGGACTATTATCCAAAATGCACAACAAATTTTTAAAGTTGCAAACTAATGTGAGTAGGGGAGTGGGGTGGCCAGTAACATGTGGAAAAAAAACTGTCTCTGACCTCCCCATTGGTATGCAACTGTTTAAAACTTAACTGTACAGAAAATGACTCAACACTTTATGGGGGCAAGACATGATTGCAAGAGGGACTTTACCTAACAATTGGGTAGGACTTTACCTAACAATTATTGTACACTCAATGAATCCCCAACAATAAAAAAAAAAAGAAAAAAAAATTGGGCAAATACCTTAATAAACATCACATCAAGAACCAAGAAGTTATACAGATGGCAAATAAGCAAATGAAAAGATGCTATAGGCTGGGCACCTGTGGCTCAAGTGGCTAAGACGCCAACCACATACACTTAAGCTGGTGGGTTCGAATCCAGCTGGGGCCCACCAAACAATGACGGCTGCAACCAAAAAATAGCCGGGCATTGTGGCAGGTGCCTGTAGTTCCAGCTACTTGGGAGGCGGAGGCAGGAGAATCACTTTAGCCCAAGAGTTGGAGGTTGCTGTGAGCTGTGATGTTACGGCACTCTATCCAGGGTGACAGCTTGAGGCTATGTCTAAAAAAAAAAAAAAGAAAGAAAGAAAAGATGCTACACATCTTATGTCCTCAGGAAAATGTAAGTTAAAACAATAATAAGATACCACTATATACTTATAAGAATGGCCCAAATTCAGAACATTTAGACCACCGAATGCTAACAAGGATATGGAGCAGCAGAAACTCTCCTTCATTGCTGGTAGGAATGGAAAATGGTACAGAAGCACTGGATGACAGTTTGGCAATTCCTTAGACAATTAAACATACTTTTACCATATGATGCAGTGTTCTTTTGGTGTTTGCCTAAAGTAGTTGAAGACTTATGTCTAAACAAAAACCTGCACACAAGTGCTCATAGCAGCTTAATTCTAACTGCCAAAATTTGGAAGCAACCATGATGTCCATCAGTAAGTGGGTAGACAAATAACCCGTGGTACATCCACACAATGAAATGTTATTTAGTACTACATAGAAATGATCTATAAGCTATGATGACACATAGAGGAACTTACATGCATATTACTAAGTGAAAAAGCCAATCTCAAAAGGGTACATACTGTATGATTCCAACTATATGACAATCTTAAAAAGGCAAAACTATGGACACAGTGAAAGCCAGTGTTTTTGTGGGACAGGGGATGAATAGGAAGAGCACAGGAGTTTCAGTGCTATGAAAACACTGTATGAAATTCTGATGTACATACAATTATACATTTGTCCAGACCCATAGAATATACAATACCAAGAGTGATCCTTAATGTAAACTGTGGACTTTGGGTGACAACGATGTGTCCAAGTAGGCTCATCAATTGTAACTAAAGTACCACTCTGGTGGAGGATGAGGATTGATGAGGGCAGTTGTGCATGTGTGGGGGAAAAGGCAATATGGGAAACGTCTGTACCTTCCTCTCAATTTTATTGTGAACCTAAAACTGCTGTTAAAAAAAAAAAAAAGTAATACACAACTTTGCAACTATCTGTACTTATGAAAATTACAAGGTGTTTTAGTTTGACACTAATTAATTCTGAACAATTACCCAGACTCTTCCTGGCATAGTTCTGTTTGGATCATGTAGATTTTATATACCTCTCATTTTATATCCACAGATACGCTTTCAACTGTTCTGCTCACAACCCTCATCTAAGCTCAAATAAAGGAGACCATATTTAATCTTTTAAATAAGGTAAACATCTTATGTAAATGACAGTCTCAACTGATTGCCCAATTCTGTAGCCATTCAGGGCTCTGTGTCCTATTAAATACCCTATGATGATCAAACTTTACTCACTCTACTTTTCCTTTCACTGGCAATTGAATTACATATTTTTGATGTCAGATTTGACTCTGTTTGCTTTGTGCCACCATTTACCTTTCATCTTTGCTGTTTTCCACTGCTTCTACTTCGTGTTTCTAACTGCAGTTGGCTCAAATCTCGACAGGGATTTCAGTTGAGTCATTTGGGGCTTATACTTCTACAACTTTCTCAGCAAGTTCAGTGCTGCTAGATCTCTTGAAAGCTTTCCTAAGCCTTGTTTTTAGTTCGCTAACATTTCCGCCAATTGACTAGGGCCTATGTCAGTGACAGATGTATGGAGCACATTAGCTCTAGGTATATCTCTGTATGATAAAATATCCCTTTTTTTAGATCGTGCAACACAATGTCTAGAAAGAAAAAATAAATCTGAAATCAAAAGTTGATAAGTGCTTTCATGTTGAACTGTCCTTAAGTTCCTTAAAGCAGTTCTCTATAATATCACAAAATTTCCTCTATCCAGGGTGAAACAGACTACAAAGGGGGTCATGCAGTCACTTTGCACAAAAGACTTTGAAACAGATCTTTCTACCTAGCTTCTTCTTCATGAATAGCCAGGAAATTCGAGTCATAGCACCACACATCTGTGATCCCAGGATAAATGCATATGCATCCACAATAATCACCGGGAAAATATAGGGCCTTCTAATATAAATTGTTGGAGTGACTTATTTAACAGTTCTCTGAGAGTCATCATGATAAAATGGTGATGGTAACCGATATGAACCGAAAGTGTTATTGTAGCAAATAATTGAGGTGATTTATTTATTTTCTTTATTTTTTATTTATTTATTTATTTATTTTTAATATTAAATCATAGCTGTGTACATTAATGTGATCATGGGGCACCATACACTGGTTTTATACACATTTTCATCACACTGGTTGACAAAGCCTTCCTGGCATTTTCTTAGTTATTGTGTTAAGACAATTATACTCTACATTTACTGAGTTTCACATGTATCCTTGAAAGATGCACCGCAGGAGTAATCCCACCAATCGCCCTCCCTCTGACCATCCTCCCCCCTCCCTCCTCTCCCTCTCTCCCTTCCCCATATTCTTAGGTTATAACTGGGTTATAGCTTTCATAGAGGTAATTTATGTAAACAGTTCCCACACTGCCTATAGTTTTGTAAGTTTTCTGTAAGTTTCACAATTAGTTTTTACTATTATGTTTATATATGCAAATACTTCTCTGAATTGGTTTAAATAAGAGAAGTGTAGACTTTTATGTTTTCAAAAAATAATGACAATAGGTACTAACCTCAGAAAATATATTTAAGTGATAGGATTGGGGCAATAATGCAAAGAATCAAAATATTTAATACTACTATTAAAAGGTTCCATTAAACAGGAGAGGAAAAATGTTTGTTATTAAGTACATGAAAATTCTTTCTTCCACTCACTGAACACAACTTTTGAAACATTGTGATTAAGGAGTGGAGTACATGGGGGCCAACTGCTTGGGTTGAACCTTCAAACTTGGTTTTGTCCAACATTGGCTTTGGGACTTCAGATAAGTTTCTTAATCCTTTTTTAACTCAGTTGTGCTCATTGCTACTGGAGTGGGCAATACACACACACACACACACACACACACAAATACATTTACATGGTCTGACAATTAAACTCATGAACCATCCTAGAAAAATTGCTACCTCATTGCTGAATATCACTATGGTCCCCTTCAAAGTGCTCCCCTTAGGAAACTATGAACTGATGCCAGCACCTAGTCCGTGCTCAAAGGCAATTTTGGAGCTTTTTCCCTACTATGGCCATTATAGCTGTCATTGTATTACTCTTGAATATCATCAAAATGTCTTCCTTTCAATTTTTTTTATCATTGGGGGCGGCACCTGTGGCTCAGTGAGTAGGGCGCTGGCCCCATATACCAAGGGTGGCGGGTTCAAACCCAGCCCCAGCCAAAGGGCAACAAAAAATAGCCAGGCATTGTGGTGGGTGCCTTTAGTCCCAACTACTCAGGAGGCTGAGGCAAGAGAATCACCTAAGCCCAGGAGTTGGAGGTTGCTGTGAGCTGTGACACCCCAGCACTCTACTGAGAGCGACCAAATGAGACTCTATCTCTAAAACAAACAAACAAACAAACAAATATAGAAAAAAGTCACTGGGGGTCAGATCAGGTAAATTGGGAGAGTGTTCAAATACAGCTATTTGTTTACTGGCTAAAAATTCCCTCACAGACAGTACCATGTTTATTGATTATTTTGGTCCTTATTTTGTGAAGGAAACAAGTGCCAGGCAACTATAGTTGGCCATCTTGCTGATGTCTCTCCAAGACAGATTTCTTTTAAGTTTTTAGAAATATAATGGACAAATAATATTAATTGTCAGAGCTCATACAACTTCTTCCCTCATTTCCCTATCCCCCCTTCACTTGCATTAGCTCATCTACTGCCTTCATATTATAATTGAGCACATTGGATTCTTGCTTCTCTGTTCCTATGATGCTTTACTAAGAAGAATGTGTTCCACCTCATCCAGGTAAATACAAAAAAATGTACAGTCTCCATCTCTTTTAATGGCTGAATAGTATTCCATGGTATACATATACCACAGCTTGTTAATGCATTCCTGAGCATTTAGGTTGTTTCCACAATTTGGCAATTGTAAATTGAGCTGCAATAAACAGTCTAGTGCAAATGTTCTTATAATAAAAGGATTTTTTTTTTCTAGTGGGTAGAGGCCTAGTAATGGGATTGCAAGATCAAATGGGAGGTCTAATTTCAGTTCCTTGAGAATTCTCCATACTTCCTTCCAAAAAGGCTGTATTAGCTTGCAGTCCCACCAACAGTGTAAGAGTGTTCTCTTCTCTCCACATCCACAACAGCATCTGCGGGTTTGAGACTTTGGCATGGGGGCCATTCTGACTAGGGTTAGGTGATAGTTAGTTTTGATTTGCATTTCTCTGATGATTAGGGATGTTGAACATTTTTTCATGTGGTTGGTAGCTACTTGGCTATCTTAGAGAATGTTCTATTCATATCTCTTGCCCAGTGATGTATGGGATTGATTCCCTTTTTGTTGATTAATTGGGATCTTCTACAGACCCTAGTTATCAAGCTTTTGTCCTATTCATAATAAGCAAATATTTTTTCCCATTCTGAAGGTTGACTATTTGCTTTGGTTGTTGTTTCCTTAGCTGTACAGAAGCTTTTCAGTTTATTTATTTGTTTATTTATTTTTATTAAATCATAGCTGTGTACATTAATGTGATCATGGGGCACCATAGACTAGTTTCATAGACCATTTGACAGTCCCATTTGTTTATTTTTGTTGTTGTTGCAATTGCCACTGAAGTCTTCTTCATAAAATCTGTCCCCAGGCCAATATATTCAAGTGTTTTTCCCACACTTTCTTCAAGGATTTTTATTGTTTCATGCCACACATTTAAATTTTTATCCATCTTGAATGAATTTTTGTAAGTGCTGAGAGATGTGGGTCCAGTTTAAGTCTTTTACATGTGCTTATCCTGTTCTATCAACACCATTTACTGAATAGGGATTCTTTTCCCCAGTGTATGTTCTTGTTTGGTTTATCAAAGATCAGTTGACTGTAAGACATTACTTTCATCTCATGGTTTCTATTCAGTTCTAAATGTCAGTATCTCTAATTTTGTGCCAGTACCAAGCTGTTTTGCTCACTGAGGCCTTTTAGTTTAGCTGAAGTCTAGTAGGGTGATACTCCCAGCTCTGTTTTTATTGTTAAGAATTGCCTTGTCTATATGGGGTTTCTTATGGTTCCAGACAGAATGAAGAATTATTTTTTCCAAATCTTGAAAGTATGATGTTGGTATTTTAATGGGGATTACATTGAATCTGTAAATTGCTTAGGGAAGTATAGACATTTTGACAATGTTGATTCTTCCCAGCCGTGAGGATGGTATGTTCTTCCATTTATTAATATCCTCTGCTATTTCTTTTTTTAGGGTTTCATAATTTTCTTTGTAGAGGTCCTTCACCTCTACAAAGAAATATGTATATTCCTAGGTATTTCATTTTCTTTGAAGCTACTGTAAAGGAAATTGTGTCTTTGATTAGATTTTAGACTCAGCTGTTATTGGCATATACAAAGGCTACTGATTTGTGGACATTGATTTTATATCCTTTTCTTTCTCCCTTCTTGCTCTTTATGTTTACCTTCCTTTTGGCCTTATACCCAAAGGCCACTTCAATACCCAACTTCTGAGATAAAGCAATTTAAAGTGAAGGAGATATGAAAGAAAAAGTAGGGGAAGGAAGTGAACACATAGAAAACACACATTAGGAAGAACCAACAGAAAAATTCTGACAACATGAAAAAACAGAATATAGCAACTCCCCCAAGAGATCATGAGGTAGCTACTACAAAGGAGTCAATCTATAAAGTATTAATGGAAATGAATGAAAGGTAATTTAAAATTGATGGCAAAAGCAACAAAGGGAATTGATGAGAAAGTGGAAAAACAGAACCAAACATGTAGACAGAAGATATGAAATATAGAGAAAGGGTATGGCAGAGCTTAATGATTTAAAGGAGTCAATCATGGAACTTAAACATTCAGTAGAAAGAATCAATAACAGATTAGATCATGGGAAAGCAAGAATTGCAGAGCTAGAGGATAAAGCTCTTGAGCTAACATAGGCAGTTAAAGAGGAGAAATGAAGAGAGAGAAAGCAGAACATTCATTAAAGAATTATGGACTTCATGGAGCATTCAAACATATGAATTATAGGTATTCCTGAAGGAGAAGAAGAGCATCCCTAAGGAATAAAAGCCCTACTGTAGGATATAATAAATGAAAACTTCCAAAGTATCTCTGAAGATTCCAAAACACACCTTCTCAGGGATGGTTGAACTCCAGGTTATTGCAACACAAATAGAGCATCTCCAAGACACATCGTAACAAACCTATCCAAAGTCAAGACTAAAGAGAAAATTTTGCAAGCAGCCAGGATTAAGCGCCAATTAATTTACAGGTGCAAATCCACCAGGGTAACAGCAGAATTTTCAGCTGAAACTTTCCAAGCCAGAAGAGAATAGTCAACTACCTTTAAACTTCTTAAACAAAACAATTTTCAGACCAGTATACTGCATCCTGCTAAACTAAACTTCACAATCAATGGAGAAATAAAATATTTTATTGATATAAATGCATTGAGGAAATTCACCACAACAAGACCAGCTCTACAGGAAATACTTAAACCTATTCTCCACACTGAACATCATAATGGACCACTAGAAAAGTAAATGCCACAAACTAAAGGACAAAACCTAGCTGGGACAATGGTGTAAAGGATAAAACTTAGCAATGGACTTTCACAAAATAAGATGAATAGAACTTCACCACACTCAATTCTCTCAATAAATGTTAATGGCCTTAATTCCCCACTGAAGAGGCATAAGCTGGCCAATTAGATAAAAAAGCAAGCACAAGCCATACAAAAAGCACACCTAACCTTGAAAAACAAATCAAGACTCAGGGTAACAGTATGGAAAACAATAGTTCAGGCAAATGGAAATCAGAAGAAAGGAGGGGTCACAATCTTCTTTTTAGACAGAGGTGGCTTTAAGGTATCAAAAGTTAAGATGTTACTACATACTGGTTAAGGAAAAAATAGATTAAGAGAAGATTTTAATTCTAAATATTTATGCACCCAACCCAAATGTTCCCAGATGTATGAAACAGACATTGACTGATCTGAGAAATATGATATTCTATAACACCATAATAGCTGGGAACTTTAATATCCCTCTGGTTGAACTGTGCAGATCATCTAAATAGAAAATAATCAAAGATACAAGGGACTGAAATGTGAGCCTTGAACAAATGGTCTTAATAGACATCTACAAAATACACCATCTAAAAGCTAAAAAATATATGCTGTTCTCATAAGCCCATAGGACATACTCCAATGTAGATGATATCCTACTGTATGACTCAAACCCCAACAAAATTGAAAAAATTAAAATTATACCTTGTATCCTGTTATACAACCAGGCAATAAAGGTGGAACTCAACTCCAACAAAAATGGTCATCCCTGTACAAAGGCATGGAGATTAAAAAATTTTATGCTGAATGACAGCTGGGTTAAGGAAGAGATAAAGGAGGAAATTATTAAATTCCCTAAACATAACAAGAATCAAGCTACAAGCTACCAAAATCTGTGTGATACTGTAAAAGCAGTTTTAAGGAGGGAAATTTATTTCATTAAATCTCTACATCAAAAAACAAAACAAAACAAAAGACCACATCCACAACCTAATGAATCATCTTAAGGAAATGGAAAAGGAAGAACAGTCCAATCCCAAACCCAGCAGAAGAAAAGAAGTAACCAAAATTAAATCAGAAATAAATAAAATTGAAAATAAGAATAATTCAGAAAATCAATGAAACAAAAAGTTGGTTCTTCAAAAAGATAAATAAAATTGATAAACCATTGGCCATATTAACTAGAAACAGAAAAGTAAAATTTCTAATAACCTCAATCATAAGCAAAAAAAGGGAAACAATAACAGATGCCATTGAAATACAAAATTATTTCTGACAACTGCAAGAAACTCTATGCCCAGAAATTTGACAATGTGGAGGAAATGGACCAATACGTGGAATCACACCATCTCCCTAGACCAGCGGTTCTCAACCTCTGGGTCGCGACCCCTTTGTAACAATGAAAATACATCGCAGCATTAGGAAGGTTGAGAAACACTGCCCTGGACTTAATGAGGAAGAAACAGAACCCTTCAACAGACCAA
This sequence comes from Nycticebus coucang, assembly GCF_027406575.1. Taxonomy (NCBI): domain Eukaryota; kingdom Metazoa; phylum Chordata; class Mammalia; order Primates; family Lorisidae; genus Nycticebus; species Nycticebus coucang. The sequence continues at coordinate 74,863,532 of NC_069789.1, forward strand.
TATCAAGCCCTGAGATTCCAAAAACAATTAAAAAAACTTCCAACAAGAATAATCAAAAAAAGCCCTGATCTAGATGGCTTCATACCAGAATTATATCAAACGCTGAAAGATGAGCTTGTACCTATGCTACAGAACCTATTCCAAAACATTGAGAAGGAAGGAACCTTCCTTAACATATCCTATGAAGCAAACGTCACCTTGATACCAAAACCAGGAAAGGACTACTCAACTCAAAAGGAGAACTACTGGCTAATTTCACTAATGAATATTGATGCCAAAATACTCAATAAAATCTTAACCAATGGATTATAGCTACACAACAAAAAATTATACATCATTATCAAGTAGGGTTCATCACAGAAATGCAAGGCTGGTTTAACATATGCAAATCCATAAATTTAACTCATCATATTAATAGCAAAAACAAAGCCCATATGATCCCCTTAATAGATGCAGAAAAAGCATTAAATAAAATACAACATCCTTTTCTAACAAGAACACTTAAGAAAACAGGCATAGATGGCACATTCCTTAAACTCATTAAAGCCATCTACAACAAACCCACAGCTAATAGGAACCAGGAACCTCAATCAGCACTACTACTCAACATAGGGCTGGAGGTTCTAGACAATGAAATCAGGCAAGAGAAGGATATAAAGGAAATCCAAATGGGGACAGAGGAGATTGAACTCTCTCTCTTTGCAGCTGATGTGATCTTATACTCAGAGAAACCCAGAGATTCAACCACAAGACTCCTGAAAGTGATCAAGAAATATAGTAATGTCTCAGGGTACAAAGTCAACATCCACAGATGAGTAGCCTTTGTATATGCCAATAACAGCTGAGTCAAAAAGCTAATCAAAGATTCAATTCCCTTAACAGCAGCTTCAAAGAAAATGAAACACCTAGGAATATAACTAACAAAACAGGCAAAGGACTTCTACAAAGACAATGATGAAACCTTGAGGAAGAAATAGCAGAAGCCATCAACAAATGGAAGAACATGTCTATAGTACCAAAACAATCTACATATTCAATGCAGTCCCCATTAAAATACCAGCATCATACTTTGAAGAACTGCAAAAAATAGTTCCTCATTTTGTATGGAACCAGAAAAAAACATAGCCAGGCAAATTTTAGTAATAAAAACACTGAGGCATCACTCTACCAGACTTTAGGTTATATTATAAATCCACAATGTTCAAAACAGCATGGTATTGACACAAAAATAGAGACATAGATATATGGAACCAAATAGGAAACCAAGAGATAAACCAGTCTTTTATATCCATCTGATCTTAAACCAAACAAAAGCACATACTAGGGAAAAGAGCCCTTATTCAATAAATGGTGCTGGGAGAACCGGATAAACACATATAAAAGACTAAAATTGGACCTGCACCTTTCACCACTTACAAAACTTGACTCAAGATGTATAAAAGATTTAAATGTAAGACATGAAACAATAAAAATCCTACAAGAAAGTGTGGAAAAAACTCTTGAGGATGTCAGCCTGGGAAAAGATTTTCTGAAGACTTCAGTGGCAATCCCGACATCAACAAAAATAAACAAATGGGACTTAATTAAACTGAATAGCTTTTGCACAGCTAAGGATATACCAGTTAAAGCAAATAGATAAACTTCAGAATGAGAAAAGACATTTGCATGTTATGAATCTGGCAAGGCTTGATAACTAGGATATATAAAGAACTCAAATTAATCAACCAAAAAGAGCAAACAATCCCATCTATCATCAGGCAAGAGATGTGAACAGAACATTCTCTGAGGAAAACAGATAAATGGCTAATAAACATATGAAAAAATGCTCATCATCTCTAATCATCAGAGAAATGCAAGTCAAAACCTCCTAAGATACCACTTAACCCCAGTCAGAATAGCACCGGTCAAAGTCCCAGAGTTGAAGATGTTGGCATGGGTGTGGGAAGATAAGAAAATTTTTTACATTATTGATGGTACTGCAAACTAATACAGCCTCTTTGGAAAGAAGTATGAAGAATCCTCAAGGAACTCAAATTAGACCTCCCATTTGACCCTGTAAACCCACTACCAGGATTATACCCAGAAAGAAAAAAATAATTTTATCATAAAGAGATTTATAGTAGAATGCTTATTGCAGCTGAATGTACAATTCCCAAGATATGGAAACAACCGAAATGCCCATTAACTCAGGAATGGATTAACAAGCTGTAGTATACGTATACCATGGAGTACTATTCAGCTGTAAGAAAAGATGGTGATGTTCACTTTTTGTATTAACCTGGATGGACTTGAAACACATTCTTCTTAGTGAAGTATCCCAAGAATGGTAAGGCAAGTATCCAGTGTACTCATTTTTGCTATGAAGCCAGTAGATGATCTAACACATGTCAACATAGGAGACAACTTAATTTTATTCAAGTTGGGAGGAGGAGGAATGAAGAAGGGGGAGAAGCAATTGATGTGCTCTCACTTAAAAGGCAGAAGGTCGGGGTGCATGGCCCACAACTAAAAGAGGAACTGTGTTTAAGAAATTAAAAATTTGTGACCTTGTTTTTACTCTCATAATAACCTAAAATAAAAAAATAAAAATACTTTGAAATTAAACCAAAATCAGTGTTGTTGCTGTCCTTTTTTTAAAGGAAAAATAATGGCATTCAGTTGTAAGTCAAGGGTAAATATTTTATCTAAATTAAGTTTAAGAAACTCATTTTCAGAACTGAGAGGGAAGAGAAATTTTTTTTTGTAGTTATCTATCCCTTTCTTTTGCTTTTTTTTTCTTTCTTCTTGAGATAGAGTCTTACTTTGTGATCCTTGCCAGAGTGCCATGGCATCATAGTTCATATTAACCACAAACTCTTGGGCTCAAGCTATTCTCTTGCCTCAGCCTCCTAAGAAGCTGGGACTACAGGCACCCCCCCATAACCCATAACCCACAGTTATTTTTAGAGATGGGGTCTTGTTCTTGCTCAAGCTGGTCTTGAACTCCTGAGCTCAAGTAATCTGCCCACCTTGGCCTCCTAAAGTGCTGGGATTACAGGTGTGAGCCACTACACCCAGCACCTTTCTTTTGCTTTAATCATCAGTTGAAAATAGAGTTCAACTGATCTGTTCAGGACAGATCATTGATCAAGATATAACTATTAGTAATTAATTACATGGGTCAAACTAAACCAGTCTTAGAATTCTCATGAGTTCATAGAGAAATAGCTATAAGAGTTGTTGCATTTTTGTGTATACTATAGTCACTTTAAAAATACCATGCTTGTTATCAATTCATTGTTCAAAAATAACCCATTAACTATGGTTTATAGGATATATGTGGACTGGTTACTAAAGATTTTCATTTATGAAGGTTAGAATTATAGTGTGAAGGATGATTGCAGTTGGTACCATGCAGAGCAGCTAAAACTCTCTACCTTAGTCCATTTTGTTTATGTATCTGTAACAGAATACCACAGACTGGGTAAATTTTTTTGAATGAACAGAAATTTATTGGCTCATGATTCTGGGTTGGAAATTCTATGATTGAATGGTTGGCAATTGGTGAGGTTCTTCTTGCTGAGCCATAATACAGTGGAAGACATCACATAGTAGAAAAGTGAGAGAAAGAAAGAATGTAAGAGAGGGCACACCCATTCTCATAATAACACTGTTAGTCCATAAAGGCAAAGCCTTTATGACAGAAACATCTCTTAAAGGTCTCACCTCCTATCATTTCAATGGCACATAAAAGTCCACATGAGATATGGAGGAACCAAACAATCAAACCACAGCTCTCTGATAGCAAGTTCTCAGTCTTTCTGGTCTTTAGAACCAGAGGACAGAGTGCATGCTAACTGCAGTCCCTGGAAAATCTGAGGGGAATCCCAGTAAAGATAATGCAAAAAGAGTGAGCTCCATATTTGTGTTTAAAAAATTTTTGGAAATCTTTGGTTGACCATGGAACCATGCATATATGATATAAATTCATTGAAGATAAACTATCTGATCTTTGATATTAGCTTCATGTAAGAGACAAGGTTTGATGTTTAAATCTAACCATGTTAATAGCTCACTAAAACAAAAATCAGAGCAATATCACAGAATTCTGGGTCTCCACAACATCACAGTAACCATGATCAGGATATAATCCAGGAAAATATTACCCATTTTCTACAAAGAAAAATACAATGAATAGAGACCAACACTGAGATGAATCAGATGTTGTAATGAGAAGTCAAGAATTTAAAATAGGTTTTATAACTAAACTCAATAGAAATTATAATCTGAATGAATAAAAAGGTGGGGAATGTAAGAAAATGATAGAAAATGTAAAAAGGAGCCAAATGAAAATATTAGAACTGAAAATTACTATCTCTGAAATAAATATGTCACTGATTGTGTTTAATAGTAGAGAGGAGGTGAAGTAGAAAAGAGTCTGCAAATGTTGAACTGGGTCACTAGATATAGTCTAGTATAGAGATCATGTCTTTTTTTTAATTGAATTCTATTTTTATTAAGGTTAATATGAGGGTAGAAACAAGAAGGTTATATTATTTCCATTTGTTAGGTAGACTCCCTCTTGTAGTTGTGTCCTGCACCCAAAAGTTGTGTCATATACCCTTACATTGTGCCCATTAAGTGGGAGAACACCAATCCCCTCCCTTCTTTCCCTCTCCCTCCTCCTTTTTGCCCCTCCCCCCAACTTGAATTGAATTGAGTTTTTCTCTTATGTAGGTGTATGTTAGATAGTCTATAAAGTGAATTTTTACAGCATAACAGTTTCACTAGCCTTGGATCCTTTCTGAGATAAGGATATTAGATTGATCATTCTCTCCAATAACATGATCCTTAATGTTATGTTAAGGACAAAAGGTTTAAAACTCTGTTAAACAAACAAACAAAAAACACCACCAACAAATTTATTCATCCTTTATATTGTGGTAAATGTGATTAGTTTCACATGGCAACCTTTTAACAACCTGAAAAGTATCCACCAATTTTTATTCCAAAACAAATCTTTAGTTCTGAATTAGGGGATAATGTTCATATTAAATATCATTTTGATGAGTTTTTCAGTTACAGTACAATCATCATTGGTTCAAGCTCCTATTTGTTCATTATGCGTGGAGCCTAGCTGACTCAGTTTGTGTTTCTCATCTAATTCCACAAAGACTTACTTATAAAGTAAAAATGACAACTTTTAAAATTTATAATGAAAGACACTAAACTTAGATAAATTCTCCTGTGCTGTTTTGTTTCCTAGTGTGAAGATCACTGAAGAAAACAAATGAAAATAAAATTTATGAGCAGAACCAGGGTACAAATGTGGTCTTTGAGAGATTTTCATGAATAAGCACAGACTAATAAAATTCCTTTCTTCAAAAAAATCATTATATTACTTTTTGAGATAAAATTGTCACTTATGGGTGTTTGCTTTTTTAGCATGGAAATTTATTAATATTTATTTATTTAATATTTTATTAATTTATTAATATGTATTAATATTTACATTGTACTATTGATATAAAAGTTATCCAAAGGCTTCCATTTTTCTTTGTATTTTCAGTAAATTGCACATAGATTTCAAGAGAATACCAAACTGAGTATAAAAGAAGCAGGATCAGTACTTTAGAATCAGCACATTCTCTCCCCCTTAAAGCATAGAAATCACAGTGAGTAAATTCCGACTCCTCAATTCTTTGTCTTCTGGATTCAGTAATGGTCAGTGCTATCTGATTTATAACATTATTTTTCTTCAATCCTTCCTTAACGTAAAAGATTGGGTTAATTTTGTGGCAGTGTAGCCCCTTGGAATAAGTATGCATGCTTTTATATGTGTTGATTCCCTTATTTTACCTGTTCTCTAAATCACTTTATAATAATAAAAGATCCTCTCATCCTTCTCACATTCAATCCGATATTCCCCTTAAAGACCTGGGCCTGTAATAGCTATTCCTGGAGTCTACAGAATTAAAAATACTTTTATTTCTACAGTTTTAAGTGAACATTTTCCTGTGATAGAATCAAGAGAGCAGCAAAACCTAAAAGCACTTTTATCTTGTTTAATTTTGGTAGAGCTTTATTCTACATGACAGGCTAATTATCTGCTTCCCTTTATTTTTGATCAAATGAAAACAAAATAGAGATTACCCGTTTGAAGAATAGCAATTTCATATCACATTTTAACTCACAGTAACCCTAATGAATTCTTGTTATTGAATTGATTGATGATCAGTTTTTTGAGTCAGAGAAGCAGTTCAAAAATAGTTCTACTTACAATTACTTCCCTAAATCTCCATTGCCATCATTTTGATCATTTAGGATTTTTTTTTCTAATTTTCTTCTAGTAAGAAATGAGTCTTTTTACACAAAAATAATGGCCTGCTTTATCCTAATAAAAAACGTTTGCATTTTGGAGGCATGGGTATGATGATGATGGGGACTAAATTAAATATGCACTACCCATGTAAATAGCCGACATTTCTTCTATATTCTCCTCATATTATAAGCTGAGCAGTCACGAAGACTAAATTTTTCATGGGCCTGTCAAAGTGAACTTGAACAGTAGGAAACCAGAAAAGCTCTAACCACGGTGGTATTTTATACACCATGAGTAGTTTAAGTTTAAAAATGTAGTTTTATCTCAGTGTGAGGTCAGTGTTAATAACTAGTCCTATTCAAGGGAAGCTTCAAGAATGGTATAATTGAAAGTTGCCCAATTGTGCATGAACTAACCTAAATTTCAAGTAGCACAATTCATCTTAGTCAGTATTTCACTTAAATAACAAAGTTTCAGTAAAGCAGCAAGCATCTTCACTTCATGTATTATCAACTTTGATGCCTTGAATGTGTTTCTGCTTTTACAAACAATGGTACATGTAAATAGCATTCTGACAGATACTGATTACAAAATCAGGCAGGCAGAAAAATTCATTTATGGTTAAAAGAACAGCAAATGTTACAATTCTTGATCTTCAGCAAAACAATAATCATTTTACCTACTGCTAAGTGATCCATTGTCATACATTTTTTACAAGTCAATTTTTTATTCTTTTGATTGATTTTTTTTTTTTACCAAAGCAATATTTTTTTCAAATATCTTCATGTACTCTTTTCTTCTTATTGAGATCTTATCCATTAAACTAATTTCATTGGAACAGCAAGTTCACTAAAGCTTCCATAATTGTATATTGGATATGAATGATACTCCAAGGCCCATCCATGATCCATAGGGGTGTGTATTGTAAAATTTCTTTTGACTTTTGAGAGATAATCGGGGTTGGGGGTGGGGAATAAAATAGAGTCTTCTCCATTGTTCCTTGCAGTGGGATTTAGCCTTTTATCTGCTTTTCTTTGATCTACTTATCAGAACTTAAATCTAGACACTAGCATCATTTAGGTACCACCTACAAATTTCTATAAAGTAGAAGTTAACAAATGTCAACATTCATGACATCATTTAATGTCTCTCCTTAAACTATTTAAGATTATTCTAAAGTTATTATTTGTCAGAAAAAATTTCGATTTATTGTACGTGCATTTCCAGAATGTATAATTTAACGTACTAACTCCATGGGGCTAGGTCAACTCAAACATACAGGCTATTGTTCAAAACTGTTACACGGATATTCTTAAGCAAAAATTTCTTATTAGATATTCAAACGTAATATGCAGGCTGGAGTCTTGGCAGGATCATTCTTGTGCCCATCTGTCATCATTATTTTGCCCATTTGTTTTGTGATATGCCAAGATGAACTAGAGACAGAAGCCAACAAAGGTCTGAGCAAGTGATCTAGTCTTCAGGACGTATAACTAAACTCTTTTTCCCCTATAAAATATTTTTTAATGGTAAAGAAATCAGAGAGAACTTACTTTTTTAGAGACTTTACTAATACTTGTCTTCAATCAGTAAAAATTATGAGTAATAAAATTTTGCTTAGGTTTTTGCTTTAGTGAGGTTCATATCACACAACCAGATTTACAACTTGTGTTTTTAAGTCCTAGATTGGAATGTAAAAGATTGTTTTTTTGTAACTTCTGATACATTAGAAATTGTTATCACAATAGTTTAGTAGGTTAGTACATAAGGATACCCACTTTAATAAGAGAATGAGTCAAGTCTGAAAGAACTATTAATGCTGAGAGTCCCTATACAGAAGACTAAAGATCCATGCTAAGTGGTGAAGGTGATGGAAAAAGTCAAAAAACTTAAGTTCAAGGATAATAGAACCAAATTATGGATCAAAAAGTGCCTCATTTCGGGAATGAGCTAGGAATCTAGGTGAATTTTTCTAAAATGTATTTTCATTTTGATGGCTTCAGTGCATAAAGTTAAAAAGTTTTACACACTCCCATCAGGGTAAGTAGTTATTAATTGAATCCATTCAAACTTCATAAAATTCCAGAAACTGCCACTCTAGGCACTGATGGTTAAACTAACTTAACAACTGAATAATCTGGAGAAAAATTCTCCTCCTTTCAGCATTTTGCCCCATTAGCACGATACAGTCTAGTAAACTAATTATTGAGTTATGTTTGGAGTAATAAGGTAAAACATCCATAACTTTTTCCCACTTTTGAAACTTTTAAGGCTAATTCATGCAGCATTAAACTGTCAAAAAAGCTTCCAGGAAGTGGATACAGGTGAACAAAAATTTAAGAGGTAACATCTTTGCCTTCCAAGACTCAAAATAATCATTTTGCAAAGAAAAACTATGTCCCTCCTCATATTCCCACCTTTTCTCATCCCTAAGTATATGTTGAAGCACTAAAATCTCTCCTTGAATTTACACAAAACAATAGCCAGGATTGGTTAATTCTAAGCCTGGACTATAAACCTACAGACAGAAGTAAAACCTTTTTCTCTAGGGAGTTCCTCCTCTTAAATGCAATGGCAGACTAACTTTTTCTGCATATTGTCTGAAAGCAAGTGATTTCAATATGGGTTGAAAGTCTCCGTGGGTGAAGCTGAATCTCAATAAGTTTGGTTTCCTCTACAGTCTTATGTATTTTATCCTATACATTACAAAGTATTGTTATTATGAAGGGTCCAGAGCATTTATGGTACTGCCAAAAAGATCTAAGACATAAAAGATTAGAAAGACATGGCCTAGAGCCTAGAAAGAATATAGATTCTATTGGTGAATGACATTTAAGATATGTATTTGATGCTGAAATAAGATGAATACCAAATAAAACAAATAGTGAAATAACAATTGATTATATTTTTCAATCCGTCAATAGAAACAGATCATTAATAACTAATGTAGACTATGTGCTTCATTGTTAAATCTGGGGCCCATAATCAAATCCATTTTACAACACACTAAAAACAAAGCCAGCAAACATTTCATCTAGTCATTATGATCACAATTAGGACCATGTCCCAGATAATCTCACTGAGTATGTGAATTATCTATGGAAAAGACCCTAAAATAAATTAATGGATCATTTTTTGATACTTTTTGCAGCCAAATATAAGTAAGGAAAATTAAAAATTTATGTAGAGACAAATTGTAAGAAAGTTTTGATGCATAAATTATGTGAAGGGCATTCACAATTGTGTGCCCTGTACTTTTTTTGTAGTTCAGAGATATTTCATCTTTTATTTTTGTACTACTTAAAATTCCATTCTATGAAATATTAGGCCATTGTTTTAGGAAACACAGAAGTTTATGATTTGGTTTCTTGACTGTGATACACGCTTTCACACCTTTAAAAATATATCAGTCATTGCAAGAGGGACTTTACCTAACAATTGCAATCAGTGTAACCTGGCTTATTGTACCCTCAATGAATCCCCAACAATAAAAAAAATATATATATATATATATCAGTCAACTTTACTTTCTCTAGAGTTTGACTTTATGTTTATCTTCCATTAAAGGCAACGGCTTCAATTTACAAGAAATCTAATGGAGATTCTTTTTCATTTTATACAGGAAAAAAAGATTCAGCTTTACTGGGCAAGTTTTGAATCCTTATAAGACTTAACAAAGGCCAACAATCTTACATAAAAGTGATCTGTATAGTCACTTGCATGTTAAAACAAATCTAAATAAGGCTTCCCTAGAATCATCAGGGATGAAGTATTTTTATTACAAAAAGCTCTATAGTGCATTAGTCAATTAGTTATCTTTCTGATGGTTAATGCCTCTTCAGTGTGCCATTTGTCATGGCATTTATCCAATATGGTACTTCGTATGGATAATAATGACAGGAAATAAAACTACACATCTAAACTCTCCTTGTAGCTAATTGCATTGTCAAATTTATAGGTAATGAGAAAATTCTCTGAGCTTTTAAAACATTGTGACATGGACTATCAAGTTTGTTTGTTTGTTTGTGTTTTTTTGGCTTGTTGTTTCAACAAACATTATTTTTACAAGTATAGTTTCACACAATCAACAAATCGCAAAGACAATCTTTAGCCTATGTTTGGAAGCATAACATTTTTTAAAAGCCAATATAAAATAATTGATTGCTGGTCTTCAGAGAATAAAATATTCTGTCAACTAGATTAAAAGAAATATATGTCCAATATTACAGGACACAATATGCAACCAAAGTTAGTAGTCAATAAAGCTTCCTGTTATATGAAGTCAGAAACCCATGAAAATTTCTTTTTATCCAGAAATTAACCTCAAAGACACATGGCTACTTTGTAAATCCTTGAGTCTGTACTAGTGTGACCACCCTTCCCTCAAGAATTTGGAAATAAGGATTAAGCATATTATACATTGAACATTATAATATGAAAACAGAAAAAAATTGATCAGATTATGAGAAGTCACTTTGATGGGTCATAGTTTCATTTAGTGTTCATATGATTATGAAAAAATTGTCTATTTTTCCAGTTACTCAGGCCAAGGATGTTGAAGTCATCACTTCCTTTTTGCCTACATTTTACTTATATTTCACCTCCCACCCCACAGAAAATCCTACAGACATATCATGAAAATCATCACCACTTCCACTACCTTCACTTTTTCCCAAAGGAAGGAATTCCTCTTGCTAGGATTATTGCAAACCCTCCTGACTCATCTTCCTCCCTTGCCTAGTGTCCTTTCAGTCTATTACCAACACAGCAGCCAGAGTAGAACTATTAAAATATTTATCAGATCATATTGTTCCTCTTCTCACCCTCCCCAAAGTCTTTCAAGTCACTCGAAAAGAGGCCAATGTCTTTAGGGAGACTGAAATGGCCCCGGGGACCTCATACCAGTCACACCCTGCTTACTGCCCCAGCTCATCAGTTGTCATTTTCTGCTGCACATCCCCTTCCTGACTCTGTTCTGGTCACATTGGACGTCTTGCTATTCATGGAATTAGAAAGGCCAACTCCTATCTCAGAATGGTATACCTGCGATTCCCTTGGCTTGCAGCATTTTATTCCTTTTCGATGCTTGCCATGCTCCCTTACTTTGTTTAAGCTTGATTCAAGTGCCTTCTTCTCCTTAGGGGATTCCCTAAATGACCATATTCTAAGTGGTATCACAAACAATCTTGTCTCTTCTTCCCAACACTCCAATTCATCTTCTTTACTACTTTGCCTCCACGGCACTTCCCATCTGCCCTCTCATAATACTTTATTTATTTTGTTTATGTTTCTCCATGTTAGAAAGCACTTTTAGAATATAAAAGTTTATTTCGTTCATTGCAGTATCCGCACACCCAGAAAGTACCTAAATGGGGGTAGAAGTTCAATAATTATTTACTGAATGAGGAATTAAATATGGGAATAAGTGAATTATTAGAGGAAGAAATATAAAGGAACAGATTTGCAAATTCCTTGATGATACAATATATTTCCATACCAAGACAAGCCAAGTTTTGTAATAAATTCATATATAGAGAGAGAGCAAGAGAGATAAGAAATAGCAACATGAAGAATCCTGACACACAATTTGCCAGTGCTCTCTGCCTTAGGAGAGAAGCCTTTGCCATGGACTTCAAGGATTTCCAGCCTTTCAGTAGGGGTAGTGAATTGCATTGTCAGCTTGCTGTCTTAGCTTAACGTCATTAACATTAAATTCTTCTAATGACCCTTTTCTGTACTCACTTTCACCCAATCAACTTCAATAGGGTCTGCTCACATGGTAAAAATGATCACATGAATAGGGCTTGTGATTCAGATGTGACTTTCTATGGAACAAACACTGTAGAAAACATACTTATCATATGACATTTATAGAATATATTTATGGAATTGATAGGCACAATTCTTCTTTCATTTGTTTTTCATCCAAAAAACATCATGGTGTGAGGTGAGCAACTATTTCAATTTGCCCAGAATTTTTTTTTTAAGCTCAGAGTGACTTTTAATATGCCAATCAATGTTAATAAAACACAAGTCAAAGACAAGTGCAGACATGTCTTAGAACAAAATTAATGAGAAAACAATAGACAAATTCTATTTTTTTTGTAACATTTTAGCCAGTAGTATTAGTCAAATGGCTAACTGCAGATAAAATATATTTTGTGAAAAACTTGGAATGTCAGAAGTCATTCTGGCATTTCAAAGAGCTATGTACAGTATTACCAAGATCAGTTTATATATACAAATATTGAAGAGAAACCAGGTAAAACATTTAAAAACAGACTAAGAATATAATCAAGTACAAAAATGTTGGGAGGGAGGAAACATTTTTAAAAAGAGAAAAGGATATTACCAGAAAGATTATAAAACCAGCAATAATTATACTACATTAATACAGCATGGGGGGGGTGCATTTTTCCAACACACTAGCTTCACAATTTGCCCAGAATTAAGAAGATCTCCAGATGCGAGACCTTCTGTGCTAAAACCAAAAAAGTATTGCACAGATCAGGACAAGTTTGTTACGCCAGCAACTAAGTGGCAGACAGTAATTTTTTTAATTACTAAAAAATGCTAATAATTTATACATACATACATATATATATATTCCCTTTTTTGGATATCCGAAAAAATCAGTTAATCTACTCCACTTACTGACAAGAAGTTAATTTTTATTTCTTTCTCTTCAGTGTATAATGAATTTTAATGAATGTTTACATATAATATTTACTCTAAGTAAGAATTTTGGACCTAGTAATGTTGTTCCAAGTGAAAAAAAAATTGGGGATATAAGCATACTAAAATTTAATTTGATATGACAAAAGAGTTTATTGAGCATATATTATTTATCACATATGATTTGGAGCACTAAGAAGACATATGATATGTTTTAGAATATGGGCAGAATTCAGTGGCCTACAAATGACTTCTTAGCTGCAGGTTAAATTTTTTCCTTTTACCAGGAAATCTGCCCATCAAGAACAGTTTATCAAGAGGGGAAAATGCTTTGCCCATATGTAACTCTTACCTTCCATGCCTTTGAGGGGGTAGATGAAATTGGTCATTATTTGTTTTCCTTATACTCAATCAAAAGTCTAACCCAAAAGTCTAACCCCCATGCAAAAGACTTATAATGGACTGTATGCATTTATTTTACATTGAAGAATTGTTTTACTAAAAGATTAAAGAGTTAAGTCACCTACAGAGAGACAATCTGACATGATAGAAACCAACTCACACTCTGCAATCCCGGCCAAACTTCAGAAACTTGGGATCTTTGCCTGGTTACTTTATAGGTTACTTTAGTCTCTGCTACAGGCAATTTAAGAAGCTCTATTACTACCACGGGCTTTGACTGGCCTTTGATAAAAATCATCTTCAGCCACATTAGTGTCCTGTTATCTTTTGGTGAGGCAAGAGAGCCAAAGTCTAAACAAACAAAAAAATACAATCATATGTCCTTATATATGTCCCAGCACTTAAAAACTTGAAAATATCTTGCTCAGCAACAAACCTATAACAGCAGGCTTCAGGTAGAAAGTGCAGCTTTTCTTTAGATCTAGAGAGAAAGTTGCTTATGCAGACTTATGTTAGAAATTTTTCATCCTACACATCATTGTCATGGTGAGAAGAGTCTTCAAAGCTAATACACTAGTAGCTAAGCTATTTTACAATAATTATCTCGAGTTATTCTTTGTTCGTTTCTCCAAATGCTGTGTTCTCAATCGCAACCATCCTTGTTTCTCAAGCTTCTGTGGAGGTTTCAGTCAGCAAATTTAGGGGCTAATCACAACAGTATTGACAGTATGTTACAGAGCTTAATTTGAATCTCCAGTTGAAAATGGGGCAGTGAGATAGCAAGATAGAAAGCTATTGAGAAGGATTTAAGGAATTTAAATAACATTTATACTCAGCTGAGTCCCTTCAAACAAAGAAACAAACACAAAACTGTCCAGAGTGGAACTTTCCTCATCATTTCACTTACCAGTTTTAAACTGGAAGTCCTCTGGATATTATCCTAAAGTTCTTTAATCTTACTATATATCAAAAACAGAACTCATTCATCCTTCAATAATCTTTTCTTTTTGCTATAATACCACTTTATCCTAATTAAATGAACTATATGTTATTTGGAACCAATTATTACCAAAATTTTAATTTGTGTAGTAACTTAGCAGTGAACTTGGCCAGTTAGTCCACAATGATTAGAGACAAGTTTAAATTTAAGGATAAATTTAAGTTTACGTTTTTTTCACCTTACTAAACAAGCAATAAGCAGTACAAATGTCATATGTAAATGTAAGGACTTAAGTAAGTGGACTCAACTGCCTAAAGGCCTTCTTAATTCCTCCCAGATTTGTGTCAAAGTTTAATGGTCAATATAATCTCCATAGAATAAAAAAAATAACATAAAATCACCAATTAGAAAATCCCAAATTTGAAGGTTTTCTGCACTCTGTAGTGTTCGGCTAGTGAAGGGACCATGACAGGATTCAAGGGTTTTCCATATTACCATATAAATATGCGTACTGCATCCCAGTGTCATACATCTGTGATATTATTCCTTCTGTATCATCACATCTACTGAGGTTTCAACTCCACAGATGGGTCTAGAATACATTCACCAATGATGTCTATTCTACTTGTTAAAGAGCTATAACCTTGAGAGGTGGAGCAAGATGGCAGCCAAGTGACAGGTTCCTTGCATTTGGGCACCGTGAGTCTGGGGAGATAGGACTCCAGGCATCTCTGGCTGGTGGGATCTGCCTATCATCACCCCTGTGAGGATACAGGGAGTCAGCGAGAGACTTCTGGACCCCAAGAGGAAGACTAAAACAGTGCAAAAACGGCAAGTGGTGCGTGTGTTCAATCCGTCTAAACCCGCCTGCAACTGTAAATTCAGTAGCAGAGAAACTGCAAACCGGAAAGGCCTTACCTGTGAACTGTTTTGGTCTCTTTGGACTTGGCGCTTAGTTGAACTGCCTTGGGAAGAGCCTGAGCGGGAGTGCGGAGAACTTTGGCTGTTGTCTAGGGCCCCAGTCTGAGCCGCTGAGCCAGACAGAGCTAATGGTGTTTGGCTGTGGGTCACAGGGAGCCATTGTGAGCGATCTGCCCCAGCAAGCTCTGCCCTCAGGGTCGCAGAGCTAGAATCTGGTGGGAGCTGGTAACCCAGCGACCAAGTAGCCTAAGGGTGGGGTCTGAGCCGCCTTGTAGCCCTAACCCTCAGCGGCAGAGTGAGACCGGTTTTGGCACACGGGTTTAGTAGATAGCCAGTTCAGCACTGATTCCAGCGACAAGCACTTTCCTGGGAAAGCTTCTGCTCAGCAAGTTTACAAGTTGAAAGTGCCTTTTAAGTGGGCTGAAGAGAGATTTAGGGTGTCCACCTGCTGGGATTTGAGAAATCAGCAGCCTCCAGTCATATCAGAACTGTGATAAACATCTCATACCCCAGGAGACCACGTGTTGCCAAGACAATATTCAATAACATATACATACTGCTTTGTTTTTGGTTGTGTTCCTTTTTTGGGGGGGAGTTGGGTTTTTTTTTGTTTATTTTGATGTTGTTGATGTTGTTTTGTTTTTTAATTTCAACCTTTTCCATACAGATCCTTTTTCTTTCTCAATTTTTCTACTTTAATTATAATTTCCCATTGCTGCCTTTGTCAATAACTAGAACTTCATTTTTGCTAGTGTTTCTACTGCTATTATTTGGTTTTTCACCCAAATTTATCCTGCAAAGTTTTCTGTTTGCTTGTTTTGGTTTGATTTATAGCATTTTTGTCTTTCCTCTTTACTTGGTGGAGGTGGGATACTGTGTCTAATCAGGTTAGCAAAGAGCTGCTGATCTCAAGGGAACCACCCAACTGGGCAACCCCAGAAAGTGGGTTTTTTTAAGGTTGTGTCAAAGTACCTTACTGTACACCTATATTGCTCTGTCTTCCTCTTTCTGTGCCTCTCTTCTTTTTGTCAATATTCCTTTTACCCACCTCCTCTCCTTTCTCTATTTTTTTTTCTTTCTTGTAACTGAGTCCTCTTTTCTTTCATCCCTTTTTTGCTCTTCAACCTTCTCACCCTTCTGGTCCTGTAACCCTTAGTCCACAGGCACGAGAATTTAAAGAGCAAGAGGAAGTGAAAGGAAAATTAGGGCAAGGAAACAGATAAAAGAAATCACTCATGAGGAAGAATCAGCAGAAAACTCCAGGCAACATGAAGAACCAGTCGAGAACAACCCCGCCAAGGGACCATGAGACAGCTAATGCAGATGATTCCACCTATAAAGAAATGTTAGGAATGACAGAAAGGGAATTTAGAATACACATGTTCAAAACAATGAAAGAAATGATGGAAACAATGAAGGAAACTGATAATAAAGTGGGAAATAACCAAAAGGAAATCCAAAAACAGAATCAAATAAGAGATGAACTATATGAAGAATATAAAAAGGATATAGCAGAGCTGAAGGAAGTGAAACAGTCAATTAGGGAACGTAAAGATGCAATGGAAAGTATCAGCAACAGGTTAGACCATGCATAAGAAAGAATTTCATAGGTAGAAGACAAAGTTCTTGAGATAACTCAGATAGTAAAAGAGGCAGAAAAGAAGAGAGAGAAAGCAGAACGTTCACTGTCAGAATTATGGGACTTTATGAAGCGTTCCAACATACGAGTTATAGGAATTCCAGAAGGGGAAGAGGAATGCCCCAGAGGAATGGAAGCCATACTAGAGAATATTATAAAAGAAAATTTCCCAAATATCACCAAAGATTCTGACACACTGCTTTCAGAGGGCTATCGGACCCCAGGTCGCCTCAAATCTAACCGAGCTTCTCCAAGACACATTGTGATGAACCTGTCCAAAGTCAAGACAAAAGAAAAGATTCTGCAAGCTGCCAGGAGTAAGTGCCAGTTGACCTACAGTGGCAAATCCATCAGAGTGACCGCAGACTTCTCTAATGAAACTTTCCAAGCAAGAAGACAATGGTCATCTACCTTTAATCTACTTAAACAGAACAATTTCCAGCCCAGAATTCTGTACCCTGCTAAGCTAAGCATAAAAATTGACGGAGAAATCAAATCATTTATGGATATACAAACATTGAGGAAATTCGCCACAACAAGACCAGCTCTACAGGAAATACTTTAACCTGTTCTGCACACTGACCACCACAATGGATCAGCAGCAAAGTAAGAAGTCAGAAATTAAAGGACAGAACCTAACCACCACACTGATGCAAAAGATAAAACTAAGCAATGGACTCTCACAAAATAAGACGAATAGAATACTACCACACTTATCAATTATCTCAATAAATGTTAATGGCTTGAATTCCCCACTGAAGAGACATAGATTGGTTGACTGGATTAAAAAAAACAAGCCATCCATTTGCTGTCTGCAAGAAACACACCTGGCTTCAAAAGACAAATTAAAGCTCCGAGTCAAGGGTTGGAAGACAATTTTTCAGGCAAATGGCATTCAGAAGAAAAGAGGAGTTGCAATCTTATTTTCAGATACATGTGGATTTAAAGCAACTAAAGTCAAAAAAGACAAAGATGGTCACTTTATCTTGGTCAAGGGAAAAATACAACAAGAAGACATTTCCATTCTAAATATTTATGCACCCAATTTAAATGCTCCCAGATTCTTGAAACAGACCTTACTCAGTCTGAGCAATATGATATCTGATAATACCATCATAACAGGGGACCTTAACACTCCTCTTACAGAGCTGGACAGATCCTCTAAATAGGTATATGTATACCATGGAATACTATTCAGCCATTAAAAAAAAATGGAGACTTTACATCCTTCATATTAACCTGGATGGACGTGGAAGACATTATTCTTAGTAAAGCATCACAAGAATGGAGAAGCATGAATCCTTTGTACTCAATTTTGATATGAGGACAATTAATGACAATTATGGTTATGGGGGGGACAGAAAGAGGGAAGGAGGGAGTTGGATGGGGCCTTGGTGTGTGTCACACTTTATGGGGGCAAGACATGATTGCAAGAGGGACTTTACCTAACAATTGCAATCAGTGTAACCTGGCTTATTGTACCCTCAATGAATCCCCAACAATAAAAAAAAAAGAAAGAAATTAAACAAAGATATAAGAGATTTAAATCAGACCCTAGAACAACTGTGCTTGATAGACAGATATAGAACACTCCATCCCAAAGATAAAGAATATACATTCTTCTCATCACCCCATGGAACATTCTCCAAAATTGATCATATCCTGGGACACAAAACAAATATCAACAGAATAAAAAGAATTGAAATTTTACCTTGTATCTTCTCAGACCATAAGGCACTAAAGGTGGAACTCAACTCTAACAAAAACGCTCGACCCCACCCAAAGGCATGGAAATTAAACAATCTTCTGTTGAATAACAGATGGGTGCAGGAAGAAATAAAACAGGAAATCATTAACTTCCTTGAGCATAACAACAATGAAGACACAAGCTACCAAAACCTGTGGGATATTGCAAAAGCAGTTTTGAGAGGAAAATTCATCGCTTTAGATGCCTACATTCGAAAAACAGAAAGAGAGCGCATCAACAATCTCACAAGCCATCTTATGGAATTGGAAAAAGAAGAACAATCTAAGCCTAAACTCAGTAGAAGAAAAGAAATATCCAAAATCAAATCAGAGATCAATGAAATTGAAAACAAAAGAATCATTCAGAAAATTAATGAAACAAGGAGTTGGTTTTTTGAAAAAATAAATAAAATAGATAAACCATTGGCCAGACTAACTAGAAATAGAAAAGTAAAATCTCTAGTAACCTCAATCAGAAATGATAAAGGGGAAACAACAACTGATCCCACAGAGATACAAGAGATCATCTCTGAATACTACCAGAAACTCCATGCCCAGAAATTTGACAATGTGAAGGAAATGGATCAATATTTGGAATCACACCCTCTCCCTAGACTCAGCCAGGAAGCAATAGAGCTCCTGAACAGACCAGTTTAAGCACTGAGATCAAAGAAACAATAAAAAAGCTTCCAACCAAAAAATGCCCTTGTCCAGATGGCTTCACTCCAGAATTCTATCAAACCTTCAAGGAAGAGCTTATTCCTGTACTGCAGAAATTATTCCAAAAAATGGAGGAAGAAGGAATCTTCCCCAACACATTCTATGAAGCAAACATCACCCTGATACCAAAACCAGGAAAAGACCCAAACAAAAAGGAGAATTTCAGACCAATCTCACTCATGAATATAGATGCAAAAATTCTCAACAAAATCCTAGCCAATAGATTACAGCTTATCATCAAAGAAGTCATTCATCGTGATCAAGTAGGCTTCATCCTAGGGATGCAAGACTGGTTTAACATACGCAAGTCTATAAACGTTATCCACCATATTAACAGAGGCAAAAATAAAGATCACATGATCCTCTCAATAGATGCAGAAAAAGCATTTGATAAACCCAGCATCCTTTTCTAATTAGAACACTGAAGAGTATAGGCATAGGTGGCACATTTCTAAAACTGATTGAAGCTATCTATGACAAACCCACAGCCAATATTTTACTGAATGGAGTAAAACTGAAAGCTTTTCCTCTTAGAACTGGAACCAGACAAGGTTGTCCTCTGTCACCTTTACTATTCAACATAGTGCTGGAAGTTCTAGCCAATACAATTAGGCAAGACAAGGAAATAAAGGGAATCCAAATGGGAGCAGAGGAGGTCAAACTCTCCCTCTTTGCTGACAACATGATCCTATACTTAGAGAACCTCAAAGACTCAACCACAAGACTCCTAGAAGTCATCAAAAAATACAGTAATGTTTCAGGATATAAAATCAATGTCCACAAGTCAGTAGCCTTTGTATACACCAATGACAGTCAAGATGAGAAGCTAATTAAGGACACAACTCCCTTCACCATAGTTTCAAAGAAAATGAAATACCTAGGAATATACCTAACAAAGGAGGTGAAGGACCTCTATAAAGAAAACTATGAACTCCTCAGAAAGGAAATAGCAGAGGATATTAACACATGGAAGAACATACCATGCTCATGGATTGGAAGAATCAACATTGTTAAAATGTCTATACTTCCCAAAGCAATCTACCTATTCAATGCCATTCCTATCAAAATACCAACATCGTACTTTCAAGATTTGGAAAAAATGATTCTGAGTTTTGTATGGAACCAGATAAAAGACCGTGTAGCTAAGGCAGTTCTTAGTAATAAAAATAAAGCTGGGGGCATCAGCATACCAGATTTTAGTCTGTACTACAAAGCCATAGTGGTCAAGACAGCATGGTACTGGCACAAAAACAGAGACATAGACACTTGGAATCGAATTGAAAACCAAGAAATGAAACTAACATCTTACAACCACCTAATCTTCGATAAACCAAACAAGAACATACCTTGGGGGAAAGACTCCCTATTCAATAAGTGGTATTGGGAGAACTGGATGTCTACATGTAAAAGACTGAAACTGGACCCACACCTTTCCCCACTCACAAAAATTGATTCAAGATGGATAAAGGACTTAAATTTAAGGCATGAAACCATAAAAAACCTCAAAGAAAGCATAGGAAAAACACTGGAAGATATTGGCCTGGGGAAAGACTTCATGAAGAAGACTGCCATGGCAATTGCAACAACAAAAATAAACAAATGGGACTTCATTAAACTGGAAAGCTTCTGTACAGCTAAGAAGACAATAACGAAAGCAAAGAGACAACCTACACAATGGGAAAGGATATTTGCATATTTTGAATCAGACAAAAGCTTGATAACTAGGATCTATAGAGAACTCAAATTAATCCACATGAAAAAAGCCAACAATCCCATATATCAATGGGCAAGAGACATGAATAAAACTTTCTCTAAAGATGACAGACGAATGGCTAACAAACACATGAAAAAAATGTTCATCATCTCTATATATTAGAGAAATGCAAATCAAGACCACCCTGAGATATCATCTAACCCCAGTGAGAATGGCCCACATCACAAAATCTCAAAACTTCAGATGCTGGCATGGATGTGGAGAGAAGGGAACACTTTTACACTGCTGGTGGGACGGCAAACTAGTACAACCTTTCTGGAAGGAAGTATGGAGAAACCTCAAAGCACTCAAGCTAGACCTCCCATTTGATCCTGCAATCCCATTGCTGGGCATCTACCCAGAAGGAAAAAAATCCTTTTATCTTAAGGACACTTGTACTAGACTGTTTATTGCAGCTCAATTCACAATCGCCAAAATGTGGAAACAGCCTAAATGCCCACCAACCCAGGAATGGATTAATAAACTGTGGTATATGTATACCATGGAATACTATTCAGCCATTAAAAAAATGGAGACTTTACATCCTTCGTATTAACCTGGATGGAAGTGGAAGACATTATTCTTAGTAAAGCATCACAAGAATGGAGAAGCATGAATCCTTTGTACTCAATTTTGATATGAGGACAATTAATGACAATTAAGGTTATGGGGGGGAAGCAGAAAGAGGGACAGAGGGAGGGGTGGGGCCTTGGTGTGTGTCACACTTTATGGGGGCAAGACATGATTGCAAGAGGGACTTTACCTAACAATTGCAATCAGTGTAACCTGGCTTATTGTATCCTCGATGAATCCCCTACAATAAAAAAAAAAGAGAGCTATAACCTTATTGTTTCTTACCCCTTTTCACTGCCACTGCTTTAGTCTAGCCTCTGATCATCTCTTATCCTTCAGCTTTATTCCAATCCAACCCATCACCTGCAGTGATGACACTTATTTTTCAAAAATGTCAATGCACTCATGTCTTGCTGCTTAAAAATCACTTTGTGTTTTCTTGTTGAAAAAATTTGAAAAATTCCAACCTCCAAACTGTGGGAGTGAAGGCCTTTCATATTTTGGTTCTAATTCATTTCTCTGACATTATTTCCTACCCATCAGTGTTCTACTCATAATCTCCCTTCTAGCAAGTGCTCACTCCTGCTGCTCAGTGGCTGTGCCATGCTGTTGCACTCCGTCTTTCCTTTGTTCACATTATCCTTACCACGTGCCCTAATTATCTAACAACCATGTACTTAAATCCTACTTTGTGTGCAGTAGTGGACTGGGTATTAAAGATCCAGACTCAATTAAGATGTGGTGTTTTCTGAGGTGAGTTTACAAACTTAAGGAAACTCAAACACATAGAACAACAGTTATTCTACAATGTGAAAATTTTTAATTTCTAATAAGCGCAGACATAAATTGCTATAGGAGCCCATAAAAGCATCCATGAAAGAAAACACAGGTGAAAAGCAGTGATGACTTCCCAATATTTTTAAGTTTTAAAGAATAAAACTTAAATGCAGCTCTGATTTTCTAAGCCCTCAGCTGAGGAGAAATTTTGAAGTAGTTCAAATATGAATGGTGGATTCTTTCCCATTTGGACTGTTACCCACACTTCTAGGTTGATGAAAACTTCATTTTCCAGTTTAGTGGGGTTAGTGAGTAGTGTGAGCCTCTTAAATGAATATTTTTCAGTTGAGATTTAGCAACAATGGGAAAAGAAACTTCTGCCAAGTGACCAATGAATATACAGAAAGAACTTTTATGATGGCAAAATAGTCATTAAAGTTTCTTAGCTTTTATTACTGATAATCTGAAGGTACTGATTTGGCTACCATGCAGGGGACAATGATGTGGATTTGGATGAAAACTAGCAGTCTGTTTTGAGTGTATACCTCTCCACTTGTTACCTCCAGGCATTAGCCTATCATCTTGAGCATGTTTCAGCCTTTTCCAGCAATGGACCTTATCAGATTTTTCTCCCAATTCCCCATCGAAGCAACATCAACCAAATCTACCTGAGTGTGACTATTTTCTTTCAAAGTCAGCATACAATGATGAATGGATGGATGGATTGATATACTGGTGACTGAACGGATAGAAACATGCATGAACTACCATTTCTGGAATAATCTCTATTCTACTTTTTTCCACTATCATAGTCCTAATTCTCCCTGGGGTGATGGATAACTGACTTAATGCAGAAAAGAAATAAATGACAGAAATGCATGTAAACCTTTATTAAAGCCTCTATGGTTTATGTTCCTTTCTTTCCTGGTTTACTAGTAACAGTAATTCCTATTACTCCTTCAAGACTCAGTTTAATAATCCATCCTGTGTAAAGTCCTCCCTACCCCAATAAACTTAATTTTTTTCTCTGTGTTAAAACCATATTTTGTATGTACTCATAATACCAGTTATGAAACCAACAATGGGCACTTCGAAGACTGTTTCTCATGTAACAATAGGTTTTTCCATTGCTTAGTCTAATAGCACAAGACCATTTCAGTACTTTCACTTTGCTAGGGGATACTTTCTTCCAGGTAAGAACATATCCTCGATACCTGAAATAATTAGAAGTGTGCTTTTATTTCCAAATGATTACCACCTTGTCTTCTTAATCAGAGCATAGTGAGCTTAATTTTATCTGAATGTTTGACCCATGGTCACCATTTAGAAATATTGTTAACTGAGGAGTTTTTGAGGTCTACTGAAGTGAGGGGTTATGCTTTCTTGAAATATCTTCCAATTATCTTGACACTTATTTCTCTTCTGTATCTGTCACGAATTATGGCTTTCTCTTCCTATTCTCAATGAGCCTATTCTTAGGACATCTGCCATCCCAATGTTCCTTCAAAAGTGCTGTCTTTATTCTAAGTCAGCAAAAAGTTCCAGGCAACTAAAGTCATTGGACATACACCTACATGAATAGACATTAGGGTGGGAACTAAGGGCACTCTCTTATAAGTAATTTACATAACATCAAGAGTTGCCTTTTGCTGTTCTAAGAATTGAAAAGGAAAATAATTATTCTTCCACCTCAAGTCTCCAAATCTATTCTGAATGAGAAAAATCCTTCGGATAAGTAAAGCCTGTAATTGAATATTGTGGACCTAGATGCTTAGTTTAAAAAATAAATGAAATTTACAAGAAAAGAGAAAAAAGAAAAATTATTAAGTACTAAAAATTAGCCCCAAAGTTCCCACTGGAAAAAAAAAACTACTCAGAAAATTATTAATTTTTAGAACTTGAAGCAACAGACATAATCCTTTCAAAGCCTTGAATCATTTGACCCCAATTTAATTTTGATCTAAAATAATAACCTTGGAGGGAAAAAAATAGAGAGAGGTACAGAGAGAGAGAGAGAGAGAGAAGAAGAGAGTACACACATGCTCTCAAGTGGCAAATACACATGTACAATCACACAAACCTGCTGTTTTTTTAAGACAGGAGTTAGTGAAATGGAACAGTCATAGGAAATACCAACAGCAAGTAGCAAGCAAGACTAGAAATTGACCAGCATCCTTGCTGGAGAAAATAGTATAATTTTTCTTCAATTCATTAAACATTATTGGAAATTATCTTTTTATATCAGAAGAGACATTTGCTTCATGATCTGTTGAACAATTTCTATGAGACATTTAAGCTTATGAGGTTTTCTTAATTCCTATGAAATTAATTCAAATTTTAAGCAGCCAAATACTCAGATGTTTTTCCCATTGATGGTTTCCAATACACAACTAAATGCTACTTTACTGTCTTGCAAACACTTCTAATTTTCACCACTGCATATAACACAAAAAATCATGACACAGCATAATAAAAATTATTTTTTGTTTGAAAAGTACTTTAAAAACATTAATGAATAATTTTTGTGGCTTATTTTGGCTGTATTGAATTTTCTTAATAGGAACTGGTGTATAATGAGATTTTCCTCCAGCAATAAAAATTAAATCCTGCTTTGTAAACTTCAGACATTGCCATTTCACATTACTACAATTAAGAACAAATGTACATATGGTAGTTTAACTGTAAATGATTCAAAATTTAGCACACCAGATTCCTTAGGACTTGACACTATATTGCTATGATTTTATAATTGCTATTTGTAATGAAGTAGTATTCCTGTAACAACCAAACATATATATCATCAACAATTATATCAGCAAATAAGCAAATTGTCTAAATTTTTACTCCATCATCTAAAGTATAAAAGTAACTTGCAATCACTAGTCACAAAGAAAAGAGAGTTTTTAAATGCTGTGATTATTATTTGAACAATAAATGTTATTGAACATGTTATAATGTTTTTTTATTTGCCAATTTCTTTGTGCTGATATAGGTAAAAAAATTGTAATCTATTTGCTTTGCTTCTTTATTCCATAAGGCATTTTTTAAAATCTACAGCCTTACTTTTCAAAGTCTGATTCATACATTAGAAGGATCAACATAATCTGGAAACTTCTTAGGGATGCGGAATCTCAGGCCCACTGAATCAGAATCTGTTCTTTAATAAGATCCCCAGGTACTTCACAGGTGCACTAAGGAAGCACGGCACTAGCACGTAACTCCCTTAGCTCTGGCATATAACTCTGCATGCATCTTATTGGACTTTGTAACATAAACATTCAACACTGAATTTGAGAACATGTGCAAGTAAATCTTCTTAAATTAAAAGAAAAAATTTATATGAAAATTAGTGTGTTAACTTAAATGTTGACAAAGTCATATCTCTTAAAATTTTTACATTAAATAATACATAAGTAACCAAGACAATTTTAAGGACAATGGGAATGTTCTTATACTAAGTGTCATTTACAATAACTGACAAAATCTTCATTTATTCAACAGTGCCAGGTACAGTGACTGTGGTAAAAGATGAGATAAACAAAAATGTCCAGGGCATAGTCACTGCCTTCTGGTGGATTATGTTCTGGAGGGATGTATGGCCCAGTAACAGGTGTTTATATAAATAAACGTTATAAGCATACCCAGTTAAGAGTATACATAGTGAGAGTGATTAAGCTGAAATCATTTCTCCAACATTTCCACCTATGCGTCAGAGATATTTAGATTATTATGTCAAGATTACAAAGAGAAAGAAACAACGGAGAGAAGATTGTTATTGTAGTTGTTGTTAGTTGTTTTATCTTCTAGACTGCAGAGAATAAAAACTGAAAAGTAAGGGAAGAAAATCAGATTATACTCATATAATACTGGGAAGAGAGAAGATACAAGGAAAGTGGGCCTCCATCTGTCTTTCCACCTGCAGAAGGGAAAGAGCGAGAAGACAAGTGTGAGGTGTAATCCAAGGAGACAGATAAGAGGTCCAGAGAGAGAAATGATAAAGAAAGGAGAGTGAGCAGCAGTAGATCCAGAGGATGCCATTCTCCTTCAACACTCGGCAGCTGAGGATAAAGGAGCTGTTGGGAGGGGCCTTTTATCAACAGCCGCCCTGCAAAGGATCCCAAGCAGGGCTGAACAATATTTTGCTATTTTCCTTTCTGATAGCCCAATACCATCTTGCCACCACAAAAACAAGAAAATGAGCAAATAAACAAAATTAAGAGGGTGGAACACGTATCCAGAGTGGCAGACCACCCAACTGGCCCTGAAAAGCCCCCATCACTGGGTTTTTAGGTGGGATTGAACAATGTGTGTGTTTACCATCCACCAGTAAGTGGACATAACTGGATTTTGTCCCCACTGTTCCAAACCTGTCACATAGTCATTATTATTTTTTACCTCTTTTGGAAATGAAGGCAATGATGTTCAGAAAAATGTAATTGCTTGTTTACTCAAGAATCCATAGATGTCAAATACAGTAAATGGCAAACCGCAGATCTATCTGATTCCATGACTATGTTTTTGACTTCTGTGATGTAGATGAAAATCATACACATTATTCCTGGGAAGTGATTATGCAGGTTTAACTAATCCCCACTTAGGAAGAAAGAAAAAGCATGCTAGAAGAAGTGAAATCTGCACTAAGTATTTAGGGTAAGGAGGGGGGCTACTAAGGCACAGAAAGGCATTCCAACAAATGGAATAGCACACAGAAAAGCTGCATGGTAAGAAATACCCTGGACCGTGGCAATGAGATAGAGAGTAACGGTGGGGGCGGGGGTGTAGAAGGATAGGCCTGGAGACCTGAGAGGTGGAGATTTATATCACAGAATATTAAATAATGTTAACTTTACACATTTTTAAATAGATAGGAACTGAAATTCTCCCTTTCGTGTGACTATCCATTCTGTTTTTACATGTTCAATATCCTTGTTTTAAAAACACATTATAGACTTCAGAGTGTCTGTTACTTTTCTGCATTGTTTCTGTGAATTTCATATTATTCTTATTTTTTCTCTTTGTCTCTTTCATCTGAATTAAAGATTTCTTTAAATGCTGAGTGATAATGAAAGAAACACTGAAAATAAAGTACAACTCCATGAATTGGGACAAGGTTTGTAGACCGATAGGCTTCACTCCTGGACTGCTGAGTACTTTAAAAAATACTTATAAATCAGTCCCATCCCCACAGCATTTTACTCAGTTGATTTGAGATAAAACTCAAGTGCCAAGATACTTAAAATCTCCCCCTAGTGGATTCTAAAATGTAGGCAAGGTTGAAAATACCTGCTCAAAGTTGATCTTGAAGAAACCTTTGATATTATCTTGAACTGGTTATTTTATTCGAGGAAGGAGTCTTTAAAATCTCCTTGATTTGGGTAAGGAGGAAAGGCAAGAGATGAGGATACCTATGAGATAAACTACCTTCATCCAAGGAAGCTGGGGGAGAAGTAGGATTAAGTAGGATGGGGTTGCATCCTCATGTGAGCAAATTCTTATTGAATTTTCTGCTCCTGATAGTAAGTCTCACCCCCACCCTCTAGGGGGTCAAGTGCCCTAAGTGCAGAAATCTTGCACAGTTACTTCTCCAGATAATAAAATTCCAATTTTCTGCCTGTGGGAAAGACAGACTCACTGGACTATAGAGTTTGGGAGGGGGTCTGGAAAACTTAAAAAACATCTTGTAAATCCCAGTTTCAGACTCAACTTGTTCCCCTACTTGGTCACCGAAATTTCAGAGTCTTTCTAGAGTTTTCTGCCTTAGAGGAAATTTGTTTGTTTCTAGGTTCCCCCTACCCTGGGCAACATAAAGCTAGATTTCTCACATTTGTTGAATATCCAACCTGCATCACCTGTCTTTCATTTCTACAAGGGGTGCTCTTGTGAGAGGATGGTTCTTTTTCATTCTTTTGTCTCAGCGTGTTTGTGTCCTTTTGTTTCTTTATTTTGAATGTGTATATGAGAAAATCCAGCAAAATGCTTAATCATAAATCCTACCCCTATTGTTTCTAAATGCGACCAGGAATGATTGATGATGAATGTGAACTGATAAGCCTCAAGATAGCATCAAAATATTAAAGAAGACAGAAAATACTCTTGAACAATATTGTTGATGATTTTTCTATATTTAAGCCCCAGGAAAATATGTTAAGGGACTATAATGTCAGTGCTATCGAGACATGTAGTCATGTCTACAGTGCCCTGGCTCATAGATTTTACAGACTGACTATGAGTATACTGTTTTAGGACTTGTTTATTAAAGATAGTCTTTTGCATATTTGTCCCAGTTATGGAGACTTGATATGTGTTAACTGCTATGCCATGCAATTGACTGATAGTCTCTTTTAAATGGCTTAATAATCCTAATAGTTAGGAGAGATCATTCCCAACTTTAGCTGAGAAAACTGAGATCTGAAAGGCCAAATATGTTGTCCAAGATCATAAAGTTAATCTGGGTTTGGATAACACTGTTGTTTTCTTCTGAGTCCCAAGCCAATCCTGTAGCACAATGCTACCTTGTCTCATGAGTCAGAAATGAAACTCTCAAGTCAATATAGTTGTCTCTGCCTCATCCACAGAGTCACCAAGGACGTGAAGAATGATCCCACGCCAGGGAGATCAGCTTGTGGAGATCAGAATTAGCATTATTTTCATGTCCATTTGTTCATCGGCCCATTTTTTACTGTTGCTGGAATACTGACCAAATCTACTTAACTGTAATAGCCCTATAGAAACAAACCATATCTAACCCAGATTTCTTCTGCTACACATTAAACTCAGTTTTCTTCAGTTCTTTTCTTTTTATCCTCAGGAGAGAAAGAAAATATCTGATAATCCTCCTTCTTTTAATAAGACTGCCACACTTTTGAAAAATTGTAATTTATAGTGCCTCTTGCACAATAGCAAAAGAAAAAAAAACTTCTCTCTATTCTTAGCATTGACCAGCCTTTTATTATTTATGTATTCATCCTTTATTTGATTTATACATTATCTTTCCCCTGAAGAGCTCAAGGTTCTATGTGAGAAGTTTTAAGCAGCAAACATTATTTCAACATAATGAACCTGACTCTGTCCTCTATGGAAAGAGCAGAATATCATAAACTTAGCCAGAA
Source organism: Nycticebus coucang (assembly GCF_027406575.1). Taxonomy (NCBI): domain Eukaryota; kingdom Metazoa; phylum Chordata; class Mammalia; order Primates; family Lorisidae; genus Nycticebus; species Nycticebus coucang. The sequence continues at coordinate 74,893,088 of NC_069789.1, forward strand.
GAGGATCACTAATCATGAATAAGCCAAGCCCAATTTATGAATGCAAGGTGTCCAAAGAGGGGCATCATCACCAATGGGAATAGAAGCAGGACAAGGAACAGAGTGGGAGGAGTTTTCACTGAAAGGCATCCCTTTTCTTGCCCCTGAAGCTCCTCTGCTGTAGAGTGGGCAGGAAAGCATGTTTGGGGAGGAGCCACAGGGGAAGAAATGAGAGTGGACAGGACAGTGAAGCCTGTGGAAGCAATGGCTCAAGAAGAAAAGTTCTGGGTGGCGCCTGTGGCTCAAGGAGTAAGGTGCCGGCCCCATATACTGGAGGTGGCAGGTTCAAACCTGGCCTTAGCCAAAACTGCCAAAAAAAAAGAGAGAGAGAGAGAGAGAAAGAAAAGAAGGGAAGTTCCTTCTAAAGATGATTACCTGATTAACTGACAAGATTAAAAGTGAAAGGTGAGGGAAATCAGTGACTTGTGATGGGGAACCAAGAAGAGGGTATTAAAGTACATCCTGGCCTTGGAGTTAATCCTACAATTTTCAATGATTTAAATAAAAATCATCAATGACCAATGGAAAAAATTATCTTAAATTGGTCCCCTCGAATGTGCAGGGTGCCCTGAAAGTCTCCCCTAAAGTCACAAAGTCACCCTACGTAGGGGAAATGAGAAATTGTAGCTCAATGTACCTTAATTTACAAAATATCCATTACAAAATTTTACAAAGAGGTGGCCAACCCCTAGGGACTATTTTGTAAATGTTTTCTAAAATTTTATATTTAATACCATTTCTTTATATAAGGCTTATGACAAACACTCTGGTTAGTTTATAGTCATAATTTAAGACAGACCCCTTACTTGTGGAGAATGTCATTATTAGTGCACATATGACTAGGACTTGGGGCAACTCAGACACCTGGTGCAACTCAACACTGATTTTTGGAGCAGCAGGGCTAAACTGGGCTAAGGGGAATCACATCCAGTCAAATTGCCCATATCAACTGATACTATTAACAATCAATGAATTAAGCTGAGTGTGGTGCTCATGCCTGTAATTGCAGCACTATGAGAAGATGAGGAGAAAGGATCCCTTGAGTTTAGGAGTTTGAGACCAACCTGAGCAAGAACGAGACCCCATCACTACTAAAAGTAGAAAAATTAACTGGGTGTTGTAGTGGGCACCTATAGTCCCAGCTACTTGGAAGGCTGAGGCAGGAGCAGGCTTGAACCCAAGAGTTTGAGGTTGCTGTGAGCTAGGCTGATGAGCGCTAGCCCAGGAGACAGAGTGAAGTTCTATCTCAATTCAAAGAATTATATTGAGTTGATATACTTCCCAAACAAACAAACAAAAAGTATGCTAAGCATGTTGGAGGAAATATTTTGTAAAGTTATTTGGAGTTGGGTTATGGGCCAACACCTCCAAGGAAACTCTTGACTAATAAAAAGTAGTCACAAAATATTCTTCTGGGAAGAGTGGGTTTTATCCTAGGAGGACAAAGCTTTTGATTTATTTAGTACTGCTTCTAAGAATTATAGAAAAACCCAATATTTTCCTCTCCTACTCTTATCCTAACAGCATTTAACCTGCCTCTCCCAAAATAAATGTTAAACTGGTATCTTTAGAACATCAATTTGACAAAACAGAAAAATTATTAACCTTTTTCAGAATACGAGATTATTTGACTGGGGGCAGCTACATACCTGAACTTGACCTTACTCCTAATTAATCATATAGGGATAAGAAATCAGTCCCTAGAGTCACAAAGGGTCATATATATATGTAGACTCTAGCGTCATAAAAAGTCATATGTATATATAAAGACCTGATTTGGCTACTTTGTCATTGGATGATGTTAGAGAGTTTCCTAAAGTCTTTGAGCCTCCGACTTAGCATTAAGAAAGTGGGACAGTACTAGTACCTGCTTTGTACAATTTTTGTGATGATTAAATGTGATAATGCATCTGGAATAGCTGGTAAGATGTTTAATCACCTGAAGAGAAGCTATAACCACCACTGACTAATTTATTGTTGCATGCCCTGCACCTCAACTTTCTTTTATTTTTTAAGTAATTTTTTTAGTACTGTTAATATTTTATTTTTAATAATAATTATAGCTTATTTCTTTTCCTTTATTATATGACTCCCATTCTAGGATATTAGCACCAGGAAGATGGTTCTGTATTGTACATCTCTGTATTACTAGTTCCAGACAATGAGCATTGTAGATACCAATAAAAGATTTAAAAATGAAATAGACTTGGCACATAGCACATGTTACATAAATAATTAAGTTGACATATAAGAATATAAACAAATATGTGGATCCAAAGAGCAGTTAGATACCACTCCATTTGTATGTGTGAGTGGCTGTTTTGCTGGGCCATTTCCTACACAGCAGGGAACACTGTGAGTGACAGCTGCTTTATTACTGATTGAAAACTGGTTAATGAGTTATGACTACTTAGCATAACAGCGAGGTGAATACATTTGAAGAGGGCCAGGTTGATCAGCAGAGTGATTTAAATGCTAGCAAACAGGATTTAGGATGAGAGGCTAAGGGAATTGGGGTTACTTACCCTGCAGAAGAATGGGGGAGGATGTTACAGAGCAGTCGAAGGCCAGCTGTTCTCCATTTTTAAAGACTAATCTATGTAATAAAATGCAGAGGATGATGTGCTAAAGTAAATTCACCAAGGGACTGAGAATTTTTTAAACATACATCGTGCTATGGCATGGGGAACTTTCAAATTTTTAAATTATATCAGAGAATTATAGTAAAACAAATATCAATGGAAATAGCTATTTTAGGTATTTGAGAATATATATGTGAGGTCTTAAAGTAAATCTAACATTAGTCAAAATACAAAATACATACACAAACCTGAATATCTTAATTGTCTGTGTAACTCTTAACAACTATACTATACGTTCATTACATCCGAGATAATTATTTAGATTCAGCAAAACGTTGATTCAGATATGATTTATCACAGGCCTTTCCCTGTGAAATTAACTACTCTAGAACCTTTTGGGTAAAAGAAATCCTTATGGAAGGATTAATTCCATAAAGTTTCATATAACCTTGATTTGGTAATGAAAGTATTAGGATTTGATAATTTGGAATAATCACTTTAACTTCCAGCTCACTTTATGTAATTACTTTACAAAACATGTCAATTGTATCACATTATAAATGCATTAAGACAAATTACAACTTCAAAAACTTTAGAATCTTATGAATCTCTTAGTAAAAATTATTCTGCAACTTAAAAATCTTTATATGGATAATTCTGAAGCTATATAGTTAATGACTTTTTAGAGTTGAACCCCCTTACAGAAATAGATATTCTAATTTTACTCAAAGAAAAATGATTTGCTTTGTGATTTTTCTGCCTGGGACTTTGTTTTCTGACTGACATTTTAGATATTTTCTTGTAAAATAGAATCACATTTTGATTGATTTTTAAAAATAATTATTCAAATGTACCTAGTGCTTACTAGATATAAACATTATATGTGTATTATTTCTATTTCTCACAATAGTCCTTAAGGTAAGCACTCTTGCTTGCATTATAAGCACTATTATTTTTTAGATAAAGAAACTTGTCTACGATGACACTACTAGCGGGTGACATTATTGGAATTCTGTTCAAAGACGTAGGACTCCAGAACATATGCTACCACTTTCAAATGACTTCATGAAAAGCAATTAACTACAAGCAAGAGAAACAATGATATGGGAAAATTTAAATAATATATTCTATAAACTTAAGATTCAAATTTTGAACAAAATGCTTAACAGAACTTACGTAGCATAGTGGTTAAGACTATGAGCTTTAAAGTTAGATAGCTTATGTTCAATTATTGGCTCCAGGTTTTTGGAACCTCCAAACTAGCTTCATTTTTGCCTCTCTAAGATGAGTTTTATAAGAGAAATAGCTACTTCCTGAAAAGTGTAATGAGGATGACGTAAAACCCTGAAGGTAACATACCTACCACAGTGCCAGGTATATAGTAGATGTTCAACAATTGTTAGTGGAGATGCTAAATTTCACATTTCTTACCTGCACGGAAAGCCCAGTCTTCATGATCACGTAGCAAAATAATGAAATTCTGAGTGTCAAACTAGTATGTAAAATATGCCTTTGTTTCATTATTTTACTATGTCCTTTTGTGTCATTTTCATGCTTTCATCCCAGCTTTATTGTTAGAATGGAAAACAGTGAAATTGTTGAATCCTGCGTTTCTTTAATAAGGGTTTTTAATGTGGTATTTTAACTCTTGTGAGAGGCTGTTGTTCAATAATACATTTTTAGGAGGCTAGCCTTTAAATTAAATTGTTTACATTTCAAATCAGTATGGTAAATACAAGCATATTGCCTGATTCCGCAGCCTTGGGATTTCAGACCTTCAGATTCATTGCAAGAATGTGGTTTCTCTTCTTTGTATCTGCTAAGTCTTAACAGATACATGAGCACCATCTTTTGGCAAACATAAATCATGAATGTAAATTCTTAAACGGTTACCCTCTCAACTATTATGATATATGCAATCATTCTAAAATGGACCCAAATGCAGATAAAATTGAAACAGTTGCATTTTTTTAATTTTTTCCAAGTGACTTTATCCTTGAATGAATAATATGAGAAATTTATCTAATATTTTCCACAATAAGTCTAAAAATAAATAGCAGACATATAGTTTCAAAATATATTTTGTGATTACACATTCTTTTTACCTATATGCTCATGATATGCGCCTACCCAAAAGAATGCCACACTCACGGAAGGGCACGAACTCCTTAAGAGCTGTGGCAGGTGTGCTCAGACCTTCTGGCTAGATGACCTAAGATCCCTACAGTATTGCCAGATGATGCTACACTCACTGCTGATGCTCCATCACCCAGAATCATGCATTTTTAAGGCTGGATTCATCTCCTTGCCTTTTCCCATGATGCAAACTACTGCCGAGCTACACATCGGTCCTTTTTTCTACTGTGGCTAACACAGTGGAGGCCTTTACTGTTACTGTACTCCTGATGATTTAATTGTTAAAAAAAGTCAAGACACTGAAATTTTCAAATCCTGAAATTATATTTATGTATTTCACTTCTCAGAAGATTGAGTTCAGCAAAATTAGTGAGGTCACTGTTTCAAGTCTCTGGAGAGGCAATAAAATGAGGAAAAAAATTGTTGTATCTGCATTTATGCATGTGTTTAATCTAATGAAAAATGTTGAAGACAATTTGTTAACTCAAAATAATTAAGAACTTTACATTTAATGCTAAAAATGTATAGCTATTAATTTTTAAACCATAATTTCTAGTGGTACAAAATTTTCCAAAAAAATAAAATCTTGAAATCTTGAAAAGGGAGATGTGTCAGATATTAATGTAACTCTGTTTCTTTTTGTTTGTTTTATCATAATAATAAGGAAAGCACTGGGGAAAAATTTTTTTACAGAGTCTTGCTCTGTCACCCAATCTGAGCTGCAGTGGCATGATCATACCTCTCTGTAAACTTGAACCCCTAAGCTCAACCTCCTGAGTAAGTAGGACTGTAGGTCAGGGCCACCAGTGCCACCATGCCTGGCTAATATATTTTTTTTTTTTTTTACTTTTTATAGAGATGAGGTCTTGTTATGTTGCCCAGGCAGGTCTTGAACTCTTGACCTTGAATGATTCTCCTGCATCGGTCTCCCAAAGCACTGAGATTACAGGTGTGAGCCACCTCACCTGGCCTAAATTTTGGAAAATGTATTGGAGAAATAAGACATAGTTTAACTTGTTCCTAAGAATCTTTACTTGGTATAGTAAAAAGATTTAATAGAACAGTGCAAATTCAAATAAATACAACCCATAACAGTTAAGTAGCATGTATTCATAAGTAAAATAACATGTGATTGAAGATATTTTATATGATCTTATCTTAGGCCAAGTTTTCTGGCACCTCCCTAAAATGGAAAATTGTAGACAGCAAGTTTACTGAAGTACACTCAAGGTACCAAAAGCTGTGATTAGAGCTCCGAAGCGGCCCGGAGGAGCTAGTGGAGGCTCGTGGAGCGAGGGACCGAACTGGGAGCCCTGCCGCGCTGAGGGGGGGCCCGCACAGCCGCAGCCACCGCCACCGCCACCGGGTGGGGCGGGAGGGGCAGGAGCCGCGGCTGCCACCTCCAGGGTGGGTGCCTTTCGCCGAGGACGCCCGTCGCCTCGGACGAGGGTTTCATCACCTTAAATGGTTTTGAACCAATGAAGCTATATTTCCTTAAAAAGACCGACAGCCCACCGTGTGAACTATAGAGCTTGTGGAGAGCTTTATGTCGGGTTCATAGTGGCGTGAAGCACGCAGACTCCTGCGAGTTCCCCTAAGTTCTTAGAGGACAGCTTTGCCATTTGAATCTGAGAGTTGCGAAGTTCCACGAAGAATGGCCCTTGTGGATAAGCACAGAGTCAAGAGACAGTGCTTGGACAGAATTTGCGAAGGTGTCCGCCCCCAGATCATGAACCGCCCCCTGCACCCCTGCCCCTGGTGGCGACTGCACAGTGGAGATGCGGATCCTGAAGGACCTGGCCGCCGTGGCCTTCTGTGACGCCCAGTCCACTCAGGAGATCCACGAGAAGGTGTTAAACGAGGCCGTGGGCGCCATGATGTACCACACCATCACCCTCACCAGGGAGGACCTGGAGAAGTTCAAGGCCCTGTGAGTGATGGTGCGGATAGGCAGTGGCTACGACAACGTGGACATCAAGGCTGCCGGCCAGCTCGGGATCGCTGTGTGCAACATCCTGTCCGCAGCAGTGGAAGAGATGGCCGATTCCACCATCTGCCACGTTCTCAACCTGTACCGGAGAAAGGCTATACCAGGCGCTGCGGGAGCGCGCGGGTACAGAGCGAGGAGCAGATGCGAGATTTGGCCTCGGAAGCAGCATGCATCCGCGGGAAACGCTGGGCCTCATCGGCTTTGGTCGCATGGGGCCGGCGGTTGCTGTTTGAGCCAAGGCCTTTGGATTCAGCGCCATATTCTATGACCCCTACTTGCCGGATGGGATAGCGGTCCCTGGACCTGCAGAGGGTCTACACCCTGCAGGACTTGCTGTATCAGAGCGACTGCGTCTCCTTGCACTGCAATCTGAATGAACATAACCACCACCTCATCAATGACTTTATTATAAAGCAGATGAGGCAAGGAGCATGCCTCGTGAATGAGGCCCGTGGCGGCCTGGTGGATGACAAAGCCTTAGCCCAGGCCTTCACGGAGGGCAGGATACGAGGGGCGGCCCTGGACGTGCACGAATCGGAGCCCTTTAGCTTTGCTCAGGGTCCACTGAAGGATGCACCAAACCTCATCTGTACTCCCCACACGGCCTGGTACAGTGAGCAGGCCTCACTGGAGATGAGGGAAGCTGCTACCACAGAGATCGGCAGGGCAATCACAGGTTGCATCCCAGAAAGCTTACGAAACTGTGTGAACAAGGAATTCTTCGTCACGTCAGCACCTTGGTCAGTAATAGACGAACGAGCAATTCATCCCGAGCTCAATGGTGCCACATACAGATACCCACCAGGTCTCGTGGGCGTGGCTCCAGGAGGACTGCCTGCAGCCATGGAAGGGATCATCCCTGGAGGCATGTCAGTGACTCACAACCTCCCCACAGTGGCACACCATTCCCAAGCGCCCTCTCCCAACCAGCCCACAAAACACGGGGACAAACGAGAGCACCCCAATGAGCAATAGCAGAGGACACTGAGGCGGTAAGGTAATCCTTCAAATAAACTTGGGACCAAGAGACAGTGAAAAATAGATCAACTAAGAGAAAAGGAATTTGACGGTCTTTTTAACTAAGTTGGACATAATGCATCATTGATGTTGCAGTGTTAAAACTACAAGAGCTAGAAAACTGAAGATGTCTGCTCATGGAAACACTGAAAGACTAGGATGTGATTTATTAATGACCAACTTCTGTTATTGTGTGTTAAGTTTTTCATCTGTGCATCAAATCACAAAGAATAAATAGAGCTTTTTCTTTTATCAGTCCCTTGGGCATAGCAGGTCCCAAGCACCCTGCTCTAGAATGTTGCATCAGGAGTTCCAAACATCAAAATAAAAATTAAGAGGAAAATCCCCCCCCCCCAAAAAAAAGCTGTGATTAAATCGGGGAAGCAAAACCAGGCACAGGAGGAAACTGAATTGTGATGCAGTTTCTGTGGGGAGCTATGGAGCAGCAATGGTTCCACAAAGACGTCCCACATTTAGACAAGAAACCTGGGCCTTGTTGATGTCACATTGAGTAGTCAACAGACATGGGCTGTGTCCAGAGAGAGGTTATAAATATTGTACAAAAGAGCTCATTTTGAGCAAGCGCAATTGTCATGATCTATCAGTGGTGAATACTCTCTGATGAATGAATGTCTCTACCTTAAACATTGAGGTAGAGTGAGTGATGCACTTTCAACGTTCACTGAAATCCTATAGTTGGATAAGGAAGAATTTCCCTTTGTATATATTTTTAGTATTAATTTTAGCCTTCCTCACTACTTTGACATACAAAGTCCATCCTACACTGAAAAATTACTTAATGCAAAGTTTCTTAGACTCATAGTAAAGTCTATCATAAGAATCTTGGACTCACAGACTCTTAGGTCACAGTAACCTATCAATTGCCTCGTCTTGAAGAGAATGATCAGTATGGTCTTTAATAAAAGAATCAATTTATAATGAAATGATAAACCCTTATGGCATTCTTTCCAATACCGTTCTCTTAGCATCATAGTTCTCCAGCCATGTCCCAAGGCAGTCCAGGGCATAACCGCAAACGCATTGGAGAATCATGGTATACTTTCAAATTGCTGGGAAACAGAGCACGTGTCAGGCAGCAAATGAACTACCCCATCAATGTAGTCCACAGTTTTAACATTAGAGTACAGCCTATTCCTTTTGATGCTGCAGTATCTTTGTAGAACTGAGTTGTCTGTGGTTTCTGGATAAAAACTTTTATCATCCCAAAATCAATGTGGAATAAGAAATAAGGATGCAAGATGCAATCCTATGCTAAGATTAGAAAAGTGTATAATACTCGACCGAACACATCCCATTAATAAGTACTTATGATTATTTAAGAAATATATAATTGTTTTCAATGTAAGTAGAATTCTTGGAACATATATAATCAAATACTGCAGAGAAATCCTGAAAAGTATCCCCCATTAAGTTGGAGCTAAAAAGCAATACAGCCACAGGTTTGGGGCACATACCAAACTGAATTTACCAAACTGAAAGAGCACCAAAGAGAGGTTTCAGGGCAAATGAAAACAAACCCCACTTACATGGAAATGTTATCAACATTAACATTGAATTTTATGCCAGTCTTGAGAAGACGTGTGCTTCCCAGTTTGACAACACTAGAGTTTTCATACTGACTGAGAATACACAATTCCTTGCCTTGGAAACAACCTGTTTTCCTTTAACAGAAAACTTCTTATAGTTATAATTTAGGCACTTTTTCCTGGCTACAGTTTTCTTTCTGGCAACCTCACAAAGTAGCTTTTCAGTGCATGTGGTGGGCAGTGCTCACCGTCAACATCTGTTCAGTGAAAAAGGAAAATTCAAGGGCTTAATTTTCAAGTTCTCTTGTTTATGCTCATAGATTCTTGACATGATATAAAGAGGCAGAAATTGCAGTTTTAATATCCAATGAAACAGGATTCTCATCTCTTATTCTTTCTATTTATTTTTTCTAACTTGCTCCCTCACTTACTTTACCAAGTTATCTTGTCAGAATTTTGAGTCCATAAACCATCCCTCTGCTTACCCCTTATCAACCAACTTCCCCTGCCTTCACTTCTCTTCCTGTCTGACTTAGATCTCATGGCCAACCACATCACCATATCTTTGTTTCAGTAATTATTTCCCATAATCTCCTGCTCCTGGAAAATCGGCACAATAAACCAGAGCTCTGCTAAAAAAAATCCTCATATTAAACTCCTTGCCCATTTTCTCAATTGTCCTTTGCAAAAACCTACTCTATTCTCAAAATACAGACCATTTCCTTCAGTTACCTGCATTTTAATCTCGGCAGGTGATCTCACCTTTAACCTCACAGATCAAAAAGAAGCCATCAGATAGAAACTACTCAACCTCTGCACTGTTACAAATCCTCCTGTTATTAGGGAAGGCTCTGGCTCTCCTGACTCTCACGTGTGCAGCCACCTTATCTTAATTGGCCTTTCTTGTGATATTGCCCACTGCCCTCTCCTGAACCCCATATATTTTTTTCCTTTTAATTGGCATTTTCTCCACATATAAGAGGACAAAAATGTCTCCAAGTTTTTCTTTATAAATCCTTCCTTGATTATTTTGCTCCTATACTCTCTTGACAATCAAATGTCTTTATGTTCTCGACCTCTGTTTCTACTACTCCCAATCGTTTTGCACTTATTCCAGTCTAGATTCTGTTCCTATCACTTCACAGAAATGACTTTCAGTGAGGTCACTTTGCTAAAGCCAATGAACAGGCTGAAACTGTGAGTCAAAACATGCTAGCAATTAGAAGTTTGAGTATCTAAATTTGAATTATGGCTTTACCACTTGATAGCTGTGTGACTTTGGGCAAGTTTATCATTCACCTGTTAGTATTTGATTTTATCTGTAAGTTGTATATGATAAAAAGAAATTGCCTAGCACAGTTATTTTGATGAGTAAATTAGAGAAAAGATACTCAGTAGGGTGCATCACACAAAATATGTTTAAGAAATATGAGTTTGTGTTGTAATCAGTTATATCCCTCCCCTTGATGGAAGGCAATTCTCCAGGGATTCCTCAGATTTTTGCACATCATGAGAGCAGAGACCTTGATACCTTTTTGTTCTGGAATATCTTTTCAAGGATTTTTGTGCGTGCTATCTTCTTGAAACATACGGACTCCTTCCAGAAGGAGGGCATATTATTTACTGCCTACATAATGAACATAATGTCTCACTCCCAAAAAGAGTTGGACAACTTCATTTGCAGTCCATCTGTAAGAGATTAGGGTTTCTTAGACTCAGAGATCCAGAGCTCTGATGCAGACTCACTGTGCGCAACACACAGCTAGCCCCTTCCTTACTGTCCCTGTGTCACTCTAGCCTGCTTAGCCGCAGATGATGTGGTCCTTTGGCTCTGACTCCAGAGTCTCTTGTCTTCTGTCAGCATCCTTGAAATTATGGAGGACTAACTTGTTAACATGCAAATAGATAAAATCTCAGACCCTTCACAGCTCTCTACATGGTCCAGCTTTGGTCACTTGAGACAGCAACTTCCTGCGACTCTGCCCTCGGCCTCCCTCATATTGCAGTCTTGACACCTGTTTACTTTCCTTTGCTTCTTACCCCTAAAGTAATCATGCCTGCAATGTCAGTATTTCTCAGAGTTCTGTCTCTCTTTATTTTTCTACCTTAATTCCCTCAACACTACTCTGAAACACTCCTTTCTCCCTCCTGGGCTTCAGTTAACATCTCTACGATGATGTCTTTAAATCTGTATTCATAATCCAGTTCCTTCCCCCAACCACCCAAATGCGAATCTTGCCATGTAGCCTTGCTTGAAAATCTCAGAGGTGTCCACAACCCAGCATATTGAAAACTGAGATCATCATTATCACTTGAAAACTTGCTCCTGCTTTCGTATCTTCTGTTTTACTCATGGAGCCACCTCGCCACCCCATTGCCCAGGCCACAGTATGGGTGTCATCCCTTTCATGCACCCTACAGTGTTATAGTCTCCTTAATTGTCTCCTTTGTTACCTTCCTCTTCTAATCCATTTATTGCATAGAAACACAGCAATCTTTTTAAAACTTAAATCTTGTTTAAAATGTTTTAAATGGCTTCCACTGGCTTGATGTCAAAGTCTAATCTCTGCAAATTGGTTTACAAATCCCAAAACTCTGCTCCTTGCTTCTGCATGCTCTTTCAGCATTCTGCTCCTTAGGCTTATTGAACTCTATCTAAAAATGTGCACAGCTCCCTCTTATCCCAAGCCATTGTCCATGCTGTTTCTTCCTAGTATCACCAGTTGCCCCATATTTAATCAGCCAATCTACTTTTACATCATCCCACTCAACAAAATAGAAATTTGAAAGTGGATGTATAATTTTCCTTATTATTAAACCATAAAGCAAGTAGTCATGTACTCAATACTAATATAAAGCCAGTAGATGATCTAATATACATCCACACAAAAGAAAGACTCAATTCAAGTTAAGGGGATACAGGGGGGAGAAGAGAGAAGGGAAAGGAGATTCGTGTGCTCCCACCTAATGCGCACAGTGGAAGGGTACATGTCACACCTCCTGAGTGCAGGACACAACTACAATAGGAGCTTTACCTAACAAATGCAAACATTGTGCCCTCATTGTTTATACCCTCATATTAATATGAGATTTAAAAAAAAATCTTTAATGTATAACTATCTGTTCTGATAATGAACCTAAATAGATATACTTTGATAACTAATGTTACTGATATGTAACATTAGTCAAAGTTAGGTGACATAATACTGTTCCAAGTCAGTTTCTTCTGTGTGATAATCTTTCTTGGTCAAACAGATACATGTTTGGAATCAAAGGACTTTAGGGGATCAATATCAAATACATGCGAGTACTAAGTAGGTTTTAAAAGTCGAGGAGGGGTCTTTGCTTCTAGGTATGATAAAGTAGCTCCTATCTGAGTAATTCAAAACAAAACAAAACAAAAGACAAAAAAACAGGTGTTTGAAGACATCAGCAAATACCAAATGACAGCCAAAATTTCAGAGAAAAGGTAAATTAGTAGAGATTAGTGAAAACCTCACAGAGTTTCTCTTCTTCAGCAGCATTTGGTACTTTGAAGCACTAGTCATAGGGACACACCAGAAAAGCAGTTGCCTACAGTTTGGAAACCTCTCATTGGCCTGAGGGGAAAACAATTAATTAAGGACTGGAAAGTAGACAGATTTTGAGAATTCAAGGTATCAGAGAAAAAGAGAACCATAAATAAGTGAAACCAGCAATCTGTATAAAATTGTCCCTAAAAGCGTGTGGCAATTCCTAAATTTACACATATAAGGACAATTTCTAAGAAATCAAACAGAAAGCAACTTTTAGAGGCTACAGAAATATCATCTATTTCCCAGTATTAGATATAAAGTTTAAGATCCACTAATGAAGACAGACCATGGCTGACGTCCCCCGGGGGTCCTCGAACTACGGCCCGTGGGCCACATGAGGCGGTGTGATTGTATTTATTCCTGTTTTGTTTTTTTACTTCAAAATAAGATATGTGCAGTGTGCATAGGAATTTGTTCATAGTTGTTTTTTTTAAAAACTATAGTCCAGCCCTCCAACAGTCTGAGGGACAGTGAATTGGCCCCCTGTTTAAAAAGTTTGAGGACCCCTGAATCAGTAAAAAACCTGACAGAGCTAAGCCTTAAGCAACTCAAAAGGGGCTTGACTCAGCTGAAAGTTATCTCACTGCCTTCTATTATTGCCTGACCCAAAAATCAAATTCTTTCCAGAGAAGGAGAGGATTACCTGGTGATTCTAAAATTGTCACTATATCATTTCCATTATTTAATAAAACACTTGCTAGCATTACAAGAAGCTAAATGACCATAAAAAATTAGAAAAACAAAGAAAAACATACATAGACCCAGAGGTAATCTAGATATTAAAGTTACCACATGTCAATTGTAAGATAACTCTGTAATATATTTAAGCAAACAGACCTTAGGATAACTATTTAATATGTTCAGGAAAATATGGAAAACATTGGAGCAGTTCACTACAGAACTAGAATCCATAGTAAAAATGATGAAATGAGAAAATCACATAGCTGGAGAAAAGAAAACAATAAATAAAATAGCAGGATACAGGACTAACTGAATATAGGGAAAAAGTGAATTAAAGAAAAAAAATCTAAGAAACTAGAAGCAAAAACAAATCATTTATTGAAGGGTGGGATAAAATATAAGGATAATCGTATAAAGAAGAAAAATCACCCATTTCTCTCAATGGTGTAAAAACAAAAGCAAACTGACCTGAAAAAGGAAAAAAAAAATTTTTTTTCAAGCTGGTAAGCTACTTAGGACAAAGGAACAAGATTTTTTTTTAATTTATTTATTTTTTTTTTGTAGAGACAGAGTCTCACTTTATGGCCCTCGGTAGAGTGCCGTGGCCTCACACAGCTCACAGCAACCTCCAACTCCTGGGCTTAAGCGATTCTCCTGCCTCAGCCTCCCGAGTAGCTGGGACTACAGGCGCCCGCCACAACGCCCGGCTATTTTTTGGTTGCAGTTTGGCCGGGGCCGGGTTTGAACCTGCCATCCTCGGTATATGGGGCCCGCGCCTTACCAACTGAGCCACAGGCACCTCCCAGGAACAAGATTATTGATACACGCAGGGTAGATAGTGAGAAGAAGTAAAGTATCTGAGATACCCAGAGAAGATGGATACTCCAATTACCCTGATTTGATTAGTTCACATGCTATGCCTGTTTCTGAGGAGAGTGAGAGAGAAGAAAGGATATATGTCTCTGTGAGCCAACATTAAAAATAAATAAATAAATAATAAATGAACAAATAAATAAATGGAACCTAAAGTGCACAAGGAGAGAATTTGATCTATGTTGTACTCCTAAAGCAGTAACACAGCCGAAGAAGAAAGGAAACAACTAGAAATAAAGGAATAGTCCTAAAGTGCACAAAAAGATCCATTCTTGTCATTTCTGCAACTAAAATTTGGGTATCCATTTTCTCATGTGACTCAGGAATGAATAAGAGAAGGCCAGGCTCAATGGCTCACACCTGTAATCCCAGCACTCTGGGAGGCCAAGGCAGGAAAATGGCTTAAGCTCAAGAGATTCAGACCAACCTCAGCAATGGGTCAGACCTCGTCTCTAAAAAAAACAAAAAACAAAAAAAATCTGGTGTTATGGCAGGTACCTGTAGTCCCAGTTCCTCAGGAGGCTGAGGCAAGAAGATCAATTGCTTGAGCCCAAGAGTTTGTGGTTGCTGTGAGCTATGAAGCCACAGCACTCTACCAAGGGCCACAGTGAGACTCTATCAGAAAGAAAGAAGGAAAGAAAGAAAGAGAGAGAGAGAGAAGGGAAGGGAAGGGAAGGGAAGGGAAGGGAAGGGAAGTGAAGGGAAGGGAAAGGAAGGGAAAAGAAAAGAATGAATAAGAAATGCAAGTCTGTAGAACATTTGATACCCTGGAATCTTCACAGATAAGGGGACCCATCTCAAGATGGGAAGAAATGTTTATGAGGCGAAGACACCATGTTTATTGGACTAAATTTTGACAAAAAGAAACAGGAATATCATGGAGGGAGGAGAGGAAGATGAAAAGGAAGGAAAGGAGGAAAATGGAAAGAAACAGGGAAGGAAGAAGGGAAAGAAGAACAGAAGGAAGGGAGGGAGGCAGGGAAGGAGTTAGTTAAAGAGGGAGAGGGAGGTGGGAGGAGGCATAAAGTATTGGGGAAAAAAGTCAGAGGTCCTTAGAAAGAGGAAAGAAGCAGTAATTATTTCTGGGACCCATGAGGAATAAAGATTACTTTGGGGGGAAGTCTTCATCATAGATTCCACAAAACGTTTTAGGTTTCATGTACAGGCTTCGTCTGAAACTCACCCGCTCTCTAACCTCATCTAACGCTCTCTTCCTCATTAACTGTACATTAGCCCTAAGGGCGTCCTCAAGCTCCCTTAAGTATACTGAGTCATATTTCCAGGTGAGGATATTTGACCTCCTACTCCCGTCATCTGAGATATACAGTCGTCATTCAGATACCAACAGGGCTGACTCTCTCACTGCTCAAGTGGGGGCTGTTTAAGGAAGCCTTCCTTGGACCCTTATTCAAATTACAATGTCTCTTCCCCATTCAACCATCCACACATACATACCATTATACCCATCTACATGTTTCTTATCACTATTTCTTGCCAAGCTGTTTTCCCCATAAGTACTTACTGTTCTCAATGCTGTGAATTGCATTTTGTTGATTATATTCTGCCTCTCTGAGATTTAAGATTTATGAAGGCAGACATTTTTGTTCACTTCTGTATTATCAGGCCTGGAAGACTGCCTGGCACACATTAGGTACTTAATATCAATAAATAGTTGGAGAATGAATATTTAAAATATGAACAATGTACTAATTTAATCATCAAATAGAAAAAAACAAAAGATTTCATGAGCTGAAGAACAAAGGATAATTAAGCAGTGGGACAAAATGAAGACAATTTAAATGTTTAGCTGTTTTTGTCAGCTGAAAACCAAATAAACAGATAAAAGCTGATGTGGGAGCAAAGTTACATAAGGACTTAATATTTAAGGAGAAAAATAATTCCCCTCACAGTAGTTAGAGGATTAGAACAGACACTTTCTGCAAGAAGGAGAGAAGTTGCAATGTCCCCAGGTATAATGATTATGAACTGAAGCACACTGGTAGAAGACCTGCCTAGGAGACAGAAAAGATAATGAACAAAGTTTATATTTTATAATTCTTATGCAGACAATTATCCACAAAGCACATCATGCTTTGTGATGAAAAGTAAGCCTTTTGGTTATTTAAGGACAAAGTTTAAGTAAGAGGCTGAGCAAACCAAACAAATATGGTCAACATAGGGGAGAATCTTACATCACTACAGCATTGCCATGCTACACTGATGGGAGGATAAATTGAATTAGGAGCTATTTAAGGGCCAAGTCACCCAGGACACAGAGAGGGAAAACAACTCTGCTCTACTAAATAGGGGAACTCCAAGAAAAGATCACAATAGCTGGTTTATGATAAGGAACCACTGTAAAATTTATGTAGATTATGGGCATAAAGAGCTCTGTTTTGTGTGTTCTAATAGACAAAATATTATATAAAAAATTTGCCCGTTTCTCCAAAATTTAGAGATGAAATTATACTGTACATAGCAATTAGCATGTTAACTACATCTTCTTCATTCTAATAAGCATAGGACTTGGCTCTAGGCCTTGCTTTAGCAAACTTTGAACAAGTATTTTCTTAATGCAATAGTGAATATAAATGAAATGCAAATGATGACCCCAGATTCTGTTTCAGAAGAAAGAACATCACATATTCCTATTGGAATGATAGAGATTATGAGAAACACTTGCAATACCAAAGAGTAAAATCCACATAATATGCATTAGATAAAAAGTCAGATGTACTTAAATTAAGAGAAATAGAAATATCTCTTTTTTGTCTAAAACAAAAGGAGCAACTTGCTCTCCTAAAAGCAAGTGATATTGATAGATGCTTGCAATGAAAAAAGATAACACAGGCTGGCTGAATGTGAGGTAAAAAGGTGTATTAGGGGCACGTAAAACAGCATGATACAAAAACAGAAGGTGGAGGTTTTATACATCTGTGTAGGGAATGAATAAGAGCCATATGCACCTGTGGCACACTGGGGACAATTACAACAGACTTGGGCACAAAGGCAGAAAGATGGCTCACAGGGGATGGCTGATAAAGATCCTGCAGTTCCCTGGAAGGAAATCCAAGGCACCTGGATCACACTGGGAACAGGTGAAGCATATGGGGAGAAAGGTGTATCTGAAATCCACAGAGACACATGTGGTGGGGCCAGGAGGGATGAGCAAGGATATTGCTCATGGGAACATTGAAAGCAGAGTAGAGGATATTGCTTATGGGAACATTGAAAGCAGAGTAAATATTCTTGAGTTTTACTACAGAAAAGCAAAGTACATTGTGCTCCTTGATAGAAATGTAAACATTTTTTAGGGAATTCGCAAATGAAGCTTTGAAGAATAACAAGAATAAAGGTAATGATTTTTAACAAGAAAGAAACTTGAAATACCATGTGCATTGGTAATAGATGTGTAAAGGAACTCCATTCCAGTCGAGTGTTCTAAACACCTGTAAGGAAAGATGAGAAAAAAACATGAGGAACATGGGAAAGAAGGAAGGAAGAAAGGGAGGGAGGGAGGAAGGAACAGAAGAAGGAGGAGTGTGGGAGAAAGAAGGAAAAGAAAAGGGAAAAATGCTTACTAAGAAGAAATGAAAACCACAAAATAAACTCTGTCAGAAGAATGCCTAAAACATCTGGGGAACTTTGGCAGGTAACTAAAAGTACTTCCAATGTCTAGGAAGAAATGCAATGCCCATGAGAAAGGGGCAAAAATGAGCAATTGCTATGAATAGATGGCGCATCCGAATTAAATAACATGACTGTATTCAGCTCTTCTAGGACACAGTAACCCAAATTCTACATTTTAAAAAGATGATATTTAAGGGCAGCACCTGTGGCTCAAAGGAGTAGGGCGCCAGCCCCATCTGCCGGAGGTGGCGGGTTCAAACCCAGCCCTGGCCAAAAACTGCAAAAAGAAAGAAGATATTTAAGGATTCCCAATGGAGACAGATGTAAAATTTATGTGAATGCGTTCATGTCTGAGATTCGTCAGAAAACTAGTTTTATGGAGTATTTCTGGGTTGGCATGCCACTTACCCTCACAGACACATTAAGGATATCTAAAAAATAGAACAAATTACTTACCTAAAATGTTGATAAAACTGCTTAATATAAAATAACACTGATTCCACTTCGGGGACATAAATAAAACAAATCTTACTCATCCCACATCATCAAATGTTGATGACTCTGAGATCCACCACTTGCTGCTCTGGATTGTCCCTAGCTGCCTCTGTGGAATGTGAGCCTGCATTTCTTACATAAACAACATTGTGTTAAGCAACAAAACCAAAAGGGAATGGCCTAAAGAAACAGAAACTTTAAGAGATCAGGCTTTCTGATATAATAGAACCCTACATTTACCAAGAACAAATGAGGTAACATGATGGACTGATCTTCCTCCAGGGTAACCTGCCTTGAGCTCACCCCCAGAACCAGCAATCATCCCATTGTTCTTGCTCAGGTCCACATCTGTTCAGGCACAGCCTTTTCTTTTGCATCACCTTCCACATTTCTTACCTAAACAGTAATCTTACAACTGACCTTACTGACTTTGACCTTGCTATCCTCAAAACCCATCCTTCACACTGTTCTATCTTATTCTGTCTGATCAACATTTCCCTCACAGTTTCTTCTCACTTACAGAATAAAGTCTACACTCCTACCCAGCATGACAGGCAAGAGGTTTCATGACCGCCACTTATCTGCCTTCCACCTTATCTCCTGCAGCTCACCAACATCTATCTACCCAATCAGTTATGTTTCAGCAACATTGAGCTACTTGTAAGCCTCCACAGCCCTGGTTCTGCCGTACTTCAATACTTTGCACGTGCCATAACAGCTATGAGGAATATCTTCCTTCTCTGTCTATGTGATGACCTACTGCTGGCCTTCACAGAACTGTTCAAGGTCACCTGCCTCTATGAAGCATTCCTTCATATATTCAGCGAATTATAATAATTATCTTCCTTGTCCACATAATACTTAGTTTAGACACAATGTACCTCTTTTAGATTGTGATTTGTTTTTTTTTTTTTTTGAGGTCAGAGACTGTTTATCATCAATATTTCTTATCTCAACATTTAGTAAAATGCTATGCAATCAGATTATATGTGAGTTTGGGCTATATGGCACAGATTAAGTGAATAAAAATAAACTGGGAGAAATGGGGATAATATGTCTAGGGATATAAAGTATAATAATTACCCCTTAAATCTAAGTAATCAGCTTACTCAGATTGTTTCAGAAATTGTGATCCTTTTATATTTTAATGAGAAAACAAAAATCTAAAAATTATACATATAAATCATTAAGACTTTGTATGAGAAAATTCTACCTATGCAGATTTGCTTTCAGTAAAACATAGTATTTCTGTGTTACAGAAAAGAAACAATGATCTACAGCCAAGATAATAAATAATGGAAAAGTGGCTACTAACTGTTGGAATGGTAGACTATAATGCATTCTGTTTGATCTGCTAAATAAAAAGAAATTTTATTAGGCAGCAGAAGAAATGTAATGCTTAGAAACTCTTAACCACACAAGCGTAAGTAAAATAGCCTTACATTATGAGGAGACATCCAAGCTATAGACATACATATGAAATATGGCACTGATGAATAATAGATAGAAGTGATGATAAATCTTATTTAGCATAAAAGAAATGGCAATTCATCTGTTGGGCAGGAAGAAAAAAATATGCAACTTGGGACAAAAAGAAAAAGTAATGCTTTCATACAATGGGAACAAAAAATAATTTTCTAAACTTTAAGATTTAATAGCAAATCCTCTGCTAGAGGTATTTGTCTGTGAGGTCCCAACACTAAATATGTCATGTTGGTATTTAATAATTAGTTTAGACAAATGCTCCCTCTGCTAGATTGTGATTTTTCTAGATTGTGAGGAAAGTGTACTCTCCAGGGGACCCAAATGAAGGATGACCAAAGAAAGAACTGACCACCTACCATAACAGGAAAGATATGAGAACAAAAAAAAAAAAAGAGAGAGAGAGAGAAAGAGAGATAAATTTTGGACCTCCTTCAAAAAACAAGAACACACAAGAACAATGTTGGTAAAACTGTTGGAAAGTCAGCCGGGTGACACCGGAGACAAGATGGCTGACTGAAGCCAGCTTTCCACAGAGGCTCCCATCCATAAGGAGAGTTAAAGGACAGAAATTTAGTAAGTAACCTGGTGGATTAGAGCTTTACCAAGAGAGAAGATTGGAGAACGCACATCAACCACTGAGGCGAGCTGCGACCCCAAGGATACAAACAAAAGGTACAAAATCCATCACCAAGCAGACGGGAGTCCCATCCCCCATGAGAATGGCTCAGAGTGCCCCACAAACAAACAAGCAGAGTTCAAAGGTCCTCTCACTATACTCCACAAGAGAGACCCTCTAAAAACTGGACCTACTTCCCCTAATAGGGTGCCATGGTGTTCTCCTGCCAGGCATAAAACTAAATAAAACTGTATATATTCTCTACCTGCAATTCTGAGCTCCCAGCACTTCCCTTCACTCTTACTCTGAGGTCTGGAGGCCTGTTCCCCAGGGGTCCAGATTCTTGGGTGATTTTTCGAGGGGTGTAGACAGGGCTGGGACTGCAGCTGGTCAGTGCTGATTCTCCAGCATGGGAGTGAGGAGAGGACAGTTGGCTGAGAGGGAACCATGCCGGAGCGGCAGTGCCCCAAGGCACAGAGCAGCAGCCATTTTGGGCAACAATAGGGCTCACCCCCGGATATTCCAAAGTCACACCCCCTGTCTCTCTGGGCAACCAGAAGAGGCCAGGCATATTTTCAGGTGGCAACCACCAGCAGAACAGATCTGGGATAGAAAAGCAAGCCCCATGAGTAAAGGGTATGTCTGAGGCAGTACCGGCCTGGGTGGAGCACGGGGACTAGAAAACACATGCACAGCAGAGCTGGGAGAGTCCCAGCATGGGGCTGATCCAGAAGACTGCTTTACTGAGCCTAAGATGCACCCGGCCCTCAGGGGAACGTCAGCCTATAGACAAAAGAAGGCAGGAGGCTAGAACTAACAGCTAACCATGCTGTGAATAGGAACCTGCATGAGCAAAGACAGGGCCTGAGGCGCAGATTCTGGGAACTCAAAACAGCTTCCCTTCTGCAGGGAAATTTAGGGACAGAAACAAATTCCCGCAAAGTTGTTCTGTTCTGTCAGTAACATCAATCAGGGGCGGGGCTGGAATAGAGTGAACACCCCCTAGCCTCCATTCAGCTCCCAAGGATGTCAGGCCTCACTTCCCCCTGCTGGGTAGAGGCAGAGAACAGTGGCCTGGCTGAGCAGACATAGATTTCCTTGTGATTCTGCCAGGTGAAAACCCCTGGAGTATCTGCTCATTGGAGGCAACTGAGTCACAGCTCTGCCAGGTTATCAGTGACTGGGTGTGACAGAGGTGCAAGGTGGAGAAGGAGGCATCAACCTTCCCAGACTAATCTTTTTGCTGGGTGGGTCCTCCTGAGGAGGAGCACAGGAGCAAGTGATATCTGAGTTGGCAGCAGACCCCTATGGCTAGTTGCCAGAGACCTTTTAAACTCTCCCACATGAGACAGGTGCTGACTGAGACAATTGATTTGGACCTTTTGAACTGAGCCAATCACCTGAGGACTATCCAAGTAGTGCCCTGGGTGTGTGGGTGTAGGAAGGTTTGATTTTCCTTTTCCAATTGTTACCTGTGGTGGGCGGGATGACTTAATTGCTGGTATTTCTCCACAGCTGACAATTCAACCCAGAGTAACTGTTTCACTAGGGTTGGACAGAGACGAGCTGAAAACAAGACAGAACAACTTAGCCCCACCACACCAAACAGGTCCCCAGTTTCTCAGGCTGTAGCACTATATGGGGCCTCCACAAAGCTCCAGGGGAAAGTCATAACTGTGTAAAATAATCATGGGGTGGAATCAGCGGAAAAACTCTGGTAACATGAATAACCAGAATAGACCAACCAACCCAGGCAAATATACAGCAGATATAATGGAAGATCCCATTCATAAACAGCTGGCTGAGATGACAGAAATTGAATTGAGAATTTGGATTGCAAACAAGATTAATACAATGGAAGAAATTCAAAGAGCAATTCAACAGTTGGAATTAGAAATTCAAGGAGAAATTCAAAAGTTGTCTCAAGAATTTAACGAATTTAAAGACAAAACCACGGAAGATTTTGATGCACTGAAGAAAGAATTTGCAGCCCTCAAAGATCTGAAAAATACAGTAGAATCCCTCAGTAACAGAGTGCAGCAAGCAGAAGAAAGGATTTCTGACATTGGAGACAAAGCTTTTGAACAATCCCAAACTCTCAAAGAGGAAGAGAAATGGAGAGCAAAAATGGATCTATCTCTCTCTCAGAGAGCTACGGGATAATTAAAAGAAGGCTAATATCCACCTCACTGGAATCGCTGAAACTGATGAAGTAGCCTCGCTAGGCATAGAGGCCCTTGTCCATGAAATTATGAAAGAGAAATTTCCAGACATGCCAAGAGATTCTGAAATTCAGATAGCAGACAGTTTCAGAACCCCAGCATGACTCAATCCCAATAAGGCGTCCCCCAGGCATATCATAATTAACTTCACTAAAGTTAATATGAAGGAGAAAATTCTCAAAGCAACCAGACGGAAGAAATCCATTACCTACAAAGGGAAGAATATTAGAATGACTGCAGATCTCTCTGCTGAAACTTATCAAGCCAGAAGAGGGTGGTCATCGACTTTTTACCTCCTAAAGCAAAATAACTTTCAACCCCAGATCCTGAATCCAGCTAAACTGAGTTTCTATTTATGATGGAGAAATTAAATATTTTAATGACATTCATATGTTGAAGAAATTTGCCATAACCAAACCAGCTCTTCAGGATATTCTCAGACCTATCCTCCATAATGACCAGCCCAATCCTCTACCACAGAAGTAAACTCACTCAGAAACTTTTGATCAAACTCCAACTTCCACAGTGGTGAAAGGATTAAAAATGGCCACTGGACTTTCGAAAAACTCGATACCCAAAATTTTACCAGACTTATCGATATTCTCCATTAACATGAACGGCTTTAACTGTCCTCTAAAGAGGCACAGGTTAGCTGACTGGATACAAAAACTCAGGCCAGATATTTGCTGCATACGAGAATCACATCTAACCTTAAAAGATAAATATAGATACAGGGTGTTGGTTGGTCATCCATATTTCAGGCAAATGGTAATCAGAAAAAAGCAGGTGTTGCAATTATATTTTCAGACACAATAGGCTTTAAACAAACAAAACTAAGGAAGGATAGGAATGGTCACCTCATATTTGTAAGAGTAATACTCAATACGATGAGATTTCAATTATTAATATTTATGCACCCAACCAGAATGCACATCAATTTATAAGAGAAACTGGAACAGACATGAGCAACTTGATTTCCTCCAGTTCCATAAGAGTCGGAGATTTCAACAGTCCTTTGGCAGTGTTGGATAGATCCTCCAATAAGAAGCTGAGCAAAGAAATTTTAGATTTAAACCTAATCATCCAACATTTGAATTTAACAGACATCTACAGAACATTTCATCCCAACAAAATTGAATACACATACTTCTCATAAGCCCACAGAACATACTCCAAACGATCACATATTAGGTCACAAGTCTAACCTCAGTAAATTTAAAGGAATAGAAATTATTCCTTGTATCTTCTCGGACCACCATGGAATAAAAGTTGAACTCAGTAACAATAGGAATCTGCATAGTCATACAAAAACTTGGAAGTTAAATAACTTTATGCTGAATGATAGCTGGGTCAGAGATGAGATTAAGAAGGAAAATGCCAAATTTTTGGAACAAAACAACAATGAAGACACAAATTATCAGAACCTCTGGGATACCGCAAAGGCAGTCCCTAAGAGGGAAATTTATAGCACTGCAAGCCTTCCTCGAGAGAACAGAAAGAGAGGAAGTTAATAACTTCATGGGACATCTCAAGCAACTAAAAAAGGAAGAACATTCCAACCCCAAACCCAGTAGAAGAAAAGAAATAACCAAAATTAGAGCAGAATTAAATTAAATTGAAAAAAAAAAGAAAGATACAACAGATCAATAAATCAAAAAGTTCGTTTCTTGAAAAGGTCAATAAATAGATAAACCTTTGGCTAACCTAACCAGGAAAAAAAGAGTAAAATCCCTAATTTCATCAATCAGAAACAACAAAGACGAAATAATAACAGATTCCTCAGAAATTCAAAAAATCCGTAATGAATATTACAAGAAACTTTATTCTCAGAAATGAGAAAATCTGCAGGAAATTGACCAATACTTGGAAGCACGTCACCTTCTAAAACTTAGCCAGATGGGCGGCACCTGTGGCTCAAGGAGTAGGGCGCCGGTCCCGTATGCCGGAGGTGGCGGGTTCAAACCTAGCCCCGGCCAAAATAAAAAAAAATAAATAAAAATAAAACTTAGCCAGAATCAAGTGGAAAGTTGAACAGGCCAATATCAAGTTCTGAAATAGCATCAACCATACGAAATCTTCCTAAAAAGAAAAGCCCGGGACCGGATGACTTTACGTCAGAATTCTACCAAACTTTTAAAGAGGACCTAGTACCTATAATAATCAACCTGTTCCAAAATTTAGAAAAAGAAGGAAGACTACCCAACACATTCTATGAAGCGAACATCACTCTGCTCCCCAAACCAGGAAAAGACCCAACAAGAAAAGAAAATTATAGACCTATATCACTAATGAATACAGATGCAAAAAGATTCAACGAGATCCTAACAAACAGAATCCAGCAACACATCAAACAAATTATACATCATGACCAAGTTGGTTTTATCCCAGGGTCTCAAGGCTGGTTCAACATACATAAATCTATAAGTATAATTCAGTACATAAACAAATTAAAAAACAAAGACCATATGATTCTCTCAATTCATGCAGAAAAAACTTTTGATAATATCCAGCATCCCTTCATGATCAGAACACTTAAGAAAATTGATAGAGAAGGGACATTTCTTAAACTGATAGAGGCCATTTACAGCAAACCATAGCCAATATCGTATTGAATGGAGTTAAATTGAAATCATTTCCACTTAGATCAGGAACCAGACAAGACTGCCCCTTGTCTCCACTGCTCCTTAACATTGTAATGGAAGTTTTAGCCATTGCAATTAGGGAAGAAAAGGCGCTCAAAGGTATCCATATAGGGTCAGAAGAGACCAAACTTTTGCTCTTCACAGAAGATATGATTGTATATCTGGAAAATACCAGGGATTATACTACAAAACTCTTAGAAATGATCAAGAAATACAGCAGCATCTCAGGTTACAAAAATCAACATTCATAAATTAGTAGCCTTTATATATACCAACAATAGTCAGGCTGAAAAAACAGTTAAGAACTCTATTCCATTCACAGTAGTGCCAAAGAAGATGAAATATTTGGGAGTTTATCTACCAAAGGATGTGAAAGATCTCTATAAAGAGAACTATGAAACTCTAAGAAAAGAAATAGCTGAAAATGTTAACAAAAGGAAAAATACCATGCTCATGGCTGGGAAGAATCAACATTGTTAAAATGTCCATACTACCCAAAGCAATATACAATTTTAATGCAATACTTATTAAAGCTCCACTGTCATACTTTTAAGATCTTGAAAAAATAATGCTTCGTTTTATATGAAATCAGAAAAAAACTTGAAGAGCCAAGACATTACCCAGAAATAAAAATAAAGCAGGAGGAATCATGCTACTGGACCTCAGACTATACTATAAATTGATAGTGATCAAAACAGCATGGTTCTGGCACAAAAACAGAAAGGTAGATGTCTGGAACAGAATAGAGAACCAAGAGATGAACCCCAGCTACTTACCGTTATTTGATCTTTGACAAACGAATTAAAAACATTCAGTGGGGAAAAGATTCCCTATTTAACAAATGGTGCTGGGTAAACAGGCTGGCAACCTGTAGAAGACTGAAACTGGACCCACACCTTTCACCATTAACTAAGATAGACTCTCACTGGATTAAAGATTTAAACTCAAAACATGAAACTATAAAAATACTAGAAGAGAGTGCAGGGAAAACCCTTGAAGAAATCGGTCTGGGCAAGTATTTTATGAGGAGGACCGCCCAGGCAATTGAAGCAGTTTCAAAAATACACTACTGGATCTGGGCACCGTGAGTCTGGGGAGATAGGACTCCAGGCATCTCTGGCTGGTGGGAACTGCCTATCATCACTCCTATGAGGATACAGGGAGTCAGCAAGAGACTTCTGGACCCCAAGAGGAGGACTAAAACAGTGGAAAACTAGCAAGTGGTCGCGTGTGTTCAATCCGTCTAAACCCGCCCACAACTGTAAGTTCAGTAGCAGCGAGACTGCAAACCAGAAAGGCCTTACCTGTGAACTGTTTCGGTGTCTTTGGACTTGGCACTCAGCTGAACTGCCTTAGGGAGAGCCTGAGCGGGAGTGCAGAGAACTTTGGCCATTGTCTAGGACCCCAGTCTGAGCCGCTGAGCCAGACGGAGCTAATAGTGTTTGGCGGTGGGTCACACGGAACCATTGTCAGTGATCTGCCCCGGCAAGCTCCGCCCTCAGGGTCCCAGAGCTAGAAACGGGTGGGAGCTGGTAACCCAGCAACCAAGTAGCCTAAGGGTGGGGTCTGAGCCGCCTTGCAGCCCTAACCCTCAGGGGCAGAGTGAGACCAGTTTTGGCACACTGGGTAAGTGGATAGCCACTTCAGCAGTGATTCCAGCGAGAAAGCTGGGAAAGCTTCTGCTCAGCAAGTTTACAAGTTCAAAGTGCCTTTTAAGTGGGCTGAAGAGAGATTTAGGGTATCTACCTGCTGGGGTTTAAGAAATCAGCAGCCTCCAGTCGTATCAGAACTGTGATTAACATCTCATACCCCAGAAGACCACGTGTTGCCCAGACAATATTCAATAACATAAACAAACTGCTTTGTTTTTGGTTGTGTATTTTTTTCTTTTTTTTTTTTTTTGGTTGTTTTCTTTTTGTTCATTTTGACGTTGTTGATGTTCTTTTGTTTTTTAATTTCAAACTTTTCCATACAGATCCCTTTTTCTTTCTCAATTTTTCTAGTTTAATTATAATTTCCCATTGCTGCCTTTTCCAATAACTAGAACTTCATTTTTGCTAGTGTTTCTACCTCTATCATTTGGCTTTTCACCCAATTTTATCCCCGTAAAGTTTTCTGTTTGCTTGTTTTGGTTTGATTTATAGCATCTTTGTCTTTCCTCTCTACTTGGTGGAGGTGGGGTACTGTGTCTGATCAGGTTAGCAAAGAGCCGCTGACCTCAAGGGAACCACCCAACTGGGCACCCCCAGAAGGTGGGGTTTTTTAAGGTTGTGTCAAAGTACCCTACTGTACACCTATATTGCCCTGTCTCCCTCTTTCTGTTCCTCTCTTCTTTTTGTCAATATTCCTTATACCCACCCCCTCTCCTTTCTCTATCTTTCTTTTTTTCCTTATCACTCGGTCCTCCTTTCTTTCATCCTTTTTTTGCTCTTCAACCTTCTCACCCTTCTGGTCCTGTAACCATTGGTCCACAGGCACAAGAACTTAAAGAGCAAGAGGAAGTGAAAGGAAAATTAGGGCAAGGAAACAGATAAAAGAAATCACTCATGAGGAAGAATCAGCAGAAAACTCCAGGCAACATGAAGAACCAGTCTAGAACAACCCCACCAAGGGACCATGAGGTAGCTACTGCAGATGATTCTACCTGTAAAGAAATGTTAGGAATGACAGAAAGGGAATTTAGAATACACATGTTGAAAACAATGAAAGAAATGATGGAAACAATGAAGGAAATTGCTAATAAAGTGGAAAATAACCAAAAGGAAATCCAAAAACAGAATCAAATAAGAGATGAACGATATGAAGAATATAAAAAGGATATAGCAGAGCTGAAGGAACTGAAACAGTCAATTAGGGAACTTGAAGATGCAATGGAAAGTATCAGCAACAGGTTAGACCATGCAGAAGAAAGAATTTCAGAGGTAGAAGACAAAGTTCTTGAGATAACTCAGATAGTAAAAGAGGCAGAAAAGAAGAGAGAGAAAGCAGAACGTTCACTGACAGAATTATGGGACTTTAAGAAGCGTTCCAACATACGAGTTATAGGAATTCCAGAAGGGGAAGAAGAATGCCCCAGAGGAATGGAAGCCATACTAGAGAATATTATAAAAGAAAATTTCCCAAATATCACCAAAGATTCTCACACACTGCTTTCAGAGGGATATCAGACCCCAGGTCACCTCAACTCTAACCGAGCATCTCCAAGACACATTGTGATGAACCTGTCCAAAGTCAAGACGAAAGAAAAGATTCTGCAAGCTACCAGGAGAAAGCGCCAGTTGACCTACAGGGGAAAATCCATCAGAGTGACCGCAGACTTCTCTAATGAAACTTTCCAAGCAAGAAGACAATGGTCATCTACCTTTAATCTACTTAAACAGAACAATTTCCAGCCCAGAATTCTGTACCCTGCTAAGCTAGCTTCAAAATTGACGGAGAAATCAAATCATTTATGGATATACAAACATTGAGGAAATTCGCCACAACAAGACCAGCTCTATAGGAAATACTTAAACTTGTTCTAAACACTGACCAGCACAATGGATCAGCAGCAAAGTAAGAACTCAGAAATCAAAGGACAGAACCTAACCTCCACACTGATGCAAAAGATAAAACTAAGCAATGGACTCTCACCAAATAAGACAAATAGAATACTACCACACTTATCAATTATCTCAATAAATGTTAATGGCTTGAATTCCCCACTGAAGAGACATAGATTGGCTGACTGGATTAAAAAACACAAGCCATCCATTTGCTGTCTGCAAGAAACACACCTGGCTTCAAAAGACAAATTAAAGCTCCGAGTCAAGGGTTGGAACACAATTTTTCAGGCAAATGGAATTCAGAAGAAAAGAGGAGTTGCAATCTTATTTTCAGATACATGTGGATTTAAAGCAACTAAAGTCAAAAAACACAAAGATGGACACTTTATATTGGTCAAGGGAAAACTACAACAAGAAGACATTTCCATTCTAAATATTTATGCACCCAATTTAAATGCTCCTAGATTCTTGAAGCAGACCTTACTCAGTCTGAGCAAAATGATATCTGATAATACCATCATAACAGGGGACTTTAACACACCTCTTACAGAGCTGGACAGATCCTCTAAACAGAAATTAAACAAAGATATAAGAGATTTAAATGAGACCCTAGAACAACGGTGCTTGATAGACGCATATAGAACACTCCACCCCAAAGATAAAGAATATACATTCTTCTCATCACCCCATGGAACATTCTCCAAAATTGATAATATCCTGGGACACAAAACTAATATCAACAGAATCAAAAGAATTGAAATTTCACCTTGTATCTTTTCAGACTATAAGGCACTAAAGGTGGAACTCAACTCTAACAAAAATGCTCAACCCCACCCAAAGGCATGGAAATTAAACAATCTTCTGTTGAATAACAGATGGGTGCAGGAAGAAATGAAACAGGAAATCATTAACTTCCTTGAGCATAACAACAATGAAGACACAAGCTACCAAAACCTGTGGGATACTGCAAAAGCAGTTTTGAGAGGAAAATTCATCGCTTTAGATGCCTACGTTCGAAAAACAGAAAGAGAGCACATCAACAATCTCACAAGAGATCTTATGGAATTGGAAAAAGAAGAACAATCTAAGCCTAAACTCAGTAGAAGAAAAGAAATATCCAAAATCAAATCAGAGATCAATGAAATTGAAAACAAAAGAATCATTCAGAAAATTAATGAAACAAGGAGTTGGTTTTTTGAAAAAATAAATAAAATAGATAAACCATTAGCCAGACTAACTAGAAATAGAAAAGTAAAATCTCTAGTAATCTCAATCAGAAACGATAAAGGGGAAATAAAAACTGATCCCACAGAGATACAAGAGATCATCTCTGAATACTACCTGAAACTCTATGCCCAGAAATTTGACAATGTGAAAGAAATGGATCAATATTTGGAATCAGACCCTCTCCCTAGACTCAGCCAGGAAGAAATAGACCTCCTGAACAGACCAATTTCAAGCACTGAGATCAAAGAAACAATAAAAAAGCTTCCAACTAAAAAATGCCCTGGTCCAGGTGGCTTCACTCCAGAATTCTATCAAACCTTCAAGGAAGAGCTTATTCCTGTACTGCAGAAATTATTCCAAAACTGAAGAAGAAGGAATCTTCCCCAACACATTCTATGAAGCAAACATCACCCTGATACCAAAACCAGGAAAAGACCCAAACAAAAAGGAGAATTTCAGACCAATCTCACTCATGAATATAGATGGAAAAATTCTCCACAAAATCCTAGGCAATAGATTACAGCTTATCATCAAAAAAGTCATTCATCATGATCAAGTAGGCTTCATCCCAGGGATGCAAGGCTGGTTTAACATACACAAGTCCATAAACCTTATCCACCATATTAACAGAGGCAAAAATAAAGATCACATGATCCTCTCAATAGATGCAGAAAAAGCATTTGATAAAATCCAGCATCCTTTTCTAATTAGAACACTGAAGATTATAGGCATAGGTGGCACATTTCTAAAACTGATTGAAGCTATCTATGACAAACCCACAGCCAATATTTTACTGAATGGAGTAAAACTCAAAGCTTTTCCTCTTAGAACTGGAACCAGACAAGGTTGTCCTCTGTCACCTTTACTATTCAACATAGTGCTGGAAGTTCTAGCCAATACAATTAGGCAAGACAAGGAAATAAAGGGAATCCAAATGGGAGCAGAGGAGGTCAAACCTTCCCTCTTTGCTGACCACATGATCTTATACTTAGAAAACCCCAAAGACTCAACCACAAGACTCCTAGAAGTCATCAAAAAATACAGTAATGTTTCAGGATATAAAATCAATGTCCACAAGTCAGTAGCCTTTGCATACACCAATAACAGTCAAGATGAGAAGCTAATTAAGGACACAACTCCTTTCACCATAGTTTCAAAGAAAATGAAATACCTAGGAATATACCTAATGAAGGAGGTGAAGGACCTCTATAAAGAAAACTATGAAATCCTCAGAAAGGAAATAGCAGAGGATATTAACAAATGGAAGAACATACCATGCTCATGGATGGGAAGAATCAACATTGTTAAAATGTCTATACTTCCCAAAGCAATCTACCTATTCAATGTCATTCCTATCAAAGTACCTACATCATACTTTCAAGATTTGGAAAAAATGATTCTGCGTTTTGTATGGAACCGGAAAAAAACCCGTATAGCTAAGGCAGTACTTAGTAACAAAAATAAAGCTGGGGGCATCAGCATACCAGATTTTAGTCTGTACTACAAAGCCATATTGGTCAAGACAGCATGGTACTGGCACAAAAACAGAGACATAGACACTTGGAATCGAATTGAACACCAAGAAATGAAACTAACGTCTTACAACCACCTAATCTTCGATAAACCAAACAAGAACTTACCTTGGGGGAAAGACTCCCTATTCAATAAATGGTGTTGGGAGAACTGGATGTCTACATGTAAAAGACTGAAACTGGACCCACACCTTTCCCCACTCACAAAAATTGATTCAAAATGGATAAAGGACTTAAACTTAAGGCATGAAACAATAAAAATCCTCCAAGAAAGCATAGGAAAAACACTGGAAGATATTGGCCTGGGGAAAGACTTCATGAAGAAGACTGCCATGGCAATTGCAACAACAACAAAAATAAACAAATGGGACTTCATTAAACTGAAAAGCTTCTGTACAGCTAAGAAGACAATAACCAAAGCAAAGAGACAACCTACACAATGGGAAAGGATATTTGCATATTTTCAATCAGACAAAAGCTTGATAACTAGGATCTATAGAGAACTCAAATTAATCCACATGAAAAAAGCCAACAATCCCTTATATCAATGGGCAAGACACATGAATAGAACCTTCTCTAAAGATGACAGACGAATGGCTAACAAACACATGAAAAAATGTTCATCATCTCTATATATTAGAGAAATGCAAATCAAAACAACCCTGATATATCATCTAACCCCAGTGAGAATGGCCCACATCACAAAATCTCAGAACTGCAGATGCTGGCGTGGATGATGTGGAGAGAAGGGAACACTTTTACACTGCTGGTGGGACTGCAAACTAGTACAACCTTTCTGGAAGGAAGTATGGAGAAACCTCAAAGCACTCAAGCTAGACCTCCCATTTGATCCTGCAATCCCATTACTGGGCATCTACCCAGAAGGAAAAAAATCCTTTTATCATAAGGACACTTGTACTAGACTGTTTATTGCAGCTCAATTTACAATCGCCAAAATGTGGAAACAGCCTAAATGCCCACCAACCCAGGAATGGATTAACAAGCTGTGGTATATGTATACCATGGAATACTATTCAGCCATTAAAAAAAATGGAGACTTTACATCCTTCATATTAACCTGGATGCAAGTGGAAGACATTATTCTTAGTAAAGCATCACAAGAATGGAGAAGCATGAATCCTATGTACTCAATCTTGATATGAGGACAATTAATGACAATTAAGGTTATAGGGGGGGAGCAGAAAGAGGGATGGAGGGAGGGGTGTGGGGCCTTAGTGTGTGTCACACTTTATGGGGGCAAGACATGATTGCAAGAGGGACCTTACCTAACAATTGCAATCAGTGTAACTGGCTTATTGTACCCTCAATGAATCCCCAACAATAAAAAAAAAAAAGAAAAAAAAAAAAAGAATGAATGCCTTCTTCCTAAGATTGAAATTAGACCATTAACTTACATCACAACACAAAAATTTACTAAAAATTGATTTAAATGTAAAAGCTAAAACTGCAACTTCCAGAGGAAAACACGGATCAAACTATTTGCAAACTTTACATTGGCAAACATTTAAGTAGGACATATACAATATGGAACAATTTAATAGGTTGGACTTTACGTTTAAAACTACTTTTCAAAAGACAGCATCAAAAGAATAATCAGGAAAAAAAAAAAAAACAAAACAAAAATACACTACTGGGACCTAATCAAACTAAAAGGCTTCTGCACAGCCAAGAACACAGTAAGTAAAGCAAGAAGACAGCCCTTAGTATGGGAGAAGATATTCGCAGCTTATGTGTCTGACAAAGGTTTAATAACCAGAATCCACAGAGAACTCAAACAGGTGATCCCATCGCAGGCTGGGCAAGGGACTTTAAGAGAAACCTCTCTGAAGAAGACAGGCGTGTGGCCTACAGACATATGAAAACATGCTCATCATCCTTAATCATCAGAGAAATGCAAATCAAAACTACTTTGAGATATCATCTAACTCCAGTAAGATTAGTCCATATCACAAAATCCCAAGACCAGAGATGCTGGTGTAGATGTGGAGAAAAGGGAACACTTCTACACTGCTGGTGGGAATGCAAATTAATACATTCCTTTGGAAAGATGTTTGGAGAACACTTAGAGATCTAAAAATAGATCTGTCATTCAATCCTATAATTCCTCTACTAGTTATATACCCAGAAGACCAAAAATCACATTATAACAAAGATATTTGTACCAGAATGTTTATTGCAGCCCAATTCATAATTGCTAAGTCATAGAAAAAGCCCAAGTGCCCATCAATCCATGAATAGTTTAATAATTGTGGTATATGTACACCATGGAATATTATGCAGCCTTAAAGAAAGATGGAAACTTTACCTCTTTCATGTTTACATGGATGGAGCTGGAACATATTCTTTTTAGTAAAGTATTTCAAGAATGGAAGAAAATGTATCCAATGTACTCAGCCCTACTATGAAACTAATGTATGGCTTTCTTATGGGAAAGGGGAGAGGGAGGGGAGGAAAGGGGGAGGATGGGCGGAGGGAGGGTGATTGGTGGGATTACACCTGCGGTGCATCTTATAAAGGTACATGTGAAACTTAGTAAATGTAGAATATAAATGTCTTAACACAATAACTAAGAAAATGCCGGGAAAGCTATGTTAACCAGAGTGATGAAAATGTGTTAAACGGTCCATAAAACCAGTGTATGGTACCTCATGATCCCATTAATCTACACACCTATGATTTAATGAAGAAGAGGAAGAGGAAGAGGAAGAGGAAGAGGAGGAGGAGGAGGAGGAGGAGGAGGAGGAGGAGGAGGAGGAGGAGGAGGAGGAGGAGGAGGAGGAGGAGGAGGAGGAGGAGGAGGAGGAGGAGGAGGAGGAGGAGGAGGAGGAGGAGGAGGAGGAAGAAGAAGAAGAAGAAGAAGAAGAAGAAGAAGAAGAAGAAGAAGAAGAAGAAGAAGAAGAAGAAGAAGAAGAAGAAGAAGAAGAAGAAGAAGAAGAAGAAACAGACTACACTGCATGGGATGGCGTGTACAAAGGATCTTTATTCTTGACCTCCTTATATACACTGGTGGTCACGTACACACTTAATCTATGATCTCTCTTTCTATCTAAACTTAACCTGTGGGGAGACACCAAGTCTACAAATCAGCACAATTTTTTCTGCTTTTTCTTTCTTCTCAGACATGTGTCAACACTTGAGCAAGGTATCTAAATAAAAATCACAAAGAACTCCTGGTGAATAAGGGGAAATAAAGTCCCTCAAGCACAAAAAAAAAAAAAAAAAAAAGAAAAGAAAGAAAGTCAGCCGGGTGTGGTAGCTCACACTTGTAATTCTAGCACTCTGTGAGGTGAAGGGAGGAATACACCTTCTCATTCAGGAATTCAAGGCCAGCCTGAGCAAGAGTGAGAACCCATCTCCAGTAAAACTAGAAAAATTAGCTAGACCTTGCAATAGGGGCTGTAGTCCCAGCTAGTAAGGAAGCAAAAGCAGAAGAACCGCTTGAACCCAACCAGAAGTTTGAGGATGCTGTGAGCTAGGTTGATGCCATGGCACTCAAGCCTGGACAACAGAATGAGAGTCTTTCTCAAAAAAAAAAAAAAAAAAAAGTTGGAATATAGACAAAGTATATAACATATAGGATAAAAAAGACATCAGATTTATAAAGGAAAACACATTGATCTTTAGATATTATGTGAGAAATCCAATGATAAAAGCATGGGAAAATTTGATATGCCAAAAATAAAAAAGGAAGAAACATTCACCGGGAAGGCGGAAAGAAATTTTTAGGCTTAGGAGAGGCAATGCTTTTTTGCAGAAATAGTTTTGAGGACACGTAGCAAAGATAAAAATATAAGTAAATTATGGAATAATAGAGAAAAGTACTAGCAAATTGAATGCAGTCAAACAAGAAATACCCATGGATATAGAAAGAGCTCTATAGAGACTTACATAAATACAAGAATTCTTCAAATCATATTTCTTTAGCTGTGCTGGGAAATGGGAGACAATGATAGTAGAAAGACATCATAGCCAGAGAATCAGAAAGAAAGAGGAAGCCTTCCATCTTTCCCCATAAGTAATTACAAGGGAGAAAAGGAATAGGTACTATATTTGAATAAAGATTGTCATGTTGGATTGGCAATTTTACTTTTTTACATTTGAGAATGTGAATAAAAATGACTTTATGAATTTCTATTATTTAAGATTGATCATAAAAGCCACAACTCTCCTACAGTTCCCATTTAGTGGCAGGGGGAAAAAATCCTCCTGGATAAAATTCAAATGAAAAGTGAAATATCAAAATGAAATTTCACCTTAAGTATATACCAAAAGTTGTGTACATTAAATAGTCCAGTTAAATATACCTGTTATTGGTATGAGTGAATAGGTATATCAAATGTGTAAACTCACCTCTGTGAAAAAGCTAACAGGTGAAACTGGACAAAAGATATTGTTCTTAACTTCCAGGCACTTATGATCTAATTGAAAGTCAAATAAATGTGAGGAATAGAATACTAACAAAGGAATTAAATATTTTTACAATAAAGCAATATGAGAAATATCACAAATTCTTGAGTTTTTATCAATTTTTATCAATTATTATCAAATATAGTAGGACCACTATAATAATTTGACCACCTAAGGGAGCATAACAAACTGGTTAACATATAGTGGTGGCCAACATATGGAATTTCCACTGAATACATGTGTTACATGTCCAGTCGATGAAAATTAGGTCAACTTTTGTGGTCAATGTAAGGAAGTGGTCAACTCTGAAGATTCTACTGTAATCAAGGTAAGTGTAGAATAAAGAGATTTACAGCAAAATTTCCACAGTAGTTGGAAAGATTTTACAAAGAAAGCAAGCCAGTTGGCTGAGCCTGGAAGTAGAGTACCAGTCATTATTAAGTATGAAATGTCCAATTTCCTTATGTACGAAGGTTGATAGTTCATATCTCAGATATTTCAATTTGATACTTCTTTTTTATTATTGTGAACCTTCATACCATCATTCTTTATACAGAGTATTTTGGCTTATGACTATCTTTCAAAATTTTTTGAGAGCAATTTTTGTAAAACCATGGATAAATAAAAAATTTATGTTATGAACTCCTTTGTGGAAACAACGTATCACACATAACTCAAAATATAAATGAAAGATGTGGCTAATGAATGTGGCTAATGAATGCCCCATATGTAGATGGTATGAGAAGTTCTGCTCTGGGATCTTAATCTTGAAAATGAGCCATATGGGCAACCCAAGGCTAAGGTGGATAATGGTAAGCTAAAACCTATAGTGGAAGTGAATCCATCTCAATCTATACCTGAATTAGCAGCATTTGACATTACTATTCTAAAAATAGTGGACCACTCAAAAAAAAATTGGTAGGTAAAAAATCTGGATATAAATGGGCTCCGTATGAACCCATTTAAATGAGCATCAAAAGAGAAATCATCTGGAATTTTGCTTTTCTTTGCTGTTAAACACAAAGGAGAAATATTTCTACATCACATTGTTACATGTGATGAAAAATGGATTCTTTATGACAATCACGAGCATTTAGCACATGGTTGGATAAAGATGAAGTGCTGAAACACAATCCAAAATCAAATATTCATCAAAAAAAGCTAATAGTGTCTGTGTGGTGGTCCAGTGCTAGTATTACAATTTCATGAAACTTGATCACTTGATTCCAGTGGATGTCTACTGCAACCAATTGGAGGAAATGAGGATGTTTGTGATGAAGCAGCTGAGATTGGTCAATAGAGACAGGCCAGTGCTCTTGCAAGACAAACCCCAACAACATTTTGCCCAAATGGTGCTCAAACTACAGAATCTGTACTTGGAAACTCAATCATCCACCATATTCACCAAACCTCACAAAAACTAACTTCCACTTCTTCCAGGCTTTGCACCACTCACTTCCTCAAGAAAAAATATTCAATTCTCAACAAGCTGTAGAAAACACTTTTGCAATTTCATCACCACTGACTCCAGGATTCTTCGCTGCTAGTATATCTGAGCTACAATTAACATGGCAAAAATGTATCAATAGTTTAGAGGCATACTTTAATTATACTGCTTCTTGTTTGAGATATAATAAACTAAACTTTTGACGGGGGAAATAGGACATTTCACATTTAATGACCTAATACTAATCATATGAAAAAAAATTAAAGAAGAAGTAGGATTATGGATTCTGAGGACAGAAACACTAAAAATAAAGCACAAAAGAGATAAAGAGTTAAATTCTGGGCATTGGTAAGAGAAAAATAAAATACAAGAAAAGAATTTCAAAAGTATATCCCAGGACCATAGTAGACATACCTAAAGGATGGATAGCTGTGATTCAATCCCCTTCTCCCCTTCTAAAGTGACAGAGGTTAGAAAGGGAAAACTGCAAAGCAAGACTACATTTTCAAGATATCCTTGATCTTAGATGTGGTCACGAAGTAAAAGGTGGGATTTGATACATCTACCTTGAGGCTTTGAAAAAAGAAATGTGCCTATTCTGTGTTGACTTTTGCCTTTTGTCTTCAGCTGAGTGGAAGTAAATGATAGAAAAACCCTAAGAAGTGAAGGATCCGGAAAAGGAAGGAACTTGAATCCCTGAATCACTATGTGGAAGAAAGATGCTGGCCAAACTGGAAAATCCATTATGCACTGGCACAGTTGTCAGGCTTAAAATTAAAGCTTCATATTACATCCTGCTTTGACATCTGGTAAGTTGAGAGAATCTCAAATGGCCTAACTGGTAGTTTTCTTCCCCACTAGCTTCTGTGAACAATTTGTCCTAGCCAAAGACAGACCAGACCCAATGTCCACTTATCCCTGAGTAGTGGATTGCCAAATTATTTAAACATGCCAACCATATCCTTTCCTGCGAATCAGAGACCATCCTTCCCTCTCGATGCTACAAAGCTTGCTTCCCCTAGTCCTTGGTTATTCATTCTGTTCCTGAGTACACCCCCACCTGGCCCTTTGTAACATATGATGTTCTCCTCTCCCAAGGCTATGAGTATATATGACCAATAAACAGCTGTTAATCTCATCTACCTAATATCAGATGTTGTACATTTGAGCATCTTCATAACCTAGGGTAGGAATCCCTTCCTCACCAATGTGGTAAATAGAAGCCACTTAAAACTCTGCTTAAAAAAAAAAAAAAAAGAAAGAAATATAAATTCTTTAGCCTTCTATCAGATCAATTTTGCCAAAAGCTCTGAAAGGGAGGGTCTGGGGAATCACTTTTTCTTAACTCATGCCCCCCAGTGATTCTAATGTGCAACTGGACTTGAGAGCTGTCATCATAATGGAAGGGACATGCCATCCCTTTTACCCTAGCTGTCTTGGATCATGCAAATGTAGACAAACCTTAAGAATGGAGATACAAGAAGAGGGAGTTGCAGGTCACTGAAATATTGCTTGTCCCTAAAACCAGAAGAGTTTTCTTAATTTTTTTTTCAGAGATGGAATCTCTCTCTGTTACCTAGGCTGGAGTGCAGTGACCCAGTTATAGCTTTCTGTAACCTCAAACTCCTGGGCTCAAGTGATTCTCTTGCCTCAACCTCCCAGGTATCTCATTCTACAGACACATCCCACATCCCCTAGACCCCAGCAATTTTTTTTTGTTTGTTTTCATAGAGCTGAGGTCTTGCTATATTGCCCAGGCAGGTCTGGAATTCCCAGCCTCCAATAATTATCCTGCCTCAGCCTCCCAAATATTGGGATTATAGGCATGAGCCACCACACCAGCCTCAGCTGGCTTTTATATAAGATCTAAAATGCCTATCATCTATTAGCATAATATATATACATATATATATGTGAATGACGTCTAAAATGCCTATATGTAGCCAAACATGTCTTAAGTAAAACACAGACTTTAGTCCTGAAAGTTATTTTTAGAGTAATTTCTAAATCTCTTAACTAATTGAGTATTTTTTAGAATAATTTCTTAACTCTCTTCCATAAATTATTTATTTCATGTTTAGAAATGGGTGCTGCACAGATACTTTGACCAAGATTCTAGAGCAAATTTCAAGCACTGTACTAAGAGGACCAACATTCAACTCAAACTATTCTCTTTTAACCTGATTCAACTCCACAACACCAATCTCAACAAATGATAGTATATACATTGTACAACAAGGAAAATGAGTCGCAATGAGGTTAACAGATATTGCCAAGGTCTTACAGGTAGTAAGTGGTGAAGCTGTGATAATAATCCACACATTTTAGCTTCCGAATCTGGGCATTGTTTAAAATTTCAGAAGATCATGGAGGTAAAAATGTTTAGGTTATATAGATTACTTTTTTACTACTTGAGACAGAGTTGTAAGTGTGCTTTTATCTATTCTATACTGAGTATGAATTAAATAAAAATTAATTTATGAAAGCCCATTTAGCATGCCTATCACATCTTAGACATTAAAAGAGTCTTTTCTCCTTCTTCCCCTTTTCTTTTAATCTTTACTGAACAAACCTTACACACACACACACACACACACACACACACACAGACACACACACCTTTTTATTTTCCTTCCTGGCATGAGATTACTTATAATAAATCGTTTTCGAGAAAATGATATTGAGGTTAAGGGTCCAAAGGCAATGATGGAAAATTTCTTTAGTAGGGTTGGGAATAAAAAATCTCTACCTAATGTTAAAGGGGGATACCCCATTTTCTTCACAAGTCCTTCAGCACTCCACCCAAAAATACAAAGCAAAATTTTTATTCCTTGTCTCAATACAAAATTCAATATGCAAGAATAAAATGAAACCATGCTGATGATATTTGTAACACTAAAATAACATGCAATTGGCAAACAAAAGTTAGAAACAGCATCCACTGTAAAAATACTCAGTCCTGAACAAATTGAAATGCTTCTGCCCCAAGGACATGAAAATATCACAAATGGAATGTATGTCAAAAAGAAATGTCCCTTCTGAAACACATTAAAGGGAAAGGCTGTCACATACCAGACACATAGACAGGAAAAGATTTCCTGGCGGGGTAAAGAGACAAGGGTATTCCCAGAGCACATGGTAATAAAAGACGAGAAACTTGAATACAAAGGAGGGGCATGACTGACCCACATGTCATAAAAGATGGCACACTTGAGATTCTGTATGGGGAAAAAATGACTTACAGAAGTTGGTAGGTAACATATGGAATATTTTACTATTACAGACTAAATGCGAATACTTCTTTTGAGTCAGCTTACCACGCTTCTTTTGTTCCTTTTGTATTGGGGGAGGGCAAAGGAATTACAAGGAAGCCTCCTGAGATCTTCCAGTCTTACCAGCATTTTCCTTGTTCCTACTAAATACGTTTAATAATTCATCAAATTGTGCTTTCCAAATCTGTTAAGAATAGCAGCATAATATTTATTCCAAGAAGCAAAAAACAAAGCCAGAAATGTGGAAATGTCCAAGCAAGTGCAGAAACACACAAAGGAATTTTCTAAGAAGTGAAATTCTTGCCATCTTGACTTTAAGATATTATGAAACTGGGTGGCGCCTGTGGCACAGTGAGTAGGGCGCCGGCCCCATACACTAAGGGAGGAGGGTTCAAACGCAGCCCCAGCCAAATTGCAACAAAAAAATAGCCAGGAATTACAGCAGGCGCCTGTAGTCCCAGCTGACTGGGACTGAGGAGGCTGAGGCAAGAGAATTACCTAAGCCCACGAGCTGGAGGTTGCTGTGAGCTGTGATGCCACAGCACTCTACCGAGGGTAACAAAGTGACACTCTGTCTCTAAAAAACAAACAAACAAAAAAAGATATTATGGAGCTATCCACTTGTTCAAGTAAAATTTATCTTCATAATTCTATTCTGAGAAGGGTTCAGATCTACTACACAAAAAGAAAAATAAAATGTCAGTGAAATACCACACTAATTATGATTCCAAGTACCCTAGAACCTTCTAAAATCCATGCCCAAATTATTTTCAAAAATTATTTTATTAATCTGAAAAATAATAGATATCTGTCCCATAAATTGCTTCAACAGAAATTTTATTCATTTATTTTTTCTTTGAGACAGAGTCTCACTTTGTTGCCCCCGTAGAGTGCCATGGCATCACAGGTCTCAGTAACCTGAAACTCTTGGGCTCAAGTGATCCTCTTGCCTCAGCCTCCCAAGTAGCTGGGATTACAGGCGTCTGTCACAATGCCTGACTATTTTTGAGACAGGGTCTCGCTCTTGCTTAGGCTGGTCTCAAACCTGTCAGCTCAAGCAATCCACTGGCCTCGGCCTCCCAGAGTGCTGGGATTACAGGCGTGAGCCACCGCGCCCAGCCTTCCACAGAAATGTTAAATAAATCCAATTTCTCTAGAAAGCTGTAGAGAAATTGCTGCTGATGTTGTTTTTTAAAGCACGACAGGTGACAAGAAGCCATTGTTGGAAAACTAAATCCACAAAATGACGCGGATTTGAGCAGTGGCATACTGATGTGCTCTACTGCACCAAAGTAGGAAGGGGGTTGGAATCCTTCCTCCACCTCTTCGTAGCTGTGCAGCTGCAGGCAAACTGCCTAACCCTTTTGGCATCTCGGTTTTATCTTCTGTAACATCAAGAGAGTAACAGTACATTCGTGGTAAGGAGTTCTAAAAGATTAAATAAATTAAAATCTGTAAAGTGTTTAGGATGACATTTGGCACATACATAATTGATACCACTATTCTCACATGATCTATCCTGAAAATGTCCTTAGCTATTGCCTGGATATAGCACAAACCTGAATAACTAGGATGTTTATCCTTTAAAAAAATCAAAGTGTCAAGATGCTATGTCTTTCCTATTAAATGATCAAAGACTGAATAACAATGAAAATGCTGTTAATGGAATGGTTGAATAGGCATCTTGTCTACTGCTGGTACCTGGAAAAATTGGTAGAGGCATTTTAGATCTTACTAGATTAATTCGTCTTGTTTCCATGGAGAAGAATGGAGAAAATATACCAAAATGAAGGCAGTGGTGACTGCCATGTAGCATGCACTATGTAAGCATCATTTTGCCCATATAGGAAAGACTAGGATATGATCCTGATGAAAATAACCAGGGCACAAGATAGAAATGAATAGCTATTATGAGAGACATAAATAAAATGCTGTGAAGATTTCGAGTTGGAAAGGTGGCTTTCAAGTGGAAAGAACTACCTCAAGTTTCAGGTGATCATGGCATTTGTACAAGCTGGAATTGAGACTGCCAGAGAATAGATGTAGGAAAACATTTGATAATAAGAAAAAAAGATTAGATATAGGACAGGACTGGGCATAATTAGGAAACAGCAAGCTGTGCAGTTTATCTACAAAGTGATACAAATGGGCATTCTTTGTGAGGTTCCAAGCCATAACGGGAAAATCACATTCATAGAGTTATGTTACATTGGGGCAATTGTAAAAAAAAAAAAGAAAGAAAAGAATGGAAAAATTTAAAACTACAGGCAAAATGATGTCTAATTCATTTTTTTTATTAAGTCTTTAAAATCATAAGACTTCAAGTAAGAATCCCAATTTCTGGCACATCAAGCCTGAATGTTGGCTAGAAGTGGCTGCTTCCTCTTTTAGAGTGGATGAGCTTGCCCCGGGTCGTTACCACACAGCACTCCCAGGTGCACCGGCCCCTATTACCTGCTCTATTTACCTTTCCTATAGATTTGACTTTACAGCAGTAACTAAAATATAATTCAAAACTATATTATCTCTGTCAGTTTTATAAAAAGGTGTGATTTGTTTATTCAGTAATCTATACCAAGATAGATCACATCCAAAGGGAAGGCTACATTACTGCAATGGTGTGCATTGCCTGACTTGGAGGGTAGGGGTTGTTGATAGTTTAAATTTTTTTTTCACACCTATGGAGCATATTGCAAGGATACAAGTCAAATCTATCAAGATAGAACATAAAGGTCTTAACACAATAATTAAGTAGATAAAGTGAAAGCTATATTAATTAGTTTGACGTAAGCACTCCAAATCGTATAAAAAATCTACACATTGTACTCCACAAATGCATAAATGTATTCATGATCTATGTGTGTATGACTTAATAAAACGGAAAAAATATTTTTTTTTCAATTAGCCCCCTTAAATCAAGACCACTTCAAATGTTTTCATTTTTTTTCCCTCCTTCAAATACCTTTTGTTTTTTCCTTTCCCACTTTTAACTGACGCTAGAGAGAAGCATGGCCAGTTCTTCATTGTGGACA
This sequence comes from Nycticebus coucang, assembly GCF_027406575.1. Classification (NCBI taxonomy): domain Eukaryota; kingdom Metazoa; phylum Chordata; class Mammalia; order Primates; family Lorisidae; genus Nycticebus; species Nycticebus coucang. The sequence goes on from NC_069789.1 coordinate 74,937,101, forward strand.
TCTTTTCTGAAGAGTATAAAGCTCTTTTAAATGACTAATTAGTCTCTGTGGCATTAACTTAGTCTTTTTTCAGTACATGATGCTGATACTCTCTGACATGTGTCAGATTAATGCATTTCTTAATGTTCTTTAATGTCTTTAATTCCTTTATGGTCTTGAGTTTCATTTTTATTAATTTCTTTTTTTTTTTTTTTGTCATTTCAGCCACTATGTTCTCTAAGTCTCTGGATTAAGGGGATCAAAGAAAGATTTCCTGTGAGATTTTTTTAATTTTACTTAAAGATCATAATTTTTTTCTACGTAAATATGACTGTGCACCATGCGAGGTGTTAGAGGCATCTCCTTGAGACTAAGAGTCTCCGATCCATGATGATGCTAATATGAACATTTATTAAACCTTTCTAAAGAGTCAGGCTCTTTCCATAGTATTAAGCACATATGAACACATTTACTCTTCGCGAGAAGTTCAATTTCACATTGGAGAGGGTAGGTACTATTTCTACTTCTGCATGAACAGGTAAGGAGTTTCCCCCAAACAACACAGTCAATAGGGAGCCAAGCCAAGCTTCAGAGCCAGGCACTCCAGCTCCCTATTGGTGCCCACTGGCCCATCCTGTATCCCACCTGTCACAACACCAGTCACACACAGTAACCAGCATACAGGACACAGTCCATGAGCTCTCACAGACTTCAATTTTATTTAATTATAATGTGCTAAGATAAATATAAGTGTCAGATAGGAAAAATGAAAGTTTAACTTTAAAATTTAACTATCATTCGGAGTGGCAGAAAACATAATTAAAATTACATCCTTATCCATGGCTTTCTTTTTGATATTTGCTCATTCTCTCATTTTCTAATTCAAGCGTGCACTTTAAGAGTGCAGAAGAAGGTTAAGAGAAGCTTATACATAGCACTTCCATTTACTTCATCACATATTTTAAAATTTTATAATCTTGAAAATATAAAGAAGTATGAAATATAATATAATAAACAGCTATAGTTTCATCCCCCCACATTGATTGTTACTAACATGTTTTCTTTATTCTTCTTTCTTGGTAAAATGACCAAAACAATGAAGATAATGTCACAATGCCCTTTAGAAGCAAAATTCTTTTTTCTTGGTATGATCTAGTTTTCTTTGATCCAAGATGCTGGTTCACTGCCAAGAGTGAGTCCCTTTCTAGCCAAAAATAAATCTTTCCTCATAGTTCACCTCTATCCCTGAGTATACTGTAGGAAAAAAAAAAAAATACATGGTGTCTCTAAAGCTATTCTTGACATTTTCTTGCTAAGTTCACCTAAAATATTATAGTGGAATTGTCTTTAAACACTTTGGTTTGTAATAGTTTCAATTTTTGCCATCATTGATGAGGATCATTTAATAATAATCTATTTTCAACCTAGCAAATAGTTCATCTGAAATATTGTTTATTCACCTGTACCTGTAAAGACCCATTATTGAAAACCTTGAAATTTTTCCTTTTCTCACAAAATATTTTTAAGTTTTAAGATACCTTCCAGAGAAAGTTTCCACATAAAGTGCAAAAACCAATAAGTGTTCTCTAAGCCTCATATCAGTCATCAAAATCCTTTAATCATATGAGCTGGACTTGCACATCTGTGAGGAGCTGAGATTCATATTTTCATCTCTTTTTGTGTATATTCTACTGCTAGAGAAAAAAAATGTTCAAAGTATATAACCTTCATGCTTCCATCCTCATCCCCATTTTTGGCTTCCAAAAGAATGCATTAAATATCCTATGTTCACCTTGTTCTCCTCCAAAAAACTTCTAAAAGTCATTCTACTAACTACAGATGTCTAATGACTTCTTCGCTTGGAAGAATAGTGTATTTTCTCTTTGCTGATGTGTATGGGTAAGCGATAATGCATATTTAAGCAATAGATTAGATCCTTAGTAAGACTTCACATTATTGGACTGACAGGTTGTACAGCCAAGCCTCAATGCTTGTAACATTGTAAAACACTACATAAACATATGAAAATATAATTACTGAGTTTGAGAAAATGAAATAGGATTAACAGTTAAAAATATATCTATAGACATGGAATATATTCCTAATGTAGTTGAATGCACCCAATTTCAGACCAGTACATGTTTGTGCAATCATTTTCTGTTCATCAGATTGCATAAAGCTAGGAAAGAAGCCTTTGTCACTATTTATTTACTTATAAACCTGAAATTGGATGAAATTCTCTCCTCAAAGACAAAGGCCGAGTTGAGGCATGTTTTGACATAGAAAGCCCAAGCTAAGTTTTGTACTTGGCTCCTAAAGAGGTCAGACAATGTCATCTCTGCCCTACTAATTCAGTAAAATTTTTGAAAGTTTTTGTTACTGTTCCTAATACTTAAAACTGCAGTATCACCCCTCAAGAATAATTTCCAGAGCAATTAACTATGAAACTATCGCTGGCACTTTCTGGAGGAAGAGAAATTTGCATCACTGATAATGCAATTTGTTCCTAAATTTCCCTGGGCTGGAGGAAATCAGGGTCCTATACATTATTGGTGTGTCCTGTCTCATAACCAATAGGTATCCCTCCAGTCACACTCATTATTCTATGTTCTAACTTCCTACACATTTTTTGGAACTCACATCCCTATTATCTCTGCCACTGTTGCTACTGACCCAACTTCCCTGTGCTCTCATTATTGCGAATTTGAAATTCTTTGCTTCATCATGGCCCCCATGGGAAATTACAGTTTGGCTAGAAGTCAAGGGCCATGCTTCTGGGGTCACTGACTTGCCAGGCAACATAAGAAGCTCTCTTCACAACCTGCTCTCAGGTTGATTGCTTCCTACTCTGGGAACACCCTCTTGTAGAGATGCCTCTGTCTGTCCCTCATCCAGTGGTAATAAGCCCATGGAGAGAGTGTGATGAACTCCAGGCATGGCTAGGAGTCTGCTCTAAGTAGAACGCCTACCCTTCAAGGGATTATCTCTCTTCTGACGCTACAAATCTAGCCTTAAAGGCTCTGGCCTTCTTCACAGAAGCCTAAGGGCATAAGTGCAGGCAGCAATGCAGTCTAGTTAGGACTTCTGTGAGATGAAAAGCCTGTTCACCCCACAGTGCTCATGACACACACTCATTAAATTCCATGGGTCTGGGTTACTCATGTTTACCAAATTCTTAGAGGCTTTATCTTCCATTAGTGGTGAGTCAAGCCATATTTTTCATTTAATGATGTTTCCTAATGGGTAAACTCCACAATCCTTCATCTATCTTCCTGCTCATGAGAACCTGTTCTAATTTATCTCCATGTTTCTGATACTAAAATCCCTGGACCAATTTTAGTGGCTCATACAAAACATCTTTAGAGCCCCATGAAAAGAAACTTACTGTATGCAACTATAAAATATTATTGCCTGCTTTGTGTGTGTTTTGTCTATTATTCTGAAGATACACTCAATTTCTGTGCTCCTTTGTGTTTTCTGTCTCAAGATTGAGAAGTCCCCCTACAATATTGTCTTGTTTTTATCTATTTTTAAATTTCTGTTACTTCTTCCTCTTTTACATTTACTCCCCTCTAAAACTAGTTGTGTTATTGTCCAGTCTTATTGATTATTCTAATATTTTCAAATCTCTTGAATAAGCAAAAAATAACATTAACAATATAAAAGGTAAATTGCATGAAAAAGTAGAAGAGACTGATCAGGTAGCAATCCAATTTAAATAATATTATACTAATCAATTTTTTCAGAATTTCCTACCTTATGTTATTCCTAGTAGATATATTAACCTGACATATTAAAAAATTCATATTCCATAATTTTTTGTCCAACATTCTGTTATGCAACCCAAATAATGTTCATACCAATTGGTGTATATCATATATACACTACAAGTTCTTTTGAGAGCAAGGAGAGAAAGAAGAAAAAAGGAGACATGAAAATAAAGGAGTTGGGAATTAAAAAATATATAAATTAGAGTATGTACATTTCCCTGGCTTTATTTTCCTGAGACTGTCAGTCAATCTCAGAAAGTTATTTTTTGTTTGTTTTCGTTTGTTTTGTTTTGAGATAGGTTCTAACTCTATTGCCTAGGCTAGAGTGCAATGGCATCCTCATAACTCACTGCAACTTTTAACTCTGAGGCTCAAAATCCTCAGCCTCCCAAGTAGCTAAGACTACAGGCACACACCACCACCCTGGGCTAATTTTTCTATTTTGTTGTTGTTGTTGTTGAGATGGGGTCTTGTTCTTGCTCAGGCTACTCTTAAACTCCTGGCCTCAAGCAATCTTCCTGCCTCTGCCTCCCAAAGTGCTAGGGTTCCAAGTGTGGGTCACCACCCCCAGCCTAGAAAGTTACTTGCTATTACAGTTTTATATGTGTGTTGTGAAAGCACCAGGGCTTTCTAATATTTGAATACCTTTCCTATTACTCCATGCCTAACAGTTCCATCTCTGAAGTGCCTACAAGGGCCCAGGTTATCTTTGAATACATGATCTCAATCTGCTGCTAGAATAAAATACAAAAAAAAGAAAGGCTAGGAAGACATAAAAACAGATCCAATCCCAGAGGAGACCAGCACTTCAGGTCAACCTCCCTATGATGTGAGATCCTGGTCTAGTTCATGCTGCTTTTGTAGCAGGTAGAGTCAATATTCAGAGCCTTCTTTATTATTTTAAGGACTTAAATTTTACTAAAACATTTTAATATTTTTAAACTGGGAAATCAATTGAGAGCCACCAAAGGAATAAACTTTCTGTAAAGGAGATCTCAGATGACAGCAGGAGTAAGATGGGCTGTGAGTAAGAAGGGAAGAGTGGCTGTTACCAACCAAGTGGCTAGCTCACGTGTGCCTTTATTTTTCCTTAGGGTTCTGGAGATGTTCCTAGTAATAGAAATATAATTGCACTCAGTGTTCCTTTTCCTTAGTTATTTTTTGATGTCAAAGAATGCAGGTATTTTATTTCTTCCAGCTATAATGTAATCCTAACACCTCTGCTTTGTTTACCATCTAAAATTAACCAAAAATGAAATGGCTTTGTCTTTTTTTTACATTAGTAAATCAAAAATATCATTATAATAGATTAACCCCCTCTAAAGTGTTGCACAGGGTCAGGTGCAGTGGCTCGCACCTGTAATCCTAGCACCCTGGGAATCCAAGATGAGTGGATCGTTTGAGCTCAGGAGTTTGAGACCAGCCTGAGCAAGAGTGAGATCCCTTTTTTACTACAAAAATAGAAAAACTAGGGCGGCGCCTGTGGCTCAGGGAGTAGGGTGCCGGTCCCATATGCCAGAGGTGGCGGGTTCAAACCCAGCCCCGGCCAAAAAAAAAAAGAAAAACTAGCTGGGTATTGTGGCAGGCATCTGTAATTTCAGCTACGTGGGAAGCTGAGCCACGTGGATTGCTTGAGCCCAAGAGGTTGAGGTTGCTGCAAACTATAATGACCCCATGTCACTCAACCCAGGGCAACAGAGTAAGACTCTGTCTCAAGGAAAAAATAAAAATGTTGCACAGCTAGAAATGGTCTGGCGTGTTCCTTGCTTCGTTGACTCTAAACTCTGCATCCAAATTCTCTGTCCTATTTGCATCTACTGCTTTTGTCTTTTGTCTGAGTCATGTTGAAGAAAGAGCTTAAATTTAAATGATTGAAATGGCTGCAATTATATCAAGCATTCTTGAAACACAAAAGGTATGAACTCTGTGACCTATGAGTAGAGCCGTCCTGTGAAGGCTCCTTCTCTTTAAAGAGACAGATAGAGATACAGAGACTACAGTTAAACAAAAATGTATTGGGCGGCGCCTGTGGCTCAGTGAGTAGGGCGCCGGTCCCATATGCCGGAGGTGGCAGGTTCAAACCCACCCCGGCCAAAAAAGAAAAAAAATGTATTGTACTCGAGAGATGAACACCCTAGATACTCTGACATAATCACTAGACATTATACATGTGTACATGTAAAAAACTTCACGTTTACTCCGTAAATTTGTACAGATTTGCAAAATAAAAATAAAGAGATAGAAATTGAAAAAAATGGAATAGAGATAGAGAGGGAAAAATAAATAATATAATTCATTGATAGCTCAGTGTAGCTAAGTGTAATCATATAATTCTAGACTCAATCTTGTTACACTTAGCTACACTGAGCTATCACATGTATTCCTCTATACACACCAAGATCTTTGCTTATCTGTACATTTACTTTGGCATCACAGAAAAGAGGCCCTGTTTCCTTTACCTGGAAGTTGCCTCTACCTCTGTGTCCTTATAAACTATTTCCAGTGTCAAATTTCATGGACTTTCACATCTTCAAAGTCTTTTCTGATCTTTTTGTCTGAAAAGGTAACTACTTACTTCTTTCCTCTATGCTCCTAAAGCATGTAGGGTATATGAGTTGATTTTTGTTTTCATTACTCTTAAGCATCTGTTTTACTCACTAGAGAATATGCATTTTGAAGTCCATGATAAAAGGACCCAGCATGTGGTGTGTAATTAAGTATTGTTGCATGAACAAGTAGAGGAATATATTTTAAATAAACTTAGTTAATTACTCAAAATTAAAGGAAATTATATATTGTAGATAATAAAAATATATAGACCACTTATCTGTTTACAATTCTAGCCTGGTCATAAGACAAATTGCAAAAAAGGTAAGCTTTAATATAATTTATTCTCTTTAAATGCAAATCAATTCAGCTTTTCCTATCTAAGTAAATTTTACATTCTCCCAGCTGCCCATAATTCTCTAAATTTATCCAGGTTCCTACCTAGCCCTCCCACAAAGTCCTATTTTCTAGAACTAGGTCTTCCCTGAAACTCAGAAAACCAAAACAGTAATATTAGAATTCACACATAGAAAATTAGTGTCAGAAAGACTGCTTCCTGGGGCTAAGAAGAAAAAATGATGATTTGACTAGAAGGAAGGGAAGAAGGGGCTCCCGTGACTTTGGCCAAAAGTACTTGGGAGTCCTTCATAATGAGAAGAAAATAAGGGTCCCCTGCCTGCCTTCTGCCAGAAATAATAGCACAAAGAAAAAACGATAAATCTCTCCTTTTACAACAATATGTTATCTTTAATGTTAATTAACTTTTTTCATTTAAAGTATGCCAGGATTGCATTTTACTCTGATTAAATTTGAACTGAAATTTTTCAGTTATATGAATACTTGCAAACTGATGACCTGCAGACTGCAACTTCCTAGTTATGATACACGTATATAGGAAAAGATTTTCTTCCCTTTAAAATTTGCAGTTCAGAGATCCATATTTCATTTCGAATGAAAGTTCAATTTATTTTATGGTGCAAATAGAGTACCTACTGACTCTTCTCCAAACTGGTATCTAGGAGGAAGTAAATAAGTGGTTACTCTTCTGCAAATACTCCACCGAATTCTTGGCTGATCAATGAAGGTCAAAGAAGAGTTAATTTAGAAAATTCTTGCCTGACGACATGATCTTATACTTAGAGAACCCCAAAGACTCAACCACAAGACTCCTAGAAGTCATCAAAAAATACAGTGATGTTTCAGATATAAAATCAATGTCCACAAGTCAGTAGCCTTTGTATACACCAATAACAGTCAAGATGAGAAGCTAATTAAGGACACAACTCCCTTCACCATAGTTTCAAAGAAAATGAAATACCTAGGAATATACCTAACGAAGGAGGTGAAGGACCTCTATAAAGAAAACTATGAAATCCTCAGAAAGGAAATAGCAGAGAATATTAACAAATGGAAGAACATACCATGCTCATGGACGGGAAGAATCAACATTGTTAAAATGTCTATACTTGCCAAAGCAATCTACCTATTCAATGCCATTCCTAACAAAATACCAACATCGTACTTTCAAGATTTGGAAAAAATGATTCTGTGTTTTGTATGGAACCAGAAAAAAACCCGTATAGCTAAGGCAGTTCTCTGCAACAAAAATAAAGCTGGGGGCATCAGCATACCAGATTTTAGACTGTACTACAAAGCCATAGTGGTCAAGACAGCATGGTACTGGCACAAAAACAGAGACATAGACACTTGGAATCGAATTGAAAACCAAGAAATGAAACTAACATCTTACAACCACCTAATCTTCGATAAACCAAACAAGAACATACCTTGGGGGAAAGACTCCCTATTCAATAAATGGTGTTGGGAGAACTGGATGTCTACATGTAAAAGACTGAAACTGGACCCACACCTTTCCCCACTCACAAAAATTGATTCAAGATGGATAAAGGACTTAAATTTAAGGCATGAAACAATAAAAATCCTCAAAGAAAACATAGGAAAAACACTGGAAGATATTGGCCTGGGGAAAGACTTCATGAAGAAGACTGCCATGGCAATTGCAACAACAACAAAAATAAACAAATGGGACTTCATTAAACTGGAAAGCTTCTGTACAGCTAAGGAGACAATAACCAAAGCAAAGAGACAACCTACACAATGGGAAAGGATATTTGCATATTTTGAATCAAACAAAAGCTTGATAACTAGGATCTATAGAGAACTCAAATTAATCCACATGAAAAAAGCCAACAATCCCTTATATCAATGGGCAAGAGACATGAATAGAGCCTTCTCTAAAGACGACAGACGAATGGCTAACAAACACATGAAAAAATGTTCATCATCTCTACATATTAGAGAAATGCAAATCAAAACAACCCTGAGATATCATCTAACCCCAGTGAGAATGGCCCACATCACAAAATCTCAAAACTGCAGATGCTGGCATGGATGTGGAGAGAAGGGAACACTTTTACACTGCTGGTGGGACGGCAAACTAGTACAACCTTTCTGGAAGGAAGTATGGAGAAACCTCAAAGCACTCAAGCTAGACCTCCCATTTGATCCTGCAATCCCATTACTGGGTATCTACCCACAAGGAAAAAAATCCTTTGATCATAAGGACACTTGTACTAGACTGTTTACTGCAGCTCAATTTACAATCGCCAAAATGTGGAAACAGCCTAAATGCCCACCAACCCAGGAATGGATTAACAAGCCGTGGTATATGTATACCATGGAATACTATTCAGCCATTTAAAAAAAATGGAGACTTTACATCCTTCGTATTAACCTGGATGGAAGTAGAAGACATTATTCTTAGTAAAGCATCATAAGAATGGAGAAGCATGAATCCTATGTACTCAATTTTGATATGAGGACAATTAATGACAATTGAGGTTATGAGGAGGGGAAAGCAGAAAGAGGGACGGAGTGAGGGGGGTGGGGCCTTGGTGTGTGTCACACTTTATGGGGGCAAGACATGATTGCAGGTGGGACTTTACCTAACAATTGCAATCAGTGTAACCTGGCTTATTGTACCCTCAATGAATCCCCAACAATAAAAAAAAAAAAAAAAAGAAAGAAAATTCTTGCCTGGAATTGCAATTAAGTTTCAGGAAAGAGTAAAAGTAGTGTGAAGTTTACCTCTAAAAAATGCACAGATCCTCTTCAACTTATGGTAGGATTACTTCCTGATAAACCCATCATTAATTGAAAATATTGTAAGTTGAACAAGCATTTAATACAGGTACACCCAGTGTTCTGAACATTAGAATTTACTTAGCCTACCCTACCTTAAACATGGTCAGAACACAAGGTAAGTGTGCAATTAGACAAAATTACCTAACACAAAACCTATTTTAGAGTCCTCAATGTCTTATGTAATTTATTGATGTTCTACTAAATGTATACCCCTACCACATCATCATAAAGTCAGAAAATTATAAGTGAAGTCATCATAAATTGGTCTGTAATTTTTTACTTCTAACAATGTTACATATCAAGTACCCCCCAACACAGAGCAAGTGTGCTTGCCAACCCTTCTCCATAGACCTTCACCAAGTATACAGACATATGTGCCAAAGGCTGAGAGGAGCATCTGGGAGGTGAAAGAGATCCCCTCCTCAGCGTGTTGGTTGATCTTTGAGTGCATAATTCTGCTAGCAAAATCTGATGATGATATGACAAAGAAATAAAATTATAGTTTAATAGCCCTCATGAACATAGAAGTTAAAATCTTTAAGAAAATTAGAAAATGAAATCCTGTAACATGCAAGAAAGATAAACTTCAAATGCAGTTTATCTCAGGAATGCAAAAGTTGTTTTAACAAGTGAAAATAGTCAATTGTAGGCCATGATGTTCATAGGATAAAGGACATAAATCATATGAATATCACAAGATGTATATTAAAAATGAATAATAGCATCCATTCAAGATTTTTAAAAATCTCTCAGAAAAAAATGGAGTAGAAGGAATTTCTTTGGTCTGTTAGAGGTGATTATGAAAAACGTATAGGTAACATTATAATTAAAATGCATTTTTCTAAGATCAGGAACAAGATAAAGATGTTTGTTATTACTACTTCTATTCAACATTATATGGAAGATAATAGCATGCAACAAGAAAAGAAAAAGAGGTCAGACAAAGAAAAGACTGGAAAAGAAGTAAAACTCTTTATTCAAAAATGGCATTATTACATACAGAAAATTCTGGGGAATTTGGAATTTACCAAAAACATATGAATTTATCAAGGTCATATATAGATTATGGCTTTAACTAGTATATTTTACATATATAATTATTATTTTAAATAAAAAATAATTATAAAATAAAGTATAATAATATATGTAATTTATAATAACAATAAAAAAGCTTCTACTCTAGAAAGTAGGAAAAAAATGCTGAAACAAATTAAATAAGACATAAATAGATAGCTATTCAATGCTCATGTATTGGGAAATACCGTACTATAAAGATAGCTATTGTTTTCCAAAATTATCTGTATATTTAACACAATCCCAATTAAAATATTGAAATAACTATTTGTGGAAATTGACAGGCCAGTTATAACACTTATATGAAAATCCAAAGGATCTAGTTGTCATTAACACAATTTCACAAAATAATAACAAAGTTGGAACATTCATAGGAGCCAAACATACAAAGTGAGTTGATTTATGAGAAAGGCAGCTAAACTATTCAATGGAGAAAGCTATGTTTTAACAAGTTAAGTGCTGGAATAAAAGATAACCTAATGGGGAAAAAAGAAAACTGGCCCTGCCTCATTCCATACACCAAAAGCAATTCCATATCGACCACAAACCTAATCATAAATAGTAAAACCACAAAGCTTCTAAAAGAATACTTAGAAGAATATTTTTACAAACTTGGAGCTAAAAAAGAATTTTGAAAACACGATTGCAAAAGCACTTATCAATTATAAAAGAAAAAAGATAAATTTGACTTTATTAAATTTTAAATATTGTTCACCAAAAGGTACTACTAAGAAAATTAACAGACAACCCACATATTAGAGAAAAAAAAACTGTAGCACATACCTGACAAATTATGCATCTGTAGAATACATAAAAATCTCTTCCAAATAAACCATAAATGAACACTGAGAGGAAGAGTACTCACCAAAAGTCTTCTTAAATAAACCTACTTTACAAAAGAAGATTAGCAGATAACCACTAGACCCTGAAGATTATTCAACGTCATTAATCACTAGGGAAATAAAGAGTAAAACCGCAAGAAGACACCATTTTACACCCTATGGAATGATCAGATTAAATAGATTACCAACATAAAATTTACTGAGAATATTGAGGAGCCAGCACTCCCACAGACTACTGCCAGGAGTACAGAAAAAGGAGAAATGTCATCTTATAAGGTTACACATACAACTACTTTATGACCCAGAAATTATAATCCCAGGTATTTACTGGAGAAAAGTAAAAACATATATCTGCAAAAATTCTTGCTCAAAGAAGTCTTTTTTCTTTTTTTCTTTTGAGACTGAGTCTCATTGTACTGCCCAGGCTAGAATGCCTTGGTGTCAGCCTAGCCCACAGCAACCTCAAACTCCTGGGCTCAGCCTCCCATGTAGCTGGGACTACAGAAACCTGCAACAATCCCTGGCTAATTTTTTATTTTATTTTTAGTAGAGATGATTCTCACTCCTGCTCAGGCTGCTCTTGAACTCCTGAGTTCAACGATCATCCCGCCTCAGCCTCCCAGAGTGCTAAGATTACAGGCGTGAGCCACCATGCCCCAATAGAAGTGTTACTCATAATTGTCAAGCATGGAAAATCCCAAATGTTCATCAATTGAGTAAATAAATTAGGATATATTAAATGACGGAATACTACTCACTAATTAAAAGGAGCAAACCACTGATACATATTGTAGTATGGAAAATGTCAAGTGTATTACAATGAGTGAAAGAACTCCAGCAGAAAGGGCGTATAACTCGTGGTTATAATTATATAAAGACCAAGAACGTGTAAGGTGATAGAAATTAACAACGGTTCCTCTGGGATTGAGAGGAGTGCAGACTGGCTGCAAAAGACCACAGGATAAGTTTCTGGGGAAATGAACATATCCTATATCTTGTCTTAGATGATGGTTATATACTTATATGCAATTGTCAAAACACTTCAAACCAAGCATTTAAGATTATTACATGTAATAATGTCTGAATTTAAAAAATAATGTATGCTAACATATGTAAAGAAAAATTGTACCTATTTCGTTGGTTGTTATAAAATTCTTAAACACAGTTTATTTTGCCTTTAAATTAAGTCAGAGTTTAGCACAAGGCTTATCAAAATAAATAACCAGAATATTTTATTATGGTATTACCTTAGAAATGATGTCTTATCCCAAGCAGTGGGTTGGTGTAAGTAATGAAAACGCTGAAACACTGACAGAGACCGAGTCGTGGATGCAGCCCCTTTTGCACTGATACCATCTGCATCCTCTTACACAAGACAGTGGATCACTTGCGAAAAAGGACACCATTACCCCTGCCTTGTCCACAGCTTCTTGTGAAGTATAAATGAGAGTTCGAGTTAAGTGAAAATGCTGTGAAAATAAACATTTAGGGGAAAAAAGACTCAAAGAAAGTCTTAAACAAATCTAGACAAGGTTTGGAAAGACCTATAAAAGCATTTGGACAAGGTTTCAAAAGACCTAGAAAAGCAAACTCACCACCATCGAAAGTCCGTGAAATGATTGTGATGTTGTTTTCCAGGCAGAGCTACTTATCAGAGTCCTGAAGCAGCAGGAGTTAAAGCATTGCCTTTCAAAGAGACAAGGAGCTAGGAATCCAGCCTGGCGTGGCTTTGTCTGGGAATGAACACCTTCAATTTGCTCCTGGAATTGGTGCGATGTAAGCAACGGCGAGAAGGGAAAGCTCCCAGCCACCCTCATGAACAGTACAGGGAAATCCAATCCTGACCGGAGAAGCTGGCAGAGTAAACAGGCCCATCAGTTTAGGGTGCAGACTCTCCACTGAGGCCCCTTGGGGAAATTGCATGTTTTCTCTGAACCTGCCCAGTTCCATTTTTATCACCTTCCTCATCCTCAGGGAGTACCGCAACCCTGCCACGTTATGCTTTTATAGGTTGGGCCACTGTGATTGCACAAATGCATAAAACAAATTTAATTTCCTCAATTGATTTTCTGTCATAAATTGAGAAAAAGTAAAAACCTTAATGTATTTTAAATATTAAAACAATTTACTGAAATTTATCTGAAGTTTTGTGCAACTATCATTTGATTTAGTGCTATTCTAAAATAAATAAAACTGTGATGACCTCTTAGAAAAATATAATGCTAAGAAAAAGTATTGGAGACATCATAACATTCAACATTCTTTTTTTGTTTTGAGGCAGACCCTCAAGCTGTCGCCCTGGGTAGAGTGCTGTGGCGTCACAGCTCACAGCAACCTCCAACTCCTAGGCTGAAGTGATTCTCTTGCCTCCGCCTCCCAAGTAGCTGGGACCACAGGTGCCCGCCACAACGCCTGGCTATTTTTTGGTTGTAGTTGTCATAGTTGTTTGACAGGCCCAGGCTGGATTCGAACCCGTCAGCTCTGGTGTATGTGGCTGGTGCCTTAGCCACTTGAGCTACAGGTGCAGAGCCAACAACATTCTTTTCTGTAACATAGCTTCCCACCCCAGAATATGCACAAAATATAAATTCTTTGTAAAACAATTTCTGTGAGAAAGTAAGTTAGAGAAATGTCTTTAATTATCCAGTTCATCAGCAAGGAATATACACATACAAGATACTGGGGCAGGCCCTTTGATAAAAGACTTTGGCTAATTTGAACATGGAGCCACTTTTTTTTTTTTTTTAATAAAACACTCCTTAATATTATACCTGGGGAAATGCTAGGTTAGCATTTCACATGGTTCTGGATTTGTGATACTTCATGCAACTCTGTGAATAATAACCTTTTTTTTATTGTTAAATCATAGCTGTGTACATTAGTGTAATCAAGGGATACAATGTGCGGGTTTCATACACAATCTGGAATATTCTCATCAAGCTGTTCGACGTAGCCTTCATGGCATTTTCTTAGTTATTATATGTAGGCATTTGTATTCTGCCTTTAGTAAGTTTTGCCTGTGCCCATTCTAAGATGCACCGTAGATGTGGCCCCACCCATTACCTTCCCTCCACCCTAACCTCCTCTCCCCCTTCCTTGGCCTTTCCTCATAGTCTTGTGCTATAGTTGGGTTATAGCCTTCATGTGAAAGCTATAATTTAGCTTCATAGTAGGGCTGAGTACATTGGATACTTTTTTTTCCATTCCTGAGATACTTTGCTAAAAAGAATATGTTCCAGCTCCATCCATGTAAACATGAAAGAGGTAAAGTCTCCATCTTTCTTTAAGGCTGCATAATATGTGAATAATAATCTTGAAGTTTCTGTTTAAGGAGGAAAGTTGGAAGTTGAGTTCAAAGTCCCATCACATATTTCACTACTCATTTTGCAGATACCACGAATTCATCATTTTGTTCTAACTTCCTTGGAGTTTATTTCCTGGGGAATAAAGGAAGAAGGACAGAGCAAGAAAGATACAGAGGGTAAAACCGTGATGGTTCTATTTTGGAACTTAGAGGCACTTGGACTTTAGTGAATCACATCATCAGCAAGGAAGTGAAAATTATGTTTAGAGACAGAAAGTAGCTTCCTGCATCTTAACACTCACCAGTTTTGCAAACAGGAAATACGGGTTTTCTCTTAGTTTTGTATGACCTTGAGCAAGAAGTTTTACTTTTTTTATCCTACGTTCCCACATGTAAAACATAGTTGATTGTATTTCCCCTAGCAATCTGGGTCTGCAGTGGGAATAATATCCAAGAGAAGGATGTTTCTAAACATGCTTTGAAAAATGCAAAACACTGTCAAATGTGAAGTTTGATTAAGGTATAAATTTCAAAGGCAGGGTAGCTGGGCACCATATAGAGAGGGTCAGAGGCCAGAAATGACTGGCAATTTTCCCAGTCAGTATGTAATTGCTACTCAGTTTCTAGGATGGGCTTTTCTCTTAACCCCCTGGAAGGGTGGCAGAGATGTTTGGTTTCAAGGCTGCCATAGTGGCCAGCTAGTGAAAAGTGCACTGTTTTACTTCTTTTCAGGCTTATACAATCAAGAGAATTGTCTCTGACCTTCCAGGATTGCCAAGAAGTTCTATAGAAAGAAATGCAAATGAATCCAAAAGAGACTCAAAAAATACGAATTTCCTAACATATGAAAAGCTTTTGTTAGTGAACCTTACATTCACATGTGTGAACTTGAAGACACTGATATTTCCGGTAACTCCATATTATATTCTTGCATAGATGTAACTTAAATATCAGTTCTTTGGTTATCTCAAGTCTTTCAGCATAATGGGGATAACCTTTTAGTAATAGTTAAATTTAAACGACCCATAAAACCACCCTAAATAAACTGAGAAGGGAGGACTTAAAATTCTTCCTCATATTCTTTCTTTGACTTTTCTTTCTCTGTTTTTTGGTCTGGCTCCCATCCTGGCCAATCCCTTTACTCTCCTAAGTCCCATCTTCACATAACTTGAGCCTCTGTCTGTGCAACAGAAGAATTAAACTGATTGACTTAATGGCAGATAAATTCAAATGTTATGTGCATACATCTAGGTCCAGAAATGTGCCTGAAAATATCCACCTCTTTAGAAAATTCTCACTGGCTCTTTCTCTCTGGCTAACTATAAAACCTTGCTCTTTTCTACTTATTCTGCTCTATTCCGAATATGATCCCCCAGAGAGTAAATAAATAATTTGTATTTTAACACTAATGAGAATTACAATCTGCTTAATCTATAAAGTAAATAAAGGTCACAGGCAGTTAAAAGTGCAGTTTAAGTATGCATTTGATTTTCTCTCTGAGGAAAGAGTAATAATGGAATGGGAGCCCAAAGGAACATCTTGTGGGTGAGCTTAGAGATGGAAGTGTAAAAGCTAAAATCTGAGAAGAAACAACATTTGTTAGGAGAAAAATCTTTATGGGGGTAAATGTTACTGTGACTTTGATGAAATAAAGGACTGCATTTTTAATGTAATAAGATGGGAAAGATGTTCTATTTTATAAAGATGGATGATGGGTAGATGTCTTTATTTTAATGTCCATACGTGTGTGTATACATATATATAGTATTTGTTTCATCTAAAAAAATTTAACTGTACGCCGAATCAGTTTTCCCAAACATAAAGAAATCTGAAAGCACAAAAGGAAATAATTTTAGTAAATCTTACCTAGTTCTACTTTTAACTTGTAAATATTGTTAAGAGTTCAGAAGGAAAAATAGCTGCAGAAAGCAATTTGCTCAGGATACTCTTGTTTATTTATGCAGAAAGGAGAAGCTCGTGGAAAGTTCCACATGTTAGAGGCTCCCGGCCCCCATTAAGGAGTGAAAAGGGACCTGAGTTCTAGTATAGAACTGGTAAGAAATTGTGACCTTGGGAAGGCATTTTTCTGAAAATTTTAAAACAGGGATTATACTATTTTAAAATTGGGAAGGATATCTAACTCTTATTTCATAAAAAGGAAATTGAAGACCAATTGATTAAGGAACTTTGTCCGTGACATTGACGTTCTAATTGGAAAGACTGAGGTCCCAGGGTTTCAGTGGTCTGTCCACTAAATAGACTTGACTACAAGCACCTAGAGGGTTTCATGGGAATGAAATATAAAAGCACCCAAAGGATCATGATTTCCTAGCTTGAAGTGAAGCTAATTGAAACTTCCTAAGATCAAGTGACGTTGTAGCTCTGCTTGCTTCTTTATCTGGCTTTTTTCTCTTTCTATTTTAGGAATTTAAGCACTATTAACACCAGTTTGTTTCAGAACTGCAGCAAGTTAGTCTCATTTCTCTGGTCAACAGTGCCATCTGGTGGACACCTAAAAATATTCTGGATTTGCTTGGGCAATGGATGAAAGATCCAAGACCAAAGGGGCCTTCAGGAAAGAAGCACCACACAGGGAGCACGTTGTAGACGCTAGAGAATCCCGGTCACGACCATGGTGTGGGAGATCAGGAAAATAGAGAAAAGATATCGAATAATATATAATAATAATCAAGAGAGCTTCCAAATGTCTAGAAACCACCCAAGGAAGTAATATGTTTTATAGACTTGAGGTCATCTCCTTGGTAACTCTCTACTTTCAAAGATAGTATGTTTCATCTATGGAGTAAATAAATGAAAAGCACATTTTATCCTTCTCCTTTCCTTTTACTACCATTGAAGCATATGGCTAGAGCAAGGACAACACACACAGACAGACACACAGTCTGCCCTTCAAATTCATGGGTTTCACATAGGCGGATTCAACCAACTACATATGGAAAATATTTGAGAAAAAATTGTCTTTCTACTTTACATGAACACTCTTTTATCTTGTCATTATTCCTTAAACAGTATAACAATTATTTACAGAGACTTTCATTGTGCTTGCTATTATAAGTAATCCATACATGCCTTAAAGGACATAGGAGAATGTCATAGATTATATGCAAATATTTTGCCAGTTTATATCAGAGCCTTGAGCATCCTTGGATTCTGGACCCCCAAAAGAGTCTTGGAACCAGTCTCCTGTGGATAACAAGTCACCAAGGGACAATTGTATGCACATGTGTATACAACCTCGTATTGGTTCTGCTTCGCTGGAGATCTCTAATACATAAACCCACAGAGATTAGACACAACTCGGGATAAAATGTAGGGACATAGAATATGTTAGGAGAAGAAGCTTCCTTGATAATAAAATTTCATTACTCCCGGTGTTATGGAAATGCTTAATAGAAAATAATCTGTGCAAAAACAATTTCTTTGTGTACATGTAAGTTTATGTGCTGAGGGTAAAACCTGCTGCACTGGGAGGAAGGCGAGTCACAGGCTAAATGCGGGGTTTTGCTGAGATGAGTGAACTCAGGCCATGACAGTTAAGTGCATGTTGTTTTTGCTTTTCCCTCATTGCACTGGCTTGTCAGATTCATCAGCAAAATTGTTTTCAGAAACTGTGTTTAAATGTCATTTCTCATTAGGAGAATGTACAAAGCAAAGCCGATACATAAATTTATAAAACTTAAATCAAAAATTGTATCCTTAAAGGCATGTCCTAGTGACTATAATAGATTTCTTTTTAATTTTTTAAAAATGTTATTGTTCTAAGGACAGTTAACGTGAGATCTACTCTCTTAATAATTTAAGTGTCTGATACAGTAGTTTGACTATATGTACAGTGCTGAACAGCAGATGTCTAGAATTTATTCATCATATTTAATTGAAACTTTATTTCTATTGATTAGTGCCTTGATTTTTTCCCTTGTTCCCACACCCTGGCAACCACCACTCCCTCTTTGCTTCTGTGATTTTTGACTATTGTAGATACCTCATATAAGTGAAATCTTGCAGCCTAATGTCCTCAGGGCTCACCCATGTTTCCTCATATAGCAGAATCTTTTTTCTAAGATTGAACAATATGCCTTTGTATTTACACTACATTGCCTTTATCCATTCATCTGTCAATAGACATTTAGGCTGTTTCCACATTTTGTTTCTTGTCAATAATGCTTCTGTTAACGTGGAAGTGCAAAAATCTTTGCAAGGTCCTAATTACAATTCCTTTGTATAAACACCTAAAAGAGGGATTGCCGGATTTGTATATAAATATATATATATATATTTTTTTTTTTTTTTTTGGCAGTTTTTGGCCAGGGCTGGGTTTGAACCCACCACCTCCAGTATATGGGGCTAGCGCCCTACTCCTTTGAGCCACAGGTGCCGCCCTGGATTATATTTTTAATTTTTTGAAGAAGCTTCATACTGATTTCCTTAGTGGCTGCCCCACTTTGCACTCCCACCAGCACTACGCAAGTGTTCTGATTTCTCCACATCCTCACAGCACTGGTTGTCTTTTTTTTTTTTTTTATTGTTGGGGATTCATTGAGGGTACAATAAGCCAGGTGTTTTGTTTTGTTTTGTTTTTAATAATAGTCATTCTAAAATGTGTGGGGTGATATCTAAGTGTGGTTTTTATTTGTATTTCCCTGTTCATTGGTGATGTTGAACATCCTTTCATATATCTGTTGGCTATTTGTGTGTCTTCTATGGAGAAAAACCCATTTAGATCTTTAGTCTACTTTTAATTGGGCTTTTGGGCGTGGTGATGTTGAGTTGTAGGAGTTTTTTTATATACTTTAGAAATTAACCTTTTATCAGATATGTGGCGTACAAATATTTTCTCCCATACTGTAGGTAACCTTTTGTCTCTGTTAATTGTTTTCTTCGCTGTGCAAAACTTTTTAGTTTGGTGGACCGTCTTATCTTTTTTTTTAGCTCTTAATATATACTTTCAGAGGGTATTGTTGCCACATGGAGTAGATCTACATTTTTGCTAAGAAATAAGCTAGTTATGAGAAGTAGATTATTACTTCAATGTGAAAATTCTCATTTGAAATTTCCTTTATTTTCCCCAATAGATGTAGACTCATATAGATACAAATAATACTTCAACAACAATTTGTAATTCCTCTTCTCTGATTTGTTTTTAGATTGTATGTTATAAAATCTTCTTGTTGTCTTTTAGTTTGATTTGTTACTATTTTTCCCTAATAAATTTTTGACATAACTCAGGAAATTTTTCTGACATAAAATGTTTTTAATTTTTTTAATCCTTTCACTGATAATTCCAAAACATTCACCAATCATGTATGTTTAATTTATATAGAGATCTTGTATTTATCATAAAAGAGCATTTATTAGCTTTTAAAGCAGAAAATATTTATACCAGTAAAGATAGCCATGGGAGAAATATTCTCCATTTGATACAATGCACCTGTTTACTGCATCTATCTGGGAATAAACCAAATTAATAAATTTGACCTGTGGAACATTTCAAAGAAACCAGCCAATAGTGACACTTGAGCTATTGTGACAAAAGTCTCAAAATGGACTGACTAGCAGTGGTTAAAAAGGGCCTCAAGGATCTCCCTGCCAGGAGTCACATAGTATGCCGTAACACTTCAGATATATTGGATGATATCCTTTTGAAATATTTCATCAGTGAAAATTTTATCCATTTTTCTTTTTAATCTACTGAGAAAATGACAAGATACTATATAATCTCTGAGGTTGAATAACAGTAAAATTTTTGAAACATTTTCATATGCTTTATACTTTATGCACATCCATCCTGATATCCAGAAGTCTTTAAAAATGTGTTCCTTGAGGTTCGGCACCTATAGCACAGTGGTTACGGCGCCAGCCACATACACCAAGGCTGGCAGGTTTGAACCCAGCCCGGGCCAGCTAAACAACAATAATTACTGCAACCAAAAAATAGCCAGGTATTGTGGTGGGCACCTGGGAGGTGGGAGGCTGAGGCAAGAGAATCACATAAGCCCAAGAGTTTGAGCCCAAGTTGCTGTGAGCTGTCTTGCCACAACACTCTACCGAGGGAGACATAGTGAGACTCTGTCTAAAAAAATATAAAATGTGTTCCTTGAATTATGAAAATAAAATGATCTCAGTTAAAAAGAAACAAAAACACTTACCTCCATATGTCTATGAAATCATTAATTTAGTCTTGACCTTCGTATGAAATAACTGCTTAATAATCAAATATGAAGTAGAGAAGATTCTGGATTTCTTGAAAGTTTTAAGGAAAGTTTTCAGAAAGCCTTTTGAGCCATATTTTTAGTTATCTATGAGTTTATTTAATTTCCTTGAGGTCTAGAGGATATCAAATCCATCACCATATCTGGCACAGAAGCCAGCAAATTCCTATCCCAATCTGTCCCATTTGAGGAGCAAAACAGTTTTCATCAGGTATCTTCCCCAACTCAGAGTGGCTTGGAAGTTCTTTCCTTGTGTTAGAGTCTGATTTGTGGACACCCTTCTCCCAAAAAGGCAAACTGATTTCCCTTGACACCCATGGCAAACGTGATGACCAAATCACCCAGTTTCACATATAGTCACAAAGGGTGCTTTAGTTAAGAAGCTGTACCAATGAAGTAGGCGTCTACACACAGGTGTCTGTGCCCCAAACATGTCTTTGTTGGTCCTGTATTTTTTTAATCCTATGGTCATGTGCAGCCATATAAGCACTCTTTTGTGTGTGTGGCTTTGTTTCTGTTTTTCCATCATCCTTGAATGAATGCAAAGAAGAATTTTCCCAAGCCAAGTCTCCATGGACTTTGCTTAATTTTTAACAGCAGCTATTTCAGCTACACAGAAGTTCAGCAAAAGCCTTTAAAAAGTCACTACTGTTAAAAGTTATTAACCAAGGATTGCCTTCATCTAATGAATAGATAACAAAATGAAGAGAAACAAGCTTTAATTGCAAAGAAACTCATTAGTAGATGAGATCCTCAAAGTCCACAAAAAAAAAAAAAAAAACCTCTGCCTTTTCACGTCCAGTAGTACATGGGGCAACAACAACCCACTCAGCCTGTTTCTCCATATGGCTTAAAAGAAATAAAATTTAGAAAGTTCCACACCTATCTTCAGTCCCCTTCTTATTATTCTGGCTCTTACCATGTCTCCCATCCCTATACCCCTTCATTCTAAGGCAAGCTGGAGAGGGCAGTGGGGCTAATGTAGATTGGAAGAATTCTCATTCATCTCCAACTGCAGGTAGAGGAGGACTCATATGTGTCCCAGGGCATGTGATAGAATTTTGACCAGTTGCTTCCCTGTAGGTCCTTAGAACCTTTGGCCAGTTGCTTCCCTGTAGGTCCTTCTATTGAGAAGGAAAGTTCTAAGTTGGACGTATGACAAAATTACTTGAGGAGGCAAAAAGGGAAGGGAGAATCTTCTGACCTGAGAACTAAGTTTATATCTCATGATGCTTGTTCAGTCGTTGGCTTTTCATTCTCCTGACAAATACAGTACAATCAGGTCAAACTAAGTAAAGGTGAGCTTCAGGACACCAAGGTGCTCACACTGAATGAACATGCTGCAATTTTCTAGATGTCACGGTGAACTTGAAAGTAGATTGTGTGTCTGGTGCATTTCTGAACACCCTTTTATCAATGGAAATAGCTATCAAGTATGTTTTATAAGTTCAAAATTGTGACCTTGGGACACGGACTGAAATAAAAAAATTCAATAATTTAAGTTAATTAGCCTCATTACATGGTGAACACTGTTCAAGGAACTGAGAAGAATGCAGAGAAATGGGAATAGACATCTGCCCTTCAGAATATTAAAATCCTGAGGAAATAGGCAAAAAATTCCAAAATGGGCAAACTGTAAAATTTTGCAATACTGCTGTGGATTTGGGATGAGGTAATGAATATTGTTGAAATTACAATGATATAAGAAGTAATGGCTCATTCCTAATAGTGTGGAAGACATTTGTAGGAAGTATTCAATTTGGAAGTAGTTCCTTTCCTGCCAAAAAGCATAAATATACACAAAGTTTCTCAGCAGACTTGTAGATATACATAAAAGACTACATAGGAAGAGAATGTGCCTTACTTAATACTTGCGTTGTCACAGGTACATGTGTAAAAGGTTACCCAGTGGAAATTTGTATTCCAGGTTTTGTTTTATTGAACATTTCATTTATTTATTTTTATATTCCTCAGTTTGTTTGTTTATTGTAAGCGTCGGTGACATTACTTAAAATTCACAGCCTGCTTTTTTGGTCTTCAGAATTAGATTTTTAATTTTACTTTGGAGGAAAAATCCCTTTGTTGTGGGAAGAGCCCTTAGAATAATCCATGTAATTTGGGGGACGAAAAGTAAGACTTTGTCCTTTGTCTTACAGTGGAAATGGGAAAATTTCCTTGATAATCACCTCAGCTACTTTAGAGGATTCCTGAGGCAGATCTTAGAGGATTCTGGAAGCAGAAGGAGCTTCACACTAACCTGCCTCCATAGCCGGTTATGGCTGTGAAACCAGACTCAGAATCATCCCCAGCACACAGGGAATTCATAGGGTCAGTATTTGCAGGTAATGATTTTATTGGCACAGTTGAGCCTTCCTTTCATGGAGAAGCCATGAGAAACATTGATTGTTGCACCAGAGTAAGCAAAATTTATGGAATCTTGGAATGGTTTAGAATGGGAATCCCTATAGTATTAAATACTACATTAATAATAATTAAAAATTTATTGTAATTCTAATAATAAAGGAGATAAAATCTTATTCTGTACTAAGAAAAAACAGAGAAAACAAACATACTGGTGACATTTTAACATGTGTCTGAGTTGGTTGCAAATAAAAATAGAATAAAGCAAATGTTGTAACATGTTAAAATTTGTGCATTCTGAGCGAGGGTATATGGGAATTTTATATTCTTCCTGAAATTTCTTTCTAAGCCTGAAATTATGTGAAAATAAAGTAAAAGATAAAAAGGAGAAAACAATCTGGAACATGATATAATAGCAGTAACTATTATCTATATAATGTTTGTCTAAAGAGAGCTTGCCTTCTGAATACTTTGCATACATATATATGTTTAATATTCATGACAATACTACAATATAAAACAAAACAAAACAAATTGGCACCAAAGAGAATGTAAGGTCTGTCTGTTGACTGTTTGTCTTTCCCACTGACTGTCCCATTCCTGTTAGCCAGTCCTACTTGTTACAGATGAAAAGGTCAAAAGGAAGATTAAGAAATAAAAGAGGCTAGATTCATGAGCAAAAATTCATTGCCTTTAAATAAATTAAGCTTATTTCCTCCTGTGACTGGCTCAGAAACATCACCTTTAATTAGGAAGAACAGCATTGTGTTCAGCTGAGAGAAGTTGGCCCTGTATTTGTACTTCCTATTCTCCCTCAGCTGCATAATTTAAGTTTGCAGATTTATTCAAAGTTTAGTCTTTGTCAAAGTCAGGGTTTTGTTTAAGTTAGAAGGATAAATAATCAGATGTTGACAGAAATGAGCAATGCTCCCTTCAAAAATCTAATCTTTCTGGCCTTTGCTAAAGAAACATCAGGGGAAATTGATGACCATAAAGATTTATATTTATTAATCTAAGGGGATTTTTTTCTAGCTCTGAAATGATAATAGTTATTTGAGTTATGGCTGAATAATGAAGACTATTGAATCAGGGAGTCCCCTTGTAGTTAACACTCACTAATCATTTTTATAATTAAAAATTTATTTCTCAACTCACTCTGTTTTTCATATTTGAAGAATACCCATCAGGATAAAACTTTGCAGATACCCAATATAAGAAAATTATTTGTAAGCAACAATTGAGAAAGGGGAAAGTCCAATCAACCAAACATTATCACATTCATCATATATAGATAGAAATATTTGTTTCATATAGAAAGAATTTTTATTCTAATTATATGGAACATAATGATAAACTTATTTGTATACTTAGAATCATTTTACTTCTACTTACATAAATTGTATGTGCTCATAGAAAAAATAAATCCCAGTGCAAAATACTATGAAGTAAAAACGCCCTACATCTCATCTCCCAATGATAACCAAGCTTAATGTCTCAGTGACAAACTTACAGATATTTCCTCAGGTATATACTAAGAAATAAATCTTGTTCACACAAACACCCACAAAATTTACATATTATTATACTATTGTGGAAATGACTAAAGACCACCCAAATGACAACAAACAGAGGCTATGTACTCAGAGTTTGCTATTACAGGGGATCAGCCACCATCACTTGCATTTGGCAGAGACTTGAGAGAAGGCAGAAGAGTATGAAATTTTGTACTGGGGAAAAAAAAAAAGCTTTAGGTGTACTGTGAATATTATCAGGGTTGGGAAGAGAAAGAAGGGCTAACTACAAGCATACTTTGTGATTGGTTAGTGGAATGTTTTTGACTTTCTCTGGATGGTTCTGAGCTAGAAGCAGAGGTTAAAAATATAAAGAAAGGTAATTTTATAAAAAGGACACTTGCATTCAAATGTTCACAGCAGCACAAGTCACAATAGCAAAAGACATGGAACCAACCCAAGTGCCCACCAATACATGAATGGATACAATATGGTTTATGGGGTACTATTTAATCATAAAAATGGCGATCTACTACCTTTTATGACAACCTGAATGGGACTGGAGACCATTCTTCCAAGTCAAACATCACAAGAATGAGGAAATAAACACTTTTACTCAATACCAACTTGGAACTAATACAACATGTAAGTGCAAATATAGAAGAAAATATCAATGAATATCAAGCTGGGGGAAGGAGGAGATGGATAAATTCATGCCTATTGGTATAGTGCACCCCAGTGGGTGAGAGGCACACTTCTAACTTTGACTCAGTCTGTACCAGAACAAAGTATATAAACAAAATGTATGCCCCTTAATATTCTGAAGTTTTTTAATAATTAAGTAAACAAATTGAGAGAGAATCTGGTAGTCATTGATTAAACTGTCACTGTTCCAAACTATTTGCTGTAAAAGTTGTGGTCTGTCTTCCAGGCTAGTTACTTATAAGTGGTGGGTCAGAATTTTATTGTCACAAACTATATGGGCTGACCATTGTCCATTTGTATATACAGGCTCTTACTATCCCTGATTTGGATATAACTTACATTTTTGCCTTTATTTTTTATTTTTATTTTTTTTTTGTGGAGACAGAGTCTCACTTTATGGCCCTCGGTAGAGTGCCGTGGCCTCACACAGCTCACAGCAACCTCCAACTCCTGGGCTTAAGTGATTCTCTTGCCTCAGCCTCCCGAGTAGCTGGGACTACAGGCGCCCGCCACAACGCCCGGCTATTTCATTTTTGCCTTTAATAATAGGTTCAATTAACAGTTACCATGACATTATTTTAATGGCTATTTTATATATGTGCCATACTCTTACTGTCTTATGGATGTGCTGTAATAGAATATTAATCCCCTTTTAATGTCATTTGAAAGATTTCAAATCTGAAGTTTAGCAATGACAAAATAAAATTTCATAGTTAGATATACATCTTGAAAGTGACTACATAATGCTAACACTTAACTTCCAAAGTGAATGGAGGTCACACATTAATAATATAGTCATTTTTAAACATTGCTAACACTACAGTCAGTAAAGTTTTACTTACCTATGAGGGTGAACATCTTTTCATTTTCTTATAGACAGTGTATAAATTTTTTTATCTTAATTGCTAGCTCTTATCTTGTGCCTGTATTTCACTGTTATAATATGTTTTCCTCTTGATTTATGAGTTCTTTTTTATGTTAAGAAGTGCATTATTTAATTTTTAAACGGTGTTGTGCTTTATTTTTGCTATGTGAAGTGTTTACTTTTAATTTTATTTGCTAACATTTACTTTTAATGTTTACTAAGATTTTACACCTATATGTTAAAAATTATGGCCAGATGGTGCTATTGACTTTAGAGATGAAAACCATTAGCTCCAAAGAGCTCACCTATATTTGTTTGTTATGATTAGAAAATAAATAAGAAAAAAGAAAGGAAGAAAGAAAGAAGGAAGGAAGGAAGGAAGGGAGGGAGGGAGGGAGAGAGAGAGGCAGGGAGGGAGGGAGGGAGGGAAGGAGGGAGGGAAGAAGAATAGAATAGAAAGGAAGAGAAGGGAAGGGAAAATTTTCCAGATTCCTCCATAAGACCTAACCAAATATTTTTTACTTTTATTTTAATAAGTATCCTAATAGTGCTCTATCACCTACTTATACAAATTATACATTCTTCTATACACTCAACTTTGGCAATTTTTTTCTGTTTAATTTATAATCTATAATGTAAAAGGATGTAAACTAGCTGAGCAGTGACCCTTCAGACTTTTCTCTGCTATCACTGAGAACTTAATTAATAGCTATGTTACTTCTCCAAGAATGGGCAGTTTAACAGCCCCTATTAAAGAGCTCGGAGTGATCAGAAGCAGAGGTTCTTCCTCTCATAGGGAAATCTCCACCAGAGCTTTTGAGTGTCATTTTTTTTTCCACAATGGACTCCCTTTGAAAATCTCTTTAATCTAGTGACTATTCCTATATGTCTCAGAAGTTCTCCACAATTACCATAAATTGGAATTACCTATGACATGCATAAAAATTTTCTTGATCTCCTCATTCTAAATCAGAAATTCTGATTTAATCAGTCTGAGGTGGAACCAGCATCAGTATTTTTTAAAAAACTCTCCAGGTAATTCAAATGTGCCTCTAGAGTTAAGGATCACATCTTATGTGAATTTATCTTTCCCTACCACTTATCAATTAGCTCTGTGTGTGTGTGTGTATGTTGTAAAATTTATCTTCAAATAGATATGTCAATTATAATATTATTACACATGAATTAGCTTGTTAAGTAAGTCTATTTTTTAAAATATTATCTGATAAGTAATTTCAGAAATAAAATGAGAATAAATTATAATAAGTAAGCCATCTTTCTTCCATCTTAAGATCAGATCATTGGACCTGAATAACAACACTCATAGAGTCAGAAAGATTCACAATTATTACACGTATATAAAAGATTATCTAATTGTATTTTCTAATTTATATAATGCACATATATTTTATGTATCTATATATATAAAACTCTTTCATTTATATAAAATGAATACACTGAGGATGCAAAAAAAATGTACACACATTTTTTAAGAGATGTCATCTAGGTATGTAGTATTACTTTCAAAGTTGAATTGAAGGTGCCATTACTGGCCAAGTGTATCTACACATGCTATGCACATCCGTATTACCTGCAATTCATATACTTTTGGGGAATGATTGATTTTATTTCCAACAAGATCTCTTAAAATTTGTATTCATTTTTTTGCATCCTCTGTATATATGAGTAAATTAAGAAAACTAAGACCCAGAAAAATCAAGTGATTATCACAGTGCTATCCAGCCTTTAAGTGTTAGATTTAGTCCTGTAACATTCATGTGCCCTTCTATTAATTTTAAATGTACTGTAAGAAATTTCTCTTAAATTTAGCAACTGAAACACACACACATATGCGCAGACAGACACCACATCCATGTATAATCTCACTTAGTTTCTTTAGGCCATGAATTTAAGAGTGATATAGCTAGTTATTGCTGACTCACCACATTTTACTTTTTATTATTATTTTTTAACAGAGACAGAGTCTCACTTTATGACCCTCAGTAGAGTGCTATGCAGCTCACAGAAACCTCCAACTCCTGGGCTTAAGCGATTCTCTTGCCTCAGCCTCCCGAGTAGCTGGGACTACAGGCACCCGCCGCAACCCAGGCTATTTTGTTGTTGTTGCAATTTGGCCAGGGCAGGGTTTGAACCCGCCACCCTCGGTATATGGGGCTGGCACCCTACCCACTGAGCCACAGATGCTGCCCGACTCCCTGCATATTAAAGGTAGCAATCAAGACACTGATGAGGGTTTCAGTCAACAGAAGGCATGTCTGGGACTGAAGGATCTGCCTCCAAGATGGCTCACTCACGTAGCACAATGTGAACATCTCAGTTTCTCATCTTCTCTCCTCATGGGAAGGGAATGCATGAGTGCCTTACTACCACCAAGTAAGAATCCACTGGAGAACATCTTAGAAGCTGCCTACCACAAGTATCTTGGCACTTCATCCCTATATCATAGCTCATATGTAAATGAAAAATTGTACATCTTTGGATGCTCTTTAAAATTCATTTAAGTTTTTACCACAAATAACATGACAGTCATGTCTTTTTATCCCCTGATGTTTTATGGCATTATTTAATAATGTGTCATCTAGGAACAAGTTGAGAAAATCGAGCTTTAAAAGATATTCTAATAATTTGTGATGATTTAATTAAATCTCATTTGACGCTTTTGACATTCACCTTAAAAAGACATACTTTTTCAGTAATCTAAGAAATCATATCTTTTCTGTTTTAAAAGCATTAAAAAATGTTAATTTCTTCTGATGAGCTATATAATCCTTTCTGTGCACTGTATTTTTTTTTTCTCAATGATCATGATATATGATCTACATTAGCCCATCACCTACATCCTAGGGGTTAATCAGTTCATATATCAAATTCAACAATAGAGCAAGATATGTATTAGCAGTGTTTTTATTCTTTAATGTTAGAGAGAATGTAAACATTTTCAAATATTGGCTAGAAAAATAATATAACAAGGTTATATTGATATAAATGAAAGAAATTTTTTATTTTTCAAAAAATCAGAGGTATTTAAAATCAATCCTTAAATAATATACAATATGCAATAACCTTTCAAAAAGGTAAAATTTATATTTATTGATAGAATGAGTCATTTCTCATATCCTTTGACAGTAAAACTATATGCTGGGTCTGAAAAATAAAAGAAATTTTACTATGTGAACTTCTGATTGCCTATATAATCATTAAGACTACATTGAAATAGGACGTCAGCAACCACGCTTGCAATTTTTAACGAGTATTAAACCACTCAAGTGATTATAAACTAATGGTAATAAACAGTGATGTTATTACTTACAAAGAAAGCCAGAAGTAAGAAATCTCCAGTCCTTGGGCCAAAATCTATCCCCTGATGAGTTTATTAAGAAATGCTACTGGGTAATATTTTTACATGATACTAAAATAAAATGTGGCTTTCAGTGGCTTCAAAGGCAAAATTTTTAAAGACTCCAAGGTAGGTATGTCATTACAAGAAAAAGTGGTGCATATGTGTATTTGCCAGACATGTCTCAATGCATTTTTGTCTGGAGTTTTGAACCTCTATTAATTGAATACTTTTTTTTCTTTTGAGACAGTCTAACTTAGATGTCCATGGTAGAGTACTGTGGCATCATAGCTCACAGCAACCACAAATTCTTGAGCTCAAGAGATCCTCTTATCTCAGTCTCCCAAGTAGCTGGGACTATAGGTGCCCACCACAATGCATGGCTGTTTTTTGGGGTTTTTTCTTGGCAAGTCTTCAAAGACCTGGTGTGCAGGAACTGGCACCTGCACTGGGAGACGTCTAAGACAAGGTAGGATAGATACCGGATGCCCACCATTTGGGTGGAAGCTGGGGTCCGATCAACCCCTGGGGCGATAGATTGCTGGCAGGTCTTATGAGAGGCGTATAAGAGTGAGTGGATGTGCTGTGACTGGGATGAACTATGAGGGTGGAGTTCATCCACTCCCTCCCCTCCCAGGGCCTAAAGGCATGTTTATTCCACCTCCTTTCACTAAGTGGCAGTTCCCGTGGCAAATCAAGGATGCCCAGGTTAGGAAAAGGATTGAAATTGTGTGCGTGTGAGTACTTGGAGACTGACAGAGATGGGTAACAATAGGTGGGGTTTACCGCCCCTCTTTCACAGGGCAAAATGTGTTATTGTGTAGCAGGAAACCAACGCAAACAGAAGACTCCAGGTACCATGCATGGCTGTTTTTAAAGACAGCATCTCGCTCTTGCTCAGGCTGGTATCAAACCCCTGAGCTCAAGCAGTCCACCCACCTCGGCCTCCCAGAGTGCTAGGATTACAGGCCTAAGCCACCATGTCTGGCCCTTAATTGAACACTTTTAAGTATTAATTAATGGCATACTTCATTTTAAAAACTGTCTAAGATAGGTGAGTTGTTCTACATTCATACGTATGGTTTGTGTACGTGCATGTCGAGGAAGACATTCATCACGTCTTTAATGGATATGTCTCTACTCTTATCTCCATTTCTCTGTGCCTGTGTCTCCTTGAGTTAAACAATTTATTTTTATTCATCAGTAAACTTATACCTCATCTCATTCCAAAAAGGATTCAGGGCAGGTGTATTGGCCTATATTCACAGTTGACTTTATAGCCTGTGTGTCTCCAACTCTGCACCTCTGCCTTTACCTTTTTCTTTCCACATTTCAAGACACTAATAACCCTACACTTAATCGTTGTTTTTTATGTGTTTGTTTGTTTGTTTGTTTTTTGTAATTCTCTTCATTAAAAATATGATCTCATTATTCATCATAGATGAGTTGCCCATATAGTCTTATCATTAGTTTTTCCACCTGTTTCCAAAAATTTGACTATCCTTTTAATGACTGATGGTTACATTAGTACCCCCACTGGATCTCAAATATATCACAACTAAGCTTTGTAGAAGTAGGGTTCTTAAACTTCAGATTACAGCCTCTGTCCCCAAGGTATGTGAAGATCTATTGCTGAAGTTGCAGTAAGTCTATTCCTAGAGCAAACCTGTCAAAAGTAGTGGCTGTTTATGAGTCATGTCCTTGCACATTTCCATTTAATGAGTACAAGAAAATATGGGCAGTCATCACAAGTACTGGCTGTTTTTCTTTTGCTTTTCTTAAATATGGTACCTGAAGTTAGTGCTAATTGAAGTGGTAATTTAATCCAGAAATTAAGGATTATTTTTAAGGTCTTATTCAACCCTGAGATCTAAATATTCTATAAATATTGAAATGTGAATTAAATTTTCTGATCATATTTTAAAAAGAATTAGATGAGAGAGATCCTTAAAATTTACTTGTTTGTGCTATGAAAATCTCTGAAGCATATGGAGGGATCACTTCTCAAGCTTTTGGCTAAGATCAAGTGAAAACATGTAAAGAAAGAGTGGCTAATATTGCTAAAGACATTGGCCTCCTTCTCCTGCTGGATTGCTTTTGTTTATGGGTAGCATTATGAGGCACATGAAAGACAGCATTAAATACTTTGGCATTTCTTTTATGGAGAAGTGGGTTCTAAATTTCCTCTCAATCTGACTTGGCCTCAGTGTCTGGCTTAACTGATAGAATGCAGTGGGAATTAAAACATGAAATTTTTAACCCAGTTATAACCTAAAAATATAGGGAAGGAGAAGAGGGAGGGAAGGGAGGGGGGAGGATGGGCAGAGGGAGGGTGATTGGTGGGATTACACCTGCAGTGCATTTTACAAGGGTACACGTGAAACTTAGTAAATGTAGAGTGTGAATATCTTAACACAATAACTAAAAAAATGCCAGGAAGGCTATTTTAACCAGTGTGATGAAAATGTGTCAAACGGTCTATAAAGCCAGTGTATGGTGCCCCATGATCACATTAATGTACACAGCTATGATTTAATAATAATAAAAAAATAAAAAAACATGAAATTTTTAAGGCTAAAATATAAACAATGTTTCTATTTCCTGCTGGATTTTTTGGAACATTCTCCCTAAAATTTTGAGTTACCATGTAAAATGTTAGATTATCCAAAAACCACTGTGCTGAAGATGCCATATGAAGGGTATTCTGGAAAACCATCCTAGCTGAGCCCTTCTTTCGAGCTTCCCTACCATAGCACCAGATACATACATTAAGCCATAGTGTGCCCTTCGGTCTAGCCTATCTGCCAGGTTAATACTAAGGACTGATCTCCATATATTGGTACACAGAGAACAGAAGAATGATAGATTTCAATCCTAAGTGTTCACCTAATATAATGCATACTTATCAATTTTTTAATATCAACTTCTATAAAAGAATGCCTTGCATGTACTGGTATTTTAAGAGCTACATTTAACCTAACAACTTCTCTACTAGTGTATTTTTTTTATGATCAATATTTGTTACTTTAAACCTGTATTTTAACTGTATTCTTCCTGCAGGCAGAATGGAGACCAAAGGAAATCACCCCTACAAAAAGGAGAAAATAAAAAAATAAGCTGAGTGAGGCAGAACAAAGGAAAGTTGGCTAGTTTACCTTTAAACCAGCCACTGCTAAATTTCTTATCTGAGCAAATTTCATTCTTTTCCTAGAACTCTGGCCTATTGAGGATACAGCTTACAAACATCCTAGCTGGGTCTGTGAACACTCTGAGGAAAAATGGCCATAGAAGAGGCTGTGGCAAGACCTAGACAGATACATTCATGAGGCCATTTCCTGCCCAGTAAATAGACAAAGCAAATACCAATTGTGGAGATTCGTATCTGGCTGGGGCAGAGATCAAGGAAACAGCTCAAGCCCTGAAATATGGGCAGGAGGGTGTATATCCCTTATCACAGAGGAAGAACCTCCGTGGTGGTGATGAGGGGACAATTCCTCTCTTCCACTGATTCTTCAGAGGGGATTGACACCAGTGGCGTTTTGCTCCACAGGGAACTAGTAGAGTTTAACACCTCGCTAGGAATCTGGATGTGTGACTTCAGACAGGAGGCTGTCCCCATACAAGACTCAGATTCCAGATTTCTCAAGACTGTTCAGACCCTAAAGTTCATGACTATAGAAACAATAGGAGCTGATCTGCTCACACAGAGAAACTGCTGGTGCCCTTGTTCCCTTCCTCAGCTTACCCTTTGGGCTAATGAGCAAATAGCCTCCAATAAAAACTGAGTGGAAATGACACTTGGGTCCATTGCTAGAACCCCATGAACAGGCAGTGGTCCCCTGAGTTCCCACCTTTGAAAATTCTTTTTTTTTTTTTTCTTTTTTTGCTTTGTTTTCATTTTATTTCGGTAACTAGTTAAACTTTTTACTATGTTTATTTGCCATTTGTATTTCTTTTATGAATTGTCTGCTTTTATGTTTTCCCATTTCTTTGGGGGGACTTTCCTATTTTTCAGTTTCTTTGCTTTAGAGTTAAGCACTCATAAAATTCATGCTTCATGAATTGCAAATATTTTTAACAACTTCTTTGAGATATAGATTATATGCCAAATAATTCAGCCACCTAAATTTTGCAATTCAACAGATTTAGTCTTTTTTTTTTATTGTTAAATCATAGCTGTGTACATTAGTGCAATCAAGGGGTACAATGTGCTGGTTTCATATACAATCTGAAATATTCTCATGAAACCGTTCAATGTAGCCTTCATGGCATTTTCTTAGTTATTGTATGTAGACATTTGTATTCTGCCTTTAGTAAGTTTTGCCTGTACCCATTCTAAATGCACCATAGGTGTGGCCCCACCCATCACCTGCCTCCACCCCAACCTCCCCCCTCCCTTCCCCTTCCTTGGCCCTTTCCTCATAGTCTTGTGCTATAGTTGGGTTATAGCCTTCATGTGAAAGCTATAATTTAGCTTCATAGTAGGGCTGAGTACATTGGATACTTTTTGTTCTATTCCTGAGATACTTTGCTAAGAAGAATATGTTCCAGCTCCATCCATGTAAGCATGAAAGAGGTAAAGTCTCCATCTTTCTTCAAGGCTGCATAATATTCCATGGTATACATGTACCACAATTTGTTAATCCATTTGTGGGTCGATGGGCACTTGGGCTTCTTCTATGACTTAGCGATTATGAATTGGGCTGCAATAAACATTCTGGTACAGATGTCTTTGTTATATTGTGATTTTTGGTCTTCTGGGTATAAACCTAGTAAAGGAATTATAGGATCAAATGGCAGGTCTATTTTTAGGTCTCTAAGTATTCTCCAAACGTCCTTCCAGAAGGAACGTATAAGTGTGCATTCCCACCAGCAGTGTAGAAGTGTGCCCTCTCTTGTCTGTTTCTTTCTGGCCATTTCTAACTTTATATTTCTTCAGTCGGTTGCCACCAGTTCCACAGGTCTTAACGGACTCTGCCCCCAGGGTGGGACCCTGGCACCTCCTCTTCATCAAATAAAAATTCTGCATTTTGGAAGCAATTTTTGAAAAAAGATAATTTTACTGTACTGAGTTTCATAAAGGTAGACAACAAATATTAGTTTATCAATTGACTGAACCTTTAGCTTAGTGATCTTCTTAAGTAAATCTTTATTTTCTCTTGTCTCTGTTTCAGGCACAGAACAAAAAGATTATTGTGGTGATTGAGAGCAAGAAAGTTCTGCTTTGCCATGATTCACTATCAGAGTTTACTCTCTGTGACTAAAACAATAGATAATTTCAAGAAAGTTAATTCCCCAGAGGTTACTTTTAGAACATGGTACATAATTTTTTTTTTAATTTCATAGCATTAAGGGGCACAACCAATGTTTTTGGTTACACTGATTGCTTTTGTTATGCTTGAGTCACAGCTATAAATTGATTGTTTTAACAACTAACAAAAGGAGGAAAAATAGCTGGAACTTACAGTACTGTCAGTGCCATGCAGTGAATCTCTGCATCAAGTAAACACTAATGGAAAATGCATGCATTTCTCCAGGAATTGACATACTTTATTGTGGAAAAAATTACTTCCCCTTCAGGGCCTCAGATGCTCAGACCACAGGAATAGATGTTTCCAGGGTGTGCCATTGACAGTTCATACTTCATGGAGTTGTGCTCCAGAGAGAGACATTCACATAAACATTTAATGGTGCCCCTTTGATTTGTGCAAACCAGAAGCATTTCCTCCCCCAGATTCGTTCTCCCATTTGTCCCATGTCAGCTCTCTGTCCCTCTTCTGCCTGCTCCTTCTTATAACCTGTGACTTAAGCTAGTAACACTTAACGTGTGCTCAGAAAGATTCCTCTCATTCCCTATTCTGCCTGGCCCCTACTTTTTTGGAGTAGATTGGAAGAGTTTTCTTATCAGAATCACTGATAAGAAAAACTGAGACAATGTTCTGGGAAATGTACTTTACAGTGTAAAACATTCCAGCTAACATTTACTTAGTTCAGGGTGAGGGTAGGAGGTTTGGGGAATAACTAATTGGAGTTGAGCTGAGGAATTCATGACTTCCTCTTATCATCTCTGAAGTTTGTCCCCAACTGGAAATATTTACTCAAAAGGTTAAAAATATTAAGGTATTTTTTCCCTAGAGGAAAAGAAAGTAATGAAGACAACGTTTTCCATTTTATGAGCATCATTCAAATGCCACCAGAATGATACCATTGAATTTACCTGCACTTTTTGGCTGCTTTCCTATCTCATATTTGAGGTAAGCAAGAAAGATATGTCATCAGGGAACCCAGATATTAAACAAATAATAAATTAGAAGAATACGTCTAGCCACTACTGATGTTTGGCTCTTAGTAAACCAAAGTTCCAGTTGCATAATGTCAAAATAAAATCCTAGGAACAAGAAGATCTGTTTCAGAACCAGAAACATTTCACTAATAGCAGCTAGTTGACTGTCAAAGTCATAGGACTCTGAACCCTACTTGTAGGAGTATGAGAAGACAGGTAGCTGGGAGGTAAGCTTTCATACACACACTCACACACACGGAGTGTTAGCTCTAGGGTGGAGACATCCTGTGAAGAAACACCGGCTATATTTTTGAGGAGTTAGTTCTTTTCCTTAAATCACAAGTCATTGCTCAACATTGGGCCAAGTTTCCTCTCTCTGTTGTTCTGCCTCCACCTAAGGTAATGACTCACCTCAAGAAACACAAGCACCTGGGGTGCAGCTTCAGTGTGTTGACCACATCTCCAAGGGGAGTGAGCCCATACATTTAAGTGTCACATTACCCCACCCTCTCTCCTGGGGAGTAGTTTTGCTTACTTAAGAATAGGACAGACAGGAAAAATAAATGCACATGCTAATTTCTGTCACTGTAAATAATGCTAAAACCATAGCCTGCCTTTGCAGATCCCCATCATTAACTACTGGTGAGAACATATATGATCAGGTTTACTAATATAGTCTTTTTCCAGGCCCACTACCTCAGCCCTGTGAGCACAGCAGCCCTCCCTCTCTCTGAAATGACAAGCCCTAGGGTAAGCACCTGAGTTTCTGTATTTGATCTCCCTCTTTCACTAGTCTCCCTAGTTTTTATCTTCATTTGTTCCCAAACAAATAGACCTGTTATCTCATCTTCTTTTATAACTGATTGTTAATGCTACATTAAAAGAATGTAGCAGGCAAGAAACTCACAACCAATAAAAACTGTCCCTCTCTAGCTTATAGTTGACATGTTTTGCCCTAAAATTTCTTTCTCTCAATAGGGGAATCCCATGCTCAATGCTACATTTAGTTTTATCAACATAAAACTGAGTAATTCAAGGTGAGTGTTAAAAAGTCCAGTCTTATAGGAAGAGATGTATAGAATTGGTCACCTGTGGAATGTCTCCTGTCATTCAGTTACTGCTGACCTGGGTATCTGTAGTTTTCTCTATGTATTAGGTTGGTATGAGGGCCCTTGGTAAAATCACATGTTAAGCACTCAATCTCAATCATTATCACTTCACCATCTATTAGCTATCATTTTTAGATGGAAGTAGAAACATAACAGAAAATCAATGGTTCTTGCAAAGGGAAAACATAACATGTAGTGATGTGGGGACAGCTTGAGAGAGAAGCTGCCTGCTGTTATGGTCCCAGCTTGGAAAGCAACACTGTACAAAAAGAGGTGAGAAGACAGACTTAAGTATTTGGCAAGAGCAGGCACCCATCATAAAGTTTATAATCAAATAATTAATCTCTATGACATCATCTGCAAATCTGCTTTTCTTGCATTGCTCAATCTATTAATGTTCCATTTCCTGAATTCAGTAACAAACTTGGCAATTGTGAGGTTTCTGCACCCTTCCTCAAGAGAATATCCCTATTTTTAAAGAGTTTTAATGTCAGGTAGTTATTCCTGCTACAAAGCTATGCTCACAGCGTTATTTCATTTCTCATTACTGTACTCTTTTTTACCCTATTAAATGCCTCTTCTCCTGCCTCAATGTTTATAGCCTCAAACACTTCTAGATAGTCATGGCTTTTCCAGAACTGCTCCACTCTGATCTAACACCTTTCAATCATTGAGTGGAAATCACCTTTTCTGTCCATTGATTTTTAATGGATTTAGAAAAATGTGAACACATGTATGACACAAAAATGAAGGAAATCATCTGACATACCCAATTGGCCCCACATCTGTCTCTCAGTCTAATCTCTCTCAGCTTCTGGTAAAGCTAGGAAGGAATTCATAGCCAAGTGGTGATTTTAGTTCTTCCAAGCAATGAATTAAGATTTTATTTTCATCAGTCAACTCTAAAAATTGGAGGTATTGATATAAAAGTGAAGTGGTCACTCTTTGAAATACTATATATGTTGTCTTGCCAAGGAGCTCAGAGAGCTCTCCTTGCCAGTAGGGCAGCTGCAGTGTCAAAGTGACACCTCTCACATACCTTGGTCACAGCTGGGCCTCTCATGGAAACTGTCAAAGTAGCAAGTTGTCAACATAGTTCTAGAAGTTCCCTGCTGCTACCATGTGTCCTTCTGCTCTAGGATTTGTTTGTTTGTTTGTTTGTTTAGCACAATGACATTGTCAGCAATTCACATAACACCTGAGATAATAAACTTTCAAACATTCTACTCTTTCTTATTTTTTGTCATTAATATGACAAAAACCTAGTAGTCTAATATAAGAATCCTACATTAAACTTATTTGAAAGATAAAAATGGGTATGACTTCGGATCTGTTGGCTATTAACAATTGTGTGTGATGAATGAAGTCCTTCAAAGGAGATGGTCAGGAATGTCCTGTCCCTCACAGATTTACATAGGAACTGAACCAGGAGGGAAATCAGTGAATGGAGGCACACAGTAATTATGGCCATGCCACTGCAGGATGCAAGAAAGTGGCTGTGCCACTCAAAGTTAGTGGGAGCCCAGAACCATGCGCACTACCCCCAGCCCTGTTGCTGGATCCAGGTGTGTCACAAACCGGAGCTGCTTCCACAACCAGAACTCTCTAGCTAGAGCAGCCCCAGAGGAACTACACAGGGTCACTCCCTACAAAGATCCAGCAACAACAGAGTGATCCTGCTGGGGTCTAATCTGGGAGAGAAAGGATTTCTGAGATTGAAGACAAAGCTTTCGAATGCTCCCAAACCCTCAAAGAAGAAGAGAAATGGAGAGCAAAAACAGACCACTCTCTCTGAGAGCTCTCAGATAATTTGAAGAAAACCAATATTTGTCTTATAGGGATCCCCGAAAGTGACAAAGTGGTTTCACAAGGCACAGAGTCTCTTCTCCATGAGATTATGAAGGAGAACTTTCCAGACATGCCAAGAGATTCCAAAATTCAGATAGCAGTTTCAGAACTCCAGCATGACTCAACCCAAATAAGACATCCCCCAGACACATCATAATCAATTTCACTCAAGTTAATATGAAGGAGAAAATTCTGAAAGCTGCCAGACAAAAGAAAACCATTATCTACAAGGGGAAGAATATCAGAATAACGGCAGATCTCTCTGCTGAAAACTTTCAAGCTAGAAGAGGATGGTCATCGACTTTTAATCTCCTAAAACAAAATAACTTTCAACCCAGGATCCTGTACCCAGCTAAACTGAGCTTCATTTATGACAGAGAAATTAAATACTTCAACAACATTCACATGTTGAAGAAATTTGCCACAACTAAACCAGCTCTCCAGGACATGCTTAGACCTATCCTCCATAAAGACCAGTGTAATTCTCCACCACAAAAGTAAACCCACCCAAAAAATTTTTGATAAAATTCCAACTTCCACAGTTGCAAAAGGATTAAAAATGTCCACTGGTCTCTTGAAAGGCTTATCAATACTCTCAATTAATGTGAATGGTTTAAATTGTCCTCTAAAGAGGCATAGGTTGGCGGACTGGATACAAAAACTCAAGCCAGATATCTGCTGCATCCAAGAATCGCATCTTACATTAAAAGACAGATATGGACTCAAGGTGAAGGGATGGTCATCTATATTCCAGGCAAATGGAAAGCAGAAAAAAGCAGGCATTGCAATCCTGTTCGCAGACGCAATAGGCTTTAAAGCAACCAAAATAATTAAGGACAAGGATAGACACCTCACATTTGTTAAAGGTAATACTCAATATGATGAGATCTCAATTATTAATATCTATGCACCCAACCACAATGCTCCTCAATTTATAAGAGAAACTCTAACAGACATGAGCAACTCGATTTCCTCCACTTCCATAGTAGTTGGAGA
The DNA here is from genome assembly GCF_027406575.1 of Nycticebus coucang. Classification (NCBI taxonomy): domain Eukaryota; kingdom Metazoa; phylum Chordata; class Mammalia; order Primates; family Lorisidae; genus Nycticebus; species Nycticebus coucang. Next base: position 74,977,048 of record NC_069789.1, read on the forward strand.
TTTTAACAGCCCTTTAGCAGTCCTGGATAGATCCTCCAAAAAGAAGCTAAGCAAAGAAATTTTAGATTTAAACTCAACCATTCAACATCTGGACTTAACAGACATCTACAGAACATTTCATCCCAGCAAAACTGAATGCACATTCTTCTCATTAGCCCATGGAACATACTCCAAAATTGACCACATCCTAGGCCACAAATCTAACCTCAGCAAATTTTAAAAAATAGAAATTATTCCTTGCATCTTCTCAGACTATCATGGAATAAAAGTTGAACTAAATAACAACAGGAACCTGCATACCCATACAAAAACATGGAAGCTAAACAACCTTATGCTGGAGGATAGATGGGTTATAGACGAGATTAAGAAGGAAATCACCAAATTTTTGGAACAAAACAACAATCAAGACATGAATTACCAGAACCTCTGGGATACTGCAAAGGCAGTCCTAAGAGGGAAATTTATAGCACTGCAAGCCTTCCTCAAGAAAACGGAAAGAGAGGAAGTCAATAACTTAATGGAACATCTCCAACAACTGGAGAAAGAAGAGCACTTCGACCCCAAACACAGCAGAAGAAAAGAAATAACCAAAATCAGAGCAGAATTAAATGAAATTGAAAACAAAAGAATTATACAACAGATCAATAAATCCAAAAGCTGGTTTTCTGAAAAGACCAATAACACAGATAAACCTTTGGCCAACCTAACCAGGAAAAAAAGAGTAAAATCTCTAATTTCATCAATCAGAAATGGTAATGATGAAATAACAACAGACCCCTCAGAAATTCAAAAAATCCTTAACGAATACTACAAGAAACTCTACTCTCACAAACATGAAAATCTGAAAGAAATCAACCAATACCTGGAAGCACGCCACCTACCAAGACTAAGCCAGAACGAAGTGGAAATGATGAACAGGCCTATATCAAGTTCTGAAATAGCATCAACAATACAAAATCTCCCTAAAAAGAAAAGCCCAGGACCAGATGGCTTTACGTCAGAATTCTACCAAACATTTAAAGAAGAACTAGTACCTACACTACTAAACCTCTTCCAAAATATAGAAAAAGAAAGAATATTACCCGGCACATTCTACGAAGCAAACATCACCTTGATCCCCAAACCAGGGAAAGACCCAACGAGAAAAGAAAATTATAGACCAACATCACTAATCAATATAGATGCTAAAATATTCAATAAGATCCTAACAAACAGAATCCAACAATACGTCAAAAAAATTATACACCATGACCAAGTCGGATTTATCCCAGGGTCTCAAGGCTGGTTCAATATACGTAAATCTATAAATGTAATTCAACACATAAACAAACTTAAAAATAAAGACCATATGATTCTTTCAATTGATGCAGAAAAAGCTTTTGATAATATCCAGCATCCCTTCATGATCAGAGCACTTAAGAAAATTGGTATAGAAGCAACATTTCTTAAACTAATAGAGGCCATTTACAGCAAACCCACAGCCAATATCATACTGAATGGAGTTAAATTGAAATCATTTCCACTTAGATCAGGAACCAGGCAAGGTTGCCCATTGTCTCCATTGCTCTTTAACATTGTAATGGAAGTTTTAGCCATTGCAATTAGGGAAGAAAAGGCGATTAAGGGTATCCACATAGGGTCAGAAGAGATAAAACTCTCACTCTTCACAGATGATATGATCAAGGAATATAGCAATGTCTCAGGCTACAAAATCAACACCCATAAATCTGTAGCCTTTATATATACCAACAATAACCAAGCCGAACAAACAGTCAAGGACTCCATTCCTTTCACAGTAGTGCCAAAGAAGATGAAATACTTGGGAGTTTACCTAACAAAGGACGTGAAAGATGTCTACGAAGAGAACTATGAAACTTTAAGAAAAGAAATAGCCAAAGATGTTAACAGATGGAAAAACATAGCCTGCTCATGCCTGGGAAGAATCAACATTGTTAAAATGTCCATACTGCCCAAAGCAATATATAATTTTAATGCAATTCCTATTAAAGCTCCATTATCATACTTTAAAGATCTTGAAAAAATAATACTTCATTTTATATGCAATCAGAAAAAACCTCGAATAGCCAAAAACAAAGCAGGAGGAATCACGCTACCAGACCTGAGACTGTACTATAAATCCATAGTGATCAAAACAGCATGGTACTGGCACAAAAGCAGAGAAGTAGATGTCTGGAACAGAATAGAGAACCAAGAGATGGATCCAGCTACTTACCATTATTTGATCTTTGACAAGCCAATTAAAAACATTCAGTGGGGAAAAGATTCCCTATTTAACAAATGGTGCTGGGTAAACTGGCTGGCAACCTGTAGAAGATTGAAATTGGACCCACACCTTTCACCATTAACTAAAATAGACTCTCACTGGATAAAAGATTTAAACTTAAGACATGAAACTATAAAAATACTTGAAGAAAGTGCAGGGAAACTTCTTGAAGGAACCGGCCTGGGTGAATATTTTATGAGGAGGACTCCCCAGGCAATTGAAGCAGTATCAAAAATACACTACTGGGACCTGATCAAACTAAAAAGCTTCTGCACAGACAAGAACATAGTGAGTAAAGCAAGCAGACAGCCCTAAGAATGGGAGAAAATATTTGCAAGTTATACCTCCGATAAAGGTCTAATAACCAGAATCCACAGAGAACTCAAACATATTAACAAGAAAAGAACACGTGACCCCATCTCAGGGTGGGCAAGGGACTTGAAGAGAAATTTCTCTAAAGAAGACAGACGCATAATCTACAAACACATGAAAAAAAGCTTATCATCCTTAATCATCAGAGAAATGCAAATCAAAACTACTCTGAGATATCACCTAACCCCAGTAAGAGTAGCCCACATAACAAAATCCCAAAACCAGAAATGTTGGCGTGGATGTGGAGGAAAGGGCACACTTCTACACTGCTGTTGGGAATGCCCACTAATATGTTCCTTCTGGAAGGATGTTTGGAGAATACTTAGAGACCTAAAAATAGACCTGCCATTCGATCCTATAATTCCTTTACTAGGTTTATACCCAGAAGACCAAAAGTCACAATATAAAAAAGACATCTGTACCAGAATGTTTATTGCAGCCCAATTCATAATTGCTAAGTCATGGAAGAAGCCGAAGTGCCCATCGACCCACGAATGGACTAGCAAATTGTGGTACATGTATACCATGGAATATTATGCAGCCTTAAAGAAAGATGGAGACTTTACCTCTTTCATGTTTACATGGATGGAGCTGGAACATATTTTTCTTAGTGAAGTATCTCAGGAATGGAAGAAAAAGTATCCAATGTACTCAGCCCTACTATGAAGCTAAATTATAGCTTTCACATGAAGACTATAACCCTACTATAGCACAAGACTACAGGGAAAGGGCCAAGGAAGGGGAAGGGAGGGGGGAGGTTTTGGTGGAGGAAGGGTAATGAGTGGGGCCACATCTATGGTGCACCTTCGAATGGGTACAGGCGATTGCACTAATGTACACAGCTATGATTTAACAATAAAATAAATAAATAAATAAATAAAAGATTGTTTAATTTCCATGCCTTTGGGTGGGGTCAAACATTTTTGTTAGAGTTGAGTTCCACCTTTAGTGCCTTATGGTCTGAGAAGATACAAGGTAAAATTTTAATTCTTTTGATTCTGTTGATATTTGTTTTGTGTCCCAGGATATGATCAATTTTGGAGAATGTTCCATGGGGTGATGAGAAGAATGTATATTCTTTATCTTTGGGATGGAGTGTTCTATATGCGTCTATCAAGCACAGTTGTTCTAGGGTCTCATTTAAATCTCTTATATCTTTGTTTAATTTCTGTTTAGAGGATCTGTCCAGCTCTGTAAGAGGAGTCTTAAAGTCCCCTGTTATTATGGTATTATCAGATATCATATTGCTCAGACTGAGTAAGGTCTGTTTCAAGAATCTGGGAGCATTTAAATTGGGTGCATAAATATTTAGAATTGAAATGTCTTCTTGTTGTATTTTTCCCTTGACCAATATAAAGTGACCATCTTTGTCTTTTTTGACTTTAGTTGCTTTAAATCCACATGTATCTGAAAATAAGTTTGCAACTCCTCTTTTCTTTTGAATTCCATTTGCCTGAAAAATTGTGTTCCAACCCTTGACTCAGAGCTTTAATTTGTCTTATGAAGCCAGGTGTGTTTCTTGCAGATAGCAAATGGATGGCTTGTGTTTTTTAATCCAGTCATCCAATCTATGTCTCTTCAGTGGGGAATTCAAGCCATTAACATTTATTGAGATAATTGATAAGTGTGGTAGTATTCTATTCGTCTTATTTTGTGAGAGTCTATTGCTTAGTTTTATCTTTTGCATCAGTGTGGAGGTTTGGTTCTGTCCTTTAATTTCTGAGTTCTTACTTTGCTGCTGATCCATTGTGGTGGTCAGTGCGCAGAACAGGTTGAAATATTTCCTTTAGAGCTGGTCTTGTTGTGGCGAATTTCCTCAATGTTTGTATATCCGTAAATGATTTGATTTCTCTGTCAATCTTTAAGCTTAGCTTAGCAGGGTACAGAATTCTGGGCTGGAAATTGTTCTGTTTAAATAGATTAAAGTTAGATGACTATTGTCTTCTTGCTTGGAAATTTCATTAGAGAAGTCTGCGGTCAATCTGATGGATTTGCCCCTGTAGGTCAACTGGCACTTACTCCTGGCAGCTTGCAGAATCTTTTCTTTTGTCTTGACTTTGGACAGGTTCATCACAATGTGTCTTGGAGAAGCTCGGTTAGAGTTGAGGAGACCTGGGGTCCGATATCCCTCTGAAAGCAGTGTGTGAGAATCTTTGGTGATATTTGGGAAATTTTCTTTTATCATATTCTCTAGTATGGCTTCCATTCCTCTGGGGCATTCTTCTTCCCCTTCTGGGATTCCTATAACTCGTATGTTGGAACGCTTCATAAAGTCCCATAATTCTGACAGTGAACGTTCTGCTTTCTCTCTCTTCTTTTCTGCCTCTTTTACTATCTGAGTTATCTCAAGAACTTTGTCTTCTACCTCTGAAATTCTTTCTTCTGCATGGTCTAACCTGTTGCTGATACTTTCCATTGCATCTTTAAGTTCCCTAATTGACTGTTTCACTTCCTTCAGCTCTGCTATATCCTTTTTTATACTCTTCTTATTGTTCATCTCTTATTTGATTCTTTTTTTTTTATTTCCTTTTGGTTATTTTCCACTTTATTAGCAGTTTCCTTCATTGTGTCCATCATTTCTTTCATTGTTTTCAACATGTGTATTCTAAATTCCCTTTCTGTCATTCCTAACATTTCTGTATAGGTGGAATCCTTTGCCTTAGCTACCTCATGGTCCCTTGGCAGGGTTGTTATGGACTTGTTCTTCATGTTGCCTGGAGTTTTCTGCTGATTCTTCCTCATGAGTGATTTCTTGTATCTGTTTCCTTGCCCTAATTTTCCTTTCACTTCCTCTTGCTCTTTAAGTTCTCGTGCCTGTGGAATAAAGGTTACAGGACCAGAAGGGTGAGAAGGTTGAAGAGCAAAAAAGGGATGAAAGAAAGGAGGACTGAGTGATAAGAAATACAAAGAAAAGTAGAGAAAGGAGAGGGGGTGGGTAAAAGGAATATTGACAAAAAGAAGAGAGGCACAGAAAGAGGGAGACAGAGCAATATAGGTGTACAGTAGGGTACTTTGACACAACCTTAAAAAAAACCCACCTTCTGGGGGTGCCCAGTTGGGTGGGTCCCTTGAGGCAGCAGCTCTTTGCTAACCTGATCAGACACAGTACCCCACCTCCACCAAGTAGAGAGGAAAGACAAAAATGCTATAAATCAAACCAAAACAAGCAAACAGAAAACTTTACGGGATAAAATTGGGTGAAAAACAAAATAATAGCAGTAGAAACACTAGCAAAAATGAAGTTCTAGTTATTGAAAAAGGCAGCAATGGGAAATTATAATTAAACTAGAAAAATTGAGAAAGAAAAAGGATCTGTATGGAAAAGGTTGAAATTAAAAAACAAAACAACATCAACAACATCAAAATAAATTTAAAAAAAACAAAACAAACAAACAAAAAAAACACAACCAAAAACAAAGCAGTATGTATATGTTATTGAATATTGTCTGGGCAACACGTGGTCTTCTGGGGTATGAGATGTTAATCACAGTTCTGATAGGACTGGATGCTGCTGATTTCTCAAACCCCAGCAGGTAGACACCCTAAATCTCTCTTCAGCCCACTTAAAAGGCACTTTGAACTTGTAAACTTGCTGAGCAGAAGCTTTCCCAGGAAAGTAGTTGTCGCTGGAATCACTGCTGAAGTGGCTATCCACTAACCCAGTGTGCCAAAACCAGTCTCACTCTGCCCTTGAGGGTTAGGGCTGCAAGGCAGCTCAGACCCCACCCTTAGGCTACTCGGTCACTGGGTTACCAGCTCCCACCCGATTGTAGCTCTGCGACCCTGAGGGCGGAGCTTGCCAGGGCAGATTGCTCACAATGGCTCCCTGTGACCCACAGCCAAACACTATTAGAGCCGTTTGGCTCAGCGGCTCAGACTGGGGCCCTAGACAAAGGCCAAAGTTCTCTGCACTCCCGCTCGGGCTCTCCCCAAGGCAGTTCAACTGAGTGCCAAGTCCAAAGACACCAAAACAGTTCACAGGTAAGGCCTTTCCTGTTTTCAGTCTCGCTGCTACTGAACTTACAGTTGCGGGCGGGTTTAGACGGATTGAACACACGCGACCACTTGCTGTTTTTCCACTGTTTTAGTCCTCCTCTTGGGGTCTCTCGCTGACTCCCTATATCCTCACAGGGGTGATGATAGGCAGATCCCACCAGCCAGAGATCCCTGGAGTCCTATCTCCCCAGACTCACAGTGCCCAGATGCAAGGAAGCTGTTACTCGGCCACCATCTTGGTCCGCCTCCCACTTATAGCAATTTTTTAACTAAAAAAGATTTTTTCCCCAGAAAACTTATCAATAAAACATTGTGTGATGAAACTTGTGCTATGCCACTTCTCCAATATTTTGATTCTGTAGATGCCACTTCTTCAATATTTTGATTTTGTAGGTCTAAACGTCATTCCATTCCATAGATTTTTAATGTCTCTTGTGGATAAAGTTATCCACCAAATAAGACTTAATGAAAAATAAACTCTTAAATTTGACAGCACGGGAAATAATTGTCTAATTGGTACCTAACTATTATATCTATAAAAAGTATCTTCTTATAAACACTTGTCTTGTTAATAAATTTCCTACTTAAAATTTGATTTAAATACATAAAAGTAAGGTGTTCCTGCTGAAAAATAATTTCTTAATGAGTGGCTAGGTCACACAATCTATTTGGCAGAGTTATTATAGTTATTACTAATAAAATTGGTCTGTCATGTAAATGTGGAGAAGCTGCAATGGGTCCAATACCAATTATACATTATCTCTAAATTACATATTGAAAGTTGGTGGAATTCTGCCAACATGTAATCAGACGGAATCATGAGATGGGCCATTTTCAGAGCTCAGTTGAATTCAACATCTTTTTAACTGTGTCTTCCAAGATTATAATTACATTTAACAATTGGTTTGATTGAAAGGCGAAAAAAAGCATACTTCCTTATTGACCACCACTTGGCATACTTGTCTGAGTGGTACTGCACATGATACAATCTATAACAAGGCCAATTATGAGGAGAGCAGCAGCACACATATTTTTAAAATTTTGATGCAAGTAATAAACAAAAGTTAAAGGGCCCTCTTTCTAGAATTCAATGCCATAGAATAGTTACATTTCTCCCTAGTTATCATGGTGGTTAGTGCATTAGTTGGCCTTAAGAGAATAGGCTGCTGAGTAGAACCAGGAGTTGAATTCTGAATCTGTTCCTTACAATCTCTGTGAAATTAAGCAAGAGGTTTAGCTACTATCGCTTCCTTACGTTTAAAAGAAGAAAGTTCGTTTAAAAGAAGAAAGTTTAGCTGGCTTTGTAGACTACAGGGGAGAAACCTATACCATACAATTCATACATGCAGGTACGTGTATATTTCTATGTCGATGTGTGAACGATTCTCCTGGTGTTGGGAGGTAGTTCTCCATTAGGGTTGTCACACTTTTAACATACCTCGTAATAGCTTTTACTCCAGACTATCTTTTTAAGAATATTTGAAAAGAAAAGAGGCTTGAAAAGTAGTGATAGTATTTCCCTCTGGGACAGAGGCAGATGTTTCTTGCCCCTATAACATAGTAGAGATATAGCCTCCCTTTGGGGTAAAGATTAGGCAGGTTTGCTATTGGCTTCCTTATAACATTGGGGATTTTCTAAGTTTGTTGTTCCTCAATGTGACACAAATTGTGTGCAGATCATCCACTCAGACCTGTTCAACTTCACTTCCTCCATGGATTTGGAGGGTAAGGTGGGTGGAGTCATGTGTGACATTATGCTTATGTTTTTTACTGTACTATGAGTAATAAATTGCTTTTTCTCTGATCCCCGAGTCTTGAGTATTCTTCCTGCATGTATGAGATTGGGCAGGATAAGATGTTAGGTTTGTAAGAAGGGTAACATTTCAGCTTCTTCAGGATACTTGACACCCAGGCACTTAACATAGAAAGGTCTTATTTCAGTCATTTTGAAACGTTATTAAAAAAAAAAGTACTAGCATATTAAAACAAAAAGATAGAATAGTTTCACTTTATATATAAATTTTATAATGCCATTGGAGAAGCAGTCTTTAAAATGCAACTGGCATGTGTATGCCCAAGTACTGCCCAACTTTTCTTATTTCCTTCTTATGTGCTTTCTTTCTTTGATTTAAATCAACATCACTAGAAAAAATTAGAGAGAAAACCCAAGTGTTTGGTTCAACCTAAAAACCAGGACTCTGGGTCATTAGGTATTGTAAAGGAAAAAACCTGGGGCTAACATCCAGTCATCATTTGCTCCATGGGCTAAATTGGCAAAAGGTGCAAATTGATCTTTAGCTATTTTGGTGGAAGAAAATATAGTGTTTGGGTGAGAGGGCAAGATGGCTGCCTAGAGACATTGCTTGCTGGAGTGTTCTGGAGGGAAGAAAGGGTTTTATAAAGATGATGGAGGAATGGGCACAGCTCAGGTATAGGTCAAAGGAAGAAGTGCCGGAACCTACCAAGGGAAACTGAAATACAATGAGGAATAAAGAAAAAGAAGAAAAAATATCACAAGGTTCAAACCCAGAGAGGCTCGGAGCCCAGTGAAGGGGTAAATGGGGACCTTGCTTCTTCTTCACACACACCTTCGTAATTATGGAGCTGCTATTTGTTTGGAAGCTTTCCCACACATATGAGCTGAAGCAGGGTTAAAGGAGCCTGGTGCCCACTCTTCCATTCAGACTCTTCCTCCTCCAACCATCCCCACCCACAGCAGCCAGGACAACTGATTGAGACTATTGGGAGTGGTTGTGTCTCATCAGATGTAGCAACCTCCAGTCTGAGGTTTCCACAGAGAGTGGGGCCCACACTTTCCCCCTCAAGGACCTGCTATGGATCCAGGTCAGCCTGGGAGTTCTCTGCATGCTGACACTCCCAGAGATGCATACCAGCCAGTCAGACACATAAGCCAGATCCATGCCCTCTGGTCTCAAGCAGGTTGCCAGAGGGGACAAGGGAGCCCACACAGGTAGAGCTGACAGGAGAGTACAGTGGGGTAGGAGCTGCAGCAATCTGCTAGATTGCCCATCAGCTCACAGGAAAGTCATGCTGTAAGACTTGGGCACATCCCCTACCATGAAAATCTCAGCCTGCAGTGCCAATGCTGCTGAGCATGGTGTTTTGGGGTGCCTGATTGCAAACAGACACTGGAGAGAACCTTTGGGGGCAGAAGGGTGTGGAGCTCATTCTGAGAGTCAGTTAGTGAATTGTCCCCTACCCCCAAAAAAGTCCTTCCAGCTTTGAGAGACTGCTTTGTCCTCTTCCTAGTGGCTTTTCCCTGGGTCCTGGGATACAATCTATGAGTCCTGCTGAGACTTTGCAAACCCTTCCAAACTCATCCACCCAGCCTCACTCCTCCACCCACCTCTGTTGTGGTGAAGAAAAATCAATTCCCTAGGAGCTACAGGGCCCATTGCACTTCCTGGTGCTCTCAAGTTCTTCTCCTAAAGGGCTAAAACCTATTATAGGTACAAAAGAATGCCTCTGCTATTGGCTTTTACCTACGATCGTTAGCCACTGACAAGGAGGACAACTGTGTAGCTCATTACAGCATCTACTGACCGATTCAAAAGCATGGCCAGTTCTTACAAGCATTACCCCCAACTCGGCAATTACCATACATTTTTAAGGAAAAAATAAGGATAAACATTATACATGGGTAGTAGTATTTCCATATCTATATAAATATTTTTAATTCTTTTATTTATGCTTATGCATTGAAAGCATAACTCTAGAAAGCAATAACAATATCTTTGTGCAAAATAATACCCCGGAATATGGTAATCACACCTTCTCTTTGCTATCCCCTTCCCAGCTGCTCCTTCACTAAACAGGCACCACAGCTGCAGTATCCTGCAACCCACCTGGCTGATCATACTGGACACTGCTGCCTCTGCCATCTTGGAAGTTGGCATACATACCCACTGATGGCAACAGGCAGTTAGCTTCAGGATCTTGTCAAAAGAAAGGGAGAGGCGGCACCTGTGGCTTAGTGAGTAGGGCGCTGGCCCCATATACCAAGGGGCCCTGGCCAAACTGTAACAAAAAAAATAGCCTGGCGTTGTGGTGGGCACCTGTAGTCCCTGCTACTCGGGAAACTGAGGCAAGAGAATCACCTAAGCCCAAGAGCTGGAGATTGCTGTGAGCTGTGACGCCATAGCACTCTACCAAGGGCAACAGAGTGAGACTCTGTCTCAAAAAAAAAAAAAATTGGCCATGCAGTGGCAACTCCTGCTTTCATGAGAGGTGTGAGGTCCAGAATCAGCCACTGTGGAGAAACTGGGAGTGAACCCAGGTGGCAGGTGAGAGTGGTCTAGACAACCTGAGTGCCCCATTCTCCCCTGATACCCCCTCTCAGGCCATCCTCACCCCTACATCCTCTCATTTCCTATTTCCACATGTGTCTGTTGGTGAGAATACGGCCATAACCACTCTGCTGAGAACCCCAGTAGGCTTATTTCCTGAGAAGCTGGTGTGAGTGGCCAGGGCTGTTCCTGCCTGCACTGGACTCCTGGCAGAAGATCCCTGCCCTTTCTGGGCTGCCTCATCTCTTGCAAAGCTGTCCTCATTCTGAAGCCCCCAAGATATTGCACTGAGAAGGAAGACCCTGAGCTGTAGCTTGGGATACTTGAGTTCTGAGACCCAATTCTACTAGTAGCCCATTGTGGTAAGGGCCTTAGTCCTTAAGAAATTTCTCTTTGCTAGGGCACCTGAAAAAAGGAGACAATACAATTGATATCACAGAAATAAAAAACATCATCCATGAATACTATGGAAATCTCTGTGCACATAAACTAGAAACAAAGGACATGGAAAAATACCTAAAAACACACAACCTACCAAGACTAACATAGGAAGAAATTAATTGCTGAATAGACCAATAATTTTAAAAATCCACAGTCATAAAAAATATTTCAATTAAAACAAAAATTCTTGGGCCACATGGATTTACACCCAAAGTCTATGAGACTTAAGAAGATAGGTGGGTACCCATGCTACAGAAATTATTTCATAACATAAATAAGAAGGGAATTGTCTCCAACTCATTCTATGAAACCAGTTTCACTTTGATGCCAAAGCCAGGAAAGAACACAACAGAGAACTGCAGACCAATATTCTTTATGAATATGGATGCAAAAATCCTCAACAAAATACTAGCAAACAAAATTAAGCAGCACATCAAAAAATAACCTGCCATGACCAAGTTGGCTTCATCCGAGGGATGAAAGGATGGTTCAACATACGAAAATCAATAAATGTGATTCACCACATAAACAGAAGCAAAAGCAAAGACCATATGATCACCTCAATAGATACAGAAAAAGCACTTGACAAAATTCAGCACTGTTTCATGATAAAAATCCTCAATAAACTAGGCATGGAAGGAACATATATTAAAATTATAAAACCCATATATACCAAACCCACAGCCAATATCATGTTGAATGGGGCAAAGTTGGAAACAGTCCCACTAAGAACAAGAACAAATCCCACTGGAACAAGACAAGACAAAGGTGCCCACTGCCACCACTTCTACTCAACATAGTGCTGAAAGTGCTGGCCAGAGCAATCAGACAAGAGAAGGAAATAATGGGTATCCAAATCAGGAAATAGGAGGTCAAACTATTGGTCTTTTACTAGCGACACAGTTTTGCATCTAAAAATCCCAAAGGCTTCACAAGGAGCCTTTGGGAATTGATAAATAAATTCAGTGAAGTCTTAGGATACAAAATCAGCGTACAAAAATTGGTAGCATTTTTATATACCATTAAGAGTCAAGCTGAGAGTCCAATCAAAGACTCAATGCCCTTCACATTAGCTACAAAGAAAATAAAATGCCTAGGAATATACTTAACCAAAGAGGTGAAAGCTCTCTGTAAGGAGAACTATGAAACACTAAATATAGAAATCACAGAGGATACCAACAAATGGAAAAATAGTACCATGCTCATGACATGGCAGAATCAACACAGTTAAAATGTCCACTTGACCAAAAGTAATTTGCAGATTAAATGCAATTCCCATTAAAATACCAATCACATACTTCACAGACTTACAAAAATTATTCTACACTTCATTTGGACAATGAAAGAGTCTGAATAGCCCCAGCAATTTTAAGTAATAGAGCAATCTGGAAGCATTGCATTACCAGCCTCAAACTATACTACAAAGCCATAGTAACAAAAACAGCATCATATTGGTACAAAAGTAGAGACATAAACTAATAGAACACAATAGAGAAACACTTACTTAAAACTAACTGATCTTTGAAAAAGCTGACAACAATGTGCACTGGGGAAGAGAACACCTATTTAATAAATGGTAAAGATGGGCAGTACCTGTGGCTCAAAGGAGTAGGGCACTGGCCCCATATGCCAGAGGTGGTGGGTTCAAACCCAGCCCAGCCAAAAACTGCAAAAAAATAATTTTTTTTTTTTTTTAAAATGGTAAAGGGAGAATTGCATAACTACATGCAGAAGAATAAAACAGATCCCTGTCTCTCACTAATCACAAAAATAAATTCAAAATGGATAAAAGACTTAAATGTAAGTCATGAAATCATAAGAATTCTAGAGAAAAATGTAGGAAAACTCTTCTAGATATCAGCCTCAGCAAAGAGATTATGAAGAAGGCCCAAAGGTAAATAAAGCAACAATAAAAATAAATGGAATTTCATTAAACTAAAAAACTTATTTGGGGGTGGTGCCTGTGGTTCAGTGGGTAAGACACTGGACCCATATTCTGAGGGTGGTGGGTTCAAACCCAGCCCCGGCCAAACTGAAACAAAAAATAGCCAGGCATTGTGTTGTGGTGGACACCTATAGTCCCAGCTACTTGGGAGGCTGAGGGAAGAGAATTGCCTAAGCCCAGGAGTTGGAGGTTGCTGTGAGCTGTGTGACGCCATAGCACTCTATGGAGGGTGATAAAGTGAGACTCTGTCTCTACAATAAATAAATAAATAACTTCTTCACAACTAAGAAAACAATCAACAGAGTAAATAGACAGTCTACAGAATGTTATATAATATTCACAAGCTATACATCCAATAAAAGGCTAATGTTCAGAACCCACAAAGAACTCAAGCAAATTAGGAAACAAACAACCCCATTAAAATGTGGGTGAAAGACGTGAACAGAAGTTTTTCAAGAAAGGATAGACAAATGGCCACTGAACATATGAAAAAATAATCTACATCTCTAATCTTCAGGGAAAAGCAAATTAAAACCACAATTATATATCACCCTACTCCTGTTAGAATGGCTTTCATTAAAAGTCCAAAAACAATAGATGCTGGCACAGATCTAGAGAGAAACACTTAGACACTGTTGGTGGTATTTCAAATTATTACAATCTCCATGGAGAACAGCATGGAGATTCCACAAAGAACTAAAAGTAGACCTACCATTTGATCCAGCAATCCCACTACTGGGTATCTACCCAAAGGAAAAGAAATCTTTCTGTCAACAAGACACTCAAATGTTTATTACAGCACAATTCGCAAAAGTAAATATGTGAAATCCACCCAAGTGTTCATCAATTCATGAGTGGATTAATAAAATGTGGTGTATCTATACCACAGAGTACTACTCGGCCATAAAAAAGGATGAATTAATGCCTTTTGCAAAAATGTTGATGGAACTAGAGATATTTTCCTAAGTATCTAAATAATGAAAAAACAAACACCACTTGTAGTCATTATTAAAGTGAAAGTAAGCAATGAGCGCACTTGTGCACAGAGGGAAGTCAAACTCAATGGAAATCAGGAGGGTGGGAGTGGAGGGAAGGGGGGAAAAGTCTACCTAATTTGTTCAATGAACACTATTCAGGTGACGGGCACTCCTATAGACATGATTTAAGCTTTACAAAAGTGATTCATGCAACCAAAACATTTGTATTCCCTTAATATTTTTAAATAATTAAAATATATTATGTTTTTGGTAGCCTTTTCTTTAAAGAAAGTCTCAGCAATAATTGCCACTTTAAAATATATAGATAAATAATAGCTGAAATATCTTAACTAAGTCCTTTTTTCAATTGCGAATACAACTCTTTAATTCCAAAATTACATATTAACCAATATCAGCACTATTGTTTTAAAATAAACTCAATGAAAAAAAAGTTCCACAAGTAATTTCTCTTTTCCTTCCTTTTTTCTCTTTTTAAAAACAACAAACAGCAGAATCCCCCTCTTTATTTCTCCAGGAAATTGGAGAATCTGTTTCATAGCCAAGAATAGAGATTCACGTAGAAGTACAGGAATTCTTTCATCAAAGTGTAAGTTATGCCTCTCTATTTTCCATTAAGGGATGCCCTTGCCATGAAATAGAACAGGATTTGGCTGTCCCATGACAAGTTATTAAAGGAATAGCAAGCCCACCCTGCTCCCTGTCACTATCCACCTAAAATACAAAACCGCCTCTTTAAGACCTGAATTCTTACCTACTGCTTTTCCCTCTATTAGAAATGTGATTACAAAACCAAAGATGAATGTGTGTAATTTTACAGATAGGTTTTGGAAGTTCAATGGGAAATGTAAAGCCTAAAATTTACTGCAGTGACTATCTTAATATTTTTTCCAAATTAAAGCTGAGAGAGCTCAAAAATTAAACTGTAAAAATAGAGGAACAAATCACAGAGACCAGCACGCGAGCCTTCTTCCCTCGGGGTCTCTCGGTTAGTTCGTAAAATCACATTTGTGTGCACACTCACTGTAGAGTCTCTGTAACAATAATCATTCAAATTTGATTTTACCTTTCTAAAGGACCTTTCCCTTTTTTAACTGGAGCAAAGAAAACAAAATGTTGAGATAAGAGAACAGGCCAACCCTCTAATGAAAGAGAACTGCCTTGAAAAACAAAAATATGACAAACAAACTTGCCTCACCGATAATCTCTTCAAATGACTATCTGAAATAATCACAAGCATCTCCTGCATTGTCTTTGCTAGTATTTGGCTTAGAAATGGACATTTTGATCAATCAGAATGAAAGGAAATCTCCAAGAATAGATTCCTTGTTCTTAAATAAACAAGAAAATAAACATTAAGAAAAGCTCTTTCTTCTGCATGGGAAAGTACTCATGTCTGCCTGCAATGCTGGGCACTGCTGAGGCATATTGACCTTGTGAGGGGGTCAGATCCAGGATCCAGGAATGGCAAAAAAGTGTGGAAGTCCTAGGGGATGAAGAGGGCTCAGGGCCCTGGGATGAGGACTAGGGTTAGGGCCCCTGTTTAAGGGATGGCTAGGGCCCAGCCACCTTGGGTGATGAACAGGGCTTAGGAAAGTGGGGTAAGGGCTAAGGTTAGAGCCCAGGTCTGGGGCCCCCTGAAGAAGAGGCTCAGGGCCCTGAGGTGATGGCTAGAAATAGGACCTGGGTCTAGGGCATGGCAAGGGTCCAGCAGCCCTGGGGGATGAAAACACTTGGGGCCCTGAGCTAAGGGCAGGGTTATGACCTGAGCCCAGGGGATAGCTAGAGTCCAGCAGCCCTGGGGTGTTGAAGAGAAATCAGGGCCCTGGAGTGAGGGCTGAGATTAGGCCCCAGGCCCAGGAGATAATGAGGGTCTGGTGGCCCTGGGGGATGAAGTCCTTGGGTAAGGGCTAGGTATAGGGCCCTGGCCCTGGGGATGGCTAGAGTTCAGAGGCCCAGAAAAGTAAGGAGAATTCAAGGTCCTGGGGTGAGGCCTATGGGAAGAAGAGGTCTCAGGGCCCAGGGATGAGAGCCAGGGTAAAGCTCAGGTCCAGGGGATGGCTATGACCTGATGGTGCAGAAGGATGAAGAGAGCTTGGGCTCCTGGGGTGCAGACCAAGGTGAGGGCCCAGTCTGGAGATATCTAGAGCCTGGTGACCCTGGGTGATGAAGAGAGCTGGGGGCCTTAGGGTGAAAGCTAGGATTAGGGCACTCATTTAAGGGATGGCTATGGCCCAGTGGCCCTGGGAAGAAGAGGCTCAGGGACCTGGAGTGAGGGCTCAGGTTTGGGCCCTGGACTGGGGGAAGGTTAGAGTATATCAGCAGCATTGGGGGATGAAGAGTACTTGGGGTCCTGGGGTGAGAGCTAGGGTAGGGCTCAAGTTGGCAGCCCTGGAGATGAAGAGGGCTAGGGACCTTGGGGTGAGGGCCAGGGTTAAAGTCCCCCCCCCACCAGGGGTGATGGCTAGTGTCCAGTGGTCCTGAGGAGATGATTAGGGTTAGGGTCCAACCTGGGGGATGGCTTGGTTCCGGTGACACTGAGGATTGAAGAGGGTTCAGGTCCTGGAGTGAGGGATAGGGTCAGGACCAGGGACAATACAATTTCCAAAATAAAGAGGAAAAACTTGAATCCTTAGCTATTAACTCAACCAAACTGCCTGACCAAAGACCTTTTCATAATGTTATATATTAAGGTTATGTTATATATGCTATATATAACATTATGAAAAGGTCTTTGGTCAGGCAGTTTCTTGTATGTGTGTGTGTATATAATATAAATATATTTAAACAAATTTGAACTTTCTAGGTGAAAATATTCTGATATGCCACCCATGTCTTCCTGATGTCTAGATATGTAAACAGGACAGTCCTACAGAAAACTGAAATTGAAATTGGTAACAATAAAGGTTTATTCCAATTCAAAGATCCTCTGCTTATCTTATAACTCTGTCTATGTAACTCTTAACGAATGGAAGTGTTTGTATTGAAAAAAGGAAGAAGAAACTGTTGAATACCTATTATATTCTAGAGAATTAATGTGTACTCTCAAATTTAACTTTCACAATAATTTATAAGATAGGTTTCCTTTTTCCCATTTTACTGGTTAGGAATGAAGTTAAAAGAATTCAACTAATGTTCCCAGCATCAGATAGCTAAGGAGGTGACAGAGAATTTAATGATAGTTGGCCTTTTTTCAACATTTTTGCTTTTTCCAGTATAATATTTGAAGATACATCTTTTTTTTTTGCAGTTTTTGGCAGTGGAGGTTTGATACATCTTTATATTATCTAGAAAGCAAAACAAAAACTATATAAATAAAATACTTGAACCAGTAGTTTGTGTTTTACATAACTGATTTTGCCTCAATAGGGTTCGACCTCAATCTGAATTCTTTGTGCAAATGGAATAATAAATTTTTTTGCAGTGTTATGTGGAATTTTATACGCCTATTTTGACATAAAACGTTGTGAGTTTGGGGTAATAGTAGCATTGCATGGCAGTTCCAGGTGGACGCTAAAATAATTCAAATTTAGAAAGTGACATTACCACTCATTATTTCAGGAGCTGAAAAAGGGTGTGGGTATCTGATTTAATGGTTTCAGTTCTGCACTGAAGTGGCGGAGCATGCCAACAGAAAACATACTGGTTTTGTCATTTGCTTTTCATCCTGGGATTGGAACTGTAGAGATAAAAGGTGTTTACTGATATTTTCCATTAAATCGTGGGGGAGTGAACACATCCTGACTCTGACAGTCATTTTTGCCTAATGTCACCCCCATTCCCGGACAATGAGATAACAGAACTTCCTGGAGAAGATGAAAGGGTTTAGGCTATCTCTGCCTCCTGCCAGAGTTTTCTAATCCTCGGTCTACACTAGGGACACAAAATGGAAGAGAAAAACTCAGAACAGAAAAGAAAAGTGGGATGAAAAACTATAGATTAGAAGGAAAAAAAATTAGAACAAATAAAATATGATTTACAATGCTTTTATTATTACTATAGCCAGCCTATAGAGGAAAATTAAATCTAAGTATTAGTAAATTTGATAAGGATTCTCTAAATATATTTTCTGTATATTATACAAGGCAATAACTTCTCCATTGAGCTGTTAAAAGGTAAAATTATTAAATTATCATTAACAAAAGTAAATTATCCTGTAGCAAAAAATTACAAGCTTAAAAGATTTTTTTTTAAGACGAATGGCTAACAAACATATGAAAAATGTTCATCATCCCTATCTATTAGAGAAATGCAAATCAAAACAACCCTGAGATAACATCTAACCCCAGTGAGAATGGCCCACATCACAAAATCTCAAAACTGCAGATGCTGGCGTGGATGTGGAGAGAAGGGAACATTTTTACACTGCTGGTGGGACTGCAAACAAGTACAACCTTTCTGGAAGGAAGTATGGAGAAACCTCAAAGCACTCAAGCTAGACCTCCCATTTGATACGGCAATCCCATTACTGGGCATCTGCCCAGAAGGAAAAAAATCCTTTTATCATAAGGACACTTGTACTAGACTGTTTATCGCAGCTCAATTTACAATCGCCAAAATGTGGAAACAGCCTAAATGCCCACCAACCCAGGAATGGATTAACAAGCCGTGGTATATGTGTACCATGGAATACTATTCAGCTAGTAAAAAAAATGGAGACTTTACATCCTTCGTATTAACCTGGATGGAAGTGGAAGACATTAATCTTAGTAAAGCATCACAAGAATGGAGAAGCATGAATCCTATGTACTCAATTTTGATATGAGGACAATTAATGACAATTAAGGTCATGGGGGGAAGGAAAAGCAGAGAGAGGGAAGGAGGGTGGGGGTGGGGCCTTGGTGTGTGTCACATCTTCTGGGGGCAAGACATGATTGCAAGAGGGACTTTACCTAACAAATGCAATCAGTGTAACCTGGCTTATTGTACCCTCAATGAATCCCCAAGAATAAAAAAAAAAAAGATATTTTTTGGGCCAGTGCCTGTGGATCAAGGAGTAGGGCACCGGTCCCATATGCCGGAGGTGGCAGGTTCAAACCTAGCCCCGGCCAAAAACCACAAAAAAAAAAAAAAAAAAAAAGATTTTTTTTTTAATTTCATTTAGCACTTGTGTTTATTTATAATTCGAAGAAAATAATGATGCATTATACCATTTTATTCAAAGCAAATAAAAGAGATATTCTGTACTGTAATAGGAATTTAACTAGATATTTGCTTTGCATCATGGTTCCTGTCACTAAGAGTGCTACCACATCATGCATTTGACCCTTGGAATACGATATCCCCTTTTAATAACCCAGTGTTCAGTTTGTGTATGCCTGTTTTTTTCCAAAAACTCTTTCAAATTATTTGATGATAGAAATTTAAAAAATTCAAAAAGAACTAGACCTAGCATAGCACTAACTAAACAACTCTGTAACTCATGCAACACTACACTGTATTATTATAGTTATGTGTGAAGTTAATGCTAACCTACATTTTCTAGAATTCTAGGCAACAAGGCAGCAAAGTGGCCAAAAACAAAATGATTAAGTCATTGATGCTTTCTCAGACTTTCCTTGCAGTGACGTTTTTAAAAACAAATTCTTAACGCTAATAGAAACAAGCATTACTAGTTGATCAATCGGAGAGTTACGATTATCCACTACATTTTCACCACTGAGTGGAT
Source organism: Nycticebus coucang (assembly GCF_027406575.1). NCBI lineage: Eukaryota > Metazoa > Chordata > Mammalia > Primates > Lorisidae > Nycticebus > Nycticebus coucang. Next base: position 74,997,056 of record NC_069789.1, read on the forward strand.
ATTCAATTAATATCACACTGATTGACCGAGGGTGTTTGTTTCTGTTCGATAGCATCAGCAAGTGACATTTTTTCTTGTGTTCTTTAATTTTTCCAGGTGAGGAAGTGGTGACATTTCAACTTAAAACATTCCTGAAACTTAGTACAGGTATAAATAAAATAAAAGTGTTACTGCTTGTTTTATTCATATTTGTAAATTGTAATCAAAACTGGTGTGAGCAAATTACCACTAGAGAGTTCAATTTTTAGATGTATAAAATAGCTAATTGATGTAGAAAATATTCTGATTAGCTTTACCTTATTTATTTTTTGTGTTATGTGTTATATAAGAAGATCAAAGTTCAACTGTACTTGAATATTTATACCTCAAAAGTTCAGTTCATAAATTCAGTGCGATAGCTAAAATAAGAGCTGTTAAATGTGAAGTCACTGACATTTAAATTTGAGGGCTAGTAGCAGAGTCTTTTCTTTTTCACGATTAGGAAAAATTACTGCACTGTTCATTTAAAAGTACATTTTAACACTCCCAACTCACCATATTTTCATATTAAAAACTGTTGAACCATGCTACTGCGGTAGCCTGTAGTCTCTAACTACTAAGGTGGGAAAATTGCTTCAGCCCAGGAGTTCTAGTCCAGCCTGAGCAATACAGTAAGAAAACAAAGACAGTGAACCTAACTTTATAACATTTATTTGTAAAATGCTACAATGCCTTAAAAATAGCTTGACTAATGTGCTAACAACCTGAGGCACAACCCCCAACAAATGTGATCAAAGAAGAAGAGGAGCCCTCCTCCTTTGTCTTGTTTGTTTGTTTGTTTTTTGGCAGTTTTTGGCCAGGGCCAGGGGCCAGGTTTGAACCCACCACCTCTGGCATATGGGGCCGGAGCCCTACTCCTCTGAGCCACAGGCACATGTGAAACTTACTAAATTTACAATATAGATGTCTTAACACAATAACTAAGAAAATGTCAGGAAGGCTATGTTAACCAGTGTGATGAAAATGTGTCAAATGGGGGGAGGAGACAAGATGGCTGACTGAAGCCAGCTTTCCACAGAGGCTCCCGTTCAGAAGGAGAGTTAAAGGACAAAAATTCAGCAAGTAACCTGGTGGATTTGAGCTGCACTAAAAGAGAAGGTTGTAGAACACACGTCAACCCCGCTGAGGCGAGCTGCGACCACAAGGATACAAACAAAAGGTACAAAATCCATCACCAGGTGGACGGGAGTCCCCTCCCCCATGAGAACGGCTCAGAGTGCCCCACAAACAACCGGGCAGAGTTCAAAGGTCCTCCCACTACACTCCACAGGAGAGACCCCCTAAAAACTGGACCTACCTCCCCTACTAGGGTGCCACGGCGTCCTCCTGCCAGGCATAAAACTGTATAAACTGTATATAGTCTCTACCTGGAGTTCTGAGCTCCCAGTGCTCCCCTTCACTCACAATGGGGTCTGGAGGCCAGTCCCGGTCAGTCGGAGGAGAGGGGACTGCACTGGAGTGGAAGTTCCCTGAGGCACAGTGCGACAGCCATCTTTTGGTGACAATACGGCCAGGCATAAAACTGTGTAAAGCTGTGTGTTCTCTGCCCGCAACCCCAGGCTTCCAGTGCTCCCCGCGCTCCCCTCTGCTCTCACTCCAAGGTCTGGAGGCCTGTCCCCCAGGGGTCCAAACTCTTGGGCAATTGCTCGAGAGGTATAGACAGTGCTAGGCTGCAGCCGGTCGGTGCAGATTCTGGGATACAGGAGTGGAGAGAGGACGGTTGCCCGGAGGGCAGCTACACCAGAGCAACGGTTGCCTGAGCCATAAGGCAGCAGCCCTCTTTTGCTAGCAATATGGCTCACTACAGAATACTCTGAAGCCACACCCCCTATCTCCCTGGGCAACCAGAGACTCTGAGTTTGCCTGAGGCAACTCCAACTTGCAAACCAGGGAAATTCCCAGGGCGGGGCTGACCCAGAGGTCCACTTTACTAAACCTAAGACGCACCTGGCCCTCAGGGGATCGTCAGCCTATAGACAATACAAGAGCAAAGACAAGCTGATTTGGAACTCAATTCAGCTTCTCTTCTGCAGGGGAAACGCAGAGTTGTTCTGTTCTGTTCTGTCAGTAACATTAATCAGGGGCGAGACTGGACCTGAGTGAAAACCCCTAACCTTCGTCTAGCACCCGAGGTTGTCAGGCCTCACCTCCTCTTGCTGGAGAGAGGCAGAGGCGCAGCGGCCTGGCAGACTTCCTTGTGATTCAGGCAGGTACAAACTCCTGGAGTACCGATTCACTACAGGCAACTGGGTCAGCCAAAGGCAGGGCTATCAGTGACTGGGTGTGAAGTGGTGCAAGGTGGGGAAGGAGGCAGCAACCTTCCCAGACTGATTTATAGGCTGTGTGGCTTCTCCTGACTCCACGCAGCACTGGAGCAAGCCACACCAGAGTAGTCACCAGACCCCTATGATCCAGTTCCCAGAGACCTCTTAAACTCTCTCACCCGAGACAGGTGCAGACTGAGACAATTGATTTGGACATTTTTGAACTGAACCAATCACCTGAGGACAAATCAGGTGGTGCCCTAGGTGCACAGTGGTAGGAAGGTTTGATTTTTCTTTTCCAATTGTTTGCCGGTGGGGGGCAGGGTGACTTAATTGCTGATATTTCTCCACAGCTGAGACTTCAATCCAAAGTATCTGTTTCATTAGGGTGGAACAGAAACCAGCTGAAAACAAGGCAGAACCATTTAGCCCCACCACACCAGACAGGGCCCCAGTTTCTCAGGCCACAACACTGTACGGGTCCTCGACAAAGCCCCAGGGGAAAAAATCAGAGGGAGTAAAACAATAATGGGGCGGAATCAGCGGAAAAACTCTAGTAACATGAATAACCAGAATAGATAAACCCCCCCAAGGAAAGATATGGCAGATGCAATCGAAGATCCTATTCATAAACAACTGGCTGAGATGTCAGAAATTGAATTCAGAATTTGGATTGCAGACAAGATTAACAAAGTGGAATTAGGCATTCGAGGAGAAATTCAAAAGTTGTCTCAAGAATTTAACGAATTTAAAGACAAAACCACCAAAGACTTAGACACACTGAAGCAAGAATTTGCAGCCCTCAAAGATATGAAAAATACAGTAGAATCCCTCAGTAACAGAATGGAGCAAGCAGAAGAAAGGATTTCTGACATCGAAGATAAAGCCTTTGAATGCTCTCAAACTCTCAAAGAGGAAGAGAAATGGAGAGCAAAAAAATGGATCACTCTATCAGAAACCTCTGGGATAATTTGAAGAAGGCGAATATCCAAATCATAGGAGTTTGAGAAACAGATGAAGTGGCCTCGCTGGGCACAGAGGCCCTTCTGCAGGAAATTATGAAAGAGAATTTTCCAGACATGCCTAGAGATTCTGAAATTCAGATAGCGGACAGCTTCAGAACCCCAGCACGACTCAACCCCAATAAGACATCCCCCAGGCATATCATAATTAACTTCAGGAAAGTTAATATGAAGGAGAAAATCCTCAAAGCTGCCAGGAGAAAGAAAACCATTACCTTCAAAGGGAAGAATATTAGAATGACTGCAGATCTCTCTGCTGAAACTTTTCAAGCCAGAAGAGGATGGTCACCGACTTTTAATCTCCTAAAGCAAAATAACCTTCAACCCCGGATCTTGTATCCAGCTAAACTGAGTTTCATTTATTATGGAGAAATTAAATATTTTAATGACATTCAAATGTTGAAGAAATTTGCCATAACCAAACCAGCTCTTCAGGATATTCTCAGACCTATCCTCCAAAATGACCAACCCAATCCTATACCACAAAAGTAAACTCACTCAAAAACTTTGGATCAAACTCCAATTTCCACACTGGTGAAAGGCTTAAAAATGCCCACTGGACTTTTGAAAAACTCGATGCCCAAAACTTCATCAGACTTATCAATATTCTCCATTAATGTGAACGGCTTAAACTGTCCTCTAAAGAGGCATAGGTTAGCTGACTGGATACAAAAACTCAGGCCAGATATCTGTTGCATACAAGAGTCACATCTTAACCTAAAAGACAAATACAGACTCAGGGTGAAAGGATGGTCATCCATATTTCAGGCAAACGGTAATCAGAAAAAAGCAGGTGTTGCAATTTTATTTGCAGATACAATAGGCTTTAAACCAGCAAAAGTAAGGAAGAACAAGAATGGTCACTTCATATTTGTTAAGGATAATACTCACTATGATGAGATCTCAATTATTAATATCTATGCACCCAACCAGAATGCACCTCAATTTATAAGAGAAACTCTAACAGACATGAGCAACTTGATTTCCTCCAGCTCCATAATCATCGGAGATTTCAACACTCCTTTGGCAGTGTTGGATCGATCCTCCAACAAGAAGCTGAGCAAAGAAATCTTAGATTTAAACCTAACCATCCAACATTTGGATTTAGCAGACATCTACAGAACATTTCATCCCAACAAAACTGAATACACATACTTCTCATCGGCCCATGGAACTTACTCCAAAATCGATCACATCTTAGGTCACAAGTCTAACTTCAGTAAATTCAAAGGAATAGAAATTATTCCATGCATCTTCTCAGACCGCCATGGAATAAAACTTGAGCTGAGTAACAACAGGAATCTGCATACTCATACAAAAACATGGAAGTTAAATAACCTTATGCTGAATGATAGCTGGGTCAGAGATGAGATTAAGAAAGAAATCGCCAATTTTTTGGAACAAAACAACAATGAAGACATGAACTATCAGAACCTCTGGGACACCGCAAAGGCAGTTCTAAGAGGGAAATTTATAGCACTGCAAGCCTTCCTCAAGAGAACGGAAAGAGAGGACGTTAACAACTTAATGGGACATCTCAAGCAACTGGAAAAGGAAGAATATTCCAACCCCAAACGCAGTATAAGAAAAGAAATAACCAAAATTAGAGCAGAATTAAATGAAATTGAAAACAAAAGAATAATACAACAGATCAATAACTCAAAAAGCTGGTTTTTCGAAAAGGTCAATAAAATAGATAAACCTTTGGCCAACCTAATCAGGAAAAAAAGAGTAAAATCTCTAATATCATCAATCAGAAACAACAAAGACAAAATAACAACAGACTCCTCAGAAATCAAAAAAATCCTTAATGAATATTACAAGAAACTTTATTCTCAGAAATATGAAAATCTGAAGGCAATTGACCAATACTTGGAAGCACGTCACCTTCCAAGACTTAGCCAGAATCAAGTGGAAATGTTGAACAGGCCCATATCAAGTTCGGAAATAGCATCAACCATACAAAACCTCCCTAAAAAGAAAAGCCTGGGACCAGATGGTTTCACATCTGAATTCTACCAAACCTTTAAAGAGGAATTAGTACCTATATTACTCAACCTGTTCCAAAAGGTAGAAAAAGAAGGAAGACTACCCAACATGTTCTATGAAGCAAACATCACCCTGATCCCCAAACCAGGGAAAGACCCAACAAGAAAAGAAAATTATAGACCGATATCACTAATGAATATAGATGCAAAAATATTCAACAAGATCCTAACAAACAGAATCCAGCAACACATCAATCAAATTATACATCATGACCAAGTCAGTTTTATCCCAGGATCTCAAGGCTGGTTCAATATACGTAAATCTATAAATGTAATCCAGCACATAAACAAATTAAAAAACAAAGACCATATGATTCTCTCAATCGACGCAGAAAAAGCTTTTGATAATATCCAGCATCCCTTCATGATCAGAACACTTAAGAAAATCGGTATAGAAGGGACATTTCTTAAACTGTTAGAGACCTTCTACAGCAAACCCACAGCCAATATCATATTGAATGGAGTTAAATTGGAGTCATTTCCACTTAGACAAGGAACCAGACAAGGCTGCCTATTGTCTCCATTGCTTTTCAACATTGTAATGGAAGTTTTAGCCACTGCAATTAGGGAAGAAAAGGCGATCAAGGGTATCCATATAGGGTCAGAAGAGATCAAACTTTCACTCTTCGCGGATGATATGATAGTATATCTGGAAAACACTAGGGACTCTACTACAAAACTCTTAGAAGTGATCAAGGAATGCAGCAGCGTCTCAGGTTACAAAATCAACATTCATAAATCAGTAGCCTTTATATATACCAACAATAGTCAAGTTGAAAAAACACTTAAGGACTCTATCCCATTCACAGTAGTGCCAAAGAAGATGAAATATTTGGGAATTTATCTAACAAAGGATGTGAAATATCTCTATAAAGAGAACTATGAAACTCTAAGAAAAGAAATAGCTGAAAATATTAACAAATGGAAAAACATACCATGCTCATGGCTGGGAAGAATCAACATAGTTAAAATCAACATATATATTGCTTTGGCTATACTACCCAAAGCAATATATAATTTCAATGCAATCCCTATTAAAGCTCCACTGTCATACTTTAGAGATCTGGAAAAAACAATACTTCGTTTTATATAGAATCAGAAAAAAACTCAAATAGCCAAGACATTACTCAGAAATAAAAACAAAGCAGGAGGAATTACGCTACCAGACCTCAGACTATACTACAAATCAATAGTGATCAAAACAGCATGGTATTGGCACAAAAACAGAGAGGTAGATGTCTGGAATAGAATAGAGAATCAAGAGATGAATCCAGCTACTTACCGTTATTTAATCTTTGACAAGCCAATTAAAAACATTCAGTGGGGAAAAGATTCCCTATTTAACAAATGGTGCTGGGTGAACTGGCTGGCAACCTGTGAAAGACTGAAGGTGGACCCACACCTTTCACCATCAACTAAGATAGACTCTCACTGGATCAAAGATTTAAACTTAAGACATGAAACTATAAAAATACTAGAGGAGAGTGCAGGGAAAACCCTTGAAGAGATCGGGATGGGCGAGTATTTTATGAGGAGGACCCCCCGGGCAATTGAAGCAGCTTCAAAAATACACTACTGGGACTTGATCAAACTACAAAGCTTCTGCACAGCCAAGAACACAGTAAGTAAAGCAAGCAAACAGCCCTCAGAATGGGAGAAGATATTTGCAGGTTATGTCTCCAACAAAGGTTTAATAACCAGAATCCACAGAGAACTCAAACGCATTAGCAAGAATAGAACAAGGGATCCCATCGCAGGCTGGGCAAGGGATTTGAAGAGAAACTTCTCTGAAGAAGACAGGCATGCGGCCTTCAGACATATGAAAAAATGCTCATCATCTTTAATCATCAGAGAAATGCAAATCAAAACTACTTTGAGATACCATCTAACTCCAGTGAGACTAGCCTATATCACAAAATCCCAAGACCAGAGATGTTGGCGTGGATGTGGAGAAAAGGGAACACTTTTGCCCTGCTGGTGGGAATGCAAATTAATACATTCCTTTTGGAAAGAGATATGGAGAACAGTTAGAGATCTAAAAATAGATCTGCCATTCCATCCTGTAATACCTCTACTGGGCATATACCCAGAAGACCAAAAATCACATCATAACAAAGATATTTGTACCAGAATGTTTATTGCAGCCCAATTCATAATTGCTAAGTCATGGAAGAAGCCCAGGAGCCCATCCATCCACAAATGGATTAATAAATTGTGGTACATGTACATCATGGAATATTATGCAGCCTTAAAGAAAGATGGAGACTTTACCTCTTTCACGTTTACATGGATGGAGCTGGAACATATTCTTCTTAGTAAAGTATCTCAAGAATGGAAGAGAAAGTACCCAATGTACTCAGCCCTACTATGAGACTAATTTAGGGTTTTCACATGAAAGCTATAACCCAGTTACAACCTAAGAATAGGGGGAAGGGGGAAAGGGAGGGGGGGTGGGTAGAGGGAAGGAGATTGGTGGGATTACACCAGCGGTGCATCTTACAAGGATATATGTGAAACTTGGTAAACGGTCTGTGAAGCTAGTGAATGATGCCCCATGATCATATCAATGTACATAGCTATGATTTAATAAAAAAAAAAGAAAAAAAAACAAACATATTTACAAATGCCAGCAACATCAAATAATAAAAATATCTTTCTGTTTAAAAAAAAAAAAAGAAAGAAAATGTGTCAAATGGTCTATAAAACCAATGTATGGTGCCCCATGACTGCATTAATGTACACAGCTATGATTTAATAATAAATAAATTATAAAAATAAAAAATAAAAATAAAGAAGAAGAGGAAGAGAGGGGCATGCTATATGAGGTCAGCTGTACTGAACAATGTTAAAAGTCGTGTCCCATCTTGAGGTCAGGTATAGCACTTCCTAATGGTCAATTCTTAGTTCTTCTTGGCAGCGTTGACGGGGCAGCTGGGTGCCTGCTGTTATATGCACTAATCACATTTTTATAGAAATAGTAGTTAAGTATTCACTGAGTAATTTTCAAAATACCTTTTGCCCCTGAATTATAGCACTACACAAGCTCGTAATTTTGATCTTGCCTCAAATGGGAAGAGCTTTGCCCTCAATAGAAAAGCTTTAAGTACAATAGAAAAGAGTCATGCAATTGAATGTAGCAAACTTGTAGCATGTACAAGGTCTTGTCAGACTTTCCTAAAAATTAGAATGCTTTTAGCGCCAAGTTGCTGGAAGTAAAACCACTTTTATTATTCTTATAGCCCTATTTTAAAGATTCAAAAACAGCTTTACAAGTTTGTCTATGTTCCCAAGCATCGTCGACGTATGTTGTGATTAGTTCATTTGTAAAATCCATTTCGAAGTAAGTTCTTTGTGTATCATAACTCAAATGTGTTAAACTGCTAAGATTCTGTTCCTATTTTGAAAGGATGTCAAATAAAACACAAGTGCCTTTCCTTTATAAAAATAAAAAAGAGATGCAAATATTAACTATTAAACAACCTCAGACAAATAATGCATTTGGTCTTTAGAAATTTGGGGAAACTATGATATGAAATTTATATGCTGACTTGAACTTATAATGAATAACTGCCACCAAGTGGACATTTTATGCAAAAGTAGCTTCTTGCTTAATATTAAATACTTCAATGAGCAAGATACTTAAAATAGTCATTTATAAACTACCTTACCAGTTAATTTTCTAAATGGAAACCCAGTAACTGAGTGGCAACTTGACCACAAAAATATAGGGGAAAAAAGTTTTCAAAACTTGACATTTGAGCACAAAATAATTCCATGATCATAATTGTTTATGTGTTTTACAATATGGAAACAAGTTCAGCGTAAACAATTGTATTACAAGCAAAACTTCTAATGAAGTAAAATACAGAGTGGCCATACAGTCGTGTGCAATTTTAAGTTGCACACTATTTTAAATTGTTCATGAACTTTATAGTCACCCTGTACATGTTGCTAAGCGTCACTTGCCTTATTCATAAAATGGAGTTATCATCAATAGTATCCACTTCACAGGGCTGTTGTGATAAATAAATGAATCAATGTAGGTAAAGCTCTTAGAACTGCAGTTAGCCTGGAACTGCTAGTTGTTGCCAGCCTTATTATTATTAGGTCTATGATTTTCAATGAGTGAGACAACTCTCTCCTTAGGGCCTTCTCAGAATTGCTTGAGGAACTCTAAAAGTGTAGTCATTTCCCCCTTTAAGGTCTCCAAACAAGCTCTCAGATCATACTCCTACCTCCCCTCCTTCCTTCTAAACCCACACACTAATCCCCCCTCAAGCTTCCTTACTAATGAAAATGTGCTGATTAGCCCATGTGCATCATTGCAAACAAATTGCACAGAACCCCAATCAAAATACTATTAAGCCAATTGCCCTAACTTGTAGAAGCATTAAAATAAAGGGGCAGAGAATACTTTGTAAATGCTGCAAAGAGAATGTATTAGTTTCCTATTGCTTCTGTCACAAATTACAACAAATTTATTTGCTTAAAACAATACAAACTTATTATCAAACAGATGTGAAAATCCATAGTTTAAAATGGATATTACAAGGTTAAAATCAGTGTGTCAGCAGGGCTGCATTTCTTATAGTCTCCAGGGGGAGAATCCTGTTCCTTGTCTTTTCCAGCTTCTAAAATAGCCTGCATTCCTTGGCTCATGGCCCCTTCCTCCAGTCATATTACTCTGACCTCTGCTCTGTCCTCACATCTTCTCTGACCCTCTGCCTCCCTCTTTTAATTATAAGGACTCTGTGACTACATTGTGCCCACCTGATAATTGGTATAATCTCTCCATCTCAAGAGCTTTAATTTATTTATATCTGCAAAGTCATTTTTCCCATAAAAGATTGCATACTCACAGGTTCTAGGGGTAGAAAATAGACATTTTGGGGGGCTTATTATTCCACCTACCACTGAGGGCAAACTATTTGAATGGGCAATGAGAAGAAGTATGTGCAATTTGGACTCGTGGGAAATAGAAATTAACATGAATTTCATGAATAAATTAAGAGAAATCACCAAGAATTTAAACAGTCAATTTGCACACAAAAGCAGCTAATGATAAATTAATAGGAAATGTTTAGTTCAAAATATCATAATAGAGTTGATTTCAAACCCTTCTACAAGCCATTGTGGTAAAGAAGAACCAGTTCTATCATTCTCTAGCTGTGTGAACGTGGATAATCTACTTAAAGTTTCTCTGAGCTTTGAATTTGCTTATCAAAAAGATGAGGAAAAATTGGCTAATAATATTATATACAGAAATAACATATATAAATTCCTTATCTTATTGTGTGACATAGGCACGATAAAAATTGTTTAGAAATAATTAATATCAAGTGATACCTAAAATTGATTTTTAAATGTTTTTGATAGAACTTGTTATGTCTGGTCGCCATGCAGGTCAGTGTTAAAAGCAGCTTTCTTATTGGGTTCTTATGTTGTGTTCTTAGTGGTTTTTATTTCTATAACCACAAGTCAGTGCCACAGGGGTAAAGTAAGCCCAGAATAATTCCTAATAGTGATAGCCAGACTATTAATAGCTAATAAGAAGTGAGGGCTTAAAATTATACCAGGCATTGTTCTAAATGTTTTATAGGTTTCACCTCTTTTAATCCTCCCAATGACCCTACCAGCACACGGTTAGCAATTTGTCATCATTTTGGCAAGACTCGTCTCATACTAAGACTACTGACTCACCAGCACGTTGCACAAAACTTACTAATCACAGGAAAAAATTAGAAAATGTCTGAAATTCCTTTGTCTAAAATGTGTAGCGGAGAGATTGTTGCGTAAATCCATTGGCCTGCATGATCCAGTATGATTTATTTTCATAAAACTGTTTAAAATATTTTGCAGGCGGAACCCTCCTAAATGCAGGAAGACACCTAATTTCAGCCTTCAATGAAACACGTGTGTTGAGAGCAGGTTGTTGTAATCTTTCTCTCGCATTGGCTCTGCTCTTTTTGTCAGAAGCTGCTTCTATTTAGCAGTTAAAACCTCTCGCAGCTTCCAAATTAGTCATTCTGCCTAAGTGCTGCTTTCAGAAACAAGAATTGGATACTCTGATGTTGAAGTAGATGAGAATTAGGAATAAAAAAAAAAAGCCTCCATCATAAATGCCACTACTACCAATGCATGCAGTGTCTAATATATCTTACACCATTGACCAGAAATCCAGACCCTTACTGCATGTCAATGAACAAATCAAAGACAAAGAAACGAATAAAACCACGTGCTTTCTCATCTGGGAGTGCTTAAACTAAAGTGAGCTAAGAGAGTATCAATACGCAGTGTTTTCTGAAAGCCAATAGTTATTTTTGATCATCGTAAATACAAAACTGATCTAAACCAGAAAAGGACACAGGAAATGGCCTCAGGCTTGGTAAACTTTCTTTTCCATTAATCTGGCCAGAATGTCTTCAAGAATGGTGGTGCTTCAAGAACTATTATGTAACAGGAACTAAAGTGAATTCACCTATGTTCTAAACAAAACAATTATCAAAAAGAACTTTGAGTATAGCCTGTGATTAAAAAGAAAAGAGTAGAAAGAGCAAGTAAAAACATCTTCTTCCCTAATATTATCTACTTTATGTAAATGGCAAAAGAGCATTAGTTGTAAGAATTGTCCAGATGTTCAGGCAAAAAAAATTATTAGACCCGGATGTGCTTGTCATTGAATCAACAGTATGAATAAAAGTATTTAGTCCTAAGAATAGGGCTGAATATACAAAACCATAACCACAAGTTCGGTTCCTTTGGGTGCCAATGAATATTTACAGGATTTAGACTAAAATTATGACATGTATTTACCTGTTTTAAGTACTTATCCACTTACATGAAAGCATTTTCTAAGCAATGAAAACTCAGAACAAGTGTGATTTGATCAAGAAAAGAATAGGGATGCCAAGGGAATGGACAGTGTGGGAGGCACACCCTGGCTTGGAAGAGAGACTCTGACCATTCACTCCCGAGAGGAAAGGCTCTCAGTTTAAATGTTTTAGTTCCTTGTTCGCCTTAATTATTTAACATAGCATGTAAGGAAGGACTCGGTACATACTTATGGGAAAAAAATGATATGGAGGAGGATGATAATGATGAACATTTGAATACTTAATAGTCAGGCATTATTTAAGGAAATTCACACTTTTATAGTTCTTTTACGAATTCAAACTACCCTATGAGGTAACTATTGAGGTATAGAAAAGTTAGGTATAAGGCCGGGCACAGTGGCTCATGACTGTAATCCTAGTACTCTGGTAGGCTGAGGCAGGTGGATCGCCTAAACTCACAAGTTCAAGACAAGCATTAGCTAGAGCGAGATCCCTATCTCTAAAAATAGCCAGGAGTTGTGGTGGGCTCCTGTAGTCCCAGTTACATGGAAGGCCGAGGCAAGAGAATCACTTGAGCCAAAGAGTCTGAGGTTGCTGTAAGCAGCTATGATGCCATGGCACTCTATGAGGGGTGACAAAGTGAGACTCTGTCTCAACAAAGAAAGAAAGAAAAAGAGAGAGAGAGAGAGAGAGAGAGAGAGAGAGAGAGAGAAAGAGAGAAAGAGAGAAAGAGAGAAAGAGAGAAAGAAAGAAAGAAAGAAAGAAAGAAAGAAAGAAAGAAAGAAAGAAAGAAAGAAAGAAAGAAAGAAAGAAAGAAAGAAAGAAAGAAAGAAAGAAAAGTAAAAAAGCAAAATAGGAGGTGGCTATAAGTGGACTTATGTCACCTACGTTCAAGATTTTCTAAAACCAGGTTTGCACCAAGATAAATTACACTATTTCCCATTCATTTGATGAAAAAATATACAAAATATCTTACATGGTGAAAGAAAGAAAGAAAGGAAGGAAGGTTAGGTATAAATAATTTCCTCTAGTACGTGTACTAAGAAAATACAAGAGCCAGAATTTTAAATGGGGCAGTTAGGCTCCAGAGCCCTAGTTAGAAAAAAGGTAGGCAAAAAGATGGAAAAGGAGGGAGGAAGAGGGGCAGGGGAAGAAGAAATGTAAAAAGGAAAAAGAGAAGAGAGAGAGTGGAAGCTTGACTGTTCTTTGCCTATTTCCAACAAAGTCCAGCATTGAGACAATGATTCCTCACTCAAAAATTCAGCTACAACTTGAACTTTACGTTAGAATTGAAAAAAATTGTATCCTCACATTAATCTGAAATAAAATTAAAAAAATAAAACACTAATGGTTGGACAGAGGTATACAGAAAGCAAAAGAAGCAAATAAGTGGAAAATACCTCAGCAGATACCTCACAAACCAGAGGTGAAAATTTTAGCTCTGGCTGGTACTTACCTCTCTATCGGGGGTGATCTGCTTTCGTATCTCTCGTCCTGCCTGGAACATGAAAGCAGAGGTAGGAAGTTCAAAGGCACCCACATAGTAGCTCAGGGAATGGAAGTTTATTCTGTTTGCCTGATGCTTCGCATTCTCTTTAACAGAAAGCACTCATCCAGCTGGCAAGCTGTATATCCCTTTTTTCTTATAAGCAACATTTAATATTTCATATTAAAATGGAAAGTAGCTTAACCATTAGAATTTGACTCTATTTTTCTCCTTTTTTCAAAGACTTTCTGATACATAGAGGGTGCCAAAAATATGTATACACATTTTAAGAAAGGATAAAACTGTATTAAAATTATAAAAATACTCCAGTTACAGGGTATTTCTGCAATTATAAGAGATGCTTGAACGTGACTTGTATTCATGTTTTCTTATCAGTATATACTGAGTATTACAATTTTAATACAGTATTCCCATTCTTAAAATGTGTTTACAATTGTTTGGCATCTTCAGTGTGTATTGAAGCCTACAAACATGTTGGGGAATGATTTCAAATTAATTGTGCCATCTTTTGTCCCTTTATAATTTTACATATTTAATAGAATTAGCTTAAATACCCTTTCCTATAATGGGAAACCATTTAGGTAGGCAGTGTAGGGTCTTGTGATTTCAGAACTGAAAATTTAATCTGACCCTCCAAATATCTCCCTAATGCACGGGCTTAAATCTGAAATCCCTTTAGCAGATGGAAACCCTTTGGGTGGGGTGTTGTGAGAGATATAAGATATAAGTGTCCTGAAAGAGGCAAACCATGGACTCAAGATGATTCTACTGATAAGTTGTAAACAACCAATATTAGCTTCACACATTTAGAGGGTGATAGAACAGGGCCAAAAAGCCCTGGGGTTTGCAGGAGGAGGATAGGTTGTGGGCAAGAGGCTGATGGGGAAAAAAGCAAAATAGGAGGTGGCTATATGGACTTGTCACCTATGTTTAAGATTTTCTAAAACTAGGTTTGCGTCAAGATAAATTACACTATTTCTCATCCATTTGATGAAAAAATATACAAACTATCTTACATGGTTAAGATTGAATTGTGATCCAGAATACCTAGATTTCAAACCTTGTTCTGTCATGAACCAGGTAGATAAGCTGGACCAGTTTCTGTCTGTGCTTCAATCCCCTCATCTGTAAAATAGGGCAATAGCAGCATTCCACGGGCTTGTTTTGTTAAGAGGATTAAACAAGTAAACATGTAAAGCATTCAGAGAACTACTTGCCGTATAGCCTATGCACCACATATAGTAGCTGTATTTTTATTTCAAATTAATATGAGGGTACAAATTTTTAAATTACATTGTTTTCACTTCAAAGATAAAGTTCCGGCTATAAAAGAACCCCTCAACCAGGGGATGTGGTCGCCCCCATGCATTGCACCCATTAGGTGGGATCCCGCCAAATGCCCTCTCTCCTTCTGCTGTTCATCCTTCCCCCTCCCCTTCACCCCTTCCCTATACTAGACTATTATTTGTGTTTTATTGTTCATGTGAGCATGTAATTGTTTACATATTGGTTCATATTAGTATTGAATATTTATTTTTCCATTCTTATGATACTTTACTAAGAAGAATGTCTTTCAACTCCATCCAGGTAAACATAAAAGATGTAAAGACTCCATCTTTTTATGGCTAAATAGTATTCCATGGTATACATATATGACAATGTGTTGATCCATTCAGGGATTTATGGGCATTTGGGTTGCTTCCATGGCTTTGAAATTATAAATTGAGCTTCAATAAACATTCTTGTGCAAATGTCTTTGTGGTAAAATAAGTTTTGTTCTTCTAGGTCAGTGGTTCTCAACCTTCCTAATGCCGTGACCCTTTCATACAGTTCCTCATGTTGGGGTGACCTCCAACCATAAATTTATTATTTTTTTTGCCACTTCATAACTGTAATTTTGCTACTGTTATGAATTGTGATATAAATATCTGATACGCAGGATGTATTTTTATTTTTACAAAGGGGTCATGACCCACAGGTTGAGAACCACAGTTCTAAGTGGATACCTAGTAATGGATGTGCCTGATAATTACAATCTATAGAGAATTCAATTTAAACAATAAGAAAAGAGCAAACAACCCTCTCTATAAGTGGGAAAGAGACTTGAGCAGAAACTTCTCCAAAAAGAGCAGATGAAGGGCCAATAAACACATGAAAAAATGCTCATTGTCTTTAATCATCAGAGAAATGCAAATCAAAACCACTCTGAGATGTCACCTAACTCCAATAAGATTTGCCCACATCACAAAGTCCCAAAACTGCCCATGCTGGCATGGATGTGGAGAAAAGGAAACATTTCTACACTGCTGATGGGACTGCAAACTAATACAACTTTTATAGAAAGAAGTATGGAGAATCCTTAAAGAACTAAAAAAATGTTAACTGTTATTATTGTTGTGTTTGTTAGTATCTTTAAATACGATTGATAAATAAAAGGAAAGGCTTCTCATAGGTAAAAATTGTTTTAGGTATTTCTTTTGGTCTTATTAAATCAAACAGTACTAATACTAATAGGCACAAAGTAGTTAAGATGTTTTTTCTTTAAATATTTGTTCCACTTACTACCAAGGTTATGTCAACTACACTTAAGATTGTTAACTGATCAAAAAGATGCCTCTCTAACTAATCTAATCACATATTTCTCTGAAGCTAGAAAATAATTACTCTATGTCACTAGGCATTTTAAAAGTTATTTAATAGGATTTACAAATATTGACACATGAGTCATTAAAGAATAAGTTTTGTCTTTGCTAGATAGGGTTATTTATAATGTCCTTCTATAATTTGGCTAATGTAAATTGTGACTCTAAAATTCAATTTTATCCTCCTTGCATCATTCATTCTGATATTCTTGAATGTTAGGAAAATCTGAAAATAAATTACTTAGAGAATGAATTCAGAATCATTGAATTTTGGAGCAGAAAGGGACCTTGAAAATCTTACAGAGTTCAATCCAAAGAAGTCAAGTGTCTTGGGTAAGGTGCTACATGTTGAGGAAGAGAAAATTCATGTTATTATATTATGTTCCCCTTGATAATAATATATTTTTTCTAATTTTAACATCAGGTGTATCCAGATTAAGTAGAATGATTTTGAAGCATTTCTTCTTTTTCTATTGTTTATAAGATTTGGCATGATCTGTTTTTTAAAATTATCTTTTATCTTTATTTATAAATATTAGTTGTCTATTCTTTGATACTTGGGAAAAAAATAATAAGAAGTAGTTAATTAATGACTCCATACTGAACCTCAGAGTCAAAGCATTCTATAATAGACATACTCTTACTTGACAATGTGAATGTTACTTTCTTTGCATTACTAGTATTATTATTGATTCATACTTTGTTGCAGCAATCATCTGATTTCTTTTCTGAATGTATATGTCTTCGTAAGTTCTTTGGGAGGTTTCTGTTTCTGGTCCCTATCTTAAACATTGTTATTGTTGTTAAAGTTTAAGCCTTTTTAATTTTGTGAAGGCAAAAAGTGGACGCCTAATGAACACATGTATATGTGAAAATTAAAAAAAAAGGAGAAAGAAAATTCATATATCTTTCATATGGTATTGCTTTTTTACACACCCAACATTGTACATCTGAGAATTTTCTGATAGTGTTATATTCCTGACAGCCCAAGAGGCAAATGGCCCCTTCTAGATTCTCCTCTAGTGTAAATAAGAAGTCACAGCACAATTCATGAAACTGTATGCTGTTGCCACTCAGTTATCACCTCTTTTTTTTAAAAAGTCTTTTTTTTTACCCCATTACCTAAAATAACCATGGCATCATCCTTGCAACATAATCTTCCACTCCTGTAATCATCTTTATTTTCTTTCAAAGCATATTTATAACATAAAATTATTGGAGAATAGTTGGCTGGTTCATTAGTTTACTTCCCATCTTTCTCCAAAGAATGGAAACCTCTGAAGGGTAAGGGCTTCCTTTCTCTTGTTTACATTGTATCCCCAGTGCCTAGGACAATAGCTGGCAAACAGTGCTCACAAACATTTACTACACATTGGCCCATAGCCTAAGTGGGTATATTCAACTTATAGTTCAAGAAATTTGTATGCAGAATCCAAGAAAGACAGGATGTCTCTTTCTCTCGGTCCACAAGGTAAAGGAATGATGGTAAAGGAATGATTTAATAAGAGGATGGCTGTTGCTAGTGGCCAGCTCTTTGCCAACTATAAGCAGCTTGCAAAATGACATGTGCATATTTCCGATCCAACTAAACCTGAAACTAGACCCATTCCTGGTTATACATGCTTTAATTGCTTTTTATTTGTTGACTTTACCTAATTCTGATTCTATTATTTTCAACGGAAAGGGTATCAACAGTGGAGATTTTAATAAGAACAATTTGGAGGTTCAGCTCTGGTTTGTCTTCTTAGGGTGATATTTTGGCAGAAATGGTTTTGAGATTCTTCTTCAATATCTTTAGGATTTTTTTAATTAAAAGGGAACAAAATCAAAAGGAGTGCTTATTAATCACCAGGAGGATGTATTTATTACTAAGGTAATGTCTGGAAAAATCGATTTACTGTGAACGTTTCCTGCAGGTTTTCAGATTTCAGGCAATTAACAAAAGCTGCTGTGATTCACACAAAAAGAGCATTTGTTGTGCTGCCAATAACTCATTTTGATAAATTAAAGCTTGACTATGTTGAATTTTGTGAGAAGAGTGGGTTTAAAACTGCAGAGTGGCACAGGCACTATTTGTAACAATGACCCAATTGACATGGAAGCTGACCATGGGAGCTGACCCATGTTACACCTAGAAACATTCACTATGGAAGTGTGCGCCTCTGTGTGTGTGTGTGGGGGGGGGGGAGTTATCTGTTTGGGTGCTGGGTTCTCTCTACTTAAAGATGACAGTGTGAATGCTAGAAAATAGAAACAGCATGTGTTACAGGAGCTGAAAACATTAAAAATCAAAGAAAGAAAGATTCCTTTAGGCTTGTTCATTTACTCTTTCCATGAAGATGGATAATACCATGGCAACAGATGAGACCAGAATCCTGTTTGTTTCTACCCAAAGCATAGCATGCCATACAACTGATTTAAAACACTTTATCTTAAACTCTTTTCTCATTTAAATAACTTGAAAAAATTACCACTGATTTTGTGCCAGGTCCGACTCTAGAAATGAACTTCTCAGTTTACTTCAAGCAGTGAGGAAGCGATATAACAGCAGTGAGTTCCAATGACTCCTGAGGAGGAAATGGGTTTTACAGACTAATAGAGGCATGATTTTCAGATAACAGGTTGAGGATGAGAAAGGCATTGCTGATGGAGTGACCAGCAAATACAAAGACGAGGCGTTATGAGAGAGAATAACATGCTGTGGTGAATTGTAGTATAAGCTGTAAGAGGATTATGAGTATGATGGGAGTGGGGAGGGAACGTGAGGATAGATTAAATAATCAAAAACAAAACAAAACAAAAAGAAAAACCCAGAAAGCAGCAGGCTATATATGTCTTTTTAGAGCTTTAGTTATTTTCCTGGAGTGAGTGAAGAGCCATTAAACACTTTTTGAACAGGAGAATGACAATCAAATTTGCATTTTTGAAATATGACTCTGATAGGAGTATAGAGGCTGGATCAGGGGTTGGTGAAAGTAGGTTAGGCAACCTATGTGAATGGTCTTATAATCCCTACGCCAATTCTGACCAATTGGTATCATTGACTTAGGGTGCTGGGCTGAGCAGGAATCCAAAATCACTTCCAGATTCATCAATGAAGAGGGCGGGAGTCACTGGCTATGTCTGCCAGGAATTCTGGAAGGGAAAGTGGTAACATGCATGATGTTTTCATTCCAGATAGGCATTATTTAAGGACAATTGTAATAGCGCTAACATCTGGGATTTGAGATGGTTCCCATGTAAACACTTAATACACAGACTTTATTTATTTTTATTTTATTTTTTTGCAGTTTTTGGCCAGGGCTGGGCTTGAACCCACCACCTCCGGCATATGGGGCCACTGTCCTACTCCTTTGAGCCACAGGCACTGCCAATACACAGACTTTAATAAAAATCTTTTGAGTGGATTCAAGACATTATTTCTAGCCCTCCATGAGTAATTTTTTCTTGGACATTCTAGACAACATCTACCTGAAAACTATAATGCTATACATCTTTTCTACATTAACGTTGGTTTATTGGATTTTCGAGCAGGATTCTCACTGTTTCTATTAAATTTCATCTGATTAGTTTTAACTTATTATAGCATATCAAAAAATTTTAGCTTATTATAGCATATTAAAATTTTTAGATTATTATAGCATATTTATAAATTCACTTTTCAAAATACTTTGAGCTTTCAGAAGTTCTTTAACTTAGTGTAAGTGAAGGAAGTCAAAACAAATCCTAAAGTAATATATTAAAATGCATTGAAGGATGTAGAATCCACAAACAGGAGATAATTAAATCCGAAGCTTATTAAATCTCTGAAATATATTTCAAATTCTACTTATCTTTAATACTCAACTTAATGGCAGTTTTCCACGAAAACTTCTCTAATTATCTCAGGTGTAATGATAAACTATTTGAAACAAAAATCAGGAGTAGATTGCCAGCACAATGTCCCATCTCCCTGAATATTAATGCTGGGGTGTCCAACGCATGGCCCATGGGCCACATGCAGCCCAGGATGGCTATGAGTGAAGCTCAACACAAAATCATAAACTTATTTAAAACACTGTGCGATTTTTTTGGTTTGGTTGGTTGGGGTTTTTGTAATTTTTGTGGAACTCAATTGCGTGATTCTCAAGCACGAACTTTTTAGATGACAAAGTCGTGTCACAATGTCACATAAAATAAACATACCTGTGTATTTGTGCTCATGCATGGCTTCAGTCCCGTGAGAGTGTTTGGCCTCCACTGTGTTTGCTTCCAAGCGCAGTCCAGTGGGCACCATCAAACTTTATGTGTTATTGATTTAGTGAGGCAGCGATTGTCAATAATATTTCAACCCGCCATTGCAGTGTTAGGCATTTAACGTTATTTAGAAGTCAGGTTAGCTTTCTTATTTGATTAATAGGGATACTTCCACATCTCTGCAGCACCTCACACATCACCTGCCACTCTTTACAATCAGTCCTCTGCCTCACCCTTCATTGGCAGCCGAGATGTGGAAGGGCCCAAACCTTGCTTTCTATTTTCTTGTCAATTACTTTTTATAATAAAAGTAAACTGAGTCCCTTATGTATTATTATTTTTTTATTGCAAATGTATCTTCTGCAAATGACTCAAAAGGAAACAGAACCCCACCCAAGAGAAAAAGTACATATGAAGGAAGATTGTCCAATGAAAAGTAAACCGATGACTACTTTTTTGTCAAGGCAAATAGTAATGCACTCTGCCTAATTTGTAGGGAATTTGTGCAAAGTTTTCAAAGACTGTAATCTGAAAAAGCATTCTATGCAAAAACATGCTGCAAAATTCAATGCATGTGAAAAATTGTGTTGTAGGGACAAAATAGCAGAACTAAAAAAAAAATCTGCTCAACAAAAATTATGTTAAAAAGTTACATCTCATGTAGATTCCATTGTAAAATCTAGCTATATGGCAGCGTATTTATAGGAAAACAATAAAAACTGTCTACCGATGGTGAGTTTAATAAGTAATGTATGGAAAGCATGCCAGAAATAACTTGCCCTGAAAAAAAGGACATATTTCTAAAATAAGCTTATCTCAAATTATAGCAGGTAGAAATTGAAAAAATCTATTGAAAGAAGTTTGTCGAGTAAAGATGCTAATTTTCAATTTTATGCTTTGCAATGAATGACAGCACTGAGGCTACACATATGGCTCAACGTACCAATTTTGTTAGATGTATTGATGACGAATATAATGTCACTGAAGAAATGGTTCTTTTAGTGGCGTTAAAAGACACAATTAAATCAAGAGATTTATACAAAGCAGTAAAAAATATTTCAAGGCAATTTTCTTTGTTCATTGTCAATGTGTGTTATAGTTACTGATGGTGCCCTGGTGATGGTAGGTAAAAGAGAGAGACTTGTAAAATTAATAGAAAATGATGCAGTTGCATCCGGAACTCACATTTGACAAAATATCATTACATAGCACATTAAGAAAATTTATGCACAAAAGCTTTAAAAATGGATAATATCATGCAAATTGTCAAGACTGAATTTCATAAGGGCAAAGGTATTGAATCATCACCAATTCCAGGAATTCCTTAAAAGTATTGATGCTGACAATAGCAACATCATTTACTTTTTGGAAGTAATATGGCTAAGTCAATGCCAAATGTTGAAAAGATTTTATGATTTGTGACATATTATCAAGTCTTTTATGGTATCAAAAACCAAATTTGTACCAGAACTTGACAATGAAAACTGGCATACAGAATTAGCATTTTTAGTGAATTTAACCACTCACTTAAATGAATTAAACATGCATCTTCAAGATGAAACCAAGTCATCAATACAATGTTTCACACCATATAAACATTTCAAATGAAATGGAAATGATGGCAAACTCAAATTCAGGCAAACAATTTTATGCATTTTGGCTAAAAGCAGTCCTATGAATAATGAAAAATATGCAATGAAAACTAATTTGACTTGATACAATAATTTGAAAACCAATTTCACTATTTCCAGGAAAATAATCAAAATTTTGCATTTGTTAGTCCATTTTCAGTTGACACAAGTATGTTACCTGCCAATTTTCTTTCTTTCTTTCTTTTTCCTTCTCTCTCTCTGTCTCATCTCACTCTACTGCCCTAGATAGAGAGTGCCATGGCATCAGAGTTCACAACAACCTCAAATTCTTGGTCAAGAGCTATCTCTTGCCTCAGCCTCCTGAGTAGCTGGGACAACAGGCATGGGCTACAATGCCTAGCTGTTTTTTCAATTTCTAATGGAGATGGGGTCTCATTCTTGCTCAGGCTGGTCTTGAACTCCTGAACTCAAGCAGTTCTCTCTCCTGGGCCTCTCAGAGTGCTAGAATTACAGGATGGGCCACCACACTAGTTGGTTACCTGCTAATTTTGAAAAGAAATGCATAAGCGAGGGGGGAGACAAGATGGCGGACTGAAGCCAGCTTTCAACAAAGGCTCCCGTCCAGAAGGAGAGTTAAGGGACAGGAATTTAGTAAGTATCCTGGTGGACTTGAGCCTCACCAAGAGAGAAGGCTGAAGAACGCACATCAACACCGCTGAGGCAAGTTGTGATCACAAGGACGCAAACAAAAGGTACAAAATCCACCACCAAGCGGACGGGAGTCCCCCTCCCCCATGAGACCGGCTCTGTAGCCCCACAATTGAACAAGCGGGCAGAAATTAAAGCCCCTCCCACTACACTCCATGGGAGAGACCTTCTAAAAACTGGACCTACCTCCCCTACTGGGGTGCCGTGGCGTTCTCCTGCCGGACATAGGGCTGAATAAAACCTTGGGAATCCTTTGCCGGCAACCCTGAATCCCCGGCGCTCCCCTCCCGCCCACTGAGGTCTGGAGGCCTGTCCCCCAGGACTTCGGATCCTGGGGTGATTTCTCAAGGGGAGTGGACAGTCCCCGAGTTGCGACTGGTCAGCATTGACTCTGAGGCGCGCCGAGTGAGGAGAGGGCACCGGGCTGAGGGGGAGTCACGCCTCGCGGCACTTCCCTGCGGTGCAGTGCAGCAACCCTCCCCGGGCATAGGGGGCCCAAGACTGAATCAGACTCTGGCCTCCCTGCTGAGAGCTGAGAACCCCTACTCTCACTCGGGGTCTGAAGGCCTATCCCCCAGGAGTTCGGCTCCTTGGGTGATTTCTCGAGGGGAGTGCACAGTGCCTGAGCTGCGTCAGGTCAGCGCTGACTCTGGGACACGTGAGCGAGGAGAGGGCACTCCGCTGAGGGGAAATCAAGCCTTGGCGGCACTTCCCTGCAGTGCAGTGCAGGAGCCCTCCCCGGGCACAAGACTGAATAAGACTCTGGCCTCCCCGCTGAGAGCTGAGAGCCCCTACTCTCACTCGGGGTCTGAGGGCCTATCCCTCCGGAGTTCGGCTCCTTGGGTGATTTCTCGAGGGGAGTGCACAGTGCCTGAGCTGCATCAGGTCAGCGCTGACTCTGGGATACGTGAGCGAGGAGAGGGCACTCTGCTGAGGGAAAAATCAAGCCTTGGCGGCACTTCCCTGCGGTGCAGTACAGCAACCCTCCCCGGGCATACGGGGCCCAAGACTGAATCAGACTCTGGCCTCCCCGCTGAGAGCTGAGAGCCCCTACTCTCACTCGGGGGCTGAGGGCCTACCCCCAGGAGTTCGGCTCCTTGGGTGATTTCTCGAGGGGAGTGCACAGTGCCTGAGCTGCGTCAGGTCAGCGCTGACTCTGGGACACGTGAGCGAGGAGAGGGCACTCCGCTGAGGGGAAATCAAGCCTTGGCGGCACTTCCCTGCAGTGCAGTGCAGGAGCCCTCCCCGGGCACAAGACTGAATAAGACTCTGGCCTCCCTGCTGAGAGCTGAGAACCCCTACTCTCACTCGGGGTCTGAGGGCCTATCCCTCCGGAGTTCGGCTCCTTGGGTGATTTCTCGAGGGGAGTGCACAGTGCCTGAGCTGCGTCAGGTCAGCGCTGACTCTGGGATACGTGAGCGAGGAGAGGGCACTCTGCTGAGGGAAAATCAAGCCTTGGCGGCACTTCCCTGCGGTGCAGTACAGCAACCCTCCCCGGGCATACGGGGCCCAAGACTGAATCAGACTCTGGCCTCCCCGCTGAGAGCTGAGAACCCCTACTCTCACTCGGGGTCTGAGGGCCTATCCCCCAGGAGTTCGGATCCTTGGGTGATTTCTCAAGGGGAGTGCACAGTGCCTGAGCTGCATCAGGTCAGCGCTGACTCTGGGATACGTGAGCGAGGAGAGGGCACTCTGCTGAGGGGAAATCAAGCCTTGGCGGCACTTCCCTGCGGTGCAGTGCAGGAGCCCTCCCCTGACCGTAGTATTGCGTGAAACTGAATGAAACTCTAGCTTCCCCCCGCCCCACTCCCAATCCGGGTCTGGGGGCCCATCCCCCAAGAGTTCTGATTCTTGGGGGATCTCTTAAGGGGTGTGGACCCAGCACAAACTGCGGCCGCTCAGTGCTGACTCTGGGGCGCGGGACAGAGGAGAAAAGGGTCGCCTGAGTGCCCACACCAGAGCAGCAGTTCCCTGGAGGTAGATCAACAGCCGTTTTTTCTTTAACGGCAGAACGCTCACTTCTGGATATTCTGAGGCCACACCCCCTGTCTCCCTGGGCAACCAGAGGAGGCCACAGGTGACACGGCTCACAAACCCGGAAGCCTCCAGGGCGGGGCCGACCCAGAGAGGTGTTCAGACGCAATTCTCCAGCAGCAAAGACGTTTGAACTCAAAACAGCCCGTCTCCTGTAGGCGACGACAGGAACAGAGACAGAACCTCACAAAGTTGTCTGTTCTGTTCTGTTCTGTTAGCAGCATCCATCAGGGACGGGGCTAAGCCTGAGTGAACACCTCCTTCCCATCACCTGCATCAAACACTCAAAGATGTCAGGCCCCATCTCCTCCTGCTAGATAGCGGCAGTCTGCGGGGGCCTGGCAGACTTCCTCGCGATTCAGGCAGGTGCAAACCCCTGGAGTGTCTGTTCACTGCAGGCAACTGGGTTAGCCATCTGCAGAGATACCAGTGACTGGGTCCGACGGAGGGGCAAAGTGGGGAAGGAGACGTCAACCTTCCCAGACTGCTCTGTTTGCGGGGTGGCTCCTCCTGACTCCACGCTGCACTGGGGTGAGCTGTCTCAGAGGAGTCACCAGGCCCCTGTGATCCAGTTCCCAGAGACCTCTTGAACCCTTCCACCTGAGACAAGTGCCGATTGAGACAGTTGATTCGGACCTTTTGAACTGGGCTAATAGACTGAGGACTTTTCAGGTGGTGCCCTGGGTGTGCGATTGTAGGAAGGTTTGATTCTCCTTTTCCAACTGGGGCCAGAGGTGGGCAGGCGGGGTGACTTAATTGCTGATTTTTCCACACAGCTGAGACTTCAAGCCAGAGTAGAAGTTGCAATAGGATCGAACAGAAACCAGCTGAAAACAAGACAGAACCACTTTGCTCCACCACACCAGACAGGGCCCCAGTTTCTCAGGCCACAACACTGTACGGGCCCTCGATAAAACCCCAGGGGAAAAACCAAAGGGAGTAAACCATGGGGCGGAATCAGCGGAAAAACTCTGGTAACATGAATAACCAGAATAGATCAACCCCCCCAAGAAAAGATACGGCAGATGTGATTGAAGATCCCATTCATAAACAACTGGCTGAGATGTCAGAAGTCGAATTCAGAATTTGGTTTGCAGACAAGATTAATAAAATGGAATTAGGAATTCGAGGAGAAATTCAAAAACTGTCTCAAGAATTTAACGAATTTAAAGACAAAACCACCAAAGACTTAGACACACTGAAACAAGAACTTACAGCCCTCAAAGATATGAAAAATACAGTAGAATCCCTCAGTAACAGAATGGAGCAAGCAGAAGAAAGGATTTCTGACATTGAAGATAAAGTCTTCGAACGCTCCCAATCTCTCAAAGAGGAAGAGAAATGGAGAGCAAAAACGGATCACTCACTCAGAGAGCTCTCAGATAATTCGAAAAAAAATAACATAAGGGTTATAGGAATTTTGGAAACTGATGACGTGGCAGCCAAGGGCACAGAGGCCCTTCTACATGAAATTATGAAAGAAAATTTTCCAGACATGCCTAGAGAATCTGAAATTCAGATAGCAGACAGCTTCAGAACCCCAGCACGATTCAACCCCAAAAAGCCATCTCCCAGACATATCATAATTAGCTTCACTAAAGTTAACATGAAAGAGAAGATTCTCAAAGCAGCCCGGCGAAAGAAAACTATAACGTACAAAGGTAAGAATATTAGAATAACTGCAGATCTCTCTGCTGAAACTTTTCAAGCAAGAAGAGGCTGGTCATCAACTTTTAATCTCCTAAAGCAAAAAAACTTTCAACCCAGGATCTTGTATCCAGCTAAACTGAGTTTCATCTATGATGGAGAAATTAAATACTTCAATGACATTCATATGTTGAAAAAATTTGCCATAAGTAAACCAGCTCTTCAGGATGTTCTCAGACCTATCCTCCACAATGACCAACCCAATCCTATACCACAAAAGTAAACTCACTGAGAAACTTCGGATCAAACTCCAACTTCCACACTGGCGAAAGGATTAAAAATGTCCACTGGACCTTTGAAAAACTCGATACCCAAAATTCCACCAGACTTATCCTTACTCTCCATCAATGTGAATGGCTTAAACTGTCCTCTAAAGAGGCATAGGTTAGCTGACTGGATACAAAAACTTAAGCCAGATATTTGTTGCATACAAGAGTCACATCTCAACTTAAAAGACAAATACAGACTCAGGGTGAAAGGATGGTCATCCATATTTCAGGCAAATGGTAATCAGAAAAAAGCAGGTGTTGCAATTTTATTTGCAGATACAGTAGGCTTTAAACCATCAAAAGTAAGGAAGGACAAGAATGGTCACTTCATATTTGTTAAGGGTAATACTCAATATGACGAGATCTCAATTATTAATATCTATGCACCCAACCAGAATGCACCTCAATTTATAAGAGAAACTCTAACAGACATGAGTAACTTGATTTCCTCCAGCTCCATAATCATTGGAGATTTCAACACTCCCTTGGCAGTGTTGGATCGATCCTCCAGAAAGAAGCTGAGCAAAGAAATCTTAGATTTAAACCTAACCATCCAATATTTAGATTTAGCAGACATCTACAGAACATTTCATCCCAACAAAACTGAATACACATACTTCTCATCAGCCCACGGAACTTACTCCAAAATTGATCACATTTTAGGTCACAAGTCTAACCTCAGTAAATTTAAAGGAATAGAAATTATTCCATGCATCTTCTCGGACCATCATGGAATAAAACTTGAATTGAGTAACAACAGGAATCTGCATACCCATACAAAAACATGGAAGTTAAATAACCTTATGCTGAATGATAGCTGGGTCAGAGATGAGATTAAGAAAGAAATCACCAATTTTTTGGAACAAAATGACAATGAAGACACAAGCTATCAGAACCTCTGGGACACTGCAAAGGCAGTTCTAAGAGGGAAATTTATAGCACTGCAAGCCTTCCTCAAGAGAACGGAAAGAGAGGAAGTTAACAACTTAATGGGACATCTCACGCAACTGGAAAAGGAAGAACATTCCAACCCCAAACCCAGTAGAAGAAAAGAAATAACCAAAATTAGAGCAGAATTAAATGAAATTGAAAACAAAAGAATAATACAACAGATCAATAAATCAAAAAGCTGGTTTTTTGAAAAGGTCAATAAAATAGATAAACCTCTGGCCAACCTAATCAGGAAAAAAAGAGTAAAATCTCTAATATCATCAATCAGAAACAACAAAGACAAAATAACCACAGACTCATCAGAAATCCAAAAAATCCTTAATGAATATTACAAGAAACTTTATTCTCAGAAATATGAAAATCTGAAGGAAATAGACCGATACTTGGAAGCACGCCACCTTCCAAGACTTAACCAGAATCAAGTGGAAATGTTGAACAGACCCATATCAAGTTCAGAAATAGCATCAACTATACAAAACCTCCCTAAAAAGAAAAGCCCGGGACCAGATGGTTTCACGTCAGAATTCTACCAAACCTTTAAAGAGGAATTAGTACCTATATTACTCAACCTGTTCCAAAATGTAGAAAAAGAAGGAAGACTACCCAACACGTTCTATGAAGCAAATATCACCCTGATCCCCAAACCAGGAAAAGACCCAACAAGAAAAGAAAATTATACACCAATATCACTAATGAATATAGATGCAAAAATATTCAACAAGATCCTAACAAACAGAATCCAGCAACACATCAAACAAATTATACATCATGACCAAGTTGGTTTTATCCCAGGGTCTCAAGGCTGGTTCAATATACGTAAATCTATAAATGTAATTCAGCACATAAACAAATTAAAAAACAAAGACCATATGATTCTCTCAATTGATGCAGAAAAAGCTTTTGATAATATCCAGCATCCCTTCATGATCAGAACACTCAAGAAAATTGGTCTAGAAGGGACTTTTCTTAAACTGATAGAGGCTATCTACAGCAAACCCACAGCCAATATCATATTGAATGGAGTTAAATTGGAATCATTTCCACTCAGATCAGGAACCAGACAAGGCTGCCCATTGTCTCCATTGCTTTTCAACATTGTAATGGAAGTTTTAGCCACCGCAATTAGGGAAGGAAAGGCGATCAAGGGTATCCATATAGGGTCAGAAGAGATCAAACTCTCGCTCTTCGCAGATGATATGATTGTGTATCTGGAAAACACTAGGGACTCTACTACAAAACTCCTAGAAGTGATCAAGGAATACAGCAGCGTCTCAGGTTACAAAATCAACATTCATAAATCGGTAGCCTTTATATACACCAACAACAGTCAAATTGAAAAAGCAGTTAAGGACTCTATCCCATTCACAGTAGTGCCAAAGAAGATGAAATATTTGGGAATTTACCTAACAAAAGACGTGAAAGATCTCTATAAAGAGAACTATGAAACTCTAAGAAAAGAAATAGCCGAAAATGTTAACAAATGGAAAAACATACCATGCTCATGGCTAGGAAGAATCAACATTATCAAAATGTCCATACTACCCAAAGCAATATATAATTTCAACGCACTCCCTATTAAAGCTCCACTGTTATATTTTAAAGATCTTGAAAAAACATTACTTCGTTTTATATGGAATCAGAAAAAACCTCGAATAGCCAAGACATTACTCAGAAATAAAAACAAAACAGGAGGAATCACACTACCAGACCTCAGACTTTACTACAAATCGATAGTGATCAAAACAGCATGGTATTGGCACAAAAACAGAGAAGTAGATATCTGGAATAGAATAGAGAACCAAGAGATGAATCCAGCTACTTACCGCTATTTGATTTTTGACAAGCCAATTAAAAACATTCAGTGGGGAAAAGATTCCCTATTTAACAAATGGTGCTGGGTGAACTGGCTGGCAACCTGCAGAAGACTGAAATTGGACCCACACCTTTCACCATTAACTAAGATAGACTCTCATTGGATTAAAGATTTAAACTTAAGACATGAAACTATAAAAATACTAGAGGAGAATGCAGGGAAAACCCTTGAAGAAATTGGTCTGGGTGAGTATTTCATGAGGAGAACCCCCCGGGCAATTGAAGCAGCTTCAAAAATACACTACTGGGACTTGATCAAACTAAAAAGCTTCTGCACAGCTAAGAACACAGTAAGCAGAGCAAGCAGACAGCCCTCAGAATGGGAGAAGATATTCGCAGGGTATAACTCTGACAAAGGTTTAATAACCAGAATCCATAGAGAACTCAAACGCATCAGCAAGAAAAAAACAAGGGATCCCATCGCAGGCTGGGCAAGGGATTTGAAGAGAAACTTCTCTGAAGAAGACAGGCGCACGGCCTTCAGACATATGAAAAAATGCTCATCATCTTTAATCATCAGAGAAATGCAAATCAAAACTACTTTGAGATATCATCTAACTCCAATGAGACTAGCCTATATCACAAAATCTCAAGACCAGAGATGTTGGCGTGGATGCGGAGAAAAGGGAACACTTCTGCACTGCTGGTGGGAATGCAAATTAATACATTCCTTTTGGAGGGATATATGGAGAACACTCAGAGATCTAAAAATAGATCTGCCATTCAATCCTGTAATTCCTCTGCTGGGCATATACCCAGAAGACCAAAAATCACAACATAACAAAGATATTTGTACCAGAATGTTTATTGCAGCCCAATTCATAATTGCTAAGTCATGGAAAAAGCCGAAGTGCCCATCGATCCACGAATGGATTAATAAATTGTGGTATATGTATACCATGGAATACTATGCAGCCTTAAAGAAAGATGGAGACTTTACCTCTTTCATGTTTACATGGATGGAGCTGGAACATATTCTTCTTAGTAAAGTATCCCAAGAATGGAAGAAAAAATACCCAATGTACACAGCCCTACTATGAAACTAATTTGGGACTCTCACATGAAAGGTATAACCCAGCTACAACTTAACAATAGGGGGAAGTGGGAAAGGGGGGGGTGGGTAGAGGGAGGGGAATCGGTGGGATCACACCTGTGGTGCATATTACAGGGGTATTTGCGAAACTTGGTAAATGTAGAATATAAATGTTTTGGCACAGTAACTGAGATAACGCCGGAAAGGCTATGTTAACCACTGGGATAAAAATGTGTCAAATGGTTTATGAAGTGAGTGTATGATGCCCCATAATCATATCATTGTATACACTTATGATTTAATAAAAAAATTAAAAAAAAAAAAAAGAAATGCATAAGCCTTGTATTAAAAACCACAAATTCATGCTGATGTCTTCATTTCAATCTAACAACACAGAAAACTTGTGGTTTTCATCTTCATGTTTGTAATTCCATTCCCAATGAAAAATTGACTTCCATTATATTTATTATAGTTAATAAGTATTTGTAATACCCTGTTTCCCTGAAAATAAGACATCCTCCAAAAATAAGACCTACTTACAGGAAAGATAAGACGTCCCCTGAAAATAAGACCTAGTGCATCTCTGGGAACACACCTTAAAATAAGACACTCTTATTTTTGGGGAAACAGGGTATGTAATCAATCTCCATATCAGTCCACCCCCTTCCCATGCATGGACATGCTTCTATATAAGCTCAGGTGCAGATGTCCTATTCTGATTCACTGTTGCTCCATGACCAACCCTCACTCTGCCTGCCTGTCTCCACCTCACCCAGTGGTTTAATGATTCAATTATTTGGGAAGTAAATAGAAGGGAAAGGGAAAAACTATGGAAGAAAAACTGTTGTTGAAAGTTTTAAGTATTGGGGGTCCACACCAGCCTGGGCGGTGGCATCACCTCAGCCCCATGAGCCCTGCGCACCCTGCTCCGGAGACCTGGGGTCTGCTTTGCTTTCTCCTGGTCAGTCGGGGACTGTACATCCCAAAGGACCCAGTTTTCCTCTCTGGCAAGACTTTCATTATTACTCTTAAAGCATCTGTGTTTTTGGCAGAAGATGGCGGCCGAGTAACAGCTTCCTTGCATCTGGGCACCATGAGTCCCGGGAGATAGGACTTCAGGCACCTCTGGCTGGTGGGATCTGCCTATCATCACCCCTGTGAGGATACAGAGAGTCAGCAAGAGACTTCTGGACCCCAAGAGGAGGACTAAAACAGTGGAAAACCGGCAAGTGGTCGCGTGTGTTCAATCCGTCTAAACCCGCCCGCAACTGTAAGTTCAGTAGCAGCGAGACTGCAAACTGGAAAGGCCTTACCTGAGAACTGTTTTGGTGTCTTGGGACTTGGCACTCAGTTGAACTGCCTTGGGGAGAGCCTGAGCAGGAATGGGGAGAACTTTGGCCATTGTTTAGGGCCCCAGTCTGAGCTGCTGAGCCAGACGGAGCTAATAGTGTTTGGCTGTGGGCCACAGGGAGCCATTGTGAGCGATCTGCCCCAGCAAGCTCCGCCCTCAGGGTAGCAGAGCTAGAATCAGGTGGGAGCTGGTAACCCAGCGACCAAGTAGCCTAAGGGTGAGGTCTGAGCCGCCTTGCAGCCCTAACCTTCAGGTGCAGAGTGAGACCGGTTTTGGCACACTGGGTAAGTGGATAACCACTTCAGCAGTGATTCCAGTGACAAGCACTTTCCTGGGAAAGCTTCTGCTCAGCAAGTTTACAAGTTCAAAGTGGCTTTTAAGTGGGCTGAAGAGAGATTTAGGGTGTCTACCTGCTGGGGTTTGAGAAATCAGCAGCCTCCAGTCGCATCAGAACTGTGATTAAAATCTCATACCCCAGAAGACCACGTGTTGCCCAGACAATATTCAACAACATATATATACTGCTTTGTTTTTGGTTGTGTTTTGTTTTTTCTGTTTTTTTGTTTTCGTTTGGTTGTTTTTTTGTTTATTTTGATGTTGTTGATGTTGTTTTGTTTTTTAATTTCAACCTTTTCCGTACAGATCTTTTTTCTTTCTCAATTTTTCTAGTTAAATTATAATTTCCCATTGCTGCCTTTTTCAATAACTAGAACTTCATTTTTGCTAGTGTTTCTACTGCTATTATTTGGTTTTTCACCCAATTTCATCCCGTAAAGTTTTCTGTTTGCTTCTTTTGGTTTGATTTATAGCAGTTTTATCTTTCCTCTCTACTTGGTGGAGGTGGGGTACTGTGTCTGACCAGGTTAGCAAAGAGCTGCTGACCTCAAGGGACCCACCCAACTGGGCACCCCCAGAAGGTGGTTTTTTTTTAAAGGTTGTGTCAAAGTACCCTACTGTACACCTATATTGCTCTGTCTCCCTCTTTCTGTGCCTCTCTTCTTTTTTGTCAACATTCCTTTCACCCACCCCCTCTCCTTTCTCTATTTTTTTTTTCTTTTCATTCGGTCCTCCTTTCTTTCATCCCTTTCTTGCTCTTCAACCTTCTCACACTTCTGGTCCTGTACCAAAAGAACTCATCTAACCCTTAGTCCACAGTCACGAGAACTTAAAGAACAGGAGGAAGTGAAAGGAAAATTAGGGCAAGGAAACAGATAAAAGAAATCACTCATGAGGAAAAATCAGCAGAAAACTCCAGGCAACATGAAGAACCAGTCCAGAACAACCCCCCAAGGGACCATGAGGTACCTACTACAGAGGATTCCACCTATAAAGAAATGTTAGGAATGACAGAAAGGGAATTTAGAATACACATGATGAAAACAATGAAAGAAATGATGGAAACAATGAAGGAAACTGCTAATAAAGTGGAAAATAACCAAACGGAAATTCAAAACATAATCAAGTAAGAGATGAACAATATGATGAATATAAAAAGGATATAGCAGAGCGGAAGGAACTGAAACAGTCAATTAGGGAACTTAAAGATGCAATGGAAAGTATCAGCAACAGGTTAGACCATGCAGAAGAAAGAATTTCAGAGGTAGAAGACAAAGTTCTTGAGATAACTCAGATAGTAAAAGAGGCAGAAAAGAAGAGAGAGAAAGCAGAACGTTCACTGTCAGAATTATGGGACTTTATGAAGCGTTCCAACATATGAGTTATAGGAATTCCAGAAGGGGAAGAAGAATGCCCCAGAGGAATGGAAGTCATACTAGAGAATATTATCAAAGAAAATTTCCCAAATATCACGAAAGATTCTGACACACTGCTTTCAGAGGGATATCGGACCCCAGGTCACCTCAACTCTAACCGAGCTTCTCCAAGACACATTGTGATGAACCTGTCCAAAGTCAAGACAAAAGAAAAGATTCTGCAAGCTGCCAGGAGTAAGTGCCAGTTGACCTACAGGGGAAAATCCATCACAGTGATCGCAGACTTCTCTAATGAAACTTTCCAAGCAAGAATACAATGGTCATCTACCTTTAATCTACTTAAACAGAACAATTTCCAGCCCAGAATTCTGTACCGTGCTAAGCTAAGCTTAAAAATTGACGGAGAAATCAAATCATTTACGGATATACAAACATTGAGGAAATTCGCCACAACAAGACCAGCTCTACAGGAAATACTTCAACCTGTTCTGCACACTGACCACCACAATGGATCAGCAGCAAAGTAAGAACTCAGAAATTAAAGGACAGAACCTAACCTCTACACTGATGCAAAAGATTAAACTAAGCAATGGACTCTCACCAAATAAGAAGAATAGAATACTACCACACTTATCAATTATCTCAATAAATGTTAATGGCTTGAATTCCCCACTGAAGAGACATAGATTGGATGAATGAATTAAAAAACACAAGCCATCCATTTGCTATCTGCAAGAAACACACCTGGCTTCAAAAGACAAATTAAAGCTCCGAGTCAAGGGTTGGAAGACAATTTTTCAGGCAAATGGAATTCAGAAGAAAAGAGGAGTTGCAATCTTATTTTCAGATTCATGTGGATTTAAAGCAACTAAAGTCACAAAAGACAAAGATGGTCACTTTATATTGGTCAAGGGAAAAATACAACAAGAAGATGTTTCAATTCTAAATATTTATGCACCCAATTTAAATGCTCCCAGATTCTTGAAGCAGACCTTACTCAGTCTGAGCAATATGATATCTGATAATACCATAATAACAGGGGACTTTAACACTCCTCTTACAGAGCTGGACAGATGCTCTAAACAGAAATTAAACAAAAATATAAGAGATTTAAATGAGACCCTAGAACAACTGTGCTTGATAGACGCATATAGAACACTCCATTCCAAAGATAAAGAATATACATTCTTCTCATCACCCCATGGAACATTCTCCAAAATTGATCATATCCTGGAACACAAAACAAATATCAACAGAATAAAAAGAATTGAAATTTTACCTTGTATCTTCTCAGACCATAAGGCACTGAAGGTGGATCAGAACTCTAACAAAACGCTCAACCCCCCACAAAGGCATGGAAATTAAACAATCTTCTGTTGAATAACAGATGGGTGCAGGAAGAAATAAAACAGGAAATCATTAACTTCCTTGAGCATAACAACAATGAAGACACAAGCTACCAAAACCTGTGGGATACTGCAAAAGCAGTTTTAAGAGGAAATTTCATCGCTTTAGATGCCTACATTTGAAAAACAGAAAGAGAGCACATAAACAATCTCTCAAGCCATCTTATGGAATTGGAAAAAGAAGAACAATCTAAGCCTAAACTCAGTAGAAGAAAAGAAATATCCCAAAATCAAATCAGAGATCAATGAAATTGAAAACAAAAGAATCATTCAGAAAATTAATGAAACAAGGAGTTGGTTTTTTGAAAAAATAAATAAAATAGATAAACCATTGGCCAGACTAACGAGAAATAGAAAAGTAAAATCTCTAGGAACCTCAATCAGAAATGATAAAGGGGAAATAACAACTGATCCCACAGAGATACAAGAGATCATCTCTGAATAATACCAAAAACTCTATGCCCAGAAATTTGACAATGTGAAGGAAATGGATCAATATTTGGAATCACACCCTCTCCCTAGACTTAGCCTGGAAGAGATAGAGCTCCTGAACAGACCAATTTCAAGCACTGAGATCAAAGAAACAATAAAAAGTCTTCCAACCAAAAAATGCCCTGGTCTGGATGGCTTCACACCAGAATTCTATCAAACCTTCAAGGAAGAGCTTATACTGTACTGCAGAAATTATTCCAAAAAATGGAGAAGAAGGAATCCTCCCCAACACATTCTATGAAGCAAACATCAACCTGATACCAAAACCCGGAAAAGACCCAAACAAAAAGGAGAATTTCAGACCAATCTCACTCATGAATATAGATTCAAAAATTCTCAACAAAATCCTAGCCAACAGACTACAGCTTATCATCAAAAAAGTTATTCATCATGATCAAGTATGCTTCATCCCAGGGATGCAACGCTGGTTTAACATATGCAAGTCCATAAACGTTATCCACCGTATTAACAGAGGCAAAAATAAAGATCACATGATCCTCTCAATAGATGCAGAAAAGCATTTGATAAAATCCAGCATCCTTTTCTAATTAGAACACTGAAGAGTATAGGCATAGGTGGCACATTTCTAAAACTGATTGAAGCTATCTATGACAAACCCACAGCCAATATTTTACTGAAAGGAGTAAAACTGAAAGCTTTTCCTCTTAGAACTGGAACCAGACAAGGTTGTCCTCTGTCACCTTTACTGTTCATCATAGTGCTGGAAGTTCTAGTCAATACAATTAGGCAAGACAAGGAAATAAAGGGAATCCAAATGGGAGCGGAGGAGGTCAAACTCTCCCTCTTTGCTGACGACATGATCCTATACTTAGAGAACCCCAAGGACTCAACCACAAGACTCCTAGAAGTCATCAAAAAATACAGTAATGTTTCAGGATATAAAATCAATGTCCACAAGTCAGTAGCCATTGTATACACCAGTAACAGTCAAGATGAGAAGCTAATTAAGGACACAAGTCCCTTCACCATAGTTTCAAAGAAAATGAAATACCTAGGAATATACCTAACGAAGGAGGTGAAGGACCTCTATAAAAAAATTATGAAATCCTTAGAAAGGAAATAGCAGAGGACATTAACAAATGGAAGAACATACCATGCTCATGGATTGGAAGAATCAACATTGTTAAAATGTCTATACTTCCCAAAGCAATCTACCTATTCAATGTCATTCCTATCAAAATACCAACATCATACTTTCAAGATTTGGAGAAAATAATTCTGTGTTCTGTATGGAACCAGAAAAAACCCCGTATAGCGAAGGCAGTTCTTAGTAATAAAAATAAAGCTGGGGGCATCAGCATACCAGATTTTAGTCTGTACTACAAAGCCATAGTGCTCAAGACAGCATGGTACTGGCACAAAAACAGAGACATAGACACTTGGAATCGAATTGAAAACCAAGAAATGAAACTAACATCTTACAACCACCTAATCTTCGATAAACCAAACAAGAACAGACCTTGGGGGAAAGACTCCCTATTCAATAAATGGTGTTGGGAGAACTGGATGTCTATATGTGAAAGACTGAAACTGGACCCACACCTTTCCCCACTCACAAAAATTGATTCAAAATGGATAAAGGACTTAAATTTAAGGCATGAAACAATAAAAATCCTCAAAGAAAGCATAGGAAAAACACTGGAAGATATTGGCCTGGGGAAAGACTTCATGAAGAAGACTGCCATGGCAATTGCAACAACAACAAAAATAAACAAATGGGACTTCATTAAACTGAAAAGCTTCTGTACAGCTAAGGAGACAATAACCAAAGCAAAGAGACAACCTACACAATGGGAAAGGATATTTGCATATTTTCAATCAGACAAAAGCTTGATAACTAGGATCTATAGAGAACTCAAATTAATCCACATGAAAAAAGCCAACAATCCCTTATATCAATGGGCAAGAGACATGAATAGAACCTTCTCTAAAGATGACAGACGAATGGCTAACAAACACATGAAAAAATGTTCATCATCTCTATACATTAGAGAAATGCAAATCAAAACAACCCTGAGATATCCTCTAACCCCAGTGAGAATGGCCCACATCACAAAATCTCAGAACTGCAGATGCTGGCGTGGATGATGTGGAGAGAAGGGAACACTTTTACACTGCTGGTGGGACTGCAAACTAGTACAACCTTTCTGGAAGGAAGTATGGAGAAACCTCAAAGCACTCAAGCTAGACCTCCCATTTGATCCTGCAATCCCATTACTGGGCATCTACCCAGAAGGAAAAAAATCCTTTTATCATAAGGACACTTGTACTAGACTGTTTATTGCAGCTCAATTTACAATCACCAAAATGTGGAAACAGCCTAAATGCCCACCAACCCAGGAATGGATTAACAAGCTGTGG
Source organism: Nycticebus coucang (assembly GCF_027406575.1). Taxonomy (NCBI): domain Eukaryota; kingdom Metazoa; phylum Chordata; class Mammalia; order Primates; family Lorisidae; genus Nycticebus; species Nycticebus coucang. The sequence goes on from NC_069789.1 coordinate 75,035,156, forward strand.
TATATGTATACCATGGAATACTATTCAGCTATTAAAAAAAATGGAGACTTTACATCCTTCATATTAACCTGGATGGAAGTGGAAGACATTATTCTTAGTAAAGCATCACAAGAATGGAGAAGCATGAATCCTATGTACTCAATTCTGATATGAGGAAAATTAATGACAATTAAGGTTATGGGGCGGGGAGGAAAAGCAGAAAGAGGGACGGGGGCGTGGGCCTTGGTGTGTGTCACACTTTATGGGGGGCAAGACATGATTGCAAGAGGGACTTTACCTAACAATTGCAATCAGTGTAACCTGGCTTATTGTACCCTCAATGAATCCCCAACAATAAAAAAAGAAAGAAAGCTTTAAGTGTTGTTCATATTAGAACAAAAATCTAAAGTTGTATCTTTTAGAACAGTATTTATGTACACACACACACCAAAAACTACCTTCTTGCTTTTATTGCTTATCATCTCTCCCCCCCACGAAAAAAAGTATAAAATGGGACCATTTGTGCATGGTCCCTATCACGGGCATAAAACCAGCAAATTGGAAAGGTGATGCTATGTCAAAAAGGAAAAGAGTCAATCCAAAATTAGTGGGGCATGTTGATGACTTTGGGGATGACTAACAGGACATCTCACTTATCAGTCAATCTTTGGAACAAAGAAAGAATTTAAAAAATGTCTACATTTAATTTGCATCAAAATATGTTTTTTTGTATCATCAAAATTCTAGCAAATGTATACATGAGCAATTTGGCAAAGCTGGGACTCTAGAAGCAAATTGTATGTCTTTCCTCCCAAGCAGGAGTAGGTTAAAGAGAAAAATAAGACAAATTAGCAGACAGTTTAAAGAAAGGTAATTCAATGAAAGAAGAATGGCAAAGAGCAAAGGAAGAGAATGATGATCTTAGCTTTGGAGCATCAATCCTGAACCAGAACAGTTCAACTGCTACTGAAATCAGAGTTGATCCTAAGAGAAATACGGCTTGTTCTTAAGAGAAATCTTGCAGGCTACTTCATTAAGCCTAAAACAGCCCTTGTCTCTTTTTTGAATTATTCTCTGGGGACAGCTACATTGGTTGGTGGATAACTAGTCCAGGAAAATACCAGCAAAGTGAAATGAAACATTAGAAGTGATGATATATTTTTTCCATTTCCTGAATAAATATATACAACTTGCCCAACAAATGTTATATTTCTTTTTTAAGAAAAACAACTGTGATTTAAAATGAAAAGTTTCACCTTTGAGTTCAGGATTCAAACCTTCTTTGTGTGAAAGAACTGAATCTGAGAATCTTCCACAGTCACAGTGCAATATCCCATTAAAAAGAATAACAAAAGAACACAGTTATCTCACGTTACTTTGCATATTGATTATTTATTTCGTATATGTATACATAAATTAAAAATAGTGTTGTCTCATGGAATGAGTAAGTCTAGTCAGTGAATCACATTTACACACATATGGGATGCCTTACTTATTGGGATTGAACTGTTAAATATTATAAAAGGAAAACAACATTTAAAAAAAAAAAACATATAAGAGGGTTGGTAAGACAAGTTTAAAAATATAGTATATGCCCCTACATTTATATCAGGAGATTCACCCCAACAGAAAAACGTCGTAAAGTATATCTTTACAAAGTTGACATCTTTGCCAACCTAACACGGTAATAATTATTGCATTATTCTCATGCAGCTAAATAACTGCAACTTTGAGTTATCAGCCCATTTTTATAAACAAGTACAGGTATCTCCGTACAACTATCTGTCCTGTGCTTTTAAATCCAGTTGTTAGAATTTCAAACTGCCTCAGTGTCAGAAACTGCTTCCCTTTCCAGTACACAAGCTATGTTGTGGGTTTATTTAGAAACTCCTTGTTGAAAAACCTTCTTGCCTCAACATTACTGAGAGAAACAGAGCAGCGAGATGGATTCTGCCTTCTAAAGTCAATGCTTTCGACCATGGCATCTTTTATCACCTGCAAATAGAAACAGAAGATGTATAATTCGTGTTCCTATGAACTCATTTAAACTTTTTTGGTCCAAAACAAAAATCTAATTACCTTCTTTTTAGAACATTCTTTATATATATATATATATATATACATATATTGTTGGGGATTCATTGAGGGTACAAGAAACCAGTTTACACTGATTGCATTTGTTAGGTAAAATCCTTCTTATAATTGTGTCTTGCCCCCAAAGGTGTGTCACACACTGAGACCCCCACCCCCTCCCTCCTTCCCTCTCTCTCCTCTTCCCTTCTCTCACCCCCTCCCACCTTCCCTCTTTTCTTCCTTTACCCCCTCCCTCCTTCTGTCTCTCTCTGCACTCCCTTTCCTCCACCCCCCACCGTGTACTAGGTCATTAACTGCCCTTATATGAGAATTGAGTGCATAGGATTCATGTTCCTCCATTCTTTTTGAAATATGTGGAGAGAAATCTTGCCTTGTACATGTGCATTTAGAGTCAACATTACACTCTTATTAAGCTCATATCCAGGTACTCTTCCTTTGCTGACCAGAGAAAAAAGTATCCTGAAAGTGTTCCAGATTTTGTGCTGATCAAGTTGGGAATGAAATATTTGTAACATGGTAGGTTTACGTTGATTCTGTCCTTCACAAGAATGGTGGTAATTGGGAAGAAACAAGTAATTACTACATCTATAACTTATACACTTTATTGCTAATGGACAAGTGGAAATGAAACACAAGAAAAGGAAAAAAAACTTGCCCTGATGGGGAGAGAAGACATTCCTAAAGGACTTCCCTGCCTGCTCCACTGAATGAATATAGTTATAAAACCTGTGTGCCCTTGGAGACACTACGCTCTGAGATTTCACTGACGAAAATGCGTCGTCGTTTTCGTTCTGAGTAATTGAAGATATCCCTGTTAATGATGACCAGAATAAAAATACAAGCAACCTCTAAGAATTGCTACTGTCACATGCTGTGTCTGGTATGGAGTTGACCTGTTAGGAATTTGAGGAAAAAAGAGAACATTTGGAATTTGGTAGAAGTGGCTATTGCAGAGCAATGGGAATGGCCTTTGGGACAGGGGTCTGAATAGGAATCTTGGCTCTGTTGCTACTCTAGAATCTTGATAAAGTCAGAAAGACTCCAGTCCCTGGAACAGAACTATGGGATTTTATCTTAAATGACCAAAGAGACTGACATTTCTGAGCACCCAGAAATAGAGGCAAGTCCTATTTCATAACTCCCGCTATTCTCTGCTGCAGGGATTTTTAAACAATATTCAGGCATTTCTGCTCATGAGTACAAATACTTCACAAGTCTGAACAGATTAGGACCCTATGGCCTCCTCCCATTCAGAGCTACCATGGTGCACTTGGCCTTGGAAGCACATGCACAGTGGGGTTTACCTATCTCCACACGCAAGTTCATTGGGCAAGCACAGCTCAATGTCTGGAGGAGAGAGGTGTGAGGTCTCATTGGCGCTAATGTGCAATTAATATCCTGTTAATTTAGGTCAGCCCCAAATGGCGGGCCTCTCTACCTTTAATAGTAATTTTAAGCAATAAACATATTCTGGACAAAGGGAGTTACCATAGGAGTGTGGTTCTTGTATATACCTTATTAAAATATATATATTAAATATATATAACATATAATATATGTTATATATATAATATATATTAAATATATATAATATATAATATATATTAAATATATATAATATATAATATATATTAAATATATAATATATAATATATATTAAATATATATTATATATTTATATTATATATTATATATTTATTTATATTATATATATTTAATATACATTATGTATTTAATATATATTATGTATTTAATATATATTATTAATATAATATAAATATATACATTAAATATATAATATATAATATATATTTATATATTTAAAATATATATATATATGAGCCCATTTTTCCTAGAGGATAATTTTATAAAATTTTTATTTTATAAAATTATCCTGTAGGAAAAATGGGCTCAAATGTTACTGTCTATTAAGTAAAGCAGATATTTTTTGCTCTCATTTTTTTCATGAAAAAGGGAGGCATAATTAATTCTGTGATCACAGAGATATGCTTCAGATCCATAAAGGATACTTTGACCAAAGGCTTCTTGGCTGATTGAAGGAAGGGGAATTCATTTAAATGCTTGAGCCTGTTTCTTGATCTTTAAAATAGGAATAATATCACTAATGTGGGGTTTTGTAGGGATTGTAGATTATATAAAGTGCATGGCACAAGGCCTGGCACGTAGGAAACATTCTGTAACTAGTGTCTATTAAACTGTTGTTATTTTTAAACTGATGATGTGTGGAGAAAATTAGGAGCACTAAATTAGAAGTGAGGATATAAACTTTACAGTAATGAACACACCATGTATATAACCAAGGGTGAGCTTATTATATTGTGCAAGTCAGCAAATCAATTTTGCTATTCCAAGTGCCCTGCTATATCTTCTTTTAATCATCTCCTTGTCTTTCTAGAGACCCACATTGCCAAGTTTATCAGTCGTTTTCTCCTTCTTCACAGTAACCTGAGAAATATCAGCCCTCACCAAAGAGAAGTGCCCAAATAAAATAAAATCAACAGTTCATTTTTCAAACACCCAAAGGCTTTATAATGGAAAAGACATCAGGGGAAGTTTACCGATAATGACTGCTGTCACTCATAATGAATTCATCAGCACAAAAATATCTGCAATAATACACTGCATAATCTAGTGTATTGACCATAGTTAGACCGCAGCTTGTGTTCCTACTAAATGGTCATTCTGATAAAGAAAAACAAATATTTGCATTTATAACTGAAAAACCCAAATCACAAGCATTTAGAATGTGCGAGTTGAACCACTAGATGGCACATTAACACTATAAAACTATGAATCATGTTTTTCAGCGTGCTGCAGAAAATGCCCAGTTCCTGAGAATTAAAATCCTCTGCTATAAGCAGAAGTTAATCAATATTGTATCAGTTATTAAATTTAAGACATTGGGATGCTGCATGGTATAATTATATGTATCTGGAAAGGCAATATGTTAAAATTAAATCTTTCTCATTGTTTTCATTATACTAGGAATAATCTTAAATAGTGTTTATATCTAATTTCCTCTTTCATTTTCCCCTAAAATTCATTAAGATGCCAGATCCTTCCAGAGTTACCCTAGCAACAGAGCTCGCATCTCAACCTGCTCCATCTCCACTACCATCCCTAAGTCTGCCAAGATCATCATTCACTTGTGCCAGTAAATAGCCTTCTAATTGCTAAACCATATCTTTTAAATCTTTAGCAATAAAAGTAGAAAATCTTTTTTTTAAGCATAAAGCATGTAGAATGTGATCTTCCTCCTTAAAGAAACAAATTTGTAGATGTGATATTGTAAGTGATCCACAAATGAGTTCTCATAACAGAAGATAAAAAGTAATCCCAAGAGAGAAAGTTACAGTATATTTTGAGAGAGAATATAGTATAATACAAGAAGATAATCTGATCTAAATTACTGTGAATTCAATGGCCAATACCTGCCTTCCCAATAACAACTGAATTGTCATTAAAACAGGGACATAATTAGTCTTTTCATTTTTTATTCCATCACTTGAGAAGTGCGTAGTAATTATCTTCAAAATTAATAGAAGCACAGAAGGCACTCATGTGGATTTTGAATTACAACAGGATAAGGTTCGATTCATGGGGCCAATGAGATGAGGTGAGATGAAGAACGGGCAGTGTTTTCTAGGCAGAGAGAAAGACAGAATTCTTGGTAGAAGATTAACTGTATAAAAAGATGAAACGCGGAAGGTCATGGCACGGCGCACACAGGTCACATCTGGGATTGGTTGGTCTTTCTGCAAAGGGGGCTAAGTTTGGCGAAGACTAAGACATAAGGCTACCTGAGACACACTTGGTTCAAAAGTGTGAAAAGGGTGAGAAAAGACGTGTGGCTTCATATCACACATAATTGTGACTTTCAGCAACTTGTCTAAATGGTTCATGAGTTCAGTTTCCTCACTGGTAAATATTAGAAAAACACCTCTCAGGCTAGTTACGGGTATTAAATATTTGGGGGGAACTATTTGGCTTACATAGTACTCAAACTTCTCCTTTTCCTTTTGTGCTGTGCATTCTTGTATCCCTGGTTCCTGAAATAGTATTTGGTGTCAGGGATCACTGCACACGAACTTCGACCTGGCTTAAAGCCAACTGGGAAAATGACGCTGAACATACCCAAGTTTAAAGGCTGAGAATGCCTGGAGAAATCTTACATTATCTCAGGCTGAGTGAACCGAGAAGTGCAGCCCCTCTCTGGTCTTTCCAGAAGTCTTTTATTGATTTTTAGCAAAGGTGCATATGCAAAAAACAAATATGCCAAAAGACAGGGTTGAAAGAATCCAAAGTCCTAGGAAGACTGGACAGAGAGAGATAGGCTAGGTAAGAGGTAGGGGGTTGCCACTACAATGCCTCTCTAGTTTTTTCCGTTTTTAGTAGAGACGGAGTTTTGCACTCCTGACCTCAAGCAATCAAACCTTCTCAGCCTCCCAGAGTGCCAGGATGACAGGTGTGAGCCACCATGCCTGGCCATCTAAATTATTTTTTAAAAAACCTTAACTTAATATCTAAACACTGTTATCAAGATGAGGAACTATCAATAAATTAAGAATGAAATATTTCTGGATATATAGCTGTCCTCGTTTTAATTAATATAGAATATTTAACACTTTATAGAATTATTTGAGAAAGAATGTTAAAAATCTCATTCTCATGCATTGTTAGTATCAGCTAAATAAATTGACATATACCAGGTTCTTAGATTCTGCCTACTGCTTAAAAAATTGAATGAGTGACTGGGAAACTATATTTTTCTATGATAGCTGAATCAACCAGGTCCTACAAAAAAATTTCAGAAGGCATATTCCTTCCCAATCAAAGTGGTGCTTTATGAGTCGAGTGTGTAGCCAGTCTGCATGACCAGGCATGCACTGTGTACAGATTCTCCATGGTCAGAAACTCTGCCTTCAACCAAGAGCACCTTGCACCCTGACATGGGCTACCTCTAGTAAGTCAATGACATTTTAAACATGAATCATGAAAATTTTATTGCATATTTATTTTAGGTGCCAGGTATTGTCATCAATATCTGTAGAAGACCCAAAGTAAACAAAGCAAGTCACTGTTTTAAAAGTGTTTATAATTTAAAATTAAAGCAGAAAAAAATATGAGCCTGAATAGTAATTATTTTCATTATTTGATTAGCTGCTTTCATCTGTTGAGTGTCTATTATATGCTAAGCCTTTATATTATATGATTTTACTTAATCCCCATTCTGCTCCTAAAAGATGTGTATCACTGTTTCTTCATACAAATGAGGAAAGTAAAATTTGGAAAGGCTAAGCAACATGTCCAAGGTCACCCAGCCCAGACGCAGTAGATGCATTGGTGTCCAACCTTTTTTCTTTTCTGCCTCATACTGGAAGAATAAGAGCTGTTTTGAGCTGCAAGTAAATATACAAACACTAACAAAAGCTGATGAGCAAAAAGGAAGGTCAGTGCATACTTTTTGTATATCTGACACCACAGATAAGCAAAAAGAAGTCCTTACAAAATCAACATGTGGCCCATGGGTCACAGATTGGACATCTCTGCAGCAGCACAGCAAGAATTTGAATACCCAATTTGGTCTGACTCCAAAGCGTCTGAGACTCCCACATAACACATGCCTACTAATATAAGACACTCTATTTTAAGTTTCTAAAAAAAAAAAAAAAAAACTATGAAATACTACTGTAATTGTAAAAGCATCGAGGCAATGTTCAGTGAGTAAAAGGAAATCGGGAAGATGGAGTAAGAGCAGAAATCTGGTGCCAATGAGAAACCCAGGCTGCCATCACGAAGTGAGCAGAAACAGACCAGAAGTTCGCTAAAGATAAACTGAAGTTTATCTTCGGCAACGTAGGCCCATGCGGATCTTCCACACAAATGAAGCAGCAGGAGCAGGAAGCTGCCTGAGTCAGCGCTGCCTCTTCAGAGCAAACATTTCGATCAGAATGTGAAGGGAGGAGCAGGAGCAGCTGTAAGCCATGGTAGTCACGCCACAACATTGAAAACTTTTGTGGGATTGGCGCATAAGTGAATTTACATTCTAAGAGTTTATATTCACAACTTACACTAACCACAAGCTACTCTCATGGTCCTTGGCAGTGAACAGGTGCCTGTGCTGCTGATGAGAGTCAGTACCTTCCTCTATTCAACTGGGGAGAATGAGAGATTTAGCTAATGATGGAGCCTAAGGAGCTCTGCAGCGCCCTAACCTGGGCAGAGGTTTGCTGCTCTTTATTATGTATATCATTGCCTAGCAAGAAGTTTTGATTCTGAAAAATAATGTGTTTTCTTAGTTAAAGTAGAGAAGGAGGGGGTCACTAATAAAATGTCAGTTAAAGTTGAAAATTTTACCTGGACGTGACATCACACACACACACACACACACACACACACACGTGAACATGAGTCTCAGTGATTTCAATGGTCATATAATTTAGGAGAAAGCTTATATTTATTCATTCAAAAAAATGTTTACTTACTGTCTGAACTGGTATTACCTGTACAAACTTGTCTATATTGTTAATTCTGGGCATTTGCAAGGGTCTTTGGGTGCAATCAAATCCAAACCATGGATTTGCAGGGGTACAGGCTATAGACATACATAGGTGAGCTTCTATTTGCAGGGCATTGTTTATGAATCACTCTACTTAAACATTCACTACTATAATTAGAATAGGTTCTATCACAACTGACTTAGGGATAAAGAAACTAAGGCCCAAAAAGTTTAAGTAGCTTATGTGAAGTCACACCAGTGGCCCACCTGGGATTTAAAGATGATAGAAAGCCCATGACCATGCCTCTATGTGCCATGCCAGAAATGTTAGCAGAAGCCATTAAAAACTGCTTAATTAATGGCTTATGAAGAATAACATCTGATGAACCATAAGATAGTACAGTTACTTTGGCATTTAGCCTTACTATTGTTCAGGCTTTAATGTCTTCATTGATAGGTCAAACTACTTTGAAGAATATTTGTAAAATATATAAATAGAACTGTATCAGTCGTCATGGCAAATAGTTTAGCAGGTCTTATATAAACCAGAACAGCAAAATAAATGTGGTTGTTTCAGATATATGTATATATATATGCACATATACATGTATATATTTTCCTAAATTTACCTATTAAACTTAGGAAAATATATTTTATTTTAAAAACTTTTATTTTAAAAACTTTACCTTTAAAGTATTTACCTATTCCTCCAATCTAGTTTTTTTTTCTATTTGAGAATGATTTAATACATTTCATTCCAAGAAATACATAGTTTTGAGTTTCTTGGCTCTTACTGACAACAAACAATTACTGTGATATTAACCCTTAGCGCTCTCCCCTAATAATAGTTTCTATAAAACTGTTATGAGGTTTTAAAAAACACACCTAAATCTATTTTGAGAATTTCTGTTCATTCCTTAAAAGTTATAGATTAAAATAGTCATTTTCTCTTAATATTCCTTCAATTTTCACAATCACTACAGCAGCGGTTCTCGCCCTGTGGGTTGCGACCCCTTTGTAACAATGAAAATACATCACGGCATTAGGAAGGTTGAGAACCACTGCACTATAGAAATAATGCAGCACATAGCTGTCAGAGGTCCACTGCTTAAGAGATCTTAAAAAAGAAAATAAATCTATTCATAAAATGATTTACTATATAAATTTTGATAAGTATGTTTTGTAAGAAATATCACATACTTGCAAATGAAGGCTGAAAAGAAAAAAAAACAGAGTTGTAGGGATTGAAGCTTACTGGGAAAAATTTCTCATGTTTACAGAAATTAAAGATACTGATTAAGGAAGATATTATGGTGCAACTGCCATGCAGACATTGGTTATTACTAGTTTCAGGCCAATCCAAACAAATAAGCCAACAGAGCCCCTACAAACAGAAGACTCCTCCACATACTCTGAGTTCATGCATCTAGTCTCCAAGAAGACTGGCAAGGCAGGCATAATGCCTTTTCCTCTCTATGTAATTTCTTTCTTTTTCTTTTATTATTTTTTTTCTAATGAACAAAAGCCATTTGGGCTAATGAATTTGAGCTTTCACAAATGCTCATAATTTGTCAGACACAAGGCAATGGAAGCATGAGCCAATGATTTTAATTACACAATAATGTTCATAAATGGTGAGTTAGAAACTAAAAAACTTTATGTAGACACAGAATCCTAATGGCAGGGATACTAGTGACAGGAATGATTGATAGTGAAGAGAATGGCTGTTCCTAAAGTTTTTAAAGGAAAGCATACTTGATGTCTCAAGAACTAAAAATGGGAGAGGCTGTTACCTTTGGCAACATTCGTAAGATTCACAAAAGAAAATATTTAAAAGCATGAATATATTCATTAAAATTTATGCCATGTATTCCTGCAGAATGACTGCTTTTCTGGTCACATTCAGTTTCATACTCGTATATTTTCTTTTCATCTCTTTTGTTTCTTATTTATAATTTATTTTATCATATGGTGAATACATTAAATACTTCGGTAAGGGAGCTGAGTATCAACTACCTATTCAATAAAATAACAGGAAAGAATGTGGCTTTGCCAATTCAGAGGCTTGAGTTTTCTTATTTGGGAGCTTTCTAGGATTCTTCTGGAGATTAGTGAAATAATTCATGAAAAGTAAAGTGGCACATTTTGGGTGGTATCACTCACAAATCTTATTTTTAATTTTTAAAGAATTTAAGAAGCTTTACTGTATTTAAATGGCATGAAAATCATTTGACATCATCAATGGTCATGAGATACTTACATCAATGTTGTTCAGGGTATTGAAATACATAAGATCATGCAGCCTCTTGAATGCTTGATTTGGATATTGAAAATTGAAGGTGGAAAACGGTGATTCAGGGTCATCAAAAATATCAAAGTCAGCTATTTCTTTCTCTTCTTCAGTTTCTCTTGGAACACCTAAATAATAGAAAAATCACAAAGTGGCATCATTTCAGAAACTACGAAATATCTCCAAAACTCGGGGAACAGAATGAATAGCTATCAAGACAACACTGGGAGCCCCCCAGAGCCCTGTAATCTGGAGCATCCCTGGACTTTATCATTTCAGTACGTTCTGACTGGATGACTTCCAACTGCCAGTATCCACATCTCTGTGCCTGGAGGCTTTCTACCCTCCCAAGAAATTGTGGAAGGCTGCTTTGCCCAGAGCAGCAGGCTAGTAAATTCCGATAAATGATACTTGCCCCAGGCAGTGGTCAACCAAAGTCTGTTAGGAGTTAGGACAGAAATACAGTTCTCCTGCCTTTGGGTGTGTGAGTGGGAAGGATCATCCGGGGCAAAGATTCTATTCCATTTCCTAGACTTTCCCAGCAGGGTAAAGTTTCCGTTGTTCCCATTGTGATGGCCAACTTATTAACACACACTTTGTTATCTGCCTTCCTTCCCATTACCACTTCCCCCACTTCCTTACTAATAAACTAGAGTGTTCTCTAGTTCACCCAAATAAACTTTCTGTACTTGAATGCTTTTCTCAGAATATGCTGCTGGGGCAACCCACACCAAAACATTATGTAATTGTCTTCACGCCACAGAAATCCCCCATGTATGCCAACTGCTCATTGGGCCCTTCTTGAGAACTAACGATGATAGAAAATTCTCTACATTTTAGGAGCTCCACTGTTTGGTAAGTACAGATGCCAGCCAATTCTTCTTTCTTCTGTGCTGAAGTATGCCTCACGATAACTTCCACTTTATTGATCCTTTCTCTGTCTTCCTGAGAAGACCTAGAAAAAGACTGTTTTTTTCTCCACATACCCCTCACTCATCTTCTCTATTATTTGTGTCTTTCCATTCACAGAATGGAAAACTACATTTTCTGGTCCTCAAATGACAGATTTTAGAGCTTCGAGCATCCTGCCTGTGAATCTCTAGACCTCATTTTCTTAATCAATATTTTCCAGGATACAGCAGAGTCAACAGTCTCCTCTGGATGTGGTGAAAAGGAATGACTATGCCTTCAACTTAATTCTCATTTTCTATGAAATACAATCTCATAGAAATGTGAAATGTGAAATTACTAGCTAGCCCTGTTGTACTGTTAGATTAAGTTAAACTTGTCATCAACCAAAATTCCCAGAATAAGAAATTTTTATATGATTTTTTCTAAAACAAAGGCTCTCTTACAAGGGTGATATTTGAAATATTTGACTCAAAATCAACTTCAACAAACATAATTTTTAGAGTGAAGCCCCAGAGATTTCTGCTAAGTTAGTTGTTGGCTCATCACTTTCTGGACTGTGAACAACTCAGCCCCTTGGGGGCTCAGGACAGTAGCCATTCATCAAAGCAGGGAGGTATTTGATATTGCAAAAGCTGGTATGGCAGTCCTAGAATGAACTTGCTTACTATCAATCTGGCTCCCCTACTAAATTCCTATTTTGTGGAATATAAATATTCCCAACACACCTGGAGCCTTGTACTTTCTGAAGTTGATGTTGGCCAGAACAAAATGGATGATAGTTGGGCAGTCTTTCTCCACATCAGGATTCTTGGGTTTAAAGACATAGCACTCCTTCAGTCCTTCCCGATCAAACACATTAGGATCAATCTTTGGAAAGGGGAGCTTGTTCATTTTAGCCCACTTTTCTGCAAGTAGAAGTTCCTGTGGGAGAGAGGAAAAGATGCATTTGTTCAGTGGACCTGACCAGTACTCCATATTCATTAGGTGTCTTCTACGGGCCAGAAGTGTGCTCCTTGCTAAGATGAACAATGACCCTGTTCTCAAGAAGCTCATCAATCTAAAAATATATATAAAAGTACTTTACAAACAAATTCACTCACTTTACAAACAAAACTCAACTTTTGGCACAGTGCTAGCTCCACAGAAGGTATTTGAAAGATCACTGGTGAACTGAAATGAATTGAATAAAATGATGTTAAAAAATACCTAAAGAAAAAAATATTATGGGTCCAGAGTATTTATAACCATGTGAATTTTTTTTAACTCTCAGGATTAAAAAGGGAATATGATGACATAGAATAAGGAACATTCTGTTACTGGATTTTCACCTATATTCTATCCACAAAAGTGTTAAAAAAAACTATTAAAAATCTATTTGTGTTATGAATGTAAAAATATTTGAGTTACCATGAATCACCTTTTTGGGGGTTCTGATAATGAAAAAGAAAGTTGAACTTCCAGCCTCAGCATTTTGCTTTTCCATGTGTGATGGTCAAGATTAGACCATACACAGGTACCAAGAGCTTGGTTAATGGCCATGGCAGACTGTATGATTATTACCACATATTAGCTCCCTGCCAGGTAAAGGGATTATATACAGTACATCCCCACCACAATGAGGAGACGCACAGAACAGAGCCATGGCAGCTGATCTGCAGCTGCTGACATATAACATGACCAAGAAATTCATGTTTATTGTCAGCTGAGAATGGAGGTTGGTTGTCTCTGCACTAGAGTTAACTAACTCAGTGGGCAAGCCCCCTAAAAATTAAATTTAAACTGTAGAACATAAATCAAAAGGAAAGGTGCTGTGAATAGACCTTATTTCCATTTATATGCAGCTTCCGAGAAAGTGGGATAAATAAAAAGCAGAATATTGTAGAGGTAAAAACACAGACTCTGGGATCAGGTGCCTGAGTCCAAATGCAAGCTCTGTGGCCTTGGGCATGTTTCTTTCTTTTTTTTTTGAGACAGAGTCTCATTATGTCACCCTTGGTAGAGTGCCATGGTGTCACAGCTCACAGCAACCTCATACTCCTGGGCTTAAGCGATTCTCTTGCCTCAGCCTCCCAAGTAGCTGAGACTATAGGCACAGCCACAGTTTTTTGTTGTAGTTTTCATTCTTGTTTAGCAGGCCCTGGCTGGTTCCAACCCACCAGCCCCTGTGTATGTGGCTGGTGCCCTAACCACTGAGCTACAGGCACCGAGCCCTTGGGCATGTTTCTTAACTCAATGTCTCTATACTGGATACCCTCAAGAATATAATAGAGATCAGTAAAATAATTCATGAAATAATTTATGATGGCATGAATAATACTTGTCTCATAGGACTGGTGTTAGAATTAAATGAATTAATATTTTATAGTGTTTAAAAACAGTGATTATTTACATAGTCAGAGTTCTACCCATGTTTGTTAAATCTCTCCTAAAGGCACAGTAAAGATAATGAATAACAACAAACTGACAGGGATGAGGTTGTTCTCTATCCCTGAGATAACAGCCTCCCAATCTCATCTATATTTCATTCATTTCTTATTTCTCAGCAACTCATTTTCTACCCCTGTAGAATAAAATTACTATTATCTTTCTCATAGGATTGCTGTGAGTATTAAATGAGGTAATGTATAAAAACCTCAGTAATCTGAATTCAGAAAAAACAAGTACTTTAACATAGGATCTTAAGTCCAGAGAAATATACTTTGCACTGAACTTTGACGTCTCTTGATGCTTCTGGAATGTCACAAATTTAAATTGATCAACTCTTTCTCAGCATCATTTACAAAGCCTCAAACATCTGGCATAATGAAGGATTTAACGTACAGGAAAGCATTTGCCTCACCATGAAGCTAAATATAATGGCGTTTCACTGAAAACCCCACCTTAGTTGGAAATTTCAGAAAACCTCCTTCCCCTCCGCCCCCTGTCTTCAGTTGAATTAATCAGTTTGTTATTTCTTGTCTAGCATTGTTTACAATTATTCATGCATGATTATTCAACATCAAAATAAAACCAAAAGTTCACACTGTGGAGCAATTGTGTGAGCAAAGAAAAGAAAGAGTTTCTAGTATTTATAAACATGACTCAAAGGTATGACCAATGATGTGTGTGTGGCTGTGCGGAGAAAGAGGAAAAGGGAACTACGTGATGTAAAAGCTGGGCTATTTTTAGGTAGATCCCTTAAGACTGGAATCAGGAAGAGAGGGAAACTTTCCCTTTCCTTATAGGAGCCTGATGTGGAAAAGATGACACAACCGATGACGAGAGAGGCAGGGATTACAGGACGGGAAAACCATTTCCTCTCCCACGTCCCGTGTCTCTAAGACTGAGAAACGATGACACAGACTCTGAGTAAAACACGCTAGTTTTTTTAAAAAGTATTTTAAAGAAGTGAACAAAAATGTGACTGCTCCACAAATGATAGCAACATGCCAGAGCTGTGTTCTCTTTCCACCTGCCTGTTTTCAGGGATGGTTTGATACCTCAGCTACTTCACATTCCCGCAGACTAATGGATGGCAAACTCACATGTCCGAAAGAAAATGATTTTCTGTGAAGATAATAATTTGACGATATCCTTCAAAGAATTCTCTTACAAAGCAATACTGTATACAATTTTTGTGCTCGTTTTTGAGTGCTAAAATATAACTAAAATGTCTTAAAGGAGAAGAAAAACAACATAGAGAGCGCCGAATCCTAACCACTAGACAACCAGGGAAAAATAACATAGAAATCAATAACTTCCAGATAACATAGACATACATTCAACACATAGTATGAATAGCCTATATACATATATCATTTCCTTTATTTATATGCAAGTATGTATTTTTAAATGTATAAAAATATATCTATATCAATACACACATATGTGTAAAATAATGAATTGTCTTTTCATTATAGGAAGTAGGGTGTTTTGTCTCTGGGAAAACTAAAGATATGTGCTTTTTATTCTATGATGTTTCTCTTATTTAAAACCTATTTCTAACTTAATAAAAAAAACAGTAAAATAAGATAAATAAAACCTATTTCTAGATTGGGAAGAGGGGCAGCATGTAAGCCACCAGAATCTTATAAATGCATTGAAGCTACTAAGATAAGGTACATCCCATAGAAACTACAATTACAATTTAGAATTCATTATTTTATGGTTATGGTCACTCTTACCTCCTTTTTTTTTTATTTCAGATTAATATGAGGGTGCAAATGATTAGGTTACAATGTTTGCATTTGTTAGGTAAAGACCCTGCTGTGGTTGTGTCCTATCATTCTCACTTTCAAAAAAAAACCATGCTGGTATTAGGTTCTAAGAGCTTCATAGGGCAATAAGCAGAAAAATAATTTTTAATATCTAATATTATGTAGAGTTTACATAGCACTTTGTACTTTTCCTTCACAAAAACATATAAGGAGAAATTAACATTGGACGTGTCTACTCATCAGAAGCATCTGATCCTAAGTGGTCAGTATGGATGTGATGGATCCAGGAGTGGTCCTCCCAAAGATAAGTCCATGCCCTTGTTCTGTGATTAATGGTCTTGAGGTGAGATCATCTTGGATTACATGGATGTGCCCTGAATTTTATGAGTATTATCCTTGTAAGAGATAAAAGAAAAGATATGTGTGCAAAAGATAAGGCCATGCAAAAATGGAGAGAGAGACTGGAAAGACGCAACCACAAGCCAAGGAAGGCCTGGAGCCACCAGAAGCTCCACAAGGCAAGGAAGGATTCTACTGCACAGCCTGTGGGGAGAGTCGCAGCCCTGCTGAGGATGCTTGATCTTGGCTTTTGGCCTCCAGAACTGGGAAAGAGTACATTTCATTGTTGTTAGCCACCATGTTTGGGGTGATTTGTTATAAACTAATCCAAGAGGTAAACCTGGAAATACTACATTTAGTTTTGTGCTGTTTCCTGCAGTGGCCATTGAGGATTGGGTCTCACCAGGCTGATACTTGGACTAATTTGGCCACAATACAGGCCAATCTAGGAACTATAAATAAATCACATGCAGAGATTCTAAAAAGGGTCAAACTTAGGGTATTGTTTTCCTTTAATGTAGATTAAAATGGAATTTTGACCCTGAGCAAAATATAGGAAGATAAATTTAATTTAGACACATTATTTCTATCATTTGTGGAGACTGCCTCATTTCAAATTGTCCTTCCTTCTCTGTTCCTTCTCTCTTTCAATCATTGCCTCTTTCTCTTCTTTTCTGTTTCTTTATTTTCTTTAATTTTTAAGAAAATAAAGCCATCAGTGGCGGCGTAGCTCAGTTGGCAGGGCACCGGCCACATACACCTAGGGTGGCAAGTTCGAACCTGGCCCCGGCCTGCTAAGCAACAATGACAACTGCAACCGAAAAACAGCCAGGCATTATGGTGGGTACCAGCTACTTGGGAGGCTGAGGCAAGAGAATTGCTTAAACCCAACAGTTTGAGGTTGCTGTGAGCTGTGATGCCACAGCGCTCTACCCAGGGTGACAGCTTGAAACTCTGTCTCAAAAAAAAAAAAAAAAAAAGAAAAGAAAGGGAAGGGAAGGGACCATCCATTTAGCTTCTGGTCATTAAGCACATAAAAAAAGCAATGAAAACTGACCCAGATTTGTGTCCAATATTTGGTAAACTTACCTAATATAATTTATGGCACAGTAACTTAAATCTATTGCTTGTCAAAAAATTTAGTAAATTAAAAGAGAAAAATCTCTAATAGCAAACTCTGAATTATTTATTCCTTGCTTTCTTGCCCCCCAGTAAACCCAAACTCCTCCTTTTCTCCGCTAAATTTGCAACCTGTTTATTTTGCATACTTGAATGTGAAGACCCTGGCTTATTTCCAGGACCGGCATTAAAGACGAATCTTATTAAGATTGTCCTTGGATGGACTCTATTAGTAAAGTAAATTTACATGGTATATATGCAAGATATTAAATGGCTTATAAAGAGATACTTAACAAAATAAAACAAAGAGCTGTTTTTCTTTCTTTTTTTTTTGTAGAGACAAGAGTCTCATTTTATGGCCCTCGGTAGAGTGCCGTGGCCTCACACAGCTCACAGCAACCTCCAACTCATGGGCTTAAGCAATTCTCTTGCCTCGGCCTCCCAACAAAGAGCTGTTTTTCTTAGGTAAATTAATAGGAATGATATTTAGAACAATGAGACTCTTTATATCAGATTATTATTAGGGTGTGCACTAACTTATCTTAAAAACACAGTATCACTTACATTGACGTCATTAACTTTCAAGGCTAGTTACAACATAGATACAGCATAAACTGTGGTTGCCTTTATCGAAAGTCATGATATCTGTCTTTTATAGCTTCCTAACAAAATCTGAGATTTAACTATACTTATAAATGCAAGAATTATCAGTAAATATAAAATAAAGTTAATCATTCTAATTTTTGCCCTGCCTTTATGCTATAATCTTTTCTGAAAAATGGCACCCATATTTTAATTTCAGGAATAAATTATTCACTATTTAATCACCATAATAAAATCATATTGTGTATAACCTTTAAAATCTTCCATTAAAGATTCTCCCCTCCTTTCAAAAGAACTTTGCACAGACTCCTCATCAATTCATCAAACTTTACTATATCTAAAATAAGTATCCTATTTTAGCATTAATAGTATAACATTTGTATCAATTTAAAAACCATAATTTGGTAATCGTTCAGATCCACTTAGGAATACAAACTTTTATAACAATACTCATTGGCTTAAAAAGTAACTTTCAATATTCCAAATAAGGCTGAAAAGTTGAATTTGCTTACTTTGTCGAATTTGCTCAAATTCATTTCTGGAGAATAAATGTATTATATGTAATATATTGCAATATATTTTACATTAGATATCTGAAAATATGATTCAATACTTCTGGAATGATAAGTTTAATGTTATAGAAAATAAATGATGACTTGTTTACAATTAGAGAAAGGAATTGAAACAAAGGAATGGACAAAATAATTTTAAAGCACCTGTATGAGAATGTGTAGGGAGGCATGTCTACAGTGTACTGACTGGAGACATGCTCTTCAAGGCCGTAAACATATAATAAAGCTACAGGTATTAAATCAGTGTGATACTGAGATAAGAACTGTCAGATTGTCAGACGGGCCATCAGGACACAACAGATAAAAACAAAATGGATCCTTTTCCCCTGTAATTGTAATGGAGTATATAATAAAAGAATAACAATATTGCAAGCAAAAGCCTATTGAAGATCATTACTACGTACCCAATATATTCAGATAAATTAAGGTGTGAAATTTTTTTTTTTTTTTTTTTTTTGGAGAGACAGAGTCTCACTTTATGGCCCTCGGTAGAGTGCCATGGCGTCACACAGCTCACAGCAACCTCCAACTCCTGGGCTTAAGCGATTCTCTTGCCTCAGCCTCCCGAGTAGCTGGGACTACAGGCGCCCGCCACAACACCCCGGCTATTTTTTGGTTGCAGTTTGGCCGGGGCCGGGTTTGAACCCGCCACCCTCGGTATATGGGGCTGGCGCCCTACTGACTGAGCCACAGGCGCCACCCAGGAGTGAAATATTTTAAAAGGGTATCATAAAAAGAACCTATCAATTCCTATTTAAATGACCTTGAGGAGCAGTAAGAATTTCAAGAATAAAACCAACAGAAGTCACTACATAAAAAATTGAAACAGTAAAATTATCAGCAGTAAAAATCACAATGCATCCGGCCATGTAATATAAAAAATAGTATTAATAATGGCTGGATACTTTCTGGACAGTCTCACATCTTTTATATTTATTATATATCTTTGCAATTGCGCCAAAAAATATTTAATGGCATGGGAAGATACACAATGTAGTTGTAAGTAGAAAGAAGCAGAATATAAAACTGTATGACACTGGTGGTCTCACTCTCTCTTTCTCTCTCACACACACACACACACACACACACACACACCCTCTCCAAAGACAGACTAGAAAAAATACCAAAATATTAGTTTTTGTTTAGAAGCACTTGATACCCAAATTTCCACATGTTTTAAGAATACATCTTCTTAATCACAAGTAAGTCAACATTCTAAGAGTACTGCAAAATATAATGGTTCCTGGTAGAAGTACAAAGGGAAATGTTAAAACCTCCTTTCAATATCAACTCGTTAAGGTAGTGCAACTCTGATTCATATATAAAATGACGGCTTTGACATTTTACACTCCCACTGGAGAAATGAATGATCCCGTGTCTTCTGCCATCAGAATCGGTTTATAAGCTGTCATCATAGAGTCATCCCCTGAAACCCTCCTCCCACTATTTCTCATGTGTCATCAAATTCTGCTCTTGGTGTTCACAGCCACCGCTCTGGTGGAGTGCTTCATTATCCTACAGCTGGATACTTCTAATCCTTCGCTCTACATTCTCCAAATCATTCTACGTTCCACTGTTAAATTAATCATCCTAAAATTCCAATTTCACAAAATCATTTGTCTGCTGGAAATCCTCCGCTGATTCTCTACTCCCCGTCATTCAATCTTAAATTCTCCCCTTCAACCCTCCTAAGGAAGCTCAGTATATGTCACATCTAATCAGATCACTCTATTCTCTCAGATGTGCTCTCTGCCCTCGCTGAGCTGTTTTCATCCTATTTCACGTATTTCCCTGTTCATCAAGCCTGGGACACACAAATGTATAATGTTTTTATCCTAATCCCCTGTAAAAGGGGATTCTTACCCAAACCCAGATAATCACTAACAATATTCTTACCCCAACCCAGATAATCACCGAACAATACACTACCAATACACTTCTCAGTGTCATTCCAAGAGGCTCTTGTGTATAGAAGCCTTTCTCCAAAGGTGGGGGTGGGGGGTGGGGGGAAAGAAGCCTTTCTCCCCAAAAAGTCAAAATGTTACTGAGATCAGGAACTATGACTTCCCATTATCTGCTGCACAAAGCACACCACCCAGAAGACAGTTCATGAAAATGTGTACAAAGGAGGCAGCTGGTGAAGGGTATTAGATTCTCAATGCGCAGCCTTGGAATCTAATCCAAGCTTGAGCTCTTCTCAGCTAGCAACCGCTTCTATCAGGTGCTAGGCTAAGTTCATTCCATCTCCTGTCTGGTTTAAATTGTTGATGACATCTTATTTCACCAATTTTTGCTCCCTTTTTCAAATACCACTACCTGCCTCCAGAAAAATAAAATACCATTAATATCTTATTCCTTAATGACACCTAGCCTTCAGCATTCAAACATGCTTGTCTCCTTTATTAACAATCTATCCCCCACCAAATGAACACAGTTTTCTTAGGCCTCACATCCTCCTATAGATATGAATACAACCCATCTCCTTCTTCCTTAAACAGTCCACAGAACTGTCTCCATTTTCATTTCTGCCCTTACAACTCTACATAAACTGCTCTTGTCCAGTTCATCAAAGACATTCCTTTTTTTTTTTTTTTTAAATTAAATCATAGCTGTGTACATTAATGTGATCATGGGGCACCCCCACCAAATCCTCACCTGGTTCTGTTCTCTGCATACTTCCTTTGTTCTCTTCCTTTCTCCTAGACACTGTTCTTTAAAGTATTTTTCCTTATGTCCTCTTCTCTTCTCAGGATATACCCTCTCCATACGTGATTTTTAGTATCTTTTACCTGCTAACTCCCAAGTCTCAGCCTAACTTCCTTTCCAAACATCAGACCTGTTGTATCCTTCTTGTCCTGCTCAGGACTCTCAATTTTATTGCTCTCATTGGATTCATTTACAAGTTTCTTCAAGCAGAGGAGTGACTGAATCACATCTGCATGTTTAGAAATATTACTCATAATAATGTAGAAAACAGAATAATGGGGAAAAAAAGCCTAGGGTCCAAAGGAATAAGAGAGCTATAAGGCCTGAAAGAGAATGTGAGAGAGAATGGAATGCCAAGGAAAGTCTCTTTACCTTGAAGGGAGGACTGGAATCACTTGGCCTTGCAGAGAAGTCGAAGGAGATGATAAGATCCACCCCTCTCTGAGGTCTCAGTATCAAGGGATAGGGCAGGTTAAATGTGAGCCCACTGTCTACTACATGAATCTTCTTACTTTTGACATCCAGAGGCTCATATATTCGTTCAAATTCATCAGGATCTTAAACAAAAGAAATACAAGGATGAATCAAATGATCATCTGACATTATTTGTGACATTAAAATGCTGTGTAAAATTTGAGAGACAGAATTTCATAAGGTTAGGCCCTTAGGCTTGAAAGAAAAATAGAGCTGGGCATGAGATCAACTGTTGCAAACTTAATTTAATTCTGTTCTTTAAGTCTTGGTGTCTTCATCTGTCACAAAAGTAGTTATCAAATAAGGTTGCCATGAGGATTAAGTTGGACAATGCATGTAAAGTCCTTAGCTCAGGTCCAGGTATTAACTCTAAGCTGTGTTCCCTTTAATAGTATTATTTCACATTGCATAGTGCTTTACTGGCTTATAAACATTTCCTCATATATCATCCCACTTAATTCTTAGACAGGTGAGGTAGAAGACACCTACAAGTGGAAAGTGAAACAAAAGCCATCTCTAAAGTGACATAACTCAGGAGTAGCAACATCTGAATGGATTCCCTCTCTTCAGGCTGAGGGTGCATTCCACTATAACGTGGGGGTCCAAGAAAATAATCCAGCCAACACACTCAGCAAACACATATTTTCTACGACTACTCAGGCACAATTCTTGGTGCTGAACAAGCTAGATACAAACTCTACTCTGTTCTAAGTACACTGCCGATAAGTCAGTAAACAAATGCATTAACAAGACAGTTCAGAAAGCGATAAAAGCAATGAAGGAAATCAGGGAGGCCAATAGAATAATAAGTAACTCCAGCTGGATGGTCAAGGGAGCGACCTCTCTGAGAAGGAAATCTTACCCTGAAACAAGAACAGCAGTACAGAACTGACTATCTAAGGATGCATGTGGCAGACTGGGGGGGAAGTTTCCAGGGAGAAAGGAGAGTTAGAGCAAAATCCCTAAGGCAGACTAAGACTTTGTGTGTTTAAGGACAGCAAAGAGCCTAGGGTGGCTTCAGTATGAGAGAATGAAATGAGGTGAGAAGTGGTCTGAAAAGCAGCCGGACCTAGAGATCGTTAATTTTTGTAAACAATAATATTGATAACATGTGACTCTGCACATGTCTGTGCAGTGTCCATAATTTACTTGCCAAGAAAAAAGAAGTGTGACCAGAATTGAATTGGTTCAAACTGAACTTAATAAAATGCCACAGTATTTTATGAAGCCTTCCTCTGGTAGGAAGAAGGCTGACGGAGCTCCACAGGGGGGTCTAGAAGGAAGGTGCTCACACTACATATGCACAAGGATCTCTGACCTAGGTGTTAAAGTCCACTTGGCAAGCACTGTCATAAGGGAAATACAGAATCTCCATAAAATTTAGTTAATACTTATCTCAGGAATTGTGAGCATTATATTAAAAAAGCATAAAGTATCCAGGACCCTGCTCAGCATATGGGAGGAACTTAATGTATTTCATTTTCCTCCACATTCTAAGAATGATGCTATAGGGCGGTGCCTGTGGCTCAAAGGGGTGGGACGCCAGGCCCATATGCCAGAGGTGGTGGGTTCAAACCCAGCCCCAGCCAAAAACTGCAAAAAAAAAAAAAAAAAAAAAAGAATGATGCTATAATTCTTCTTTAGTCCATTTTACTTATTTTACATTCTAAGAGCAAGAAATCAAAAAAACACAAATCCTTAAATTCTCCCCGTCCAAACATATGTTATAAGTCCTAGTGACATTTATGAATAAAGAAGAAAGTATTTTATAGCTCAGGCTGCTTGTACTACCCAGAAAAACTGAAACAAAGAGGGAAGGTATGAATAGTTTTACATAAAAAGCAAATATGGTTTAATAAAAACTATTTTTGTAAGACAAGAAATAAGGTAATATGGCTGCATAGTAAAGGCTTGCTATATCTCAGGCTAACTCCTAGGGCACAAGGAGTGAGAAAAGAAATAATCCTTTAAATAATTATCTTTGAGTTAACTATCTTTTCAAGTATCTATAGCCGGGTGTTGTGGCGGGCGCCTGTAGTCCCAGCTACTCGGGAGGCTGAGGCAAGAGAATTGCTTAAGCTCCAGTTGCTGTGAGCTGTGTGAGGCCACGGCACTCTACTGAGGGCCATAAAGTGAGACTCTGTCTCTACAAAAAAAAAAAAAACAATCAAGTATCTATAGATTCTCTTGACAATCTACTTTGCCACTAACCAAGATTCTAAACCTATCACAGAACCTAGAATCTACCAATTGTAAAATTGAGATGTATTAATGAAATATGTATATGAATTATGAAAGCCAATTTTAATTTATTCCTCTGAAATTTTTGTATAAAAATTGTACATGTAAATTTTTTACTTGTAAAAAATTCTGAGTTTTTGACTTATATCTATTTCTAACTATTTTACTATGGAGCTAAAAATTCATCAATTGGTTACTCTTATAATAGCAAATTCATTTATGCTTTAAGTTTTATGAGTTTTTTTTTTTTCCTTTTGAGGCATACAGTCTTACTCTGTTGCCTGTATGAGTAGAGTACTGTGACATCATCGTAGTTCACAGAAACCTCAAACTCTTGGGCTCAAGTGATCCTCTTGACTCAGCCTCCTGAGTAGCTGGGACTACAGGTGCCCACCACTCTATTTTGGGAGACCAGGCCTTGCTCTTGCTCACACTGGTCTTGAACTTATGAGCTCAGGCAATCTACCCAACTTGGCCTCCCAGGGAGCTAGGATTACAGGCATGAGCCACCACATCCAACTGTCAGTATTATAAATTTTAAATATGAGATTTATTATTATTATACGACTCTTACAAAGGAGATGGTCATTTTAAAGATAAGGAAACGGAGGCCAAAGAGGTAAACTAAGTTGCCTAGTTTCACACAGATAGTGAGAGTCAAGATTCTAAGCTAGTTTCATGAAGTCTAACCTTATGCACAGTGTTACACTATTACTTTACAAAGTGGCATGACTAAAGAACTAAAAGGTTTAGAATGAGTAATGTAAAAAGTAATAACTACAATATATAGAGGCTATAAGCACACAATTCTATTGATTATTAAAACAACATTAATGTGTGTATTTTATCATAATTAAACACAAAAAACACATTTTAAATTTTAAACATAAAAAACACATTTTAAATTTTAAAAACATTTAAAAATGTGCAGGAAAATTGGGGACCGAAGACCCCATTCTTGGCAAGGGAAAGCACCTCCAGAAAAAGAGGAAAATTAAAAAGTAAACTGAGGGAGTCAGAACAAAGAAAAGTCAGCTAGTTTACATTTAAGCTAGCCAATGGTAGCAAGCTTCCTGCCTTTTCTGAAATTCTAACCTGTTGGGGATACAGCTTATAAACACCCCTGCTGGGTCTGTGAGCACTCTGAGGAAAAATGGCCATAGAAGAGACTATGGCAAAGACCTAGAAAGATACATTAACTGCGTCGGTTGTTTCCTGCCTAGTAAACAGGCAAAGCAGATACCTACTATGGAGATTTGCATTTGCCTGGGGCAGAGATCAAGGGAGTAGCTCGAGCCCTGAGCTATGGGCAGAAGAGCTAATATCCCTTATTGCAGAGGAAGGAGGAAAATTCCTCCCTCCCAGACTCCTCAGAGGAGATTAACGCCACTGGCGTTTTACTACACAGGGAACTAGTGGAGTTTAACACGGCCCTGGAAATCTGTCTATGTGATCTCAAGCAGCAGGCTCTCCCAATACAAGGCTCAGATTTGAGATTTCTCAAGGCTACTCTAACCCTTAAATAATAATAGGAGCTGATATGCTCACTCAGAGAAACTGCTGGTGTCTTTGTTCCCTCCCTCATCTTACCCTATAGGCAAATAGACTTCAATAAAATCAGAGTGGAGCAAACACTCTGGGCCATTGCCGGGAACCCCACAAATGGGCAACGGACCCCTGAGTTCCCACCTTTAATTCTATTCTACGTCTCATGTCTCTTTCTTTGCCATCATTGCTAACTTTATATTTCTTCAGTTGATCGCTGACAGTTCCACAGGTCTTACTAGAGCCTGCCCCCAGGTTGGGACCCCGACAAAAAATACAATAATGGGAATAAAATAGTCCTTCTTTATTTGGAAGGTGACATATGCCCAACCCCTCCCCCCCAGGAGATCCCTGAAATCACAGATTTACCTGATCCCATATGTACTATGTTTTTTCTTATCTACACATACCTAAAGTAACATTGAATTTATAAATTGGGCACAGTAAGATATTAGTCACAAAAACTAATAAAATAGAATTATTCTAACTCTATGCCAGCATCACTACTCTTGGGATTTGGGGCCATTATTGAGAAAAATAAGGGTGACTTGAACACCAGCATTTGACACAGCAGCAGTAGAGCTGATAACCAAGAAGCCTACTAAGTGAGCAATGGGGAAGTGGGTTATTCTGGATGGACAAAGGATAATTCACATTCTAGGAGGGACAGTGCGAGATTTCATCACACTGTTCACAATGACATGCACCTTAAAACTTCAATTGTTTATTTCCTAAACTTTTTATTTACAATTGTTGGACCGTGAATGACATCAGGTGACCATGAGTAACTGGAAGTGAGGAAGAGGAATCTGACAGTAAGGGGGGACACTACTGTATTTTTGTACACACAGAGCTTTTTATCAATATAATAGAAGTCTAGTGATAATTCCTATTTTTCTTTGGCTTCATAAATTCATTTCTTAAAAAATTTTAGCTAAGAGATTAACCAAAACCAGATCTACTCTCATTTTATGTTTGATTTTCCCTCTTTTCATGGAGAAACTGGTAGTCACCTATTTTCTTCAGTACAAGAATGCATTTGAGAGAAAAATCACAATGTGGACCAATTCTCAGTTCTCATATATGGCTAAACACCATTATTCTAACCTTCAAGATAAACTGACAGTAAGTAGTATCTCTTTTCTGTTTCTTTTATTTTAAAAACAATTTTTATTTTCTTAACAAATAATCATTTATGGGGTATGTGATGTTTTATTACATATACACATTACGGAATGATCTAAAAAGGCTAATGAACATGCTCATAACCTCAGATATTTATTATTATTATTATTATTTTTTGCAGTTTTTGGCCAGGGCTGGGTTTGAACTCGCTACCTCCAGCATATGGGGCTGGCGCCCTACTCCTTTGAGCCACAGGCGCCGCCCCAGATATTTATTATTTCTTTGTGGTGAGAACATTTAAAATTTTCTCTTTTAGCTATCTTGAAATATACCTTATTAACTACAGTCACCATACCATGCAATAGCTTGCCAGAACTTTTTCCTCCCAACTGAAACTTCGTATCTCAGGACCACGGGCTATTCGACCTTTGTGTTCCTTTCCCGTCCACATTCTCCTCCCTCCCCTCACGCCAGCATCCGGTAACCATCATTCTACTCTCTGCTTCTGAGGTTGACATTTTTCCACAAATAATTGAGATCATGTGGTATTTGTCTCCTTGCACGGATTACTTATTTCACTCAGCCAAATGCCCACTAAGTTTATCCATGTAGTAACAAAAAAGAAAAGAAAAAAAAAGGGTAAGTAGTATTGCTTAATTGTGTTGCAAGAAGCATAGTTTTTCAAGACATAAACAGATGACTCATACACAAAATAAGAGTTAAATAGTGATTAGATAAGAGCGTATCTTGAGAAAGACAAGATTCAATGGCTCCAGTAAAAGCCAAATAGATCATATATTACCTATTTTCCTTATCATTGTTTTTACTAATAGCGTTTTAGTATGAAAGCTGCTACAAAATTTCAAAGTTTTGTAGGAGTACAAATATTTCTAGTAACATGGATCATTTTTGTAATGTTGGAGTCAGCATTATAAGTGTGCCTGTCACCCAGACGGTGTCCCCTGTACTGGTCAGATGGGTTTTTGTTGGACCGTTCTCCCACCTCCTCCCTGCTTGATTTCTATTAAGTTTTACTTCTCTCTATGCGCATGTGTTTTCATCAGTTTGGTCCAATTTAGTAATGAGGAGACATAGTGTTTGTTTTTCCAGTTTTTAGATACTTTACTTAGGATGATGGCCTCCAGTATTTTTATTTTATAAGCAAACTGAGGTTTACATTAAGTAACTGCTCAAGATTGTCCTCCTAATAAACAGCCCGGCTAAAATTCAAATATAAGTCAGTCTGTTTTTAAAGTACTATACTCAAGGCACCTTTAAGTAGGGCTTAAACTCATTAAAGTGGTATCTCATTGCATTCGAAGAGGGAGATAGAGCTGCCCATTTTTCCAAATGTATTTGAATTTGAACTGATTTATTGCATAACACCCCCTAAAATTCAGACTATGGGATAAAAGCCATCCTGGAATTATATCCTCCCATAATTTAAAGCATACAAAGTTTACAGACCTGTGAATGAGTTAATCAGGTTCTGTGGTATGTCAAGTATAAAAGCCTAAGTATGTTTTACAATTATATAACATTTCCTCAAGGCAGTTCAGTTGTGGAAATTTGTAATGTTCATTTGACAAACACATCACACAGATTCAATTTACAATGTACAAATATTTGGATGTCTGTGTTTTGAACTCTGGCCTAAATTAACTCGTGTCTTGATTTCTTATTCCGGATGGTGTATGTCACAGTAAATAGCATAAACACAAAAGTAAACAGGAAAGAAGTCATGGAACTAATAAAACCTTCTCCAAATTTATTTCTATAGGCATACAACTATTATGCAATAAACTAACAAGGGGATTTTTCACCATCTTATAATTTCCCTTGTTTTTAAAAGATAGTCTCCAAAGTGAAGTAAAACAAAAAAAGTGCACTTTTTTTGCCAGATTGTTTTAACTCTAAGATACTAAATTTTTAATTTGTAAGAACAAAATTGACATAGGGTAAAATAAAATGTAAGTTTTTCCAGCACACTATCTAAATTAAACAAAAATCTCTATTCTTGCAAAGGGGGTACAAATTTAAATGAGAAGTAACTTTACTGTTTTCATTAAAATGTGGCATTTAGTTGTAGAAGAGGAATTTTAATGAAGACCTTATGAGCCCAAATGATCATATTTTGTGATAAAACTTTTAACTTACACTCCAGACATACAATAATTCTAAAACTTGAAAACAACCACAGGGAGATAAATCACATCTCTCTTAATAAAGGCTTTGTCTAAAAAAGCACTAATCAATTCAGTAAATTCAGTCAAAAATGCAATCATTTTTAGCAATATTGGGCCATAAACAATACATTTGAATTAATTTGTCACTGAACTAGCTGAGTTTCTTTTCACTGAAATCAGTACCCTTTATACATTTTTTCAATTGAATAATTATAATTTTAATGAGTAAAATATAATTTCAATGAGATACACACTGAGAAATTACAATGAAAATTCTTTCCAAAGATGACAATTTAAAACTATGTTAGTAATCAAGAGAGTAGGTATGGAATGTCCCTAACAAAAAGAAATGCCACTGCCTGAGGTAATGGATACCCCAATTACTCTGCTTTAATTAATTCACATCATATGCCTGTATCAAAATATCACATGTACCCTATCAATTTATAGAACTACTATGTACCCATAATAATAAGGAATAAATAATAAAATTATTTTAGGTTAGAACACTCTAAAATATCTCAACAAAAGGAATATTTAGTCTATTTAATACCATATTTGGGGATAATTGATATGTTCTATTTCCTCATTTTATGAAAACTGTCGATAACTCTTTTTTAAAAGGGCATTGAACAAAGATGGAATCAGACAAGGTGATGCATAACTGTTCTTCTGCAAACCCCACCGCCCACATTCAACCCATATTCTTAGCTTGCTGCTGTTGGGTTTTGCATCCTGGCTGACTTAACAGTTCCCTCAGGATCAGGGTTGCCAGTTTTCAGTTTTACTCTTATTTTTATATCATTGTTACCCAAAGTATATAAATCCTGCCATGAATTAAAACTTCACGAAGGACCAAGAAACGATTTTCATCTTTATGAGGCTAATGATTACTTACATCTGTCTTGTTGACTGTCGGCCAAAAACCAAGCACATTAGAAGTATTCTGGAAATACAGTGTGCATGGGAGAGTGAACACAGGAAAGAAGGAAGGTGAAAACGCAGAATAATTTGAAAGAGTCTAAGAAAGATGAAGAAGCATAATAACGAAAGTGGCCAAATGTAGCTAATAAAAATACAAGATGCCAGTTTTATTTGAATTTCAGATGATCAACAAATAACAATTTAGTGTATGTCTCCAATGTCATAAGGATTATATATACATTATTTATATGTCTATATATTATTTAAAATTCAAATCTAACTAGGAATTCTATATTTTAGCTGGCAACCCTAACACAACCAAATCTACATAAAATATTGCAGAACTACCAGGAAGTTATTAAAGTGTGGAGTGTAGAACGCAGAACACGTGCTGTGCTAGCTGCATAAGGAGCTCTGTAGTCCAAGTAATAACATAAAACAGATGGAATAACAAGTACACAACGAAAGCTTCCAATTTTACATCAGGGAAATACTGACTAATAAAACCAAGGACTATGGGAAAAGGGAAAGGCTTAGAAGCAACATCAAGAAATGTGTCCCAATCCCAGCTCTGTTGAGAAATTTTAGAAAACGATGACAGAGTCATCTTCTTTGATCTCCCTTTCCTACAGAGTAAACTTACTGAAGATCCTTTGCACATCTCAGTGTTGCAAAAGTAAACGGTTTTGTAAGCCCATCGTTAACATCTATAAAGCATAAGTTTCCAGAGGAGACATATTTTATTGGAATTGCAATGACAATAAGCATGATCGTGTGCCCCCAAACAATATAATTAATGCCACTGATGTGTGGTTAAGTGTATTTTTCCATTGGATGGATTTTAAAAGAGGCATTGACTTTATCGCAAATAGTCTTTCATTACAGTGAAAGGGTTGGAGTACAGCAATATAATCTTACATACCTCATATCCTAGAGTTTGATACCATAAATGTAACTAATGCAAACTATAGTGAATTTGCACTCTTTTTTTTTTTTTTTAATTAGGTAACAGGGGTCACTTTTGCTTCTATAATTCCGCTTAAGGTCAGGCAACATGTAGAAATGATACTACCCAAAACGGCAACAGAATCTAAAGCTACAACCTAATTCACACAAATATTTTATAGGTGTGACCCTCAAAGGACAGTAGAAAGGTGTTTTTTCGAAAATCCCATTTCAGTTTTTATGGCATCCAGTCAATGCCCTTAGACAAAAATGATTAAGGAAAGGCATTTGGAAAGTTAAAGGGAAAGATGGTGGTGTGATGAAGTATACAGAGTTAAGATGACAGAACCATCACAAAAAAAGATTATCATGTGTTCATTAGTTACCAAAGTAAATTTAACCTTTAATCTATATCAGACATAGAACTGAAGTATAAAGAGAATTATTCTCGAGGATTCAGCTAAGTGACAAACCTGAAAGTGACTAGATGCTAGTCAAACGAAAGTTACCTAACCTTTCTGAGAACTGGAGGGATAGATTCCATTGCCTGATGGACTCTGCAGACTGCCTAACGGGACTCCATTCTAACCCTATGTTGCATGTATTACAGCACCACTCTAAGGAGTCCGGCTAAGGACAGTGTTCGCTAGATTCCCTTGCAGCTCCTGTTCTGCTGAGACCCTGCCGCTGCCAAAGAGAAACACACCCACGTGAAATCTGAAAAAGGAAATGAGACAGAGACTACATTTCTGGTATTTCCACTGCCAAGCATAGTTTCTGAGGTATTTGTGGGGATGATTCCGGCGTGTTTTTGGAGTCATTCCTGGAAGCTCAGCCTGGGGTTTGCTCAGCCAAGCCTCGGAGCAATTTTGTAAGCATCTAATTCCCTACTTTAAATCCCTTTCAGTTAAACAAGGCAGAGAGTTTCCCATTTCCTGCCAGCGAACCCTGACCAATCCTGGGAGAATCTAAAGTCCCTCTCAACATTTCAATGAAAATTTTCTATACCGGCATGACTAGGCCATTTCTCATCCAATGTAATTTTTTCTCCCCTTCCTCCCCAAAACTCCAATACTTTGAAGCCCTCCACCCATTAAATGTAAGTTTCTGTAATTGAGTATAAATGAGTATAAATGTTAATAAATGCAAGTTTCTGTAATGAGTATAAATGTTAATAATAATTAAAATGCTTCTCTCTGGAGAAGGAATAAAGACTTTCTGAATTAATTTTCACGATGGTATTTTTTGTACTCACCTGCTACAGCTGTGTCCAGTTCATCTTCATCAAAAGATTCCTGTGTGGTAAAGTCTTTGAAAGGAGACAGCGGATAAGATGAATTGAGATTCAAGCCCAGCATGAAGTTGTGCACCTTCCCAGCACGTCCTTCTCTGGTGTTGAATAAAGCGGAATCACTCACCAAGGCCATTATCATACGATGGACCCAACTTGCTTGATTATCATTTTGATATTCTCTTTCAGCGTCTTCATTCTCAGTGCCTAAGGAAAAAGAAAAGATCATTATCAAGATTCCAAAGTCAATTTAAAAAAAAAAAAATTTTTTTCTTTCGGGCGGCCCCTGTGGTTCAGTGAGCAGGGCGCCGGCCCCATATACCGAGGGTGGCGGGTTCAAACCCAGCCCTGGCCAAACTGCAACAAAAAAATAGCCGGGCGTTGTGGCAGGCGCCTGTAGTCCCAGCTACTCGGGAGGCTGAGGCAAGAGAATCGCCTAAGCCCAGGAGTTGGAGGTTGCTGTGAGCTGTGTGACGCCACGGCACTCTACCGAGGGCAATAAAGTGAAACTCTGTCTCTACAAAAAAAAAAAAAAAAAAAAAAAAAAATTTTTTCTTTGGATAATATAACAGTGAAGCCCTGTGACTTTTGACTTAATATATGTTATGTATATATGTCGATATACACATGTATATATAGAAAATATTTCAGTAAATCATTTTTGTCCTTAACTTGGTTTTAGTTTTCCTTTTACCTATTGTCAATGTAAAGGTTATATTCTTGACAGTGCCACTTGGTTTATTCTTAGATTTTTCAGGTAAATGTCTTCCATTTTCTCATTTCTTTTCTTCAGTCATTTTCTTGACCCTTTCCCTGGCGTCATGCACAGGCATACGCGTGCACACGTGGACACACACACAGGCACACACACTGAGAAAATCCACAGTAGCTAATCCTGCCCTCTACATTTCTTAAGTTTCCTTAAGAATTCTTATTCTATTTGGTAAACATCCAGAAATTAAGCAAACTGAGGAGAGATAGCAAAAGGATTGGCATACACTGTCATTTCATCCTTCATTATCAAGCGGGGGGATTTAAAACTTTGGAATGTAAACAACTGCCTAAAAATGCTTTTAAAATTCTGCATTCCTCCAGAAGAAACAGTTTGAAAGGACCTTTTCCTTAAAACCTGTACAGCCATCACTGCCACTGGGAAGCTACATTGTGTAGTGATTTAGAACACTGGCGCCAGAATCAGACTGCCTGGGTTCCAATTCCCTCTCTCTATTTACTGGTTACTTATCCCTTCTCTTCCTGCATTTCCTCATCAGTAAATCTCCTAAAGCTGCCGTGAAGATTAACTGAGTATGTGCATCTACACAGAGCTCTTAGAAAAGTGCCTGGCCCTTATAAATGCTGAATAGGGGGAGATAAAGTAATGTAGCAGCAACAGCCTAATGATCATAATTGGTATTTTTATTCATAATAAAAATCAAAGAACACTTTATAGTAGCATATGACTTCACCTGCCCAAACCCCCTCTATTCTGATTTCTGGAAGCTCTGTACACAAATACACATGTACATGTAACTATATGTCCATACATGTGTTTGTGCATGTATGTTGAGAAAGGAAAGAGAATCTGCATTCACACTTCATACGTTTCAGAAAACGTTAGGTAAACATACATAAAGCCATAATACATGCTGATTTTTATTGTCACATAGACTCACTCAGCCAAGTAAAGGAAGACATCTTTCTTTCAGTGACCAATCTGGATGACTACATAGTCACTGAAAACAAATACCCTATTTTCTACTCCCACAGTTTTCTGCTGCCAAATATGACAAAGAAAATATTTCACTAGAACATATCAGGCTTTAAAATGAATGATTTTTTTATCTCCAGTGGCACAGGATATGATTAAGGTACTCAGTTATTTCTACAGAATTGAGGTGGCTGCTTCGTCTGATGCTGCTGCTTCATTTTCTTCTTCAGTAATCCCCACTCCTGTGGCAGCTGAGGATTTACCTTCTTTATGATACATTCGAATGTGGCATCACTTGTAAGATAAAACCAGCAGTGAAAAAATAAATGATATTTATCGCTTATTAGTTATAATACTAATAGGACGTTTCTATTTGTATCACTTTGCACACTCAAAGCCCTCCTGGATGCCTTTACTAATTAATGATTGAAATAATTCTGTGAGACTAGGTAAAGGATTCTAGGATACAGCTGAAGAAAGTAAAGCTGAAAATGACTCAAGACCTTGTGCAAAATCATATGACTAACAATGAAGCAGCCTCAAGAGAATAAAAAGACAAGTTACGGACTCATTAATTATTTGCAAAAGACATATTTGATAAAGGACTATACTATGAAACATACTAAGAATTCTTAAAACTCAACAATAACAAAACAAATCTATGTAAAAATGGTCTTAGGACCAAGTATAGTGATATGTGTCTGTAATCCCAAAGTTATAGACTCAGAAATTATTTGCAAAAGACATATTTGGCAAAGGACTATAATATGAAACATACTAAGAATTCTTAAACAAATCTATGTAAAAATGGTCTTAGGACTGAGTATAGTGATATGTGTCTGTAATCCCAGCTACTCAGTAGACCGAGGAGGGAAGATTTCATGAGCCCGGGAATTGGAATCCAGCCAGGGTAACACAGCGAGATCCCATTTCTTAAAAAAAGATAAAATAAAATAAAAAGTAGGCCAAAGACCTGAACAGACACATCACCAAAGAAGATGATACAGATGGCAAAATGCATATGGAAAGATGCTTTCCATATGATCAGGAAAATGTAAATTAAAACAGTAATGAGATACTACTACATAACAACTAGAATAGCCAAAAGCCAAAACGCAGACTACACCAAGTGCTCACAGGGATGTGGAGCAAGAAGAATTCTTGTTTACTGGCTCAGCGCCCGTAGCACAGTGGTTACAGCACCAGTCATATACACCGAGGTGGCGGGTTCGAACCCGGCCTGGGTCAGCTAAACAACTGCAACAAAAAAATAGCCAGGCATTGTATCAGGTGCCTGTAGTTCCAGCTACTTGGGAGGCTGAGGCAAGAGAATCACTAAGCCCAAGAGTTTGAAGTTGCTGTGACACCATAGCACTCTACAGAGGGCAACATAATGAGACATAAGGAGACATAATGAGACATAAGGAGACATAATGAGACTCTGTCTCATTAAAAAAAAAAAGAAAGAAGAAAGAATTCTTGTTTATTGCTCATGGTAATGAAAAATGGTATGACC
Organism: Nycticebus coucang; assembly: GCF_027406575.1. Lineage (NCBI taxonomy): Eukaryota > Metazoa > Chordata > Mammalia > Primates > Lorisidae > Nycticebus > Nycticebus coucang. The sequence goes on from NC_069789.1 coordinate 75,070,441, forward strand.
ACTCTGGAAGATAGTTTGGCAGTTTCTTATGAAACTACATATACCCTTACCATAAAAACCAGTGATTGTGCTCCATGCTATTTACCCAAATGAATTGAAAACGTATATTCACACAAAAACTTGAACACAGATATTTAGGTGCCTTTATTCATAATTTCCAAAACTTGAAAGCAACCAAGATATCCTCCCTAGGTGAATGGATAAAATATGCTACATGTAGACATCGGAATATTATTCCATTCTAAAAAGCAATGATCTATCAAGCCATGAAAAGACATGGAAGAACTTTCATGTCTACGCTACTAAAGCCAGTCTGAAAAGGCAGCATACCAGATGATCCCAACTAACATGGCATTCTGGAAAAGGGAAAACTATGGTGTCAACAACAATATTAGGAGTGGTCGGGGATGACTAGGCAGGAGATAGAGGAACCCTGTATTTTCCACTCAATTTTGCCTAAACCCAAAAACTGCTTTGAAGAACTCTATTTAAAAGGAAAAAAATGAATATTAAGGATTGAAAAGAAAACCTCAAAACTATCCCCAAATATCATACTGTATAAAGCAGGGGTCCTCAAACTACGGCCCGCGGGCCACATGCTGCAGTGTGAATTGTTTTTGTTCCTGTTTTGTTTTTTTACTTCAAAATAAAATATGTGCAGTGTGCATAGGAATTTGTTCATAGTTTTGTTTTTTTTAAACTATAGTTCAGCCCTCCAACAGTCTAAGGGACAGTGAATTGGCACCCTGTTTAAAAAGTTTGAGGACGCCTGGTATAAAGGCTGGTACTAAACCCAAAGCAGCCATACTGAGAAGGTCTTGAACTTGTCAGCCTTAAGAACCAGCCAGTACGACAGAGGTTACCAAATGTACTGACCATGTCTAGGAATTGACTTAAAAATTGGCAAACTATTACCATGTTCATTTGATCACCTCTAGATCAGTATGTGATTAATTCTATAGATACTAGGGGTATAATGTCTACTCCCTTTGCACTGCCTAGCTTCCTTCAATAAAAGGAAATTCAGAATAAAAAGGACTTGAACAACTAAGAAAATGTAACATTAAAATTTTTAAAGTATAGGAGCCAGAATTAAGACTACTTCTCCTTCCAGAGAAGGATTCCTTCAGGGCTCCTCCTGAGGACCGGGCCTGCTATATTTGACCAAGAAAATCATGGGCCACACATAAGGCAGCAGGAGAGTGAGCATGTAAGGGCTGAAACCCAGCTCATGCGCCACTGGTCACATCTTGTGCCTAGACAAAAGCTTCATCTGCCAAGAGAAGGGATGCTCTTGTTTAAAGTTCACCAGACACTGCACACCAGCCATACTGTGGTCCTGTGTGGCTGCATTCCACAGAGAATCACCCTGACTCTGGATTGTGCATGCTCACAAACCAGAGCTTCCTATGAGGAAGTAGTAGCTCAGCTAGGAGAAGAGCACTTTAATTTTAGTGATAATTAAGAAAAGATATCTGGTTCTTTTAATATCTACACCAAGTCTTGTGAAATTTATTGAGTTTTGAACAATAAGACATTAAATATCAACTGTATTTTAATGTGTGTATTGCACACTATTTTTGGACAAATTTTTGAGGGAAAAAATAAGGATGTGCGCTAGACATATGGCTCCTAGGGTCGCCTGGGCCTGCCAGGTACACAGAGTGTCAGCCAGGAGTATCCAGAATCCAGTGGGGGTGATCTGAAGTGGCCTCCACAGAGTGATGTTATCAGAAAGAGGGGAAGGTGGCTGGGCTGGCGAAGTGGGCTATAACTATGAGGGGCAAGGCCAAGGCCCAGCTATGTAGAGGGGACCAGGAGCCCCATGCAGGCCCCAGGGACCCAACCTGGCTGCCGGTGAGCCAAGCAGCCCCAGAGGCTCCCTCCTTGCTGGCCACATACTTGGCCATCTCAGCCACAGAAGTCAACATGGCAGGGAGGGAAGGGCTCCTGGGAGAGAGAATAGGGGCAGCCTTCATGTAATCTGAATGTTTACCAGGGAGCATTAGCCTACCTCAGATGTGTCTCTCCTGACTGACAGTTGGCCTTTTCCTAAAAGTTCAGGCCAAAAACATGTGTGCACATTATATATGGGAGTGCATTATATATGGCAAAATACGGTATTCTAAAATCCAGATAGCATTTAAAGTATAAGAGGACAGGTTCTCTCAGTTGTTACAAAGTCTTGTTTGCTTTTTGTCTATTTGTTGATTGTTTTGGACTATTTGAGACATTTTTATCAATAAATATGTCAAGGCAGTATGTCAGAATGAGAAATATCTCCATTTTACTACATAAGCGTTGCAAGAAATATGACCTCATGTTCACTGCAAATCAGATTTGCCCCCAATCCATTGCTGGCTATCATAATCCACATCAAACTAAAAATGGCCCTGTCAAATGCAAAAGGACTCATTTATACCACCACACAATATATGCAACAAGTTCTTGATAATGTTATACAACTTCATCCCTAATCCCTTTCCAAAAAGTGGGGTGTTGACCATGGGATAAGGCTCAGGAATGGAGTGAAACATTTTTACATGTTACTTAACAATAAAATTTTAATATTTAAAACCATCTAAAAGTGTTCCCAAATTATAGTACCCATGTTAAGGAGTCCAGTGCCTGAATCAGCATTTCTACCATCTCAGATTTATTCATTTGTTCAACTGAGAATATTTTTGATTTGCCAATTAAAAGTTGGGGATATATATACATATATGCTGCCTATTGTACGGCAACATTCAATCCTCTCTCTCAATAGAGAGCTATAGTCCTAGTACACCAGTGCCTTAAGTGGATGCTACATTAGGATCTTGTGTGAAAAAAAATCAGACAAAGCGTTCATACCCTTTCCTCATGGATCTCTATCAAGCGGAGTCTCCTGTGCTCTTACCTTTGGGTTCTTGTGATTCATCATCACTATCTGAGCTGTCATTACTCACAATGTGCTTTGCTGTAATATTTTCTGTGGAAAGAAAACAATTGAAGCATTTCAGGTGTGAAAATTCAATTTATTACCAACAAGTAATCTGAGCAAAACCACAAAAGGAGGTCTATGAGCTCTCCTAGGGTAAATGTAGATCCATTAAGCAAGACTAGATTTGTTACAGTTACTAGTGTTTTCAAATTTCTCACTGGAAAAAAAAAATTTTCCAGAAAATGAAAAATTAGTTTAAATTTGTTTGATAATAATTTGATATGTGTGTTTATCATAATCATGACAAAAATAATTTGATTAGAGGAAGCTTCTCATTACAGCAAAAAAATATATTTTTTCAATTAAATATATTAAGTGGTGTTTATGATGTAAATATATAAGTGGTGTAAATAAAAGGATAAAACCAAAATCTACAGGGCAACTACAGAACACTTTCCTCATAAGAAGTGAAAGCTACTGATGTAAATTATATTTTGTATTCAATAATACTGAAAATTATTTGATGAAAATCACATTTTAGTGTCATGAATTTGTATTTCCTGCAGAGCTTATAAAGAGAGAGGTTATAAAAAAAAACAACAACAACAACAAATCCTCAAAACAAAGATAGCAGTAAGATCTCACGTAATAAGCAGCTGTCTCTTTTTAAGTACACCATACCTGAAGTATGGAGTGTGCAGACTGTCCTCATAATCACTATTTGTAAAAATAAAAAAAAAAAAATCAAACTTTCTTTGGACACCTGTTTAAAACCACTCTCCACAATGAGGTTTTCCCCTCTCCCCCTTCTGTTAGTCAAAATTTTTCTTTTAATTAAAAAAAAATAATAACTTAAAATTTGCAAATTTCAGTGATTTAATGGCTTTACACTCAAGGAAATACAGGTATGACATTTGCTTTCCCCACATTACTTCGAAAATGTTTATCTTACCTACATAAATGGCATGTAAAGAGTATGTGATGGAAGGATTAATAAATGCTTGACACAGTAGGTTGACTTTTTTTTAATGTCATGATTATTTCTAATTTTTTACTGTCATGATTACACATATGAAATTCAATAAAATAAAATTTTCACAAGGAAGAGTTATTCATTTCATTTCATGACTATTATAGATAGTAATTGTGTTATATAAAATGTTAAGAAATGATCCACTCGGGGCGGCACCTGTGGCTCAAGGAGTAGGGCATGGGCACCATATACCGGGGGTGGCGGGTTCAAACCTGGCCCTGGCCAAAACTGCAAAAAAAAAAAAGAAATGATCGCCTCCAGGTATCACATACATTAGGGATGTTTCTCATCCTACATGTATTTTCTTTTCTCGCCTTAATTATTGTATTTCTCTTTTTGGTGACATTTAATACTTTGATTTAAGAAAATTGTTCATCGGGGCAGCGCCTGTGGTTCAAGGAGTAGGGCATTGGTCCTATATGCCAGAGGTGGTGGGTTCAAACCCAGCCCCGGCCAAAAATCACCAAAAAAAAAAAAAAAAAAGAAAATTCTTCATCAAAATAGTGTCTTCTTGGTTCAACACTTTAACTCAAGGGACTAAGGTGCCAGCCACATACACCAGAGCTGGCAGGTTCAAATCCGGCCCAGTCTTGCCATTCAGCAATGACAACTACAACCAAAAAAAAAAAAAAAAAATATCCAGGCATTGTGGCAGGTGCCTATAGTTCCAGGAGGCTGGAGACAAGAGTCGCTTAAGCCAAGGAGTTGGAGGTTGCTGTGAGCTGTGACACCATGGCACTCTACCCAGGGCAACAGCTTGAGGCTCTGTCTCAAAAAAAAAAAAAAAAAATAGTGTCTTCTTTAATAGAAGACTGTATGATATAGACAGCTAAATATTCTGAACTTACTGTATTTTCCATCTCTATAGTCTAATGAACACGCCATCTTTTCAAACAGCATGAACTACTCACATCCAAACCTCCATACAAAAGTAAATAATTTCATCTGGAGTTAGTGGATTACAGTCTAATTTATCTTAAAGTCTTCCTTCAAAAGGAAGAAAATGACTAAAAAACCAAAAATTACCTTTGACTCCCCCTCTAAGAGGCAGACTTCACCCCAGCAAAGGATTAAAGAGTCACCAGGAGTCCGCGGAGTTCCTCAGTCACCTCTCTGTTTTCATTTCTGGAAACCCTTACTTAATCTGAGGTAACATGTTTTCTGCTGACAGGGAGATCACAAAGACAATATTCCCCCTCAGTCTGACACACAGACTAAGTAAATAAGCTGCCAGACAGCGGCCTCACGGGGTACTTGTCAACAAAGAGTCTTCTCAGAACTATTTACTATAAACCTCCTCCTTCCCCTTGGCCATAAGCCACTGTCTCACCCACCTTCAGATGTGTTATTTCAGTCTTATTCTCTTCCTTCCTCAGGAAGAAGAAAATAATAACCCCTAGGTTATCTGTATTATTCAACAGAGAAAGAGCACAGGAAGAAGCCCTTTAACATGTGGACAAGTGGTTTCTGTTCTTTTATTTCTTTTTATTTCTAAAATATACACATAATTTAGAAAAGAGATATTTATGAAAAATCAGAGTTGAGACAGAACTTGGATTTGAAGATAGGATGGTCATTAAAATAAATCAAGTAAAATCATTTCATCATTAGGCACTTTGCCTTCTGGTTACTGTTAAGAGAATGTGCCCTATGTTAAAGGTCATAGGAGCCCTAAGAGTGCCACCTGACCTTACCGGCTCATTAACTAGGTGATAAGCAGAAGACAAGTGTAAGTACAAGCACAAAATGCTTTTTTGTTTGTTTTTATTTTAATTTTAAAATCTTTGGCTCTAATGAAATTATAAGATCACTTTTCTACTACTTAATGAGAACAATCCCAAAATACATATAAGACTCTTGAAGAAAACACTGAGAACTGCAGAATTTCGCTGCACTAAATATAAATATCAAATAAAACACCAAAATCAATTATTGCAGGAGGAGTGATAATATTACTTATAAGGAAATTTACAATGTTCAAATTGTTACCATTATATTCTCTTGCATATAAAGCTTAATTAGATCAACTGTCACTATCTGGGACAACTGAGGGTAGTTTGTTTAAAAATCCCACAGCAAGCTTTTTACATGTAATCATTCTTCAAATGAATTGCTCACTGAAAAAAATCATTAATGTTATTCTGTCAATTTTTCTGTTCTTAAATATCTCTGGTACTTTGGAAAAGAGATAGTAGGTAGCTGTGCTGTCAGTCCAGTGAACCTTTCCCCCCAGGCCCTGTTCTAGCTTCAGATTCAGAGTCAGCATTCCACTGCTTCTGTATACTATCAGTCAAAACAACCACAACAAAAATTAGTGTCAATTTAAATACAGATGGTAAGCCTTTTAGGAGATATGTTTTGTTTTATTTGCTTTAATTCAAACTTACTCATTTAGGAAATCATATTTCCATGACATTACTATTACCATTATTATCATTACTAATTTTTAGAGACAGGGTCCCATTCTCTTGCTCAGGCTGGAGTGGCAGGATCCCAGCTCATCACATCCTCTAACTGATGGGCTCAAGGGATTCTCATGCCACAGCCTCCCAAGAGGCTGGAATTACAGGCATGAGCCACCAGTAAACGACTGTCTTCAATTGAGTTTATCTACTTTTTTCAAGTTTCATATGAATAGTTCTAAATTTATCACAGACAAATGGATTAGAGTTAATGAAAATCATTAGTTTTCATTTGCTGGAGATGATTTGATTTCTTTTGCTCCTTGTTGGGGTCGGGACACTGCAGTCTTGGGGCCACATGTGGTCTTCCAGATCCCCCTCCATTCAGCTTTTTGACTGACTCCGAATTTTAGAGATGATTTGTTCTGTAAAGTTTAGATGTGGTTGAGGGGCCACACTTAGGAATCTGGAGGGCCACGTGTGGCCTTGAGGCCACAGGTTCTGATAAATAAATTATGACAAGCGTGTATTTATCTTTTTTTTAATTTATTTTTTATTTTTTATTTTTGGACAGAGCCTCAAGCTTTCGCCCTGGGTAGAGTGCTGTGGCATCACAGCTCACAGCAACCTCCAGCTCCTGGGCTCAAGCAATTCTCCTGCCTCCACTTCCCAAGTAGCCCACCACAACGCCCAGCTATTTTTTGGTTGCAGCCATCATTGTTGTTTGGCGGACCTGGGCTGGATTTGAACCGCCAGCTCAAGTGTATGTGGCTGGTGCCTTAGCAGCTTGAGCCACAGGCGCCGAGCCTGTGAATTTATCTTTAAGTGCCATACTGTATCTCACTTTTGATAAATCTAATTTTTAAAAACTATTCTTATTTAATAAAAGGACTTTATAATAAAATATTATGTTTAGAAACATGACAAACAGGAATGAAGATACCCTATTAAAATTATTCTTAGGAATCCATGCTTTTTATGAATTTTATAACCTCAGTGTGTGTCAAAATGACATATAAGAAGTAACTTACATAAGATTTTAGAAAATATTTAGGTTTGCTCAACCAAATTATTGATAAATTTAGAGTAAGTACAATCTTTATGAATATTCAGTTTCGTTTGTCTGTGTTAATAAAATGTATCAATGTAGCATAATTTTTATCAATGTAAGTATATTTTTATAATACCTAGTTCTTCCTCCATTGTGGAACCTTTATTTTGTGAACTGGAAACTCCCAAGACTCTGTTGAACAATATAGAAAAGGCACTGCCCCAGACACCTAAAATAAAGTAGAAATAGAGAATAATTGAAAATGCATCAGGATTTAAATGCATAGTCAAACAAACTAAATGTAATCAAGCAAACTAGTGATAGATATTTGACCACTTACCCATTAAGAAATGCAAGGGGTTTTCTTCGTATTTCTTCACTACTGTTCCCATAAAAAATTTGCTTCCAAATAAGTCAGGAGCCATAAAAGTACCATATTTAGCCATGCCAATTTCATATGGACTAAATTCAACCCAATCTGAAAGCATTTTAAAAGACAATCCATTAATAGGAAAATACTACACAGTTGTAGAAAGTTGATCATCACTTCAATAATGCCATGATTATTCTCTTTATTTAAAATATTTTTTAAAAAATTAACCAAATGCCTATTATGATTATGGCAGTGTGTAGAGAAGTTGAGGAAAAAGATGTTTACACACGAATAAGCCGAGACAATACAAAAAGATCCCTTCTTATCGCACAAATTGAGATATATTTTTCCATTTAAAAACTTAGACATCTTTCATAAAATCCATCTTCATTTTAAAGAATAGAAAACTAAAAACTGCTAGTCAGAGATGGACGGAAAAAAATTAAACTCTTTTTAACAGTGAAAGCAGTCTATGAAAATGGAATAAAATGTTTTCTAACATTTGCCTTTTCTTTATCTTCCCTTAATCTTGCTTTTTAACTATTTATTATAACTCACAAGAACAAAGTAAAGTTTTTACGCTGGTAATAGCATCAATGAGGTATCCTATCTAAGATCATAATCTGTGGGCCCACAGTATGTGAGATGAACAGCTTACTGACTGTGCTTACTGACTGGGATTCATCCACCTACTTCTTAGGTCACTAATCTGTAAAATGTGAATAAAATCAGTAGTTAGTTTTTAGGGTTATTCTGAGGATCCAATGAATTAAAAAAATGTAAGATTAGGGTGGTGCCTGTGGCTCAAAGAAGTAGGGCACCGGCCCCATATGCCAGAGGTGGTGGGTTCAAACCCAGCCCCGGCCAAAAACTGCAAAATAAATAAATAAATAATAAATAAATAAATAAATAAAATATAAGATTACAAGAGGGCATGACACTTTTTTTTTTTTTTTTTTGTAGAGACAGAGTCTCACTTTATGGCCCTCGGTAGAGTGCCGTGGCCTCACACAGCTCACAGCAACCTCCAACTCCTGGGCCTATGCGATTCTCCTGCCTCAGCCTCCTGAGTAGCTGGGACTACAGGCACCCGCCACAACGCCCGGCTATTTTTTGGTTGCAGTTTGGCCGGGGCCAGGTTTGAACCCGTCACCCTCGGTATATGGGGCTGGCGCCCTACCGACTGAGCCACAGGCGCCGCCCGGGCATGACACATTTTAATTGCTTGATAAATAGTAGCCACTTTATATTTCACATATTCCCTGGCTATAACTACAAGTAATAATTATCTGAGTGTATTCCACAATAAAACTCTTGGTTTCTGACTCCCATTTGCCACACTTGCAACTGCTTCAGTCCTCCCCTTGTTGGTAAATGGTACTACTATTCACCACTATTCAGACTTTAGGACTACCCTTGACGCTTTTCTTTCCCTTATAGCTCACATCTGAAAAATCAAGTTCAGTAGCCTCTTGATTTCAGGTGTGTTCAGAACTTGGTCACTTGTCCATTTGCCTGTCAGAACCACACTAATACAAACTGCCCTCCCATCTCCCCTGCTTCTCCCCAACAATCCGCTTAAAATCTTCTGCTCTGTTTCCCTAGTATCTTTTTGATACCCCAGGGCCAGAGGGAATTAAAAAATATATAAATCCCAGCACCCCACCATCAGCTAAAAGCTTTCTGCTGGCTTTCCATAACAGTGAAAATAAAAACTTGGCCTACAGGGCTCCACAATGGCCCAGATCACTCCCTATCTAACACTATCTCCCGAACAATCTCCTATTCCATCTCATTTTACTAATTCCACTTCAGCTGCACAAACATTCCTGCTGTTGTTTAAAGAGGTCAAGTTCATTTCCACCCTAGCACCTTATATTTGCTGTTCCCTTCTCGTTTATAAGGTTTGCTCCTACCTAATCTTTACCACAAGGTCTTTGCTGATGACCCTAAAGTCTCATCACATCTACCACTGCTCAATCCATAACCCTCAATACCATTTTTTTTTTCAGTTTTCCCCTTTCTGAAATTATGTCTATAATCTTTTATCTAATAAGCCTAAATCCAAATAATTCCCAAATCCACAAGTTTTTGTTATTAATTGTGGTAAAACCTGATCTAAACTCGTTTAGAGAGAACCTTGTCTTAAAATAATTGTGGGTGTGTGGGGGGCTCTTATAATTTATTTATATCACGCAATGTGAATAATGATCATCCTATTAAATAAGTATCACTATGTTTGATTATAAGACTCCACGAAGGTATGAGGTCATATTTAATATGAATACCTTTATATCTTTGAAATTTACATTCCTACACACCTGTCACCATAGGTTCATTACACGAATTATAAATCAGCATTGTTTACTTGATGGGAGACCAGAACATTCTTCTCGTGAAGAAATAAAGTCACAACTTTGATGAGATAGCATTGTAATTTATTACAAGTTAAAGCCAAATGGCATGTGCACTCTTCATCAGAAAACTGGTGTGTTTTACAATACTTTACATGGAGTTAGTGAGACATGACCAGCAATGAATCAGAAGCTGTTAGGAAAATTCCTGAATCCGTCCGTACAAGTAATTTCCCATCTCTAAATTTCACACTCCTATCTCAAGAATCAAAGTATGACAACTTCCTGTTTCCTACTTTTCTAGCTATATTTTCTTTATTAATGCTGGGGCATGTGCACAGGTTAATTACAGACATTCTTAAGAGCTAAGATTTGATTTGCCCTCTACTCCTCCCTGAAGATCTCACCATGTTAGTATTTGACTGTTTCTCGCCTGCTATTGGCTCCTACCTTTGGACTTGAACCTCTCTCCCGCACCTCCATCTACTTCCTGCTTCCCTTGGGGCATGTACAGCCAGAGGTTTTGTCATCTCTTCCCACTATGAGAAAAATTCATCACTTTTCCTCTGAGATCAGGTTATCTATTTTGGTAAACCACGCTATAACTCCAATAAATCCGTCATTACGTCTCACTAGGACTTTCAGGCCTTTCACCACCACCTACTCTTTTCTTTCCTTATCAGTCTGTCCCTAGTTGCAGGGACTTTTCACACAAGCACAGCAATATCTCTGCTTCCAGTTTTTTTTCCTTTCTAATTTATATGAATCACCAAAGTACTTTTTTCTAAACTACTGCTTAAATAATTTTATTTCTTGCCCAAAGCATTATATATTTCCCCTTATCATCAAAATTAAATAAAAATATTTGTTTCAGAAATTCAAAATTTTCAATAACCTGGCACTAAAAGTCTCCCCAAATATGCCATCTATTCTTCACCAATGTGTGCACAAGTACTAGGCTATTTTCTTTTCAGCGTTGTCCAAAATATCCCTTTGACTTCCTTTCTGAGCATTTTCTCATATCATTTCCACACAAGGATATCTCTCCAGTTCTACTTGATTGATCTTTCCAAGTTCCACTTGAATCTGAATTCTGTCACCCCCGTAACAAAGATAAAATCTTTTTTATGCCTATGCTCTACATATTATTCTAGATGTATGATATTAATTTTTTCCTGTTTTATTTAGTCTCTTTAAATGAGATTGTAACTTTCTTGAGAAAAAGTAGTATATGGTTACCATCAAAAATGTAGCAAGATGCTGGGTTTATAAACCATAAGTTGTGCTCATCGAATGCAATTTATTCACCAATAAAAAATTTTTAAGGAAAGTTTTAAATCCTCCCAGTAATGTATTGTAGTGAAAGTATCAAAAATATTTAACAGTTTAAATACTAATTTCCAAAGGAAAAAGTATTTAAAATTATTTCAAGGAAGAAGAAAAGCATTCTCTAGATTGTTGAAGTAACGCTATTGATAAAACTTATGTAAGTTAATTTGGTTACGTGACATTTTAAAATACGATTCAGAGAATATTTTAATTTTTTTCCTCTTAAAAGCCATATTTTTAATCTAAGCAAAATTTCAAGGAATAACGTACAGGTACATCTTCATCCCTCTTTTTTCTTTTCTCAGTAACTCAAGTAAAGCTACGTGGACTCTCATGGCACACACCTTAGGGTGTCTTATCTGGGTACAATAGCCATACAACTAATACTTGATGGCTTTGTCTAAATCTATTAGAAGACACAGCTTAAGACTCCTTAACATAGATGCTTCATAGTGAAAGTCAATGGTGCAACTTTCATCTCAGCCGTAGCCCTGCAGTTAGGCAGTTGTCAACATCAGACATGTCCAAGACCAAAGACTCCTAACTGAAGATAAAACAGTCTTTTCTCCCAAAACATTCACTTATCAAGACATTATTTATTCTTTAATTATTTTGCTTAGGTTTTCTCTTAATAATGGTTATTGACTAAAAGTTCAAAATAAAAAGTGGCCATTGCAAAAAATGCAATAACAATCGTCTCACTAAGAATAATGACTTACATTTTTATGTTTCAGTCTTATGCATATTTCATATAATTGTCTTAATAGCTCCCTGTAAGATCCATCTTAGAGCTAATTATATCTGTTATAAAGTAATGAGGAGAATAAGAATCACAGATTAAATGACCAGGCTGAGGTATTTCAACTTAAACGTAGGAAAAGGCTCCCAAATTAGAATCTGGTGCTCTGTTCACCATAGCTTAATTTCTCAGGGTGAAAGATGATTGATTTGACCAGGCAGAGATCTGAGGCCACAGAGAGATCTGTCTTGCTGGTGCTATATACCAAACAATTCCAAAATATACCAAGACTATATGGTAAAAGAATAGCTTTGGGGGAGAAAAGCAATTTCATTATGGAACTTGCTTTTTTTTTTTTTTTGAGACGGAGTGTCACTATGTTGCCGTTGGTAAAGTGCCATGGCAGCATAGCTCGTAGCAACCTCAAACACTTGGGCTTAAGCGATTCTCTTGCCTCAGCCTCCCAAGTAGCTAAGACTACAGGTGCCGGCCACAACACCCAGCTATTTTTGTTGTTGTTGTTGTGGTTGTCATAGTTGTTTAGCTGGACAGGGCTGGCTTAGAACCGCCATCCTCGGTATATGTGGCTGGTGCTGTAACCACCGGGCTACGGACGCCGGACAGAACTTGCTTTTTTTATATAAGTCTCAACTCTCCATTATGAGCTCCATCACAGTCAAAGGTGTGGTTCTTTATTGATGTTAATCATGCCATGTTTATCCCAGACTCCTACTGCATGTCTCACTCCCATCCTTCACAATCCACTATTTAATATTTGAATAATAATATTTGAATTTTTCATATTCAAATCCTATTAGATCTAGACCTCTGACTTATATAGATTTTATAGAATATTCTAAATTGTTAAGATTTATTAAAAACTTAATTTGTGCCTCCCAATACTTTAAGTATTCTACATACTTTATCTCATTTATTTGGCAAAACATTGTGAAGAGAGTCTTTTCCTCATTGAACACAAGAAAAAAACTAAGCCTAAAAGAGGTTGCACAACTTGGTGTATAGAAACATCTTTGTACTTTCTTGTGCCCTAACTTCTTTAATAGTTATTATAAATTTCTTTTTTTTTTTTTTTTTTTTTGTGGTTTTTGGCAGGGGCTAGGTTTGAACCTGCCACCTCCGGCATATGGGACCGGCGCCCTACTCCTTGAGCCACAAGAGCCACCCGAGTTATGATAAATTTCTAAGATTATAAAGTCTTCTAGAACAGAGACAAAATATTGTAGTGAAGAAGAATTCACCCTGAGTTCCTGGAAGACAACATTCTACATGGGCAGTAATCATAAAAGCCAATTAAAAGAACAAAGGATTTTTTGAGGCCAATTCTCAGCTCTGCTACATACTTTCTTTGTAGTAATGTACCAATCATTTAATCTTTTTGAGATTTGGGGTTGTCTTCCATGAATCAAAGCTAAAAATACCTATGTCTCCAGGTTGTAGTAAAAATGGGATAAAACAATAAATGTGATAAGTACTTTCTGAACCACAAGAATGATAATTTTTGTGGTCAATATTTTAGCAAACATTTGTTGAATGAATGAATCTTAGAAACTATTCAAAATTCAATTTTGAGAGTAAGTACTTGAGGAAAAAAAGGTGAAACAGAAAAAATAAAGAAGAATTCTGGATATAAACCTACTAATCATATACCATTCATGATGATTTTTAAGATGATGGTGTGACTAAAGTCACTAAGATTCTTTTCCTAAGACTAAAATGAATACTATAAGCCACAATCAGAAATGACACTGCCTTTATACAACAGAGTCCCCTCGAAATTATATCATGTGCATAGTATTTTCAGAGCACCAAGAAGCAAAGCTTGAGAAAAACAAATGTTTATCCCTGTGATTTAAGAAAACGAGTCCTTTTACTTACCAGCTGGAAATTGCACACACACTTTATGAATACCCTGTATTAGCACTTTTTAGGTGCTGAATTATAAAAAATAGTATCAAAATACTGCTTTGAATGACAAACAGTTGGTTCAGATTCAATCAACCACAGGTCAAAATTATTCCCTCCTCCAAAATTCCAGAAAATGTTACATTGTTGCTAATGTATGTCATAAGGCCTATTGTGGTTGAGTCTGTACTAAACATGTATAGACTTTTTTCTTGTCATTATTCCCTGACCAATACAGCAGAACAACTATTTACATAGCATTTACATTGTATTAGGTATTATAAGTAATCTAGAGATGATTTAAAGCATACAAGAAGATGTGTAGGTTACATGCAAATACAACGATTATACCATTCTATATAAGAAACTGGAGCATTCACAGGTTTTGGTATCCACATAGTATCCTAGAACCAATCCCCTGCAGATACTGAGGGAATACTGCATAATGTAATATCCAAATGATGAAAATATAGTCAGTGGATAAAAGAATGTGCATTACCTAAAGGCATTAGGTATATTTCATCAAAAAGTCATCAGATAAATGGATAACTAAAATTCAGTTATTGATTTACATCCATGATTTAATTTTATTAATATCAATAAAGATACCTTAATCACTATATTAGTAGTTTCATGAAAAGTAATATGGCTTAATATTTTCTTATATTTTCTTTCTTTTCAATTATTATTTTTATGTATTTTTGTGTTTCAGCATTTTATTTCATTGTTTTTTTTCTTTCTTTTCTTTTCTTTTTTTTTTTTTTTTTTTGTTTCCTGCAGTTTTTGGCTGGGGCTGGGTTTTGAATCCGCCACCTCCGGCATATGGGGCCGGCGCCCTACCCCTTTGAGCCACAATGTTCTTTTGCTACAGAAAACATATTAAAATAAGCAACTGAAATTGTGTATCCTCTTCCTCTAAAGGAAATCACACTTCAAAACCTTCAGAAAATATTTTCAGAAAAGAAATGACATACCTG
Source organism: Nycticebus coucang (assembly GCF_027406575.1). Classification (NCBI taxonomy): domain Eukaryota; kingdom Metazoa; phylum Chordata; class Mammalia; order Primates; family Lorisidae; genus Nycticebus; species Nycticebus coucang. The sequence continues at coordinate 75,085,545 of NC_069789.1, forward strand.
CAAACATCAGCTCTGAAACGTCAGGTTTAACATGGAGACAGGTGAAAAGAGGTAAAGGACACTGGGCATTGTTGACTTTTTCCTTCAAACTGCTCAAGGTAGTGTTCATTCTCTGTCCGCAGAACAAATAAGCAACTTTAAATATATGAACATACACGGAAGAAAGCTACTTACTACAGTACTTCCAATTGAAATACTTCAATTTTTTATAACAAAAGTAAGCCATATTACTGCCAGAAATCTCTGGGTCCTAAATAAACAACAAAAAGTAAGCTCTAAGGTAGTCATTATTTTCATTTTGAAAACAATTGTAACTCTAGGCACTATGTGTACATGTGAACTCAAAAATCATCGGGCAACTATGGGGGTTGGGGGAAAATTAGCCTCCAGAATCCCTGCACAGATTTTTCTCTACCTCCCCTGTTTTATCTTCACATGAAATGTCACATGATAGCCTCGTATGAAGTGGGTTTGTTCCACATGATTCACTTTCTTTTTTCTTTTCTTCCCCTTTTCTTTTTTTTTTTTTTTTTTTTGCTGGGGATTCATTGAAGGTACAATAAACTCTCCCCAGGTGACCAACATTCCTCCTCTACTTTTAACAGACTGCTTATACTTACTTTCTCAGCTAAAACTATTATCAGTCTTGGGAAGAATGGACAGTCAAGGTTTCCTTAGACATCAAAACTGACATAGTTTGAATGAATTAGTAAGCAATAGTTTAAAATGGAGAAGAGTTGTGTCTGGCCAGGAGAATGCTATCAGTATACAACTTGAAAGAATGAGTTGAATGACTTTTACAACATCTATCATATTTTCTTTTATTGAAAGATTATGATGTACATCATCTACCATGTTAAAAATACTGCAGGTAGAACTATAGCTTACGTTATGAATTAGTGTTTCTCCTATTAGCATCCCAAAGATATCAGTAAAGGTGACGGGCTGTCCAGAGCTTTTCTTCTTCCATAAAGACTCAACGTATCTTTTAACTTTCTGTGGTGTGAGAAGTAAAAGAGGGTTGTAGCTAACATTTTTCATTAGCTCTTCATTAATCTCCTTTGGCCCTTTCTCTGGGAAATCAGGGTGAGAATACAAGGTTGACATGTACCTGTAAAGAAAACAAAATGTAATTAATAAAGATAAAGGGCATTGTGTAATAGTCTCCAAAGAAAGTAGGCACTCTCTGTCAGATGATAAAGAAAGAATGGTAAATATATTTGCTTAACTTCATTATCTGAGTGAAGATATCAACCCTTTTAAGGTAAGAATGTGTCAATAAGAAAGGAGTTGATCTACAGTGAAAACAAAGTAAAAGAGAGGCTTCTGAGGAAGCACTGGCCGTCCATGCACAGTCCAGAGGAGAGGACGCTCTACTAGGCCTACTGTCCACTGTCTATCTACTTTGCCAGGAATAGGTATCCCTATCAGACTGCTAGAGACTGATGACAACCCAACTGAGTCACAAGCCAACTTGTCTGGATGTAAGACTAATCAAGCAATCTTAATAATCTGACTTTCCCTGATAATTATCTACAGGTAGAAAATGTGCTATTTCAACTATTTTGAATACCTAAGTCTCCTGACAAATGCTTTTTTATTATATTATTATTGTCCTGGACAAAATCCCAAATCTTGCCAGCTGTTGGTCTGGCAAAATCTGAAGGCTAGATGCTGAGTATATGAATCTGAAGGCAAAATCATGGAGAAGAATAATGTCTTTAAGGAAAATTTTTTCTTGTGTAGCCTCTTGGTCATTTAGACACTTCTGGTAAAATCAGAAATCACCATGAACCTTGGTATTTGATGACTAGATAATAAATATTCAATTATAGACCTCTTATTGTAGACTTCAAAATGAATAACAATTACCTATTTACTTATCTATCTCCCTCAATACATTGTGACCTCATTCAGGAAATGAACCTTATTGATTAATATATTTTAGAAGGTAATTAGCTAAGGACTGGCATATGACAAGCTCAGCTTACTGAACTGACAGAATAAAATAAAATGAACACTATAAACACTCCATCATTTTATCCAATCACAGAGAAGACAGTACGTGCTTTCACCTCTTGTTTCCTTGGGATTCAAATCGAAATACTTATCATAATGGTGTATCTTTCCTTTGGGGTCATGGTAAAACTAACTCTTCATGGGGACCCGCTAAGTCCTAACATCTATGTTGGTTAATGGCTCATAAGCTGTTGTCTTAAATGGCTTTCAAATCTTCTGTTTTAAAGATGAAAGAAAAAAGAATTGGTGGATTAAATTAATTATTACATCCCCAATTAATAACAGCAAAACTGGAATTTAAAAATTTTCCTCTCCCTGATAACATTTATTTTTTAAAATCTTATTAAAAATTTTAAAAACAGGTTTCAGTTTTTACAGACCAAACTAGTCTCACTTTACAACTAGAATTTCTTGTTGAATTTAGAGGTCCTTGAAGACAAATTGAGAATAATGATAAGTTAATAAATGGAGGATGACAGACCTACAATGTAACATGTGCTAAGCAAACAAACACAGAAGCAAAACCTTAAAAGATGTTACTCAAATTGAATTAGTAATAGTTCCCACAACATGTGGTGAAGATAAATCAAATATGCTTACTCTGAACTAAAGCCTAATATGATCACCAAAATCTGTAAAAATAAAACTTAAAAGACTTCAAAGCATCCATTTATTCCTATAGCTATACCAAAGGCTATAACATGATTCATCCAGATCAACCACGATCTGATTTTCTGGACCTTGTCAATTTTCAATAAATGTATACATGCTTGTAACAGCATTAGTTTATAGTTGAGGACATCATAAAATAGGGAAATAAAGTATCTTTTTGAGTCTCTAAGATGCTCAATTTTGGAAATATTCAGTACTCAGTTCACTCGTAATGAAAAAACCAAATAGAAATTCTTCACTGGTCTTATCACCAAGAATAATTCCTTCATGGGCCATTGGCTCATCCTTAACTTTCTGAAATGTACATAATTTGCATTTTGCCTCGAATTCTAGAAAGTTTAAATCCAAACCTGAGTCACATACCTCACATACTGTAACTTATTGGTTACAGTATGAATTTTTAGCCTAAATTCTAACTACATTTTTCTTCCATTTCTAACTCTAATGTATGTGATACAGTTTTACTTTCCAATAATATACACTAAGTCTTTACCACAATGAGACAGGGCAAATCTAAGCAAAAGAACCAAAGATTTGATTCAATAGTAATAAAGTTAGTCACTGAAGGATTATTTTGAAAGCCAAGGGAAAAGGAAATGGTATGATCATTCTGCTGTTGGAAGTTGTCATTACCTACTGTTCACAGAATGTAATTCTTCAAATCTTACATTATTCTATGACTTCCCTTCTCCATCTATATTTAGCTGGTCTTAAATAATCCACTTAGGATTCTAAAAAGTACATCTGACCCATGATTGGCCTCTAGCAAGATCTAAAGGGCTTTCTCCTCTCTTTCTTCTTCTCTTTTCCTCTCTGACCAATAGAACAAAAATTAAGAAAATCTTTCCTTTGGGTTTGGAAGTTGCTCAAAATCTAAGACTCTGTTCCATAATTTCAGAAACAGATCATTTTAAGGAACCAAAACGAATACAGGTGTCAGTCAGTTCTCTCTTTTTGTTCTATGTAGAATAGCTGCTGTCCATTCCTGCTCTCTGAAAATTAAAGTGAACTCATTCAGTTGTATCCATTCACTTGTAATGTAACCTCTCCCTCTTCCTCTTGCTACCCCTCTCATGAAGTAGTTGTCTTGGAAATACAAACCCTAGTGAGAAAGTGAAAGACCTACAATACCTTAACTATTGGTAATGAGTTAATATTCCCTGTTTGTTCAGCATTTATGAACACATATTCCTTAAAATACATAAAGTGATTTGGATAGCCTTTTCATGGTGTCATGGCAGCCATCTTGACTTAGATTTTGGTTGTGTAATGGCTATCAATGGAGTACTAGTACTAGGCAATAACTTGTTTGTGTGTGTGTGTCTCTGTGTGTGTACAGCCGTTTAAGCTTAAACTACTTTCTTGCTTTTTGTTTCCTTGGTTTCCAGTGTAGAATTCACATATAACTGGTTTCTGTGGACATAACACTGTCTAAAGCACACAAGTATCACCCTGACTTTCAACTCTAGAGTTAAGCCTTTACTCTCAACTCTTTGCCAATAAATATGTTCCAACTACATTCATCAAGTTTCAAAAAGTGAGTACCTTAGAGCAAGACCCCTATAAATAATTAATGAATCAAATGTCTTATGTTTATTTATCTTTAAAGCTCTGAATATTTGCCTCTAGTTTTTCAGCATATTTATATGATAGAACTCTTCATTTTTTCCATCTAAGTGAATTTTAGTTTAAGTATAAAATTTTAAAAGTTAAATCATGCCAGAGAAGAAGAGATTTTACTTCATTTCCTATTTCTAAATCACATGGTAAATTTTTTTTTTTTTTTTTGAGACAGAGTCTCACTATGTCACCTTGGGTGGAGTTAGAGTGCTTTGGCATCACAGCTCACAGCAACCTCAAACTCCTGGGCTTAGGTGATTCTCTTGCCTCAGTCTGCCAAGTAGCTGGGACTACAGGCACTCGCCACAATGCCCAGCTATTTTTTATTGCAGTTGTCATTGCTGTTTAGCTGGCTCAGGTTGGGCTCGAACTGCCAGCCTCTGTGCATATGGCCAGTGCCGTAACTGCTACGGGAGCCAAGCCACATATGATAAATGTCTTAAAATATCAGTGCCTAGTCAACTAGGACCTGCTAAATTAGAATATTTAGGGGTAAATATTCAGAATTTTTATGCTTAAAAAAGTGCAGAAATGTTTCTCTTATGCAACTAAGATTTGGAATGACTTAAGAATACTCTTGACATTTATAAAGCAAATATCCTGAAAGCCTAAAGAAATCCCTACATTAATTTTCCCCCTAAAACACAGTTGCATATTTATTCCTTCCTTTAGTCATTAAAAAACTATTACTTAAGGCAAGTCAAGCACTGCGCTGGGTGGGAGAAATTCATTAGGGAGCAAGACAAGCTTAGCCTCTACCTCAAAAAAAATTTTTTCCCATAACACATATCTTGATCTTTGAACCTGTCACACCTTTTATGAAAATTTCTCTTAAAATTGGGGTTTTATTCAATGTTCCAGAACATTCTTCATACTGTTTACTTAACTCAAAGTTCTTATTCTCAAATTCTATTTTTTGGCCAGTTTAATGAATTGAGCTCTATTGTCTAAAGAGGCAGACCTATTCTCATTTCTCTTTGGATAGCAATGCCATATAACGTGGTAGTCAATGTCTAATAGTCCCTAAGGATGTTACAAAACAACTGCTTTACTGAAGAAGACAGGGGTGCTGACTTTGAAGAATAGAACACAGTATTACTGTCATAATTCTCTACTTCACATATTTCAGGTCTCTCGGTTCATACTTAACATTTAATGGATCACAAGAATCATCCACAAATAATTTCAGAAATGATTACCATAAAGGCAGTAGTAGTTATAAGGAAAGCTTTGTTCTACCTAAAATTTTCTTTCACAGAAAGCTTTCTGGGAGGTCCAGGGCTTCTCTAAATATTTCTACATTACCTCATTTATACCAAATAATGGCTATGTATCCACAGAATATTAAAAGTTAGGTAACACAGAAGTGTAATTTGTTTTTCTAAGCCTTTCTGAATTCCTTCCTTTGAACTTTTTACCTTCTCACCCATACTTTTTAAGAGAGAAGTGTTCACATGAATCATCCTCACCACCATTTCTTCTGTCTCAGGGAGCATCTCTTCTTGCCATGGTTAACACTTTCATGTGTGGGTCCTATCTCTGTCTGAATCTTTTTCTATCTATGATCTTCCTATTTCTTTATCTCTCATTTATCTCTCTACACTATTTCCTTCACATCAGACCTTGAAAAATAATGCTCAATTTCATAAATTCTGAAAAAAATAAACCTCCTTCCCTGGGCATCATATTCAAACAATAACTATGCTCATTCCTTCCCTTTCCAACCAAACTGCTTGACAGAACAGATAGCTCTCATAAGGTTCACATTCCTACCTTTTGAACTTTTACCTTCAATTCACTTCTTTTTTTTTTTTTTTTCTTTTTTTGGCAACTTGATGTTAAAGATTACCTTTTATTTACTTTAATTTGTGGTTCTCATTAAAACCACTAGTCAAACCCAGTCCTATGCTAAGCTTTTCACAGACTTTTCAACATGATTAAATCACCCACTTCTCCTAGCACTCTTCACCTTGCCCTCTGGAACTCATTTCTGCTTAGTTCTCCTCTCTGATGGCTTCTTTGCAGTGTCCATTTGGTTTTTATTTTCTGTGTTAAGTTTGGGGATGTTCTAGGATTCCATGAATTAAATTTTCGGTGGGAATAGCTGAAGTGACAGAAATTGGTGGAATTACACCAACTTCTTTACACACACATACCAAGGATGTGTATGTATAATACAGAGAAAGAAGAGGAAATCTCATGTTAAGGGGGAAAGTAGTGGAGGTAGTATAGACAAAGTATGGAGGAAAGTGCAATCAGAGAGGATGGGATAAAAGCAAAAAGTCATGATAGGAGCGATCAGAAATAAGGACAAGTCAAAGTGGGAAATGCCTCAACCTCCAAACTCTTCCTGCCTGCCTTATCCCCAGAGAAGTCAAGGCCAATAAGAACGTTGGAAATAAAGTGGTCAGCTAATGAAAATCTAGTGCAAGGATTTAAAAAGTGATAGCTTTTAAGGAAACGGAATTAAAAAAAGGGCACAATTCTTTAAGAAAATAAGACTTGGAGGGGGGTGGAGACAAGATGGCTGACTGAAGCCAGCTTTCCACATAGGCTCCCATCCAGGAGAGTTAAAGGACAGAAATTTAGCAAGTAACCTGGTGGATTAGAGCTGCACCAAGAGAGAAGGTTGAAGAACATACATCAACCCCACGGAGGCAAGCTGCAATCCCAAGGATACAAACAAAAGGTACAAAATCCATCAACAAGCGGACAGGATTCCCCTCCCCTATGAGAACAGCTCGGAGTGCCCCACAAATAAAGGAGCAGAGTTCAAAGGTCCTCTCACTACACTCCATGGGAGAGACCCTCTAAAAACTGGACCTACCTCCCCTACTACGGTGCCACGGCATTCTCCTGCCAGGCATAAAACTGTATAAAACTGTATATATTCCCTACCTGCAACTCTGAGCTACCAGCACTCTCCTCCACTCCACAGTTTGGGAGGCCTGTCCCCCAGGAGTCCAGATTCTTGGGTGATTTCTTGAGGGGTGTGGACAGTGCCTAAACTGCAGCTATTCAGTGCTGACTCTGGGGCACAGGAGCGAGGAAAGTACGGTCAGCTGAAAGGGAACCACACCGGAGCAGCAGTGCCCTGAGGCACAGAGCAGCAGCTGTCTTTTAGCAATAATAAGGCTCACTCCCGGATAGTCTGAAGCCACACCCACTGTCACCCTGGGCAACCAGAAGAGGCCGGGCATCTACTCAGGTGGTAACCACCACGGAATAGATCTGGGACGGAAACGCAGGCCCCATGAGTACAGGGTTTGCCTGAGGCGGTACTGACCTGGGTGGAGTGCAGGGACTAGAAATGCACTCGCAGACCCAAGAAGTTCCCAGGGCAGGGCTGACCTAGAGGGCCACTTTACTGAGCCTAAGACGCACCCGGCCCTCAGGGGATTGTCAGCCAATAGACAAAGGAAGGCAGTAGGCTAGAACTGACAGGTAACTGAATACAAAACTGCAGGAGCTAAGACAGGGCCTGAGGTGCAGGCTCTGGGAACTCAAAACAGCTTCTCTTCTGCAGGGCAATTTATCAGGGACAGAAACAAATTCCCGCAAAATTGTTCTGTTCTGTTCTGTCAGTAACATCAATCAGGGGCGGGATTGGAACTGAGTGAACACCCCCCAGCCCCCATTAATCGCCCGAGGTTGTCAGGCCTCACATCTTCCTGCTAGATAGAGGCAGAGCGCAGCAGCCTGGCTGAGAGGAAATAGATTTCCTTGTGATTTAGGCAGGTGCAAACCCCTGGACTATCAGTTCACTACAGGCAACTGGATCAGCCAACTGCAGGGCTATCAGTAACTGGGTATGACAGAGGTGCCAGGTGGGGAAAAAGGCATCAACCTTCCTAGACTGATCTATTTGCTGGGTGGCTCCTCCTGACTCCACGTAGCACTGGAGCAAGCCATACCAAAGTAGTCACCAGACCCCTGTGATCCAGTTGCCAGAGACCTTTTAAACTCTCCCACCTGAGACAGGTGCTGACTGAAACAACTGATTTGGACCTTTTGAACTGAGCCAATAGCCCAAGGACTATTCAGGTGGTGCCCTGGGTATGTGGTTATAGGAAGGTTTGATTTAACTTTTCCAATTGTTGCCTGTGGGGGGCGGGGTGACTTAATTGCTGGTATTTCTCCATAGCTGAGACTTCAACCCAGAATAACAGGTTCACTAGGGTTGAACAGAAACCAGCTGAAAACAAGACAGAACCACTTAGACCCACCACACCAAACAGGTCCCCAGTTTCTCAGGCCATAGCACTGTATGGGTCCTCGACAAAGCTCCAGGGGAAAAATCAAACAGTGTAAAACAATCATGGGGAGGAATCAGCGGAAAAACTCTGGTAACATGAACAACAAGACTAGATCAACCCCCCCAAGGAAAGATATGGCAGATGTAACTGAAGATCCCATTCATAAATAGCTGGCCAGATGTCAGAAATCGAATTCAGAATTTGGATTGCAAACAAGATTAATAGAATGGAGGAAAACTTGGAATTAGAAATTCAAGCAGCAATTCAAAAGTCAGAATTAGAAATTCGACAAGAAATTCAAAAGTTGTCTCAAGAATTTAACGAATTTAAAGACAAAGATTTTGACGCACTGAAGTAAGAATTTGCAACCCACAAAGATATGAAAAATACAGTAGAATCCCTCAGGAACAGAGTGGAGCCAGCAGAAGAAAGGATTTCTGACATTGAAGACAAAGCCTTTGAACACTCCCAAACTCTCAAAGAGGAAGAGAAATGGAGAGCAAAAACAGATCATTCTCTCAGCGAGCTCTGGGATAATTCGAAGAAGGCTAATATCTGCCTCATTGAAATCCCTGAAACTGATGAAGTGGCCTCGCTAGACACAGAGGCCCTTCTCCATGAAATTATGAAAGAGAAATTTCCAGACATGCCAAGAGATTCTGAAATTCAGATAGCAGACAGTTTCAGAACCCCAGCACAACTCAATCTCAATAAGACGTCCCCCAGGCATATCATAATTAACTTCACTAAAGTTAATATGAAGGAGAAAATTCTCAAAGTAGCCAGATGGAAGAAATCCATTACCTACAAAGAGAAGAATAGTAGAATGACTGCAGTACTCTCTGCTGAAACTTTTCAAGCCAGAAGAGGGTGGTCATCAACTTTTAACCTCCTAAAGCAAAATAACTTTCAACCACAGATCCTGTATCCAGCTAAACTGAGTTTCATTTATTATGGAGAAATTAAATAATTTAATGACATTCATATGTTGAAGAAATTTGCCATAGCCAAACCAGCTCTTCAGGATATACTCAGCCCAATCCTCTACCACAAAAGTAAACTCACTCAGAAACTTTTGATCAAACTCCAACTTCCACAGTGGCGAAAGGATTAAAAATGTCCACTGGACTTTCGAAAAACTCAATACCCAAAATTTTACCAGACTTATCAATATTCTCCATTAATGTGAATGACTTAAACTGTCCTCTAAAGAGGCACAGGTTAGCTGATTGGATACAAAAACTCAGGCCAGATATTTGTTGCATACAAGAGTCACATCTTACCTTAAAAGACAAATATAGACACAGGGTGAAAGGATGGTCATCCATATTTCAGGCAAAAGATAATCAGAAAAAAGCAGGTGTTGCAATTTTATTTGCAGATACAATAGGCTTTAAACCAACAAAAGTAAGGAAGGGTAAGAACGGTCACTTCATATTTGTTAAGGGTATTACTCAATATAATGAGATTTCAATTATTAATATCTATGCACCCAACCAGAATACACCTCAATTTATAAGAGAAACTTTAACAGACGTGAGCAACTTGATTTCCTCCAGCTCCATGGTAGTCAGAGATTTCAACACTCCTTTGGCAGTGTTGGATTGATCCTCCAATAAGAAGCTGAGCAAAGAAATTTTCGATTTAAACCTAACCATCCAACATTTGGATTTAGCAGACATCTACAGAACATTTCATCCCAACAAAACTGAATACACATACTTCTCATCAGCCCACGGAACATACTCCAAAATCGATCACATCTTAGGTCACAAGTCTAACCTCAGTAAATTTAAAGGAATAGAAATTATTCCTTGCATCTTCTTGGACCACCAGGGAATAAAAGTTGAACTCAGTAACAACAGGAATCAGCATACTCATACAAAAACATGGAAGTTAAATAACCTTATGCTGAATGATAGCTGGGTCAGAGATGAGATTAAGAAGGAAATTGCCAAATATTTGGAACAAAACAACAATGAAGACACGAATTATCAGAACCTCTGGCATACTGCAAAGGTAGTTCTAAGAGGGAAATTTATAGCACTGCAAGCCTTCCTCAAAAGAACGGAAAGAGAGGAAGTTAACAACTTGATGGGACATCTCAAGCAACTGGAAAAGGAAGAAAATTCCAACCCCAAACCCAGTAGAAGAAAAGAAATAACCAAAATTAGAGCAGAATTAAATGAAATTGAAAACAAAAGAATTATATAACAGATCAACAAATCAAAAAGTTGGTTTTTTGAAAAGGTCAATAAAATAGATGAGCCTTTGGCTAACCTAACCAGGAAAAAAAGAGTAAAATCTCTAATCTCATCAATCAGAAACGACAAAGACGAAATAACAACAGACTCCTCAGAAATTAAAAAAATCCTTAATAAATATTACAAGAAACTTTATTCTCAGAAATATGAAAATCTGAAGGAAATTGACCAATACTTGGAAGCACGTCACCTTCTAAGACTTAGCCAGAATCAAGTGGAAATGTTGAACAGACCCATATCAAGTTCTGAAATAGCATCAACCCTAAAAAGAAAAGCACAGGACCAGATGGCTTCACATCAGAATTCTACCAAACCTTTAAAGAGGAATTAGTAACTATATTACTCAACCTGTTCCAAAATGTAGAAACAGAAGGAAGACAACCCAACACGTTCTATGAAGCAAACATCACCTTGATACCCAAACCAGGAAAAGACCCAACAAGAAAAGAAAATTATAGACCAATATCACGAACGAATATAGATGCAAAAATATTCAACAAGATCCTAACAAACAGAATCCAGCAACACATCAAACAAATTATACATCATGACTAAGTCAGTTTTATCCCCGGGTCACAAGGCTGGTTCAATATCCGTAAATCTATAATTCAGCACATAAACAAATTAAAAAACAAAGACCATATGATTCTCTCAATTGATGCAGAAAAAGTTTTTGATAATACACGGCATCCCCTCATGATCAGAATACTTAAGAAAATTGGTATAGAAGACACATTTCTTTTTTTTTTTTTTTTTTTGTAGAGACAGAGTCTCACTTTATGGCCCTCGGTAGAGTGCCGTGGCATCACACAGCTCACAGCAACCTCCAACTCCTGGGCTTAGCGATTCTCTTGCCTCAGCCTCTCGAGTAGCTGGGACTACAGGCGCCCGCCACAACGCCCAGCTATTTTTTGTTGCAGTTGTGCTGGGGCCGGGTTTGAACCCGCCACCCTCAGTATATGGGGCCGGTGCCTTACCGACTGAGCCACAGGCACCGCCCAGAAGACACATTTCTTAAACTGATAAAGGCCCTGTACAGCCAATATCGTATTGAATGGAGTTAAATTGAAATCATTTCCACTCAGATCAGGAACCAGACAAGGCTGCCCATTGTCTCCACTGCTCTGTAACATTGTAATGGAAGTTTTAGCCACTGCAATTAGGGAAGAAAAGGCGATCAAGGGTATCTATATAGGGTCAGAAGAGATCAAACTTTAGCTCTTCACAGATGATATGATTGTATATTTGGAAAACACCAGGGATTCTACTACAAAACTCTTAGAAGTGATCAAGGAATATAGCAGCGTCTCAGGTTACAAAATCAACATTCATAAATCCGTAGCCTTTATATATACCAATAATAGTCAAGCTGAAAAAAACAGTTAAGGACTCTATTCCATTCACAGTAGTGCCAAAGAAGATGAAATATTTGGGAGTTTATCTAACAAAGGATGTGAAAGATCTCTATAAAGAGAACTATGAAACTCTAAGAAAAGAAATAGCTGAAAATGTTAACATATGGAAAAACATACCATGATCATGGCTGGGAAGAATCAACATTGTTAAAATGTCCATACTACCCAAAGGAATATATAATTTTAATGTAATCTCTATTAAAGTTCCACTGTCATACTTTAAAGATCTCGAAAAAACAATACTTCGTTTTATACAGAATCAGGAAAAAAACCTCAAATAGCCAAGACATTACTCAGAAATAAAAACAAAGCAGGAAGAATCATGCTACCAGACCTCAGACTATACTACAAATCGATAGTGATCAAAACAGCATGGCACTGGCACAAAAACAGAGAAATAGGTGTCTGGAACAGAATAGAGAACCAAGAGATGAATCCAGCTACTTACCGTTATTTAATCTTTGACAAGCCAATTAAAAACATTCAGTGGGGAGAAGATTCCCTATTTAACAAATGGTGCTGGTGAACTGTCTTCTACAGGATGGCAACCTGTAGAAGACTGAAATTGGACCCATACCTTTCACCATTAACTAAGATAGACTCTCACTGGATCAAAGATTTAAACTTAAGACATGAAACTATAAAAATACTAGAAGAGAGTGCATGGAAAACCCTTGAAGAAATCGGTCTGGGCAAGTATTTTATGAGGAGGACCCTCCAGGCAATTGAAGCAGCTTCAAAAATACACTAGTGGGACCTGACCAAACTAAAAAGCTTCTGCACAGCCAAGAACACAGTAAGTAAAGCAAGCAAACAGCCCTCAGAATGGGAGAAGATATTTGCAGGTTATGTCTCCCACAAAGGTTTAATAACCAGAATCCCCAGAGAACTCAAACGTATAAGCAAGAAAAGAACAAGTGATCCCATCGCAGGTTGGGCAAGGGACTTGAAGAGAAACTCCTCTGAAGAAGACGGGCGCGCGGCCTACAGACATATGAAAAAATGCTCATCATCTTTAATCATCAGAGAAATGCAAATCAAAACCACTTTGAGATCATCTAACTCCAGTAAGATTAGCCTATATCACAAAATCCCAAGACCAGAAATGTTGGCGTGGATGTGGAGAAAAGGGAACACTTCTACACTGCTAGTGGGAATGCAAATTAATACATTCCTTTTGGAAAGATGTTTAGAAAACACTTAGAGATCTAAAAATAGACCTGCCATTCAATCCTAGAATTTCTCTACTAGGCCAGAAGACCAAAAATCACATCATAACAAAGATCTTTGTACCACAATGTTTATTGTAGCCCAATTCATAATTGCTAAGTCATGGAAAAAGCCCAAGTGCTCATTGATCAACGAATGGATTAATAAATTGTGGTATATGTACACCATGGAATATTATGCACCCTTAAAGAAAGATGGAGACATGACCTCTTTCATGTTTACATGGATGGAGCTGGAACATATTCTTCTTAGTAAAGTATCTCAAGAATGGAAGAAAAAGTATCCAATGTACTCAGCCGTACTATGAAACTAATTTATGGCTTTCACATGAAAGCTATAACCCAGTTATAACCCAAGAATAGGGGGAAAGGGGAAAGGGAGGGGAGGGAGGGGGGAGGTAGGCAAAGGGAGTGTGATTTGTGGGATTACACCTGCGGTGCATCTTACAAGCGCACATGTGAAACTTAGTAAATGTAGAATGTAAATGTCCTAACACAATAACTAAGAAAATGCCAGGAAGGCTATGTTAACCAGTGTGATGAAAATGTGTCAAACGGTCTATAAAACCAGTGTATGGTGCCCCATGATCGCATTAATGTACACAGCTATGATTTAATAAAAAAAAATAAATTAAAAAAAAGAAAAGAAAATAAGACTTGGAAAGAGCAAAGGTTTATATCTACATACATTTGTAAGCATGTTTAAGATTCTCTGCATTAAACTTTACTGAACTTGTTTTCAGAACCTTAACAGAAGAATGTAAGAAGACATTGCTCCAAATCTATAACAAAATTGACAACTGCCAGTCTAACAAAGCTCCCATGTATACAATCATATCCTAAGTCAGCTTTCAAGGAGTAATCTTGCTTTATTAGATGAGCTTAAGAAAGTACACTTCTTGCAATATATTAGTCGGTGATGGACAATAGGTATCTAATAAATAGTGAGTACAGAGAAAGAAAACCACGTGAAGAACAATAACAAAATGACTGAGTAGGTGAGTTAATGTAAAGGTCCAAGAGTTTCCATCACGTTACTCATTCAACAGGCAGGTGCCTGCTCTTTCCTTCAAGGGAAAGAATAATAATGGGCTACACCCTTCTTTCAGAAAAGATAAATCATTTTGAAGGTATATACCAAGAAGATGGCAGCTATCTCTCTAAGATTTTGTTCTCTACCTAAAGAATCTGGTACAAAATATTTAGGAATTACAGATCATTTAAATGCAAAACTATAAATGATATATATAGATGTCCAAGAAAAGACTGTGATTTAGTAGAAATATAATCTTAAAACAAGGGATCAAAAAGCAGAATTCATCTGTTCTGCCAGTGACGTGGGACAACTGACTTGGATGCTGAGTCAAATTTTCCTTAACTGAAAAATGAAAAAGACATATTCATCTCCAAAGATGACACAGAAACTTGAAAATGCTGGACATAAGTTATACAGTACTGTGCTGGATTGAACTTGTCCTAGCTGAAAGCCCTATAACTCAGAGATAGTTCTTTTGTAATAAAGTGATCCTATAATATTAATTGAGACATATAAGCAATGAATTTTACTTGATTTTCAATGTACTTAAATGATGTGGGCAAACCAAAAAGTATATAGCATCATCTTTGAAATGGTTTATAAACATACTTGTGAAAATGTAAATCTACAGGATACTGGCATTATACATACAGAAGTTTTCACTCTCCATCTAAATTTAACTGAGCTTAAATACATTTGAAGGACGAATTTCACATTCAGTCGGATAAAAATCTTTGAAATGTATTGAGTTCCTGAATTTCAAAGTCATTTTCCTTCTTCTGTATACTATAGTATGTTGCATTTTATTCTATTTGCCCTAAAGAAGTAAATGAATATGCAGTGAATCACGTAGACTTAGACATGTTCACTGAAGGGCTACAGATCAGCAAATTATAGGCAGATTAAATTAATTATGGGTGGAGTATGTTATTCTACTTCTGCTATATTTATCTAGAATTATTTTCAATTGGCCTACTTTTTATTCTGTTTTAACTACATTTTTAAGTTACGAAGTAGCTTAAAAGTTGTAAACATATCGCAAAAGTTATTTGTAAATATGTATTTGTCTTTAAAAACTTTTTTAGCAGATTATGCCATCGAACTAGAATCTTTCAGTAATTTGAGGTGCATTTTTAATTTTCTAAGTCCCCTTTTTTCTTCCCATTTTTAAGTTAGACAAATCCTAAACATTTAGAATGATACAATTAAAATTAAAAATGCATACAAACCATGTGGAGCCAGAAAGACCGGCAATATAGGTAGCACAATCCAAAATTCCCGATTCGTACAGTGCCTTCATCACACCGGAGAATCCTACCATGGCTCGGAAACCCCCACCTGAGCCCAGGATGGCCACCACTGGCACCTGGAATGATGCAACATAGAGATTGTACACAAAGCAAAAATCATAACAAGTATTTCCCTTTAGTCTCAATTATGTCTCAGACAGCCCACATTTTGTCATAAAGAAGTGCAAGTTCACTCATACTTTAGTATTGTCTACTTTTTTAATGAATAATGTTTCATATAAGAAATTCAAGAAAATCAAGAATCAATGTCTATCAGAAAGCATAGTAATAATAATAATATATATTATTACAATGACCAACTTATTCTATTTAATAATAATAATAATAATAGCAATAATGTTCTATTTTCGTTCAACCCTTTGCCATTTTGGGCTTGCTTTCAGGGCCATTTGATTTATTTGGTTCTCGCATATCCTGTAAGGAGAGCAGTATTTGCTCCTTTTGCGGTTAAAAGTTCTAGAACGATGATGTTACTTATATATAAACTGTTAGCTGGTAATCTCTAGCTGGTTACTGGTCTGATGCTAGGAGTAAAACAGAGGAAGGAGTGTGGCTAGCCTGTTAGGGTTTCCAGTTATGCTCGTACATAGATGATGCTGTCATTACCCAGAACTAGAATCCCAAAGCATGAGGCCAGGCTGAGTGCACTCCTTTCTGGAAATGCTGAATACATGACATGAATGCATGTGTTTCAGGTATTTAGAACCTGATCGCTGCGTGTCCACTTACCAAAATGATGTATACATACTCATATGTTAGTGGAATGATTATCTTATGTCTAGAAGGACCAAAATGATTATATAACACTTAAATGTGAAAAGAAAAATCTGTCAGGTTTTATTAAAGTTAGGGCAGCAAGCAGGAGGACGCTCAGGATTAAATTCTTAATCCAGAGCTCTTCTCTAATACCAAGAGGCCTCAAATCAAGACACTCAGCATCAAACTAGATGCAAACTGGAGACCTCATCTGGAAACATATCCTACCAGGGCAGTGGAATAATTTAAATGGCTTTGAACCTGCCTATGTATAAATACCTGCTTTCATACATAGATTTTAAAACTATAAATCAAATAAAACCTAAAAGTTCTTTTTTTTTTTTTTTTTTGTAGAGACAGAGTCTCACCCTATGGCCCTCAGTAGAGTGCCGTGGCCTCACACAGCTCACAGCAACCTCCAACTCCTGGGCTTAGGTGATTCTCTTGCCTCAGCCTCCCGAGCAGCTGGGACTACAGGCACCCGCCACAACGCCCGGCTATTTTTTGGTTGCAGTTTGGCCGGGGCTGGGTTTGAACCCGCCACCCTCGGTATATGGGGCCGGCGCCCTACCGACTGAGCCACAGGTGCCGCCCAAAACCTAAAAGTTCTTAAAAGCTTGTGGAGAGAGGAAAATAAACTTAAGCTAGGAAAGCAAAGTGGGATATACAGTGAATGAATAGAGTACAAAATAATTCATGTATTAGTTGTAACAATAGTCGTAAGGAAGCCAGATAAAAAGTTCGAACAAAGAGGAGGCATTTGCATTATGCCTGGAAAAGAGGTTGAGTGTGTAGACAACATGAGAATAATAATCATAGCAAACATTTCTAGTTGCTATTTCTTAGGCTATTTCTGGGCCTAAGGTTCAGGACAAGGTAGGGATAAACAGAAAAGGGTATGCAATTTGGGGGCCAAGAAACAAGTCTTATTGTAGCAGGAGTATATTGGAGGGTTTGGAAAAATAGGATTATGAAGTGTTTTAAAGGAAAAATTTTCAAGGTGGACATTGTAGGAGAAGGAAAATTGTTCAATTCAAAAATTATTTGGGAGCATATGATCTATAGGTTTGTTGACTGTGGCACTATATTATTAAAAATAACAAACTCGGGTGGCACCTGTGGCTCAAGGAGTAGGGCACCGGCCACATATAAGGCAGGTGGGGAGTTCAAACCCCACCTGGCCAAAAGCTGCAAAAAAAAAAAAAAAGAAGGCTTGGCGCCTATACCTCAAGTGGCTAGGGTGCCAGACACATACACCTGAGCTGGCGGGTTCAAATCCAGCCTGGGCCCACCAAATGACAATGACGGCTGCAACCAGAAAATGGCCAGGCATTGTGGTGAGCACCTGTGGTCCCAGCTACTTGGGAGGCTGAGGCAAGAGAATCGCTTAAGCCCAAAAGTTTGAGGTTGCTGTGAGCTGACACCCCGGCACTCTACCGAGGGCGACATAATGAAACTCTGTCTCAAAAAAAAAAAAAACTCAGTACAAAAATAGAGTATCCTAGTAAGAGATTACACTATCTCAACACACAGCAAACTGGCCTGCAGTTATTCCGAGGGAGATTTAATAAGAGAAGTTAGAAAAATGATCATAAGACTCCACTCCTGCTTCCTAAGGAAGTAACTCCCTAGACATCCTTCTTCGTGTGTATCTTGCTCAGAAGTTTCTGGAAACGGCCTCCTAATTAAATTAGAATTCATATGCTATGTAACCCATTGTTCCCATTATTGTTTAATAAAGGTTTTCAGGTAAGACTCTTAATTCAGATACTTCGGTTGCTGTCAGGTAAAAAAACAAAATGCCAGGTATTTATACATAAAAATTAAATGATCAAATAATTGCACAGACTATAACTGCCTTAATTTATTACGTGTGAATTAGTCTGCTTTCCTGAATCATGGGCCTCATATTCACACCTCTGTCAGGTACATATTATTATCCCCCCCTTAAAGATAAAGTAGTTGAGACACAACAAAGATAATTTTCTAGTGTCACAACATGAGAAAGTGGCGTTTTGGATTCAAAGCTGGACCAGTTTGATAAACAAAGCTCTTATTTCACTATGCTCCACTTTGTCTCTGAAAACAAATATCCTTTGCTTTCCCACGACTAATGCCATGCCCTGAGGCAAATCAAATCCTTTGTGAGCTTGGTTTACTTAGATACAAAAGTATGGGGTTGAACTACAGATCTAGAAGCTTTTCCCAAACACCAACATTGCAGATCCCATAACTCATACAAGAGTATGAATTGTAAAACTACAAAATTGTAATTGCTTATGCACTATTAAAAAAAGAAAGGGAAATCAGACATATCAAGGTCATACTGTGCCTTACACCCTCAAGGACATTTTCACATAATTTATTTCATTTACTCTTCCCAGCTCTCAAAAGAAAGTCCTTTTTATTTCTGTGTTTCAGATGAGGAGGTAAACATCTATAAGACCTCGCCCATGAGCAGGTGGCTAATAAGTAGTTCAGCCAGGATTTGACCTGAGGTGTGACTGGCACCAAACTTCTTGCTCCTTCCTCTTTGCCATGTGTCAGAGAGAAAGGAATGACCTTTAGTGAAAGAACTCACTGGATGCTTAGTCAAACTGTATTTGAAATTCATGTATCACTTCAAATCATATCAGCACAATTTCATGTAATAAATGAAGACCAGTTTGGATGTCGTGTTTGTTTTTGTTTTTTTAGACACAGCCTCACTCTGTCACCCTTGTAGAGTGCTGTGGTGTGCTAGCTCACAGCAACCTCAAACTCCTGGGCTTAAGAAATCTTCTTGTCTCAGCCTCCCAAGTACAGGCACACCACCACACCTGGCTAGTTTTTCCTGTTTTTAGTAGAGACGGGGGTCTCACGCTTGCTCAGGCTGGTCTCGAACTCCTGAGCTCAAGCAATCCACCCTCGTGGGCCTCCCGGAGTATTGGGGTTACAGGCATGAGCTACTCCACCCAGCCTTCACTTGGATGTCTTAACAGATTTGGTCATTCTGAAATAATGTTCAATGAAATAACTGAGGAGTAATAAATGGCAGCTGTTAGTCCTGGCTCGAATTCTAAAGGAATCAAGTAAGTGTTGGTGAGAAGGTTTTAGGTTATATTTAGACTTTTACTAGTATTTAGGTATAAAGATGCCAATAAATAGTTATCATACTTCTCTCACATGATTACAGGAAATGAGTTTTCATTTATCAAAAACACTGTGTTTTAATTACCTGAATACCTAAGCTTACAGATGTTATTAATTTCCTCCCTTGCAAAAGAAAATTCAGAAGTGCTCAAGGATTTTATACTTTTTCTTAGATCTCAAGATCTTACAATTATGAAAAGAGATTTGTCTCCCTATCCCCCTTTCCCAGTATTAGTCAGGGTTCTCCAAAGAAACAGAATCAAGGTGACACATCTGTATGTGTGTGTACATGTAGGCACAGAAAGATTTCTAACAGCAAGTTGGCTCACAGCACTATGGAGATTGGCAAGCCCAGATGTGTAATATGGGCCAGCAAACTCCAGACCCAGGAGAGTCAATGGTACAGATGAAGTCCAAAGGAAGCCTGGGGGCAAATTAATTCCCTCCTACTCAGAAAGGCCAGTTTTTGCTCTCTTCAAGCTTTGAACTGATTAGGTAAAGCCTAGCCACATCACGGAGGCCTCAACACCTACAGAAAACCTAGCACCTGCCTTCTCTTTCATTGCTTCTGGCATGTGGAATTTTGTCTACCTCTTCCCAATTTGTTGCCCTAAAAGCACTGTAATCCTCAGTAGTCAAGGGCCTTCAGCCCCTCACAATGCACCATCCCACTGGCAGTCTGGACCTCTTCGATATCTACTTTCTACACCAGTTTCTAGCTCTGTTATATTCCTTGGCTGTTTACCTCTTGAGTCCTGAAAACTGCCTCTTGGAAGCCCACACCTGCTCTGTTCATCTTCCTATTCTCCACTAACGGGAGTCCTCTCTGTCTGCCCTTCAGTGTTTACTATCTAAAAAGAAATAAGAATTGGCCATACAAAGTGCCACTGTCAGAATGAAGGTAGAAATCTAGAGAATCTTCTAGATGAATGAAGCGGCATAAATAAATGAATAATCATTTTTATTGTCAACTCGAGGTTGATTTCCATGACCTCCTTCAGAAATGGTTGTGCTCTGCCTCCCTACCTTGACTTGATGATCTCTTTTCTCTTTCACCATATGACAAACTCAAGTACAGAGTAGCGCTCAGTGAATAAATTAGTTAAGATCCATATTTTACTTCTATTTTCATCCAAAGATACCTACTTGTTAAAATTGAATTATAGTTCTTATATTTCTTATAAAGCATTTTCTCTTGAAAACTCTGGTGAAAGTCAAGGTATTTCCTTTTCTCATTTCCCCACTAATTTAATTCCAGATTTTAGCCCCCCAGCCAACTTTGCTCTGAGATAGTCAGTTTTTGGGAGACACCGATAGTGTATAGTAACATTTCACTTCATATAAGAGACTATAATCTGGAAATTGTATCTGACCAAAGGCTATTTTAGAAGAAGAAAATATAAAACAGTGTCAAAATATGTCAAAAAGTCCCTGTCCATGAAGTCTTATATATCTTGCTCACAGTCCTTTACTCATGGAGAAATGACACTAATTAGAGACACTATTCTAACAACAAACTTGCTTTATCTGATTTGAATTCTAAGCAACAAATTGAAAGAGAAAAAGTCAGTGCGAAGAAATTACCCCAAGTGAAGACAGAACATGGAAAAAATGGCACTTGATTGCAAAGGAAACCGACATGAGAATGCCCCAATGAGTTCAATCTAAACAAGGAAGTGCACATTTCAGAAAGACTTCCATCCAAATAATTAAAATCAATAATTTTTTTAAAAATCTTAGTACATAAGAAAATACACTCTTGAGCTTTTAGAAACCTTGACTGTTTGACTAGTTTGTTATCCAGACAGGAAAAGTAAGACCTCATTAAATTCAACAATTTATTTCCCCAGAGCGTCATGCTTTGAAATAGCAGCACCCAAGAATATGCATAGTATAAATTGCTCTGTTGAGAAACTACTACGTGCCTGTATACATTTTACAGGATGCTTTACCAGCATTAGTATTCATCCTCTTACCCCAATAAGAGACATTATCTCATAAGCAAAGCAACACAGGTGACACAATGTGCCCAAATTCATTCAATAACTTAATTCAACATTGAAGTCCCTAAACCAGATGCTGTCTGTTAAAAAGTGTGAAGAAGAAAGTCATAGTCTTTGCACTGAGATTTGAGTGGGACTTTTCTCTTTGCCCAAACTGCCACAAGAGCCCACGCTTCCGTACTTTAAGGAGGCCAATTGACCTGTACAGCACAGAAAGAAATGATGTTGGCAGGGTACAAGGGAAGTGGGAGCTTCCAAAACCCAAGGGTTAATATAAAAATAGAAAAACGTCACTTTTGCCGTGGGAATGTGTGGTGCTGCTTATGTCCAAATTATTTTTTGCCAAGAGAAAAAGATTTGGACAAAAACAGCAAAAAAAAAGTTGTAATTCTAGAAATGACTTCCAAACACATGAATTTAATATTTTAAAAGGATATTCCAGAGGAAAAAGCATAATTACTTCATTCCCCATCTGTTGCAGAAAAATTAGTATGCTGTCATTTGCAGGAATATTAAGCCAAGGTTTTCCCAGGAAGACTTACTACTCATTTCCACAAAAGGAAGTGTACCAGGGGTGGCAGAGCAACTTACTTTTTGAAAAGAAGAACTTGAGAACAAATGTCAGTTAGACAATGTACCAATATGTCCCATCAACATTTCTAATTCAATAGTCTAAACTATGATCTCATTGAAACTCTCTTTTTAACTCGTGTCTTCTCCCAAATAACCTACTACTGGTGTCCTCTGTTTTGAGAACCTTATTTTCTCTCTAGCTATTCCAGGGATGCAATGCAGAATCACTGCCTGAATCTGTGTCCTGGCTTATACAATGAAATGCAGTAGAACCTCTGTACGTTGACCACCCAAGGAACTGTAACAAACAACTGGTCACATACGGAGGTGGTCAACATAAGGAACTAGCCTACTGTATTCATGCACACATGTGGTCCATGAAAATTAGGTCAACTTAAGGAGGTGGTCAATGTAGGGAGGTGGTCAACTATGAAGGTTCTACTGTACTTCCCAAGGATCTACCACCTACGAGCTATGCTGGATGATTGGACTACAGAGATGAATACTACAGAGACATTGTCCTAGTCCTTACAAAACTTACATTCTAAGGGAGAAAGCAAACATCAAATAAATACTTGTTCAGTACTTTTTCAAGTACAGTTGTGGTAAATGTTGAGAAAATATTATGTTCCATAAGAGAATATAACTGAAAGACCTAACGTAGACCTGGGGACAAGAAGGAGAAGTTGGTGAGAGAGTCTCAGAGTCAACGATGTTTGTGCTGATTAAAGAATGAGAAGGTAGCTAGTTAGAGGAGAAGGGGTGAAGTGGAGTGAGGAAGGGGACAGGCAAGTATATTGCAGTGAGAAGAAATAATATACGAAAGAGCTCCAATTGGGAAAAGTTCTGTAGAGACATGAAACCAAGAGGCACTTACTGGAAGGCAGTGTATGAATGTGGGACAACCTGTCAAAAATGAAACTGGAGGGATGCTGTAGGACTCAGAGTCTCAGAGCAGTATAAGGTTAGGATTGAAACAATCAGATACATGTCTTGAAAGAAATCACTCTGAATCACTGTGCACAGAAAGTGGGGAGAGGAAGAACAGGTATAGACAGAACTGTAAAGAAAAGACAAGATTGTGTGTTCAGACAGAGACACGCTGAGTCTGAGATGTCAGGATGTACACAAGGGAAGATACCAAGTAAATGTGAACATGATCAAGTCTTAAACGCAAAACAGAGGCTCTAGGCTGTAGATACACATGTGAAAGTCCCCAGCACTCCAGTGTTGGGTGATATCATGAGTGGGAAAGAAATTTTTCTGAAGAGTATAGAATAAGGAGAAAGAGAGCCTAGGGCTGAGTTCTGAGAAATTACTATATTTAAGGAATGCTCAAGAAGAAGTAGATCTGGAAAGGAAAACCAGAGAGGCATGGTGAAAATAAGAGAAGGTAGAAAGTGAATGGTAATGTTTCGAAAGGTAAGGAGACTTGTCATTTACGTTGCCAGGATAGGTAGGATGGGGCGAAAACAAGATCCTTTGCATTTGTTAATACTGTGAGCAGGGAAACAGCTGCAAGAGAACAATGAAGGCAGGAGCCTGATCAAAGTGAGAAGGTAGAAGGAGCTTGCATGCAAAGGTTGGAGAAGCGTGTCGGCAAAGGAAGGTAAGGAGAGAAATACAGCAGAATGGAGAAGGGAATGGAGAACCTAAAGAGATTATTCTGTTCCTTCTTTCCCACCCCCCTTTTTATAGTGGAGTTTAGAGCATGTTTATATTTTTATGGCAAATATCCATACAGAGACAGAGGCTGACAACACAGGAAGACAGTGGCCTGGAAAGAACTAGGTAACAGCTCTATTGGGGTTCCTAAGCGGGCCTTGAGTTATAGCTGATGGAGACTTATTAGGAAGAAAAGAAAATATTTTCTCCATTGAACTAGGAGGGACATTGTGAAGGAAAGCATTCGTTGGTTATACAGCATGTCAATCCTATGGCAGTAAAGGAAGGATCTGTCATCTCACACCTTTCACTTCTTTTTGAGTAGCAGGAAAGTCTGTCAGTTACGAGGTGATGAGAGGGATGGGTTAGCTGTAAGGAGTGAAGAAAAATAAATGTTGCAAATAACTGGAAAGAAACTAGACAGAGAAACTCTAAGATCGCAAGGAGGCTTCTCCCAAATGAAGTTGGTGACCATGAATGAACAGAGGTATCAATTTCCTCCCTTTTCTTCTAGCCAAGCACATATCTTAAGGCTTGGTCAATAGTCATCAACTCTAAGAGAACTTTCCATCACCTCTACTTCAGAGCGTGAGAAGAATCACCCTCTGACAAGCACTTTTCATCCCTCCATTCACACCATTTGTTAAGGACTCCACATACCACTGGTTTTAAATATCTTTCTCTCAAACTAGTCTTCACATTCACTAAAGAAAGGATCTGCTCAGTGTTGATCATCTCAGCTCTATTCTTTGCCTGTCCCTAGCATACTTGTCTCAATAAATGACAAATGATGGAAAGGAAAAAAACCTCAAAATATCATTTCTCTGTTCCAAGGGTGTAATAATACCAAAAAAGGATGGAGACAAAAAGAAGAAAGTTTGGCTTGGCACCCATAACACAGTGGTTATGGTGCCAGCCACATGCACCGAGGCTGGCAACTGCAACAAGAAAATAGCGGGGCATTGTGGCGGGCGCCTGTAGTTCCAGCTACTTGGGGCAAGAGAATCCCATAAGCCCAAGAATTTGAGGTTGCTGTGAGCTGTGACACCATGGGACTCTACTGAGGGCTTTTTTTAGATAGTGAGACTGTCTAAAAAGAAGAAGAAGGTTGTAGAACTGCTGCTGAAAGGTTTACTATCTAAATAAAAAGAAAAAAGACCACAATAAGGAAAAACTTCAGAAAAATTAAAAATGTCTAAGTAATATGTATAGAAAGTAGTTCTCTCTGGGCGGCGCCTGTGGCTCAGTGAGTAGGGCGCGGGCCCCATATGCCGAGGGTGGCAGGTTCAAACCCAGCCCCGGCCAAACTGCAACAGAAAAATAGCCGGGCGTTGTGGCGGGCGCCTGTAGTCCCAGCTACTCGGGAGGCTGAGGCAAGAGAATCGCGTGAGCCCAGGAGTTGGAGGTTGCTGTGAGCCGTGTGACGCCACGGCACTCTACCCGAGGGCGGTACAGTGAGACTCTGTCTCTACAAAAAAAAAATAAAATAAAATAAAGTAGTTCTCTAAGGATGAATTTGTCTGTTACCAAGGAGCTGTTGTGGTGACAAGCAAGATGTGAGAATGAAGAGAAGCCGCTCTTTTTATTTTAAATGGAACCTTAAATGGATGTTTCACTTCTCCCCTTAGTTTCCTTTTAGCAAAAATTCTCCATAAGCAGCATCTTAAAATCTGCTTCTGTTAACAAAGCCACTCCAGCATCAGCAGGTTGGCTTTGTAACCCATTCCCATCTCAAAACACACATGGAAATCTACAATCACGTGTGAGACGGGGTGCTCATTTAGGTCCCATACTCAGAATTTATGTCTCATTTCCAACTATATTCTGTCCTTCATTTGCAACAACCTTGAATCTCTGATGCATGTACGTATATGAGAGTGTGCACATGTATGTTTACTTATGCATGTAATGCAACTATTATTATATGAAAATAAATAACGTTCATTTAAAATATTAAATTAACAGAAAAGCACAAACAATAAGTAAGAAATTACTCGATAGGACACTAACAAGAAATTTCACCATTTTATTATTTAATTAGCATCATTGCACCAGTTTATCTTTGTAGATTTCAGAAAGAGAGAGAGGGACATGGATTTGATGATAGTTGGTTAGATGGATGGCTATTAGATGGATGAAGAAAACAAAACTAATGGATAGACACAAAGTAGGTTATTAAATATGTGATTGAATAATAAACAATGCTACATTTTACTGAATTCAAGAGAGAAAAAAAGTTAAAATAAAATTGAAGGACTAACCTTTCAATGTTTGGTTATAGTATCTTTTTATTCTAATATGACTTTATAATTAGGTTTAAGAAAAACATCAAAATGTGGATGACTTTTTTTCAAGAGTTGGTCAATTTAGGGTAATACCTTTTTTACTCTCTGCTATCAAATATGAAAAATTTAGAGTATTTCTTTTTATTTCCCCCATTATATTTACCTATATGAGAGTGTGCACATATATAGTTGTATTACCATTAATAAGATGTATAGTGTTTCTGCTTGTTCTATTTTCATAGTTTAACTCTTGTCTATATTAAAACTTATTAATTAGTACTCATCCTTTTATGTCTGAGACTAAATTTTTCTACTCATAAAAGAAACATCTTATTTGTACATAAGCGTACCTGTTTTAAAAATTATATCAAAAAATACATAAACTACCGTGTATAGGTCACTATGAAAGTTTTGAGACCGACTATGTTACAGTCCCTTGTTTCTCATCTGAGATGGCATTCTTGGATTCACCTGTGCAAGTTTCAACTTGCTCAGCTTATTGGCACTGCAGGAGGGCTTCATTTGTACCATCTGCATGGATTTTACCTTTCTTGAGTTTCATATATCACAAAACTTTTGTAATGACTCGCATACATACAAAGAGTAGAATATTACTCAGCACTAATACAAAACAAACTATCAAATCACCAAAAGGTATGAAAGAACTTTAATGCATATTATTAAGTAAAAGTGGACAATCTGAAAAGGGTACATACTATGACATTCCAACTATGACTTTCTGGAAAAGGCACAACTATAGAGACAGTAAAATAAATCAGTGGTTGCCAGGAATTAGGGAGGAAAGATGAATAGGTAGAACACAGGATTTTTAGGGCAGCGAAACTATTCTTTATGATTGTACAGTGGTGAATACATGTCATTACACATTTGTCCAAATCCATAACATGTACAAGGCCAAGGGTGAGCACTAATGTAAACTGTGGACTTAGGGGGTTAAGTAGGCTCATCTATTGTAACCAAGGTACCACTCTGGCCTGGGATGTTGATAGTCAAAAGATTGTGGTGGTTAATTCTATTTGTCAACGTGACTAGGCTAAAAGATACCTAGATAGCTAGTAAAACATTATTTATGGGAGGGCTTATGGGGGTGTTTTCCAAAGAGATTAGCATTTGAATCAGTAGACTGAGTAAAGAAAGTCCACCTTACCTAATATGGTTGGGCATTATTCAGTGCTTTGAGGGCCTAAGTAGAACATTGATGAGAAAAGGGCAAATTCTCTCCCTCTCTCTAGCTGGAACATCCATTTGACATTGCTGCTACTGATTCTCAGACCTTTGAACTCTGAGATTTATACCAACACTTGCTCCCTCCAATTGCGGCAGGTTCCTATGTTTTGGTCGTGGGTTAGGAATTACACCATTATGTCCTCTGGCTCTTAAGCCTTTGCCTTAAAATGTACCACTGGCTTTTCTGGTTCTCCAGCTTGCAGTTGGCATATCACAGGACTCCTCTGCCTCCATACTCACATGAACCAATTCCCATAATCTCCCCATATATTACACACACACACACACACACACATATATATCCTTTTGGTTCTGTTTCTCTAGAAAACTCTGATTAACACTGGTAAGCTATATGGGAACACTTTCTGCTCCGTTTTGCTATGAGCCTACCACTGCTCTAAAATATAACACAAAAATAAAGATTAAAAACCACATCTGAAAAAGCATCACCAAATATAGGCAAGTATTTGGGATACCCTTCTCCAAAATTTTTTATTTACTTACCTTAGAAAGCTAAAGGAATAATGCTCAAATTTAATCTTGCCATAGTTAGGTAAAATGTTTAGATAAAGTGTCTAAGCAAAGTTATTTTAAAATTATACTAATCCTCAAAAAAGTCAGACTCACATCACGTGTAGAACACAATCCTTCACTATTCTTTGGACCCAAGAGTTTCTTCATGTTCTCTTTTATGTTTTCTTTTCTGTGTTGTCTGAAAATCTTCTCCTGATCACACAGAGCCATGCTAAATCGCAGGTCTGGGCATGAGCTGTGACGTAAAACAGATAAAGGCATGAGCCAGCATCCCAGAAGTGTTGTTTCATATCCATCCTGTTCTCTTAAGTCCCCAGCAGCTACCCTGATATGCTGGGTGTATCTCTCAAACCATCTCCCAAAGAAGGGACCTAAAATGAGTGTAGGCAATGATGGCTTCTTAAAACAGCATGTTCCAAGGTATGTTTTCAGAGGAAAAGGAGTATGTGATCTTTTAGATAAACAAGCCAACAGCCCCTGATAAGTTGTGTATTATAACAGAGACTTTGGGAAGTGCATTAGGAAAGAGGCCTCTTTATATCTGTTTGACAAAGTAGCTCTCAAATTTATCTGACCAAGGATTTCTTCCTGTTCCTATCACTCCACCCTCGTAACACTAACGTAACAAAAAGCCTATGTTCTGAGGAACATATGTGCAGAAATAGTCTTAATAAATTGCCTTGTCTAATGGATGCCCCCCTAGGTAGCAGAACTTGAGATAACCACAAATGAGCTACAACTAGAAGATTATGGAACCTTGTATTATATATGCAATTCCTCTTTAATACTAATGGCAGCAGCAATTTCTCAGAACCCTACACTGTACCAGAAACCACACTAGGTATTAAGTATGTATCATTGCAACAACTATGGGAGTAAACATTACACATTATTATGCAATATTTTATTATATATTGTAGCTCTACAAATCAGAAAACTGAGAGAATAGGATTACACAATAAATACATGATGTACTTTCACCACTGTGATGTACTGCCTCACAAATAATCCAGGTCCCAATACTGAACCCCAGATAACAGCTACTTAAATTTAAAAATACTACAAAAAAATCTAGCAACCTCTATTGGGTTGTGGATAAATTCAAAATGATGAAGGCAAGAATATAACCAATAAAACATTGTCTCTTTGCAATTCTTAAGTAAGTCTTTCCCTTAAGAGGAAAATTAGTTTAAGAATTAAACTAATAAATTATTTAGTTCAGTATATTTTTGTTAGTTCAGTATATTTCTTCCTTAGGATAAGAGAAAGGATAGCCAAACCTCTGGGTTATGATCTCTAAAGTGAAGTTTGATCATTACAAATAATATTTTAATTATTCATTCCCAAAGCACAAATATAGATAACTCACAAAAGAAATGTAATTAATAATGAAAGTAGAAAAATAAATATTTAATTTTACTGGCAAATTAAAATAATCGTTATTAACTAACGTCTTCCAAAATATTTAAAATATTTATCTTGTAATGCTGAAAGGGGTAAAATTACACTGTTATTCATGGACATTCATTATGGTAATACAAGTTTGTCAAACACTTTTGGAAAGCAATAAGGTAATGAGCATCAAAAATAATTAAAATAGCCAGGTGTGGTGGCTCGCGCCTGTAATTCCAGCATTTGGGAGGCCAAGGCAGGTGGATTGACTGAGCTCATGAGTTTAAGACCATCCTGAGCAAGAGCAAGACTCCGTCTCTAAAAAATAGCCAGGCATTGTGATAGGTGCCTATAGTCTGAGCTTCTTGGGAGGCTGAGGGAAGAGGATTACCTGAACCCCAAAGTTTGAGGTTGCCATGAGCTAAGATGGCAGAGCACTCTACCGAGGGTGACCAAGTGAGACTTTACCTCAAAAAATAAATAACTAAATAACTAAATAATTAAAATATACATTCTTTTTGACCTAGTAATTCTACTTCTAGATAATTACTTTCAGAGAAGTAACCATACATTTAAAAAATATTAAATTTGATTATTTTGCAAGTTATGTAACAAGGGGAAGAAAAGATTAAGCTAGTGGATTAGTTATTCTTGACTTTACCAGTTTCCTTATACTATTATTTAATAACATAGGTTAGGTATCTTCTAGCTACTTTAAGAAATAAAAATCTCACTATATAATGTTCTCTTTGAAATATCTCAACTTTATTTCTTTTTCTGCTCTTAAAGCTAATCGCTACCTTAAATTTGATCATTATCATTCTGATGTATTTTTATCATTTTTTTATCTATTTATCTCCCTAAATAACATAGAGGGTCATTCTGTAGGTTTTAAATTTTGTTACAAATGCGATCAATGCTCAGTACTTTTCTCTGTTGAATGTTTTATTTTTGAGAATCATCTATGCTTATGTAAGTACAAGTAATTCAAACATTTTTGCTATTGTGAAACATTTCCATTACATGAATATATCCTAATTTATTTATCCAGGAACACTGACGTTACTTCCAATTTTTGGTACCATTATGAACATGTGGTATACACATACAAAAGAGTCCTATAGTCTATACTCTTCAGAAAAAAAATCTCATTGAATCATAATAAATATGTTTATGTTCTTTTCTTATTTTACCAATGAGTAAAAATGTAATTAGAAATCTTTCAACATCAACATAATTAGCAAGTCATAGATTTAAATCTAGGCCCTCTCATTCTAGAACCCATGTTCTTTACAATATAATGTGCTGTAATGTATTATTTTTTAAAAGTATGATAATTTTTATAAAAATCTATTAACATTATAATGACCTAGATGTTTAGAAGATATTGGTAAAAGAAAAAAACAGTAAGAAAATTTTAAAAATACTAAGTACTTTTATAAATATGGTAATAGAATTATGGCTTAATTATTTCTTCTTTTATGTTTTCCCATTACCTTCCTAATAATTTTTATATTATGATATATATATAATGTATTATTCTTTGAATAAAACATTTGTATTCTAGAGTTGACATAAATTAACATGTAAAAAGAAGTTTTTAATATTGTAAAAATATGATCCTAATTACCTCAGTGAAAACTATTTTCCATTAAATAAATAGAATTACTTTCATAGTCAAAAAAAGCATTTCTAATCTCATCTAAAATATACCACTTTTAAGCAAGAACTAACTTAATGCAAAATAATATAACATAACATACTTTGATATTTACTGACATACATTGAAAGGCTGTGGTAATTTATGCCAACCATTTTCTAACTAAAGTCAACATGTTCCAGGCATAAAAATAAGAAAATGAAATGCCTAAACTCAGTGCACCCATTGTCATGTTATTTGGCAATTCACAAGATATGAAAAATGTTAAATTAATCTGTTTGGTATTTGTACAAAATTTGGGTTGGGTAAATTCAACCTCAATAGGGAGGTTTAAAGAGATGGCAAAGAGACTAAGGAAACTGGGAATTATTGAACTCATTGTAAGAGCAAAGATCTAATAGATCAAGGCACAGCTGCCTCTCCTAAGATTCACCATATGAAAATAAATAAATGATTTCCCAACCCTCATTTTCGGAAGTCACTTTGAAAGAACAACATGCTTTGTATTCTCATTAGTATGAACAAAATCTGTCTCAATTTTCAGTTTTTCCTCTACAACAAATTATTATGTTTCCTGTTTGTCTTCACATTTATGTTTTTAAATACCTATCTGAAACAACAATGGAAAATAGACTTAAATGACTTCATTTATTTCTATTGAAACATGCAAAAATTGAGGGAGGATCCTTTCAAAAAGCACTATTCTGCTATCTGTTATTTAACTACCAAACTACTGGACAATTAAGCGAGAACTATGAGGATATTATTTTTTGAATTTTGTAGCTATTATCAAATAATGAAAGAAAAGCCAAGTAAACTTAATGTGCTTCTATATCCTCGAAGCTGTCAGTCATTTTATGTATCTAAGTATACTCTTTAACAAATAAAATAAATCAGCGCACCTCTTATAAACTGTTCATCCAACTACATAAACGCACTTACCAAACTTCAAGAGACATTTCCAGAATCATTTCAGTGACCTAAAAAATAAATATTAATCATATTAGTACACACAATGGATATGTATCTTATATAATGGAAATGAAATCAAAAGAAATAAGCCAGATTATTTTTAACCTAAACCTAAAAGTAACCCAGCTCTATGAAGATCCTATACTACACGTGCATTTTAATAGGTCATCGTTTGCTATCTTTAGAAGTCTATTTAAGTCAGTTTAGCAAACATAAGAATGTCCCATCTGGCGGTATCCACTCTCAATAAAATAAAGTAATTCAGTTCCACAATTACTATTTACAGAACATTGAAACTGCCTGAGATATAAAACCTACTGAAGTGTTGTATATACTGTCCAGGAGCTGGCCTTCGACCACAGAATCAGAGGATGTAATGGCCCAGAGGTTAAAGAAAGCTTGGGTGGAAGTTCATGTATGTACATTTGCAACAAGTGCAGGCTATATTAAGCTGGAAATAGAATAGCCATTCACAGTAGACAGCAGGACTCAGGGCCAACTGCAGTCAGCTCAGGGCCCAGCCAACTGCAGTTAGCTCAAAATGCATTTACTAACAAGATTTGGAGGCTGAGGTTTTTATTTTTTCAACACTATTTGAACCACCTAAACCTATTATAAGACTATATCCTGCCAACAAGACAATTTTGGTCTAAAGGAAAAGAGAGTGACTAATATCCAAAAGCGGTATTAAGAAAGAGATGCCTTTCCAGAGATTATAAATCTGTTGTACAGTAAGACCTTCTCAATATTATCTCTGGATTTAGTTATAAAGAATGTAATTTTAGATTGTTCTGAGAACCAAATGAGAAATGCTTCGGAAGTTGCTCTACCACTGTAAGATATGCTATTTTTTTTTACTATACTAGTTACCAAAAAAAGTAGATAAAGCCAACTTATTCAGTGAATTTCAAATATAATAAAAATAGGGTATGTCTCTCGAAATATGAAGAGCATATTTTTAGAACCAAAATAAAATGCTATGGATTCTTAGATTTATTATCTTTTGAATTTCAAGGGATGGAAAAAAACAAACTAGAAGGAGCTGTCCAAAAGGTTAAATTTAGTTCACAGAAGATTTTCACTTAGTACAGTATTTTATGAGTAAGCAAATGGTATTGATATCATCTCTACAAAAATTTGCCTCTCCCACTAAATTGTAAGCTCCGTCTTATATAGGTTTCCATTATAAGTTTATTTCAAACTATTTGGTGCACAAAAGATAATGAGTAAATATTGGTTGGTTACTGTTCACATGTCGCAGGAGGAGGACTACATCAGGCAAATTTTCCTTTCAAGAAAGACCCATTGCTACTAGAGATGAAGCCAGGGAATGGTCTGAGACAAATAGCAATTAATTCCTCTGAATGGGATTCTGTGGATCTTTATTCATCAGTGCAGCATGTAAATCAGTAGTTCTCAACCTGCCTAATGCTGCAACCCTTTAATACAGTTCTTCATGTGTGGTGACCCCCACACCAGGAGCGGTATCTTGGTTCCTAAGACCATCGGAAATATGTGTGAAAGGGGAAAGGGTCATTCGACCCCCAAAGGGGTAGCGCCCCACAGGTTGAGAACCGCTGATATAAATATTACTTTTAAAGTTAATGAAATAATTAAGAGTTCCATGACAAATGGTATAATGCATGCTCAGATGAATAGTTAAGTAGTTACGTGATGGCGAAAGTGTGACGGGCTACAAAACATTCAATGGAACTGCTGTCTACTCTATCCGTGGAAGCACAGCTCAGTCCACATCCTAGAACATGATGTCTATTCTGTTTCAGAATTTCAGTTGGAGTCTTTACCTAAATGATCTTGGGAAGTATTTTGTATTGAATGAAGTAACTGTGGATATTTAGTGAGAAAACAAGACAGGAGTAAAACATGGTCTCTTTTTTTTTCTTAAGAGAGAACATTAAAGCTGACATTAAAATGGTACTAGACATAATGTTTTTATCTCCAGAGGGAAAAACCATCACAGGGGAATTGAAACAATAAGAACAATACTACAAGTCAGTATAGAATCTGCCAATAAATGGAAATAGTCAAAATTTTAAGAGCTTTCTTATTCCAATGTGCCTCTTTATAACAGATAGTGTTGAAGAAAAAGCTGGCTACCCACCTTGCAGGTTCCTAAGCAATTTATCACATATATTAAAATATCCAGTGTTTGAATATATACAATGCCTCTTTGTCCTCACAACTTAATAAATAAAATAAAAATGAACCATGATATATTTATAGTCATATTTTTCTTCTCCATAAGAATATCCCTGTATATCAAATCACCATTTCTTAACCAAAACATTCATGATCCTACATAGCCTGACAAGACTCATTAAAGAAAGGCAAGATAAAACAAGAAAAACGCAGGTTTTCTGTCATCTTGAATGTTACAGGATGTGTTGCAATGGTGCTTGTCACATGGGTTAGAATCTTCACTTCTAGGCCCAGTGCGGTGGCTCACACCTGTAATCCCAGCACTTTGAGAGGCTTAGGGAGGAGAGGATAGCTTTAGCATAGGAGTTTAAAACCAGCTTGAGCAAGAGCAAGACCCCATCTCTACCAAAAAAAATAGAAGAAATAGTTTGCAATCCCACCAGCAATGTAAAGTGTTCCCTCTTCTCCACATCCATGCCAGTATTTGCAGCATTGTGACTTTGTGATGTGCTGTGAGGTGTTATCTCAGAGTGGTTTTGATTTGCATTTCTCTGATTATTAGGGACAAAGACCATTTTTTCATGTGTTTGTTGACCATCCATCTGTCTTCTTCAGAGAAGTTTCTGTTGAAGTCTCTTGCCCATTTGTAAAGGGAATTATTTGCTCTTTTCTTGCTGATTAATTAATTACATTCTAGTTATCAGCCAGTTGTCACATTCAGATTCATAGCATGCAAATATCTTCTCCCAGTCTGATGATTGTACCCTTAGCTGCACAGAAACTTTTTAGTTTGGTCATGTCCCATTTATCTATTTTTGGTGTTGCTTTAATTGTCAATTAAGTTTGTCTTCATAATTCCTTTTTCCTAGGCCAATAGCATTAAGTTTTATCCACACTTTCTTCTAGGATTTTTATTGTTTTATGTCTAAATTTACATCTTTTATCCAGCAAGAGTGAATTTTTGTCAGTGATGAGGGGGGTAGGTCCAGTTTGAATCTTCTATGTGGCTAACCAGTTCTCCCAGCACCATTTATAAAATAGAGATTCTTTTCCTCAGCATATGCTTTTGTTTGGTTTATCAAAGATCAGATGGCAATAGTGGCTGGGTTCATCTCTAGTTTCTCTACTCCATTCCATAGACCTATATCTCCATTTTTGTGCCAGTATCAACTAATACTGGCACAAAGAAAGAAGTATGGAGAATTCTCAAAGAGCTAAAAGTAGACCTTCCACTTGACATGGCAATCCCATTACGAGGTATCTATCCAGAAGAAAAAAAAAATCATTTTACCATAACACCTTTCCTAAGACTAGAATGTTTAATGCAGCATGATTCACAATTGCCAAGACTTGGAAGCAACCCAAACGCCCATCTACCTATGAAGGGATTAACCAGCTGTGGTTTATGCATATCATGGAGTACTATTTAGCCAAAAAAAGACAGTGACTTTACATCTTTTATATTTACCTGGATGGAATTGAAGCATATTCTTCTTAGTAAAGTATGACAAGAACGGAAAAGCAAGTATTCAGTGTACTCATTATTAATGTGAAACCAATGGAAAAACAACTATATACCCACATGAGAGAAAAACACAAGTATATTCAAGTGGGGAAGTGGGGGGAAGATTGGTAAGCTCTCACCTAATATGCACCATGTAAGGGTATACAGTATGCCCCCAGGATGAAGGGCTCAACTATAACTTTACCTTTACCTTAGAAACTCAAACAATATAACCTAATTATTTGTACCCTCTTATTAATCTGAAATAAAAGAAAAAGAAAGAAAAATTAGTTGTGGTGGCGTACACCTATAGTCCCAGCTTCTTGGTAGGCTGAAGCAAGAGGATGGCTTGAGCCAAGAGTTTAAGGTTGCAGTGAGGTATGATGAGACCACTGCACTGCAGCCCAGTGACAGAGCGAGGTCTTCTCTCAATTAAAAAAGAAAAAGAAAAAGGAATTCTTACTTCCACTCATTGCCCAATTTCCTCCACACTCAGGAAGAAATTTTAAACTCACAATGTTCAGACATTCCAGGAAGCCTTACATTCCCAATCTCTCTGCACCTTTTACTTGGAACATGTCATTCAGGTAAAACAGCCACAGAAACATGCACTTCCTGGGAGGCATTAAACAATTACTGTAAACTTCTTCCCACACACTCCACAAAGCATCTCTGCATTACAGACTTTCACACTGCTAATAGTATCAAGGCAATGAGAAAGAAGAATGACCAGTTCTCTCAGGCTTTTCCCACCCCCTTAGAACTTATCTGGGAACTAGAACAAATTAGAAGAACCCCATCTCTTCAAGGAAGGAGGCTGTACACATTATATACACTTGTGAAAACAACAATCCCTTCTTCGAGTTCCACAGTGGAGAGCAGTATCAGATGTATACAATGGGAGGGTAGCAGCTGGGGGAGGGAAAGAGCAACTGAAGAAGAGAAAGTAGAAAAACAGAAAGCCATTGCAGACTTTAAAATAATTTCCCAAGTATTCAAACCCATCAATGCTCTTGAAAATTTTCCAGAGTCATTTTGAAATAATGACGCTAAAGTAACAAGCATAGACTGGCAATTGGAGGCCCTTTAAAATTACAAGAAAGATGCACATAGTCAAATAACTTTAAAGTCGAGAATCTTCTCTATTAATGAAGAGTTCTTCAGCTATGCCATGATTTCTCTTATACACTCCATTATTCACAACAGTTGCTTTTAATAAAACATTATTTAAAATCTGATCCTTCTTGGGTCAATTTACTCTTTATTTTTTTTTTCTAGGTAGAAACAACCAGTAACTGGTGATTCAATAATTGTTTGTATCTCTCAAGAGGATATGTAACATTTCTTCATTTGTATTTACCAGCCCTGAGCACTTCACGGATTCTCAGCACCTCCTATTGGAGCCCTCATTTATTCATTTGTCCTAAAGTGATTCAAGCACCCAATGTGTGCCAGGCTGGATATATAATGTTAAGTAAATTTAATATATTCTACTCCCTGATAGAACTGACCCTTTACCAGAGGGCCCCAAAAGATGCAATAGCATTCTAAAATGTCCTAGAATTTAAAAGTTATAAATTGTAGAAGTGTCAAAAAAAAAAAAAAACTCACAATGTTTCAACTGCTAATAACTCAAAATACAAATGCATCTTCTGGTTAAAGCCAGGAATGATTTGACCCACATTTGAACTCTGTCCTGCATCCATATCTGAAGGTCTTTACATCTTAGCCAAGGATCTACAAAATTTTTTATAAAATCATAGTTCTCCAACCTCCACTTTGCCTCCTTAACTTAAATTATGGTCTTTGTCTTCACATATCGATACATCGTTTTCCAGTGAAATCATCCTGAGACTAACAACACTCTAAACTCACCATCAAAAGTCCCACTTTTAAAAAAGCTTTGATACTATCTCTTCTGTGAAACTACCTTATTCATTTTCAAGTTGTAATCATGAATAAGCTACCATCAAAGAAAGCATTTACCCAAAATTAGATAGATGCCACAGGAGCCATGAGACATGGCTATTTTTAGACAATAATACTAACTTCTAAATAAAGATGGAAAATTGAAACACAGTGTAAACTCAGAGTCGACATTCCTCAACGTATTGGTCAAAGCAAACTAAATTCATCCAGAGAAATAAAAAAAGCATAATCTTCTCGATCTTACTTCAAAACTTTAGCCTTTTCATGGTTCTTTTGAACTGAGCTACTTTGTTTATACAAAACACACTAAATTCTGAAGATTCCATATCCTTCCACTTTAAAATGGGCCACTAGAACGCAAAGTCCCATTTGACACATTTAATAATGACTGATTAGAACATTCTGGACTGTCTGGAAATAAATGATCTCAATATTTATAGACTTAAATAACAAGTTCATTTTGGTTAGTAAGTTTAAACAAATAAGTTAAGACACGTATTCAGTTATATTAGTTTCATGAAGCATGTGACATGTTTAGTTAAATCTGGTCAGTTCTAATTATAGTGAGAATATTTAATATTTATGTAATGCTTACCAGGCTAGCCACTGTTTTAATACTTTCTGTATATTAACTGCTTTAACCATAACCACAACTTTAAGAGGTAGATACTACATGTAACCCTGTTTTCCAGATGAGGAGGCATAGCAAAGAGATAAAAAAATAACATGTCCAGCATCAGGAAGTGGCAGAATCATTGACTCTAACCCAGGCCATAGCGTCTGACTCTGAGTCTGAGGTCAAAAGCAGGAGGTTGTTTCAGCTTCTCACAAATATAATAACAGCTCTAATGCTCTCTAAACTTGACTCCAACAAACACAACCTAACCCAGATTTCATAAATGCCAGCTGGAAAACAAAAACTGTGAACACAGCCCTAAGATTTGACTTTCTTATCAAAAATGACAAGTTTTTAAATAATTGAGTTGAAGTGATAAATCATAGATTAAGGCAGCACTGGATTCACATAAATTTCTGCCTTCCAACTGCAGCAGATCCTTGCTGCTCCCCAAAATCATTTCATTCAACTCTGACTGACACATTAAAGCTGTCATAACTCTTATTTTTCTCAAGTTACCCCGCACTCCCCTCGTCGCTTTCCACAGAAGCAGTCCACTGTAAGCAGCATCAACTTTTTTGTTTGTTTTCAATATCGATTACTTCTTTTTTACTTGCTAATGTTTCTGCGTGGAAAGCCGGAAGTTTGCTCTTAGTTCCCCATCACCTGGTCACACACCTTCCATGACTGACTGCTATGGGGAAGATAACATCCAGATTCCTTCATGTCACATTTACACTCAGCCTGTGGTCTGATCCCAATGTACTTCTTCCTTCACGCACAAGCACTCTGCTTGCACCAGACTTGTCTTGGCGGGGTTTTCTGAACAAGTTCTGTCCTTTCTAGGTCACAATACCTTCGATAAAACTATTCTCTTCACTGGGACTACTTTCCTTCCACCCCTTTAGTGACCCAATCACCCCAACCACCCCAATCACACCCTTTCTATGAAGACAAGGCTAAGCCAGTGACGTCCACTGTTACCAGCAATAATCTGCACCTTCAGCCCCACCATCTCTGCTCCGGCCTCGTCTTCTACCATTCTCTGTACCACTCTTTCTTATGCTCCAGCCACACTCTCCTCCTGCAGTTACTCGACATGCCAGGCAAACTTCTGCCCTCTGATACCCTCGGAGATGCCTTTCTTAACTACATTTTTAAAACTGCCTTTGAGACCCCTTTCATACACAAGTGCATACTCCCCCAATCTCCCTCCCTGTTGTTAGCATTTGTCCTTGTCACTACTTAGCAGAAGTGTCTTTCAGTTATTTACTTTGCTTTTTATCTGTCTTATTAAGTAAAATGTAAGTTCTATGAAGGTAGGGTAAGAATTCTTATTTGTTTCATTCACTGCTGAATAGCCACTGCCTAAAGGGTGTCTGCCGCATAGTGGATGCTAAATAGTTATTTATCAAATGAATGGATTAATATTTTCTTCTTATAACTCTCACTTCACGTATTACTTTTACTATCCATTTGGCACTTAAAATTATCAATTTTAAGTGATAATTAAAATCACTTAAAATTTAAGTATTTTAAATACTTAACTCTAGTTAATACTATGCTGAAATGTTTACAATAAAGCATACTATTGTGTGCAACTTGCTTTTAAATGCATCAAAAAGTAAGATGGTTTAATTAATGAATAGAAGATATGTAGCAAAGCAAACAATGTTTGGTAAAATGTCAATTATAGAATCTAAGTGGCAGTTGTATGGTGTTCACTGTATGAATCATTCAACTTATTTTTATAATAAAATCAGAAGGAAGAAAGAGAATGCTTGAGACAGGCCTCCTCTGAGGCCTCTGAAGTTGGCTACCCAGTAATCTCCATCACATCCCTTTATTTTATTTTCTTCACAGTATTTATTACTATCTGCTGTTGTGTTCATTACTCTTTTTCTAGTTGTTGCCATTTACTTTCCCTATGAGAAGGTAAGCTCCCCAGGAACCAGGATTTTCTCTGTCGCCTCCTCTGCTGTTTGCCCTTTACTTAGAATATTGCCTAGAAATAACTCGTTAAGGAAACCAATCAATGAATAGATGCCTCATGATCATCTTGCTTATCATATTACTTACCGGTTTACATACGAATGTCTACTTTAAGCAGATTCTAGTTCCTTGAAAATGGAAACTTTTTGCCCCTTTCTTAATATTTAACAAAATCGTAGGAGCACAATAATGCTTTACACTCTCTCCTATTAATAAATTACACGATCTACTGATGGGTCAGTATTTCTAAATTATGATAAGAGTGAAAGATTTTTATTCTTGCATCATCACTATTTAGCTTCCATAACTGTAAAATAAGAAGAATTAAAAGCTTTGGGGTGAAGATGTCCAAATGAAAATAACATGCTTTCTAGGTTGCAAAATTTTATAAATTAGAAAGGAACTTGGAGATAATTTACTCTAAACCTTCATGTCAGAAATGAAGAAAATAAGACTCAGAAACAAATGCATGAAAATTCACACATTCCGAAGGGAGAATTCCCAGAATTCTCCCAATTCCCAGTTTCTACCTCCAACAGTGGGACAATGCCAGTCTCTGGCTGGAGGCTGCTGATGTTTCTCCAGCTGTCTTGTGGCCACGGAAATCACTCTATGTTGACTCAGTATTAACTTTTGGAAGACAAAACTTTAAAGGACTTTTTTGCTAATAATATCTTGGCTAGAAGAATTCATTCTCTTTCCAAATCCAAGTGCTCTTGTTTCTATCCCAGATGGCCATAACCATATTGAAGGTTTAAGTCTCTTCTCTCTCATTATTCCCTTGCCACCTGTTCTCTCTTACAACCTCCCTGACTGCTATATAAAGAAGATGCCCCCGCCCCAAAAGACAAGGATTCAGAATATAGGAGAGGCTGGATGGCTTGCATGGGCACCCCCACATGATCTGGGGAACAAACAGGGGACTCCCCACTGAGCTATCACACCTACTTTCTCCCAACTACCACTGCAGTCAACTCAAATGATTGTCATTCAGACAAAAACTGCAAAAGACTCTTGAGAATAGAATCATAAAGAAAAGCTGGTTGGACAACTGTTTTCTCAGGCACACTAAAGAAAATAATTACATAAGCTACTTTAAATTCAGGAATGTGGAAAGCCTTTTATAGAGCCTGGGGGTTGTATACCTAACCATAGGAAACACAGAAGGAGAGGAAATGAATTTTGTCCATAATACCATCTCTTATAAAGCAGTCTTCATGTCATCAACTGAAGTGTAGAACAAAAAAAAAGTGTACTTTGGAAAGTTCAATCCATGCTTATGAAGTCCTCGACAGACATTTACTGAGAGCCCATCCCTGCAACAGACAGTAGGTCAAACCTGCCGTTTTCAGCCTTTGACGGCCTGTATGCTCTTCCCCCGCCACTCGCTGACCTGGGCCTGCCAAGCCTCGTAACTTGCCATGTCCCAGCTTGCTGTCTTCTTTCGAGACTACAGACTTTTGCAATTTCTTCTGGCTAGAATGCTCACAACTTGTTCTCCGCCTGCTGAAATCCTACTCTCTTCTCAAGATATAAAAACAGTAACAATGACAAGAAGCATTGACATAGTGCTTAATACAGCACTGTTCTAGGCCCTATACGTGTGTGCATTCCTCTATGTACGCGTAGTTTTTATATATTTTTATTCAGTCATCATGACACATTTACCATTAATAAATTATATGACTAATAGGTAACTTTCTAAACAATGTATAGTATAAATTACAATTATTTTCATAAGTAATATATCCTATATTCTTATATATAATATATAAATAAAATCAACTTGTTTAATTATCGTGATTTCCCCATATTATTTCCATTTTACAGGTGAGTAAACTGAGGTTCAGAGGAGTTAAGTGATTTCCCCAGAGTGAAACAGATGGTAAGGGACAGGGTGGGATTTAAATACTAAATAGTCTGGCTTTAAATGCCAAGGTGTTAACCAGGGTTTACTGTTCAACGTATTTGAAATCAGCTACTGCTAAGAGCCATCTCTGGCCTCCTCTCACAACACAAGATTTCCTCATTCTGTCTTC
This sequence comes from Nycticebus coucang, assembly GCF_027406575.1. NCBI lineage: Eukaryota > Metazoa > Chordata > Mammalia > Primates > Lorisidae > Nycticebus > Nycticebus coucang. The sequence goes on from NC_069789.1 coordinate 75,127,826, forward strand.
CCACTGCACTCTGCATATCTCACTTAACTCACTGCCCTGTGTCCCTCCCTACACCCATTTCACTCTCTGCCTCACTTCCACCTCAGATGAAGATAATTAAGCGAAGAATTTCCTTTAATTTATTTTTACATTCCTTGCACAAAGGCCAGTATATAGCGGATCTTCAATAAATTTTTATAAAAGGACTGAATGAAAGGACCCTTTTCAAAAATGGTCTGAAGAAATGTGAGTGTGTCTCTTAGCTTAGGAGAGAAGACACGCTTCCCTGGGCAGCTAGACCACAAAGTGCATGAACCACAGTGTCCTCAAGGTAGCCAAGTCACTCTGATTGCATGGATTAATCCAGAAGCCTTTGGGCTGAAGTTGGTTTCTAAACAGGTGCACGTTTATTCAGCAAATATAAGCTATGTAATAATAACTCTGTAGGTATACTTAATCAGCATTTCAAATTTCCTGACCTATAGGATTTTAGTTTACAAGGAGAAGATAAAAAATTGAACAGTACAAGTAATTTACTCTCAATAAATACCATAGATAATTATCATGGGGAGGCAAAGGAGGAAGAGGGCATTTGAGATGGTAACAGGAAAGGCAACAGGGAGAAGGCGAGAGTTAAGGCACAGGCAGGTGAGTGAGTAAAGGGATGGGAAAGTCATTCTAAGGAGGAGCAAAAGCACATTTTACCTCCCAACATAAAGAACATAATCTATCACCCTCTCACACATACTGGCCCACCAGTTGTTCACATGTCTCACCGTAAACAAATTATTTTCTTATAGTATTCTAAAATCCCATAAGTTTATCCTGTATAAATAATTTTCCTAAGGTTTTATTATTGCTAAATGTCAAAATTTCAGAAATGCAAAAACTCTAGACATACAAAGGTACCGATAACCTCAAAACCATTCCTTCTGACTATTTACTGTTTTGGATCTAATTATTTGAGGATTATCTGGGACAGAACTAGTCTTCTGGAGAAGCTTATTACTAAACATGTAATTTTGAAATAGTTTGGATTTCCTAACATTTTTTTCTTTGAGTTTGCTTTTTTATCTCTTTCTCTCTCTCTTTTCTCAAACTTTGCATCTTCCTTCATCTTCCCAAATTTTTTGTATGAGACCTACTTACCAACAGAGCCCAAAGGCATTGCTTAATCTCACATTATCACTTGGAGCAACAAATAATTTGAATGCTTCAGTAGTATTTAGTGTAATGCCCCAAACGTCATAGATATCAGAATAATTTTAAAAATGAGGACAAGAAGAGAAAGAAAAAATGAAATTTTCCTTTTATAAAAACAAAACATCCTATACATGAATAAATACAATTTTCCCAAATGTTAAACCCAACTTTCCAGAATAAATAGATTTTATTTAAGGTAAGGTTAAGAAATAGTTGTGCAGGGCGGCGCCTGTGGCTCAGTTGGTAAGGCGCTGGCCCCATATACTGAGGGTGGCGGGTTCAAACCCAGCCCCTGCTGAACTGCAACCAAAAAAAAAAAAATAGCTGGGCGTTGTGGCGGGCGCCTGTAGTCCCAGCTACTCGGGAGGCTGAGGCAAGAGAATCACTTAAGCCCAGGAGTTGGAGGTTGCTGTGAGCTGGGTGAGGCCATGGCACTCTTCCGAGGGCCATAAAGTGAGACTCTGTCTCTAAAAAAAAAAAAAAAAAAAAAAAAAAGAAATAGTTCTGCAGTGTTACTCACTTGATTGAAAATAAAGGGAACTTCTTTCTTCTCTCCCACTTTCATCGAAGATATGGGAAATGTTGCCGTCCCTAGAGTCTCATCCATGACATAATTGGCATCCATTAATGTGATCTATAAGGTAAAATGTAGAGCACAAGTATCGAATTTCTCACACATACTTGGAAATTATATCTAAAATCTCCACCACAGCGAAAAAATTAAAGCTCTCCAATGATCTTTAGCAATCATTTGAGTTCCTCAATATTGAACGGGTAACAATACTTTTCTCTTTTCCTTTCTGATCCTACATTTGCTCAAAGATAAAATTATTTTCACATTTTCCTGATTGATTTATGCAATGATCATGTTTTCAGAAATAAAACCTTACACCTCTCTAGTTTCAAGTATGAGAAAGAAATTAATGTAAAAAATCAATTCCGGTGCAGCGCCTGTGGCTCAGTGAGCAGGGCACCAGCCTCATACACGAGGGTGGCGGGTTCGAAACCAGCCCCAGCCCAACTGCAACCAAAAAAACGCTAGGCGTTGTGGCAGGCACCTGTTGTCCCAGCTACTCCAGAGGCTGAGGCAAGAGAATCACCTAAGCCCCCCAAAAGCTGGAGGTTGCTGTGAGCTGTGATGCCATGGGGCACTCTACCAAGGGCAACAAAGTGAGACTCTGTCTCAAAAAAAAAAAAAAAAAAGAAAGAAAGAAAAGAAAAGAAAACCAATTCCACCATTTTGGGGAAAAAATCTATTTTAGCTTATTTTAAAGGCAATTGAAAATATTTTTTATTCTGTTGTATAAACATTCTCACCTTTACAACAGAAAATATATTTTTTCCAAAGCACACAGGGAGGACAGAAGTCTTCCCAACCCCACTTACCTCCTGCCTTTCCCACTGGATGCTGCTGTTCCTTGGCATGAACCACCTAGATGCTAGTTAACCACGCTGCCTATGCTGACTCCAATACCACTGACAGGAGAAGAACAACTCAAACATCTCTGCAACATTAATGACGGCCATCTTACAACCAATGATTCACTTACCTCCAAAATATTTTCCTGATTAGGATCCAAAATAAATTCAAAGGTCTCATTCCACACAGGGTTTATATCATTATTGAAGTGTCTCGTTCTTTTTCTGCTGTCAGGGGTTGTAGAGATGAAAAGCTCCACGTAGGGATCTGGAGTATCAACTATGGACAGTAAACACAAACGAGAAGAAGCCAAAATGTGATTCATACTTCCTAATTCATTTTTACTAATATATGCTGACAGCTTACTTTCAATGAATCTGTAGTGATGTATTCAAAATATCTGAGACAAGGTATTACATGTGTAATAGAAAAACATCATAGGCTATATACTTTTGACATGCTATGTCCCTGTCCTTCACAACAGGCCTGTGAGAGGGAGTCATTTATTAGGTGACTTATTTAGAATTCCTCCATCCACCTAGAAGGTAGGTTGATTGAAATAAATATCTCAGTCTATCTACTACAAGATAATAGCAGTTTCACCCAGCTATCTACACAGCATGACCTTTATCCTAGGCCCGTGATGGTGACAAGATCATGGGTTCAATATCATGTTATTTTTCTAAGTTAGAAAAGTCATACTGTTTACTTTGTTTATCAAACAAAATTACAAACATCATTATGAGAAGAATATCATTATTATTACAGGGTTACCTTGTATGGTTGTACAGGTTGTGCACTACACAACTATAAGGGACGGCATTTACATTAATAGTCAAGATAGATTTATTATCGCAATTCTAGATGAAATTGAAGTGTCTCCAGATCAAATGGAAGCTTTTTATATTTCACATAAAGGCTTACTTGAGTCAGGACATGATATACATGCTCATTTACATAAAAATAAATACTTGCAAATAAAGAGAATATTTACATTCCCTCTGACTTACACTTAACAACAAAGTGAGTGACTCAAACAGTGCAAATATTGATCACTCCCTCTTAAGTGATTCTACTAATCTACTAATCCTCTATTGTACAGCATTGCCCAAACTATATTTTGTGGATGAAATTACACATCCATCTGCCTTCCTATAATACTACAAACAACTTAAGGACAAAGATTGCGTATTACTCATCTTTACATTTTCATATCCTAGCAACAGAAAGCAATCATCACAATATTTAGGGATTTCCAACTTAAAGTATTGACTTTTCCTTTTAACACATCTTTTCCCATGTGGCCATTATAATTAATAACTATTACAAAAAATAACTAAATACTGCCTACTGGGAGTTCTGTTAAGCACTTTACCTGTTAGGCTTATTTAACTCTCACAGTAGCACTGTAAGGTACACGTACAACTTTATTTTAACATCTCACAGGAACTGAGAAATGTTAATAGAAATATGTTAATATTAGAAATGTCTAATATCACACAGCTAATAATTATCAGAGAGAGCTCTTGAACCAGGGTCTTCTAAGTACAACAATCAATCTCTTAATTACATTATGTTCCTAAGTAAAATGGATGACTTTATAAGGTATGGATAACTATGGAAAGAGCAGCTGGACTTCAGAGTTTTGGAGAAGGGTGAAGGTAGTAGGGGGAGAGAGAAAGTGGGAGCAAGATTGGGGGTATAGGGAGAGAAGGAGGTGCAGAGGTGCACCCAAAAAATTATAAAAGCTTGAAAATAAAAGAAAAAGAAAAATAATAGTTTTTGAACTATGGATTGGTTTCAAAGAAAACTTAAAAAATACACCTTGTCCTTCACCAAAAGCTGCAGTGATCAAATAATCCAATCAATGCCCTTCACTTAGTTATTCAATGGTGTTCATAGTTCCTTAGTCATCAAGTATTTGTTTAAGCATGTCTTTTGTTTTTACTATAAAGCAGGAAGATTTACAAATGAGGCATCAGCATTTGGTATAGAATTTAATGAATTTTTTAGGTTGGAGCTTAGGCAACATTGGTCATGGGCAGTGGGATCTCAAAAGTGAGCCTTCAATTCAAATGCCTGAATTTCTTGTAAAAACACAGACCCCTGACCCTCATCTTTTAAGATCTATAATCAGCAGATCCACAGTGGGACTAGACGGTATGCATTTTTAAACAATCTAACTGATATTGGCTCGGCACCTGTAGCTCAGCAGCTAGGGTGCCAGCCACATACACCGGAGTTGGCGGGTTCGAATCCAGCCCAGGCCTGCCAAACAACAATGGCAAGCAAAAAATAGCTGGGCATTGTGGTGGGCACCTGTAGTCCCAGCTACTTGGAAGGTTGAGGCAAAAGAATTGCTTAAACCCAAGAGTTGGAGGTTGCTGTGAGCTGTGACGCCATGACACTCTACCCAGGGCGACAGCTTGAGACTCTGTCTCAAAAAAAAAAAACCAATCTAGCTGATATTGATGCAGGTCATCTTCCAGCCACGTTTCTTTTAATATCCTATATTAGAGAAAAGGAAATAGTTATTGTCATTTCCAACTCAGTACTTACATTTCTCAACAAGACCATGGATGGCAAACTAGAAAACAAAAGGCTGAGTGGGAAGGATGGTAAGAGTTTGGAAATGGACCAAAGAAGAAAAAGGCGTGCTGGGAAGGGACTCTGTCACATCTTCAGCAGGGGGTGTCTGCTCTTTTCCTTCACCATCTTTTTTTGCCATATCACCAGCACTCAGGATTGCAAAGAGGGAGTACAACTACATGTTTAAACTAGCAGGTGGTAGACTATTATAAAGAAAAATGTTTTTCCTGGTTTGAGCAGAAGTAAACATATTATTTTATAGGGAACATTTAATTGACACTCAAATTCAGTTAAAAAAGATGGAGCCCTTCATAATTCTATATGGCCAGTTCTTTCTGGGCCAATGCTATTTTTTTTTAATCTGTTTTCCATAAATATTAAAACAGAAAAAGCCAAGCAAAAACCAATCTAGAACACAAAAGGTATATGGGAAGGGGAGGTATGCAGATGGTAAATATCATTCATTCATTCAACAAATACTTGAGGGCCTACTAATATGCCAGGAACTGCATGTGAAGAAGTGTTTGGTTTTGATGGTCATAGCCTAATTTTAGAGGCAAGGTAAAAGGGAGATAAGCAGATATACTGTGCTGGTGACTCGTAATGCAGTCACCCAGATTATTACATACAAATAAGGTCAAAGCGTAGGTGGGGAAATTGTTATTTGGAAGCCTAATTTTCACCCAAGTCTTTAAGAAAGAGGAAGGAGGAAGGTATTCTTGGACCAAACAAGAAAGAGTAAACTACAAGTAAAGTTCCATGGAAGGAACCAGATAGGAAAAGGAAAGGTCAAATTGAAGAAGCATGAGTCAATTAGTGATGTAACCATTAGCCACTTCAGACTCTAAATGGGTCGAATACTGTAACAAATTCTAACTCTCACAAAAAGACTTACAAATAAAAGCAAGATGCCTACACCACATCTATATGTTAAAATACCAATAGACATTTGGAAAAATTGAATTTTATTATTTATTTTCACTTATAAATAACGTACATATTCTAAAATGTTTGCCAAGAACGGCAGTTTTTCTATGTTCCTCTTATTTCTTTAGCAAGAGACTTCAGAGTTAAGATGTCAAAGGGTGCTGGACAGTGGAAAACCACTGACAGCTGCAGGCTTTGATAATGTAATCTGCATCAATGACAGGCTTCGCAAGTTAAGAAACATTGGTAGCCCTAGTAGACTGGGTGAAAGTTTTAAGAGGCTTAAGACTGGATTCAAAGATCATATCTTAGCTCACATTCTTTGCATCATCTATAATCATCATGGGCATGGTAGTAAGTGAAATAGGAAGTTTGGCAAATGGTCCAGTTGGATGCAAAACCTTAGCCCAATGCTTTATAAAAGTTCTTAACAATTTTTTAAAGTCAAATATAGAAGAGTTTCTTCCTGTATAGCACGTTTTATTTCATGTCTTTGTGACTTTAATTCCTATAGGGCAACTGGGTGTTCAGTCACTGACTCAGCCTCACCTTGATTATTTTTAGTCAACAGGTGGAGAAGCAAAGATGTAATGTGTGAGCAGAAATTCTCTTATATCTCGTCCTTTTTTTTTTTGAGACAGACCCTCAAGCTTTCACCCTGGGTATAGTGCCGTGACATCACAGCTCACAGCAACCTCTAACTCTGCCGCCCAAGTACCTGGGACTACAGGCCCCTGCCACAATGCCTGGCTATTTTTTGGTTGTAGCCGTCATTGTTGTTTGGCGGCCCAGGCTGGATTTGAACCCGCCAGCTTAAATGTACGTGGCTGGAGCCTTAGCCACTTAAGCCACAGGCGCAGAGCAATATCTCATCCTTTTATCTAAATCCTAACAAACAAAAATGTCAGGGCTGTGGGATACAGATCTTTTTGTTCCCATAAACATGACATGAAACTACACACACCCAGAAATAGCTTCAGAATTCCAGGTTGTGAAACTTACTCATAAACTTCAGTAGTTTAAGGAGCGCTACCTGAAGTAATAACAGGTCCAACTGTCATTTCAGCTTTGTCCAAGTAGTATATAATGTGATTTATGAAAGTATGATGGCAGTTTCTAAACTAGTCCTGTTTTAATATTCTCCATTTGCTTTCTTATTTCTGCTTCACACAGTAGCAACTTAAACCCCTTGCTTGAAATAAACGTAACCAGTAATCTGTTAAGATACTTGTGACAAACAGGGGAAAAAAACTACCCAAAGAGAAAGTGCCCCCAAATGCATAGTCAAAATAGGTATAGACTATTTTGAGACCCACTGCCCATGGCCACCATTCTAAATAGGTATAGATCTATGAAGGTGAGCTTAAAAAGTGTTTCACAGAGTACAATCCACTGAATCACCTTGACAGAATCATCAGGAGTGCTTGTTAAAAATGTTAACCCCTTTAAATTTTCAATCGCATTCTCCAGCATGGGCTTGGAAATCTGCATTTTTGATAACTTGATAAGGTGATTCTAAGGCACATGTTTAAAATGCAGAGGTGTGAGCCATGACATTACAATCAACTAAAGAACAATATTATAATAATATGTTAACAGAAAAGTATAAGTATTTTGGCACTGAGAAAGCAATAGACTTATTGGCCTTCTGTCAAGTTGCTATTCTGCCCAGAGACCAGATCAAGTACGATCCAGTTATTCAACTCTGACATAAAATACATAATCAGGCGACCACATGAAAATCAATCCAAGAATAAAGTAAGCGTGGATGTACCAGCTGGCAGTCTGTTCATCTGGTAGTCAAGCATTTATACTTTAAAACTTACCAAAGTAAAAATGACTACAGTAGAAACTTAAAAATTAAATGATAATTTGTTGAAAGAAATACCTCTCAATACTATTCTCAACTGTAGTCATTACGTTAAAACATTGATGATTTAGTGATAATGGTAATTATACATTCAGAACGTAAGCAGCTTTTATGATTGCCGATGTTTTTACTACCCGTGTACTAAGCAGGCGGGATTTCTGGCATAAACTCTAGGAAAGTGTTGGTCCCACTATATATGTATGAATTTCAATATCAGTTTAGTTCTTTTTATATACATTTTTCTATCTAAAGGATAATATTCAGGAAAAGTCAGTAGATTGTAACCATACAGCTTGTTGAATTTTTATAAACTGAACTCACCCATAACACCACCACCCAGATCAGGAGTGACTACTACTCTGCCTTCTATCACCCTAGAATATTTTTGCCTGTGTTTTATCTTTATATAAATAAAATCAATCACACAGTATACTTCTTGGTCTGGCTTCTCTCACTCACCATTAAGTTTGAAAGATTCATCCTTATCAACATGTGTCAAATTATCTGTTCACTATTACAGATGTAAAACAAACCATCATAAGAATAGTCCAAAAAATGTTTATTCATTTCATCATTAATGGACATTTGGATTGTTTCCAGTTTGGCCTGTAACCAATGGTGCTGCTATGAACATTCTTGCATATGGCTTTGGAGCACATACATAAATATTTCTGTTGTGAACGTCTTAAAAATAAAATTACTTGGATGGGAAATTTTTATGCCATTGTATACCCTACCATTAATAGTTACCCCAGCAGCATGACCTCTCCAAAATTAATATTTAATTTAACCTCTGGTGGATTTTATTCACACTTTCTTGATGACTATGTAAGGTTCAGTATCTCTTCGTATGTTTACTGGTCAGTTGGATATTGTTTTGAATGGAAGGCATTGCATAATCAAATCGTTCACACATTTATTTTTTCCTGTCAGCTTGTCTATATTTTATATTGATTTACAGAGTACTTTAAATATTCTGAATATGAATCCTTTGACAGGCCTTGCAAATATATTTTCTCATCTGAGGTCTATATTTTCACTACTTTAATGGTGTCTTTGATAAAAATAAATGTCTAATTTTAATCTAATACATAAATCTTTTCCTTATAAATCATGCTTTTTATTTTCTAATTCAGGAGGCTTCAGCTACTTCCATAAAATAATCACTTTTGATTTTTTTTTTTTTTAGGGAATCACATTTGCTTCACCTTTTCCCTTTGGTTCTAAAATCCCCTTAAGAATTAAGTTCTGTGTATGGTATGAGGTGAGGGTTGTGAATCATTTTTTCCAATATATGACCAATAGGCCCAGCATCATTTACTTCCCTTAACACTTGCATCACAATATAAACCTTGCATTAATCATGTGGTCATATAAACATAAGCTTTTCTGGACTTCCATTAGTGGACTAGACCTCAACTTTTTGGCTCTAGGGACGAGTTTCATGGAAGACAATTGTTCCACAGATTAGAGAGATGGGGTGGGATAGGGATGGTTTGGGGATGATACAAGCACGTTATATTTATTGTACACTTTATTTCTATTATTGTTACATTGTAATACACATATATAGTGAAATGATTCTACAGCTCGCCATAATGCAGAATCAGTGGGAGCCTAAGCTTGTTTGCTTACAAGTGGATACTCCCAGCACTAGCATCACCGCCTCAACTCCACTTCAGATCATCAGACATTAGGTTCTCATAAGGGGCACATAACCTAGATTCTGCACCTGCACAGTTTACAGTAGAGTTCATGATCCTGTGACAATCTAATGCAGCTACTGATCTGACAGGAGGTGGAGCTCAAGCAGTGATCTGAGCAATGGAGAGCAGCTGTAAATACAGATGAAGCTTCGTACTCCCCACCCTGCCACTCACCTCCTGCTGTGTGGGCTGGGTCCTAACAGGACACAGACTGGTGCCAATCCTGAAGGTTGGAGACTACAGTACTAGATCATTAGTCTGCTCAAGCTTGCCCCAACCAAACTGTCTAATAATTTATTATTATTCTATACTAAATTATGATATCAGGTAGTATAAACCCTCTAACTTTGTTCAACTTCTCCAAGATTATCTTAGCAGTTACTTTACTTTAGCACATCAAAGATGTCATACTAATATTTTATGCTTCCTATCTGTACTGTTGAGAAATCCACTCTTGGTCTTTAGCTTATTTAATGTGTCATTTTTGTCTTATGCTTTTAAGATCTTTTTTCTTTATCTTTAGTTTACCACAGTTTCACTAACATAGGCCAAAGATTGATACTCTTTGTATTTATCCTTGCGTCCAAAGCCTATGTATATTATGGATTGATATAGCCTGTGGACCTATTTTCCAGTTCACTAATTCCCTCTTCAACAATTTCCAAACTATGATGAACTCACCTACTGAGTTTTTAACTTCAGTTATTGTATTTTTCAGTTCTGAATTTTCCATTTGAACATTTTCTATGTATCTGGTTCCCTAGTGAAATTCTCCATCTTGGCATCTATCTTCTCAAGCATATTACTCTTAGTTATTTCAAAGTCCATATCCAATAGTTGTGGATCTATTCACTATTCTTGATATCTTCTGAAATACCTGTCAGTTCTTTACTGAATGCCAGATATTTTTATAAAAAAAAAAAAAAAAAGATTGTGCATAAGATAGATTTACCTCCACAGAGGACCTGTATTATTCTCCGGAAGGCAGAAAGAGTAGGACAGACGTCTGCTACTTAATTAAAACAAAAATGGATGGATTCCAATCTCTTGTTCATTTTTATTCTATGGTTTCCAAGTAAAAGTCATAGGATGTTTATTATGCCCCTTTTCTTTCTTTCTTTCCTTTTTTTTTTTTTTTTTTGAGACAGAGTCTGACTTTATTGCCTTCAGTAGATAGTGTCACACAGCTCACAGCAACCTCTAGCTCCTGGGCTTAGGCAATTCTCTTGCCTCAGCCTCTCAAGTAGCTGGGACTACAGGTGCCCGCCACAACGCCTGGCTATTCTTTGTTGCAGTTTGGCCAGGGCCGGGTTCAAACTCACAACCCTCAGTATATGAGGCTGGTGCCCCACCCACTGAGCCACAGGCACTGCCATATCATGCCCCTTTTCATTTGGTTGTTCTGATCTTTATTTTTTTTCTCTTAGCACTGTGAGACTGCCCATATCCTTTTCCTGTTTTTCAGATGTTTTTACCCCCCAGTTCTTTGATATTGCCAAAGCTCTGTTGTATTCCTGCTTTTTCACTACTTGGCTATTTCCCTCATCTCTATCATTCCCCAACCCCACCTATGTATAGATAATGGACTGAGATAAAAAGTTACTTGCAGAATACTGGGTCTATTTTAATAGCATCTCTTCTTTCTAAGACCCCTGACCCTGGAGTCTCAGTTTACTCAGCAGCTTTTCATTCCTTTCGTAGTTTTTAAAAATTAATTTAATATGTGTTTTCTAAGCTTATTAAGGGAAATGAATGTTCTGTTATTAGTTACTTCAGCATAGCCCAATAACCAATAACTTGGCCAAAATAATACTAATCCCTGTTCTTTGTTTTTTCCATTCCTCACGTGGCTGCCCAAACATTTACAATTTTTCTCAAGTCACTATTGGCCCTTTTCTACTCTTTGAAAGACAGAGCTCACACTTCACTTGGAAAGCAAAAAGGGAGATTTAGATATAATCTTTCAATTTTCCTTCCCTATATGTCACAACTTAAAATATGTATTTATAATTAAAAATGTACTTATTCATCATTAAGTTCTGTTCTTTTCTCTTTGAAGAAAAAAGTATCCGTACAGTCTTCTCTCAATCCCAAACCACCCCACCTTCTCTCAGATACTTCTTATTTACTAATCCCCAGAACCTAATTTAATCTGTAAATCTGGCTTTACTTCAGCTACTTATCTCAGCATATAAACAAACATTATTGAGCATACTAAAAATAGAACAAAATTTTATTAATTTTGCCAAATCTCAAAATCTTTTCTCTCTTCCATCAAAGACTGTGTAAAAATAAATGTAGTCTGTATCTACGGCATCTATATCCCATTATCTCATGGGATAAGTTATCTCATGGTAAGTTTCCAGCTTACTGTCCTTTGCCTTCCTCTGTTACCCTCATCAGTTGAGTATCCCTAACATGACTTCAGTGTCAAATTCAGTGAGCTTTTTCTCAGTTTCACTTTATCTGGCATGTATACAATGTCATTGGTGCAATTATTTCCTTCTTTTGTACCCCAGATATCATTATTTTGTGATTCCCTACCTTTGTGATTTCTCTAAACACAAAGTCTAGCAAGGTGGTGGGACAGGGTAGGGGAGACGGGCAAAGGCAGTTGATGGGAGGCAGGAGGGTGACTGGCAGGATCTCACCTAATGTGCACAATGTGAAGCTGTTTGGCACACTCAGCTCAACTGTGGGAGAAGGGCTCAACTACAGCTTGAACTTGACCTTAGAAATGAAAACAATGTAATCTAAAAATTTGTACCCTTATATTAATTTGAAATTAAGAAAGAAAGAGAGAGAGAGAAAGAAAGAAAGAGGAAGGAAGGAAGGAAGGAAGGAAGGAAGGAAGGAAGGAAGGAAGGAAGGAAGGAAGGAAGGAAGGAAGGAAGGAAGGAAGGAAGGAAGGAAGGATTTCCTCTTTGTTATCTTTCACTAGCTTTTCTCTTCTCAACATCACCACCAAACTGGGCTTTCTCTTTGCATCTCTTACAGAACTCAATTAGAATCCTTCAAAAGGAAGTGAGACCCTTAAAAATTATATTGTTCATGTGATAAAGAAATTATCACAGTTATTTAAACAGTCTTATAAGCATCCAACATGCACCCCTCATTTCACATGGTACACATTAATCCTTTAGTCTAATTAATCTCAGATCTTTTGAAGTCAATCATCTTCAAAGTTTAAATGGCAGCTATATTTCTTTATTTCCTTAGTACTGCAAGGAGAAGGTGGTACAAACATGACAAATATGAGGTTCTTGATTACATGTTCATGTATACTCTCCTGTTGAGTAATACATTTTGAAAGGGTTCACTCTTTTAATCACTCTGAATTAATTCTGAATTTTCTTTGACCCTCCTTATTTCTGGCAAGTACATAATATCACTCTCTTCCTAATCTACATCTGTATGTCCCACCTCTATTCTTAAGATCTTAAGTCTGCTCTTAAGTGCCATGAAAATACATCAAACAGCTTGGAAATACCTCAAACTCAATAATTATAAAACAAATTTATTTTTTTCCATCTTTACTTTCCTAAAGACAAAATAACAGCAAAGCAATATAAAACAAAACAACTAAAAGTAAAATGTATTGTTTGTTCTTACTTTCCCATTTTATTTAATGGTACCATCATTTCTACATGTCTGAGCTAAAAACATGGGCATCATTCTCTTTTCCTCAAGGCTGTTATCTCTAAGTTTTAGATTTTCCCCTTTAAAGTGCCCCTAACTTTTAGCTCCTTAATTCCACGCAAAACACCACTGCCCCAGTTCAGCTAAGCAGCCCTTCTCATCTGGACTATTACCACAATCTCAAAATAATTTGCTTTCAAACTCTCCTCCCTATTGTCACCACAGTTATCTCCCTAAAACACACGTTTGACCTTCATTGCCCATGATGTCAGACCTAAACACAGTGAGTCAGACTTAAAAGGCTTAAAAGTCCATCAACGCTTTATGGGGGCAAGATATGATTGCAAGAGGGACTTTACCTAACAATTGCAATTAGTGTAACCTGGCTTATTGTACCCTCAATGAATCCCCAACAATAAAAAAAGAAAAAATGAAATAAATAAATAAATAAATAAATAATAAAAAGAAAAAATTTTCTTCCTTCTTAAAAGAAAGTATTTTCTTAGGAAGTTATTTCTAGGGATAAAATTAGTGGGTAAAAGGCTAGAAATAATTTTAAGAAAGCTCAGTATATTATTATAATAATTTGGAGCTCAAAATGTTTAGATTTGAAACACTTTAAAGGTAAATTAGAAGTTATCATGAGCTTGAAAAATTCCCAAGTGATTTCGCTTTTTGGAAAATAGCTGAGTATAAAAATGGGATGAAGTTGGGAGATAAGGTGGAATTACCTGCTGGTGACATATGCTGGGTAGGAAGAAAAAGTTCTAATGTATTAAACAAATTAATATAGTGGTAAACTTACTAATAAATGAAAGGAAAATATCCTACTATAAGGAAGATATTTAAAAAAAAGAAAAAAAAAAGTCCATCAACGAACACCAGGTTCTCCTTCCAGTCAGTGACCCTCCTCAACCATACACTGAAACATCACCCTTGAAAGTCAACAATTAAGCCAAGATGAATCTTTGGAATCCACAAATTTCAAACATTCCACAAAAGCATACTGATGGCAGAAACAGTCATTCTGTCTAAAAGAACATTGCTGTACATTTTCTTGTACATATTGTTATGCTTTTCTTGTGACGTTTTAGCTGATAGAAGTTATCCAAGCTGTTGTTCTTGTCCTAAGAATATCCAAGATAAGGGCTTAAAGACTGTACGGTTAAGGGATAAGGGAATGAGACGTTCTCTCCATTCTTCCCTTATCTAGCTCATACTTAGTCAACTCGCTGTTCTGTTTCCTTATCAGGTAAAACTGGCAACTATAAACATGTTTCCTAGAAGCTTCATCTATATACTTCTACATAAAAAAATCAGGGGCGGCGCCTGTGGCTCAAAGGAATAGGGCGCCAGCCCCATATGCCGGAGGCAGCAGGTTCAAACCCAGCCTTGACCAAAAACTGCAAAAAAAAAAATTAGTATAAAGCTTCAACTTGCTAATTACATGTTATTATTCCCATCACATAGGTGAACAAACTGAGACTCAGAGGCATTTAGTGAGTTGAGCAAAGTGATTCAGAGAAAGGATTTTAACTCATTTTTATGAAGCCAAATGTTTTGCTCAGTCAATGTACCAATACTAATAACTCTTACTTCTGTTAGCCTCTATTAAAATGTAAATTCCATGATGGCAGGAATCATACTCTTCCTCTTCACTACCATATTCAAGAGACTAACAGAAAGTCTGAAACATTGTAGGAACATGATACATATTAGTAAATGAACAGATGAGGGACTAACCCTGAGTTATACTGTGGAAGAGGTGACCCTTATCATAGGCACAACAATCTTCCCTCTAAATTCTTTTTACCCTTTGGTAATACGTTTAATATATCTCAAATCTTGTTTTGTCTCAATCCCTTTATTTAGATGCTAATATAAATAAATTTCAGTAATTTCTTCTAAGTGTATTTGTATTTAATCTTGATTTCCAAATATTGAATTTAAGAAATCCTGAATCTCAGCTGGATTCCTTAATAATAATTCCTCCCTTAATAATAATTCCAAGGACTAGCTAGAGTGTTGGGGACCTTCTGTACAGGTAGCAGCCCCTGCTCCCTTCAGGAAGGGCTCAAAATTGGAATTGTTATAGCTATAAGATGCTGAAAGGCAATCTGTGGGAATTGTGGGAAGTACCAAAGCTGAAAAAGTTAGCAAAGAATTCAGTGATTTGGTAAACAGAACTTTGATTATAATTGCATAAATATGTTAGGGAGAAAAGAACAAAGCCCTTAAAATAACTTTACCAACTCAAATACATATAGAATACCTTTTCTCATTTGAAATTAGAGTGTAGTTTTAATAACACTATTTTGAAATCCCTGTTAGGAGTCAGAAGCTCCAATTTGAACTCTATCACGCATTTCACTTTTTCCCAGCCTCAGAATGTATAAAAGCACTTTCTAGGATCACATGTTTCCTTTTGCAAAGAAACACAAAACTATCGGAAAGTACCATCAGCCAAATGGGTGTCAGGAAGATAGCTCAATAGCACTGATATCTAGAATAGCATCTCTAGACACTGCCCAATGTGTCAGGAAGATAGCTCAATAGCATCTGATTCGGAACATGCTATACTAATAGTTGTTTTAGTATGTGACTGAATCAGACTGCCATCTGGCTACAGTTAAAAAGTTTTATTTCAAAGAATGCTGATATCCCTGGGAAAATAGAGAAAAATACATGCTAGAGCAGCCCAAAGAAAGTTCAAGGTAGAGCTAAAACAGAGTTGAATTTTTTGTTGTTGTCTGCATTGTCATTTTACTTAAATCTCCATGATACCTTCTTGGAGGGAAACAAAAATATTTTGCAATCATTATCCATGCTTGGCATAGTTTAAATGTTTACAAGGTAGGGATATTTCTTGGAATCTATTTAGACTGCATAGAAAGAGTAATTCTCTAGCAGTTCTTACATAAGCCTTATAAAGCATATTGATTTATTCGTATATTTCATTTTAGCTACATAGATTTAGCTATATATTAATTCCACTCTACTATTACTATTCTAATTAGGAAGAGTAATTACTCTTTTTCTTTAAAAAGGGGTTCTCAGTCTTAAAACTATTGACAGTTGGAGCTAGATAATTCTTTGCACTGGAT
This sequence comes from Nycticebus coucang, assembly GCF_027406575.1. Classification (NCBI taxonomy): domain Eukaryota; kingdom Metazoa; phylum Chordata; class Mammalia; order Primates; family Lorisidae; genus Nycticebus; species Nycticebus coucang. The sequence continues at coordinate 75,144,263 of NC_069789.1, forward strand.
TGCTGTCCCTGGTTTCTACCTAATAGAAGCCAGCAGGAATCCCCAATGTGACAAACAAAAACGTCCCTAGATACTGCAGTTTCCTATTTAGAACCACTGTACTGAAATAAGGCATAATTCCTGCTGCCTGATATTTATTCACTAGTATAAATCATAAAAAAGAGGTTAAGTTCCCTGAATAATGTATATTGGATATACTATGTCAATCAATCCCACTTTTAAAACCTTTCCTTGTGATTCTTTTCCAAGTCGAGACTCCCCCACATAGATGCCAAATACTAAAAGTCTACTTGAGTTATAAAGCCCAATCCAATCTCCATTCAAGCTATAAAATCTTCTTGTATTGCCAACATTTTCCCAAAGGGCTATTTAAGCCCATTTGTACCTTCCTGACTAGACCATCAGCTGATCAAAGGCACAGCTGCTGAACAAGTGAACACTGAAGTCACACGAATTTGAGAACATGTGTGAGCCTGGACTATTTACTTAAAATATTTAACTAAATTTCTTCACTTGAAATGCTGAAATGAAGACAGCATATTCACAGTATTGTTGAAATTAATAATGGAAGTTCTAAGAAACTCTGCTTAGCATTTTTATTCATTTAATAAACACTTATATTGTATACAATATGTTATAATTTCTTTTAGTTCTTATTTTAAAAGGTATGATTATTACCCCCACTGAATAGTTGAGGAAACTAGCACGTAAAATAGCCAAGTAACTTTTCTAAATCCACATGGTTAACAAAGAGTAGAATGGAGGTTTAAACCCCAGCAAGCCAGTTCCAGAGTCTTTGTTCTAACCACTCAGTTATACGTGTTCAGTATAAAAATACACACTCAGTGACGTTATCTACTATAGGTATTGTGCTTCTTGCTCTTCAAGGCAGTGAATGAGTACCAAATACATGGCATATACTCAGTATTTATTAATAAGGAAATTAATAATGGAGCCTTGTTGGAATAAACACTGAATTATATTTCTTTATTTTTTTATTTTTTTATTTATTTTTTGAGACAGAGCCTCAAACTGTCACCCTGGGTGGAGTGTCGTGGCATCACAGCTCAGAGCAACCTCCAACTCCTAGACCAAGCAATTCTCCTTTCTCTGCCTCTCAAATAGCTGGAACTACAGGTGCCCGCCACAAACACGGCTATTTTTGTTGTTGTTGTTGTTGCAGCCATCATTGTTGTTTGGCAGGCCTGGGCTGGATTCGAACCTACCAGCTCAGGTTCGTGCCTTAGCTGCTTGAGCCACAGGCGCCTTAGCTGGTGCCTTAACTGCTTGAGCCACAGGCGCCAAGCCTGGATTATATTCCCTTAACATTTCTTTTCCATAGTTGTCTCAAAATTGTTATTTCATTTTGCCATAGATTTGGATTATCTTTATATACTAACTAAACATAATTTTTTCTTGAATGTTATTTAAATTATTTCATTAAAATATACTGATTATCAGCAGAGAGAGAGAAGGAGGGAGGCGGGTGGGGTCTTGGTGTGTGCCACACCTTTTGGGGGCAAGACACAATTGAAAGAAGGACTTTACCTAACAAATGCAATCAGTGTAACCTGGTTTCTTATACCCTCAATGAATCCCCAACAATAAAAAATATATAAATAAATATATATATATGCTGATTATCAAGGATTTTTTGTAGATTTATTACTCCTTGGAAGCGCTTTTCTGTTCTAACTTCTTACTTGATAATCAGTATATTTTAATTACATAATTTAAATAACATTCCAGAAAAAATTATGTTTATTTAGTGTATAAGGATAATCCAAACCTATAGCAAAATGAAATAGGACTTAAAACTATGGAAAGGAAATGTTAAAGAAATATAACTCAGTGTAGAAAAACTGTAGGGCGGCACCCATAGCTCATTGGGTAGGATGCTGGCCACATACACCAAGGCTGACAGGTTCAAACCCGGCCTTAGCCTGCTAAACAACAATAATAACTGCAACAAAAAAATAGCCAGGTGTTGTGGCAGGTGCCGACAGTCCCAGCTATTTGGGAGGCTGAGGCAACAGAATCTCTTAAGCCCAAGAGTTTGAGGTTGCTGTGAGCTGTGATGCCATAGTACTCTACCCAGGGTGACATAGTGAGACTCTGTCTCAAAAAAAAAGGAAAGAAAAACTTAAAAATATTAACAAATATGAAACTGTTTTCACAAAAAAAGCTTAAATTTTTATTGTGGTTTAGGTTTTCTATTTGGCATGAAACTTTTTCCTGGGAAACTTAAGAAGCATTTAACCTATTCTTCTATTTAATTTTATTAGTTTTTAATAACACATTACCCATATAGGAATGACATATAATTTTTAGCAAAAAGAATTTAGTATATGAAAAGAAAGCTCAGCTTTTACAAAAAATCTAAAAAATAAGCTTTTTCTTTACGTGGTACAACATTAACATGTTAAAGTATATTTAAAAAATGTAAAGTCTTTTAAGATAAGAAAGATCCGTCACTGATAAATTTTGAAAAAACCATATGGGTTGTGTCCCTATTATTTAATAGTTCCAGTAATATATTATCCACTTGATAGGATCCTACTTTTATTATGTTTCAGAGCAATGCTGCCAAGTATACTAATGAAATGTAGTTCTGTACATTTTATTAAATTAATGGGGTAAAAATCCACCAAACACCAATTGATGTTATTAAAAGTACAGAACAATATTATTCACTAGTCATCAGATAGAAAACACATGAATATATGCATACCAGAAAGAAAAAAAATCTATTGAAATTTAGAGAGGAAGGGCGGCGCCTGTGGCTCAGTGAGTAGGGAGCGGGCCCCATATGCAGAGGGTGGTGGATTCAAACCCAGCCCCGGCTAAACTGCAACAAAAAAATAGCTGGGCGTTGTGGCGGGCGCCTGTAGTCCCAGCTGCTCGGGAGGCTGAGGCAAGAGAATCGCGTAAGCCCAAGAGTTAGAGGTTGCTGTGAGCTGTGTGACGCCACGGCTCTCTACCCGAGGGCGGTACAGTGAGCCTCTGTCTCTACAAAAAAAAAAAAAAAAGAAGAAAAAAGAAATTTAGAGAGGAAAAGGACTAATTATACTCAAAAATATTTGACAACTTTATACACTACCTGAAATTCTAAATGAATGTGGAACAATCCTTTACTAGCACATTATATGTATTTATGCACTGCACAGAAAATACAAGATAACAGATGTTAGAGAGACATGTGTTACAGAACGCTTTACTTATCTTAAAATTATCTCCCATAAAAAAACCTTTGGGAAATAATTTTATTACACTTAGACTTTCAAAATCTTGGGTGGATACCCAAAAACATTCCAAAAGAATTAATAAAATAAAACTCATATTCAGTCATAACCTAAAGGCTGATACTAGGAGAACATTTAAATCCAAAAAGATACATCTTAGGGTCAAGTAGGCATAGGTCCTCAGCAATGCCATTTATAAAAAATGAGGTTTGAAACATCATAATTAATCTAAAAAAGGATTTAGTTGTAAAGTTTCCTGGGCATTGAACCTTAGAAGAAGTCTAGTGAGCTGAATAGAATAACAAGAGGCATTTATAATCCATGAAGAAGATGAGGTATGAAATTATTTTACAAATTCTCTATTCATTCATCCAATATTTCTTGAGATCTTTACTACAGTGCCAGATTCAGAGCACTAATCTTTCAAAAAGTGAGTAAGCCACAGGGCCCAATCTTAGAAGTGCGTAATGACACTCCCATATGACAAGTGTTAAACAGAAGCCTGGGGAACTGCCAAGGTGAACTGTGCCCAAGTGTTCTTAGAAAAGGCTTAAATGTGGAGGTACAGTCTACCATTTCTTTCTCTCAAGCCGAGAAAGGAGGACCCAGTAAGTTAGTCAGCACAGAAACTCAGAATGGAAATTTCTTGTCTCCAATGTGAAAATCTTAAAATTATCCCAGTGCACAGAATACCTAAAAAAAATAAAAAATAAAAATTCTTTGGTTCACACAAAGATGATATTTAAGAAAGAAATGTCTTATTGCAATCAGTGTAACCTGGCTTATTGTACCCTCAATGAATTCCCAACAATAAAAAAAAAAAGAAAGAAAGAAATGTCTTTTTATGTGGATGTTTGAAATAATTTTAACAATAATAGGTGACATTTGTTGAATACTTCTATGTGTCAGGGATATACACAATTTCCATATGTCCATGCACTAAATTCTGACAATACCACCAAGATGGAGAAAGGTGGAGATAAGAAACCTGTCCAAGAGCACAGGGCTAGTTGAGTACCCAATCTCTTTCACCTATAGGCTCTCCCTCCTCCCTGGAGCTTCTGATCACTATGAAATACAAAAATACCTACCAGAAATGAATAATGCATTTTCACAGTAATTTCTGTATGCACTTGCTGCTGAAGAAGACTCTAAAGTAGATAACATTTCTGTGAACACACACCCAATACTCTACTTCTTGCCCCAACACTTAGAAACAGGAAGATTAAGTTTTAAGCTCCTTTTCCTAGGGAATTATTAACACTCTGTGTTGAGAATTATGTCCTTTGTAGAGGATTAAGTGGGTAGTCCTAGAGGTGAAGAGATGGAGGCTGCTGCTTTGGAGAGACAAGACAGAAGGAAAGAGGGCTACTTAAAATGTTTATGGGTTAGGATTTTTGATGAATTTCTACAAGTGTCAGAAACCCATCTCTCTTACGCATTGTACACGGCATGGTGACCACAGGATGGCCAGGGATTCTGAACTCTAAACGTCATCACTTGGGGAATAGTGGTAGGGTCTCTCTAGTGTCCGTACCATGGCTGGGGAAGAATGCTCTAAGAGGCATTTCACTGTTTATCCAAAGAGGAAGGTCAGAATCCACAAAAACAACACTCAACAGAAGGTTCCATGTTAATGAGGACTAACAGCAAAGGTTTGAACAGCCTAATTTATAAGCAACTCTAAATACCTAGAGTTCCTGTAGAATCTTGGAGAGGGGAAGACTGCCCACCTACTATAGTGAACAGGGACTCAGACTCAAAAGTAATGTGATTTAGAAAAACCATGTAAGGTGAGATTTCATAATCTTGAATATGAATATGTAGCTATCCACACCACTACACTGTGATGTGTGAACTTGCAGGGTAATTGCCCTTCAGGACTAGAAATACATAAAAGGCAACACAGCGTGATTAAAAAAAATAACTGAATACTTGCAAATATTTAGTATTCGATATCTGCTTTGTACATGAACGTGTAGTTGAAATCAATCCGTAAAGAGACTTTTGTAGTTATTTTAATAATCTTACACACATCCTCATGTCATAAGGCCCACATCAGAACTGTCACTGATCCACTCTGGACTACCCACCTCCATTCGAGGTATAAGCCAAGGCACAAAGTTTGTCTTGTTTCCTCAAGGATAGGTCTTATGAATCCCCAAAAGACATTGTCTACAATGTTTTTAAAGGTGTTCCACACTGTTTGACTCACCATAGTTTTGTACATTCTCTCACAATATATGAAACATGAAAATTTAAACTTCCCTTTTGGAGAACAGCCATGTTTTTATTAAGAATTTATCTAAACTTCAGACAGTGAGAATGTTTACATTGCAGAACCAGTATGCCACAACTCAACCAAAGCTCTTTGCAGGGGAGAATAAAACAGTATCTCACAATGCAGCAGTGATTAAAAGCAGAGTACCTAGAGGTACACTGCCTAAATTCTTATGTGTATCCTAAATAACACACAAACACAGGTCAAGTTGAGGTAGCACTAATCCATATTAAAATGCTTATGAAAGATATCTTTCTATATATGAGGGTGTGTATTTGTGAATGCGTGTGTAGACAGTACATCCTTTATTTGATTGTTTGACTTTAACACTGTGACCTGTGGAACAATAAAAATTCATATTCTTCTTTTTCCATAGCTTTCAATCTAGTATGATCATGTTTCCAAGATTAAAGACTTTCAGAATTTAAAAATATAATTGTGATATTAAGTAATTTCTGTTTATTTCTATCATTCTCAGTGATAATGCCATGAGAGTCATGTAATTAAGCATATGCCGTAGGAATTTAAAAAACAAAAAATATTAAAGTGTTCATGATTGCTTTATTTTTTAAAAAAGTAAAATCAACAACAAAAAAAACCCCTTAGAATTGTCGTTTCATCATGAAATATTTAAAGTCTTTGTTCTGTTCATAAATCTGAAAGAGCTCAGGGTAGGCAAAAATAAAACAGAAGACAAAAGAAATTGCCTAGACTCTGTCTTCCAAAATATGGTTCATATCAGAAGCATCTCTATCACTTATATGTAAGAAATTTAGAATAAGAAACTACCCTCTAAACCTACTGAATCAGAATCTGCACTTTTAACAAGATCCCCCAGGGATTCATGTGGATATGGAGGTTTAAGAAGCTCTGTTTTAGAAAGATTTGGTCTAGCCTTGGACCTACGAATGGCACAACTCCTTAGCAATTAGTAACTTGACCTGGACCTTGCTCTGAGCTTTTCCGAAATAAAACATCATTTACCCATAGACACATTTTGATAATAAAAGCTTAAGGTTCTTTAAAAAATCTTAACAGAGTATCTTAAGATAGTAATCAATACGATCTTATAAAAATTGTCTCAAATTATGCATTCATAATTCTCCCAAAGACATTTATTTTTTTTTTTTGATTGTTGAGAATTCATTGAGGGTATAAGAAACCAGGTTACACTGATTGCATTTGTTAGGCAAAGATTTATTTTTTTCTTAAAGTTTAACTGTAGTCATTAAGCTCCCTTGTCTGCTATTCAGCAGATCTGAAGGAAAGTCAGATCCATCTGTTGTTAGAAACCCTAATGTTTAGGATGCTAATTCTGTAAAGAGAATTAAGTACCTAATAAAGGAACCAGACAAGAAAAGAAGCCTAAGTACATACCCATAACTGGGCTATTTTAAAAATCTAGTATTTGTCAGATATTTTCTCATGTAAAAAACACTATAGAATTCATTGTCTGATTTCATCTTACAGAATTAAACATGGTGCTGCATAGTTCTAAACTCTGAGGCTAGCCTCCATTATCACATGTGATCTGTGTGTTCCCAACACATTAAAAGGAGCAGAAATTCAGTTAGGGAACTCCTGCGTCTGCATCAGATCCTTCATTTGGTTAGAAAATGAGGTTTGTGGTTAGAGTTATGGTGCTGTTACACAGGCACACAGAGAAAACTTCATCACCCAGTGAAATGCCACTGTGACTGCGGCCATTCTGCAAACCTCTCTCTTCTGTCACAAGAGGACAGGGACAATGCAGAGCACAGAGTTTACCACACAGCCACACAGCATGCAGCCCCTGACCCAAGCATGACCTGCTCTTTGCTACATGTCACATCTACTACAACTTCTGCAGCTTTAAAAGTGAGCATTATATTATCAAATTAAATGAAAATTACTTATTTTAAAAATCAGAATACCGCAGTGATATGGAGTCAGGTGCAAATTCCAACTCCAAACTGCCTTTTTGTATGAACTGTGGGCATAATCTGCAAGGAGCAGTCAGCACTGGCTCACTGGTCATGTGTGATATATTTAAGTAATACTAACATTAGCGATCATGTCTAAGAAGGGACTGGCAGCTAGCCAACGCCCTCAGAAGGAAACAAGGAAATGAATGAGATGTTATAAATTAAAATGTCAGCTCTGAGCCCTCAGAAGATCGTTCATGGGCTGCTACTGCTTTCACTGTGATGTTTTAATAACACAGAAAGCATTTCTAAATGTAACTAGTTAGGATAGGATGATTTATCCAGGTATATAATAAAAAGTAGATATAACCTGAGTATTATCTTTTTAAAAAATGGATAGAAATGTTTTACCAGGAATTAGCTATTTGGGTTTTGATTTTTTGCAGCATCTTTGAGAAAGTCCCTGCAAAGCAAAAAACTCCGATAGTGATTCTTCTTTACCAACATGTAGAACCTTGTGGAAATTTACCTTATTAAATAAATGCAGACACTTTAAGTAATGGAAGAGGACGTGGGGTTCTGTTATTCTGGTCATCACAGCTCTTAGAACGCTTTCATAGTGTTTATAAACATATTCTTGTCTATTTTTAAAAGACTGCTATATAAACATCCCAAATTCAGCTTACTGGTAATTTGTGTAGATCAAGTTAACCAAGAAATATCATAAAAATTTTTCTAAGAAGAGTGAGAAAAATAACTTTTCTCACAAGAACTTCCTACAATTTCTCAAAAATAAAGTGTGTGTCACTATATGTCATCCCTTCATTTTTCATACTAACCTTATTCCTTTCTCTACAACTCCCTTTTATTCTTTTATTCTTTCTTTGTCTCTTCCTGACTTCCTGTAAAGTCAATAAATTGATATAACGGGATGGCAACAACTCCCTCCTCCCCTGCAAAATGCAACAATTAAAAAAAAAAATCAAATTACAAATCCTGAATAAAAATTTCAGCGGAATCCCTCCTTCATCCTACAGGAACTGATCTCTACTGGCTATTTCTTCTATGAGTCCTTCACTTTAAGAATACTTTAAAAAGGGACCTTCTAAAATCAAGGGTCTAAACTGTGTTGTGAACACTGTGGAATCCAAAATGCACTGTTCCCTGTTTCATGAGATGAAGTAAGAGCTCACGTTCATTATCTAGTAACATAACCATGGCTGATTCCAAGAGCTTTAAAATGACACTTGCAGCATCACTCTCTTCCCTTACAACTATGATAAATAACCACAGCCGAAGCGCCCAGGGCCTATGGTGAAAGTTGCTGAGGAATCAGATACACACAAGCTGAAAGGCACTCAGAGTGTAGAGCCTGAACTGCACTTAGAATCATCTTAAGCATCGTCACACCCAATGTCTCTCTACAGGACAGAACTCTGCATTGATAGAAAAGGGTTGCTGCTACTTTGTCTAAGAGATAATAAACATATTTTTAAAAGTCAAATGAGTTCTGTCTTTTGCATACCTGGCAGGCTACTGACACAGCATCGGGTGCCAGTCTTTAAGTATGATTTCTAATGAGGCTTCTTTTTCTCAGGAGCCTTTTTTCCCAGTAAACTCTCAATTTAAAATTATAAAAATGAAAAGAATTCTAAAAAGCAAAACAAGAGTGACTTAAGAAAAGCATTATTCAGGGAGTAATTAAATCGGTTAGATAAAATTTAGAATATAAACCTGTGATCCAGACTACTGTTGAAGAAATTGCTATTGTTCCCCTTCCCTCACCTCTCACGAAAACCACTGTTCACACCAAAATCTTGCCATTAGATTCTAGTTTGCAATCCCCTCCTTACTTCTGACATCTCCCTACTTCCTGGATACTCTTCTCCATCCACTTGAAGGCATGAGCACGGAGCTCACATTCATTCGTAGTAATTAACTTCTCCCTCTCCACTGGCCTTTCCCTTATCATTTCAACCAGCTCAAGTCCCTCCTATTCTTTGGGGAAAAAAAGACAAACAAACAAAAAAATTATTTTCCACATTCCTCTGCAAAATACTTCATATACTAAGACCAGAACATTTTTTTTTTTAATGGCACAGTGATTCACGCTTGTAATTCCAGCACTCCAGGAAGACAAAGTGGGTGGCTTGCTTCAGGTCACGAGTTTGAGACCAGCCTGAGCAAGAGTGAAACCTCTTCTCTAAAAAATAGCCAGGCATTGTGGTGGGCCCCTATAGTCCCAGCTACTTGGGAGGCTGAGGCTAGAGAATCGCTAGAGCCAAGGAGTTTGAGGTTGCTGTGAGCTATGATGCCATAGCACTCTATAAGGGCATGAAAGTGAGACTCTGTCTCAAAAAAAAAAAATCTCAGTCCTGTTCCTTGTTTCCCTTGGCCTGTCATCCTAGTCTCATCTGCCCTCCAACCTCCTCTGCTGTCCTCTTTCTAGTAATGCAGGAGCCGTTCTGGCTCCTCACAAGCCCTTGCTCTTCTCTTGCCTTTGAACTTGCTGTTTCCTCTGCCTAGGACTTCTTGCTCTGATCACCAAGATACTTTACCTTCAGATACCAGTCTAAATGTTACTTTGGCAAGAAAGCCTGCCCTATTTCCAAGATTAATAAATTGTAATCTCTCTTCTTTCCCTAAAACCTGTTCTGAGAGTTAAATCACCTTCCTATATTTTGGCAATAATCTAAAACTTTACCAAATTCATCATCATAATACTTCTTTGTATCCATTATTTTTGTGTATTCCCACCTACATGAACCTCAGCCATTTGAATGGCAAAATTCATCAGGAAAACTACTTTTATAATAAAAGTATGAAGAAGGGTCCTTCCTACCAACAAGTCAATTCATCGTCACTCTCACACGATGGTTCACGACAGGCTGTCCTACACCGGTTTCTATAGCTACTTCATACAGAGGCACAAGAAAGAGAAACTGTAATTTCACAGAGGCAGTTTGTTTGAAGTCTTAACTCAGCACTCCTTCAACATAGAATTAAATAAAACTGTTCTGAATTCCAAAGGTGTCATTTTCTCTGACTCCAAGCACTCTCAGCTAATGTAATGAAAGCCAAGGTAAAATGCTCTTCTGATAGATAACAGCAGCCGAGAACTCTTTGAAATGTTATCATTTAAAGATTTACCCAAAGAAAGCCTCTGGCTTGTCAAGGAACTCCAGCAAGTGAAGCATGAACCATGAACTGTAATTACCCATTCTCAACAGCAAAGCAAATAAAGCCACTTACGCATGTCACCAAAGGCCCCCTTTGTCACTTTGGTGGCACGTAACACCACCACTGTAAACTTGTGGGAATACTGGTGCTCCACCTGGAAATAAAATGATAGTAAATTTCAAATAAGCTTTCAAGATAGAATCTCATTGTTTCCTTATGACTAATTAAAAATATTCTACTTGAAAATAAGGAACATGCATACCAGAAACATCCTTTGATCCTAAAGCTGCTCCTTTTTTGACTGTCTTCTCTCCCACCACAGAATCAGTGAGTTTAGATCACGCTTTAAAATGTCATTACAACTGGACTATTAGACTTCTTTGCTGTCAGGTTCACCAAGCACTTGGGAAGAAATGTAAATCGGGACTGCAAGTCTTCTAGCAGCACAACCAGGCTTTGTACTGGTTGACTAAGAAGCCCTGGTTTAGAAAGGTGAACTCAGACCAACCTGTTTTAGGTTTGTTTCCTCTTATTGTTGCTGTTCAATGATTCAGTCAATCAAAAAACTCTTTTTCTGCATTACATTTCTAAGACTTTTCAAATGGACCCAGAACAATAACCAGCAAACATACATTAATTTTACTGCATTTGTCATAAATCATATGCAACAATATTAGACTTTTCTGTTAGCCTAGTAGTTTGCATGCACATAATAAATATTAACAGGTAGAAGACTAAAATACTTCACCTAAATGGAAATTAGTTATCAAACAATCCTACTCACTAAAACACAATGAGGAGACAAGAATTCACAAGGTTCTTAGAGAAACTGAAAAGATTATCAAGTCTTTATCTAAAACTCAAACTTTTTTTGTTGCAATCTGAACAGAGGCCACCTCAATAAATAAGTAAAAATAACCCTACAATCTTCACCTATTAATCCCTTGAGATACATGCTTAATTTTAATAACTTTTGTTTAATGGTTAAAACACTTGTAATGGATTAAAAGGAGGCTGAAAGACTGACAATACTGAGAAATGAGTATTTGTAGTCTAAAAACAAGGAGACAGGAAAAAATTGTCAAATATATAGCTAGATTCATAAGGAACAGAAGTAGTAAGATGTAATGGGGAAAATTAGCACTCAATAGCTTCAGAAGAAATCACTCTATCAATAGGGCAAATAATATTCAGATTTATAACAGTATCAGAGAAGAGACGAAGTCATGGGTAATGAGTGTACCTTCTTTATAAAGGCAAAGCAGTATGACAGTCCTTTAAGATGATGCTTATTCAACTTTATTTTCATAAAGAAATATTTTCAACATCCAAAAGAGCTCTCAGTAGCCAGGATTCTATTATCCATAAATAAAACCATCAATCATGAAAAAATATAAATGTTTTTAATAAAGGCGTGTTGCCTTTTGCTACAACCAAAAACCACACTTGAATCCCTGCTACAAAAAAAAAAAAAGGCAGGCTCGGTGCCCATAGCACAGTGGCTACAGCACCAGCCACGTGCACTGAGAGTGATGGGTTAGAACCTGGCCGCACCCTGCTAAACAACAATGACAACTGCAACAAAAAAATAGTCAAGCATTGTGGCAGGCGCCTGTAGTCCCAGCTACTTGGGAGGCTGAGGCAAGAGAATCACTTAAGCCAAAGAGTTTGAGGTTGCTGTGAGCTGAGACGCCACAGCACTCTACTGAGGATGACATAGTGAAACTCTGTCCCAAAACAAACAAACAAACGAACAACAACAACAACAAAAAAGGTAGCTTCATAGATGATGACAATAACTTCGAATAATTGCCATCTAAAACTATAATCTTAGGCTCAGCACCTGTGGCTCAAGTGGCTAAGGCTCCAGCCACATACACCTGAGCTGGCGGGTTCACAATCCAGTGCAGGCCCGCCAAACACCAATGACAGCTACAACCAAAAAATACCGGGCGTTGTGGCGGGCACCTGTAGTCCCAGCTACTTGGGAGGCAGAGGCAGGAGAATCGCTTGAGCCCAGGAGTTGGAGGTTGCTGTGAGCTGTGATGCCACAGTCTCTACCCAGGGTGACAGCTTGAGGCTCTGTCTCAAAAATAAAAATAAAAAAAGTAAAATAAAATAAAACTATAATCTTAGGCCAGGGTGCAATGAGTCACACCTGTAATCTCAGCACTCTGGGAGGCCAAGGTGGGTGGATCCCTTGAGTTCAAGAGTTCCAGACCAGCCTGAGCAAGAGCGAGACCTCATCTCTACTAAAAAAAGAAAATGTGTCAAGTGTTATGGCAGGTGCCTATAGTCCCAGCTATTTAGAAAATGAGTCAAGTGTTATGGCAGGTGCCTATAGTCCCAGCTATTTGGGAGACTGAGGCAGGAGGATGGCTTGAGCCCAGGAATTTGAGGTTGCTGTGAGCTAGGCTGATGCCATGGCACTGTAGCCTGGGCAACAGAGTGAATGAAACTCCATCTCATAAAATAAATAAATAACTACAGTTTTCACAGTTTAATCCATTGAGATACATGCTTGCTATGCAAACTGCATAAATATTTTATGTTAAATATGCCCAATTTAAAAAAAATGGTAAATATAAATAATAAGCCAGGCTACCATGAGTACAAAATTGCTTTGAATATTTATATTTACCATGAAACTTTTTGAACTATTGAGGTAATATATAACATAATAAAGCTTCAGAAAATAGCTAGTATAGAGAAGCAAAAATAATAATTATATCTGACTTTTCCTCAGAAATCATGCCAGCAAGAAGAATGAAATATTTGAAATACTGAGAGAAAAAAATCATAGAATTCTGTCTCCTATATAATTATCCTTCAAAAATGAAGGAAAAATAATTTCTCAGACAAACAAAAATTGTTAGACCTCCCTTGTAAGAAATGTCAAAAAATATTCTTGAGTGGAAGAAGAAAATATCATAGATTAGAAACTCAGATCTACATAAAAAAAAGAAGAGCATCGAAGAAGAAATAAGTCAAGGCAAAATGAAAAGCATTATTTTTCTCATTCTGAATTGACCTAACGGATAAGAGCTTGTTCAGAATAATTATAGCAACATTGTATTTATGTACAACACACATATAGAGTCTGGCAAAAACTGTATACACATTTCAAGAACAGAAAAAATTATATTAAAATTGTAACACTCGGGAGGCGGAGCAAGATGGCAGCCGAGTAACAGCTTCCTTGCATCTGGGCACCGTGAGTCTGGGGATATAGGACTCCAGGCATCTCTGGCTGGTGGGATCTGCCTATCATCACCCCTGAGAGGATACAGGGAGTCAGCGAGAGACTTCTGGACCCCAAGAGGAGGACTAAAACAGTGGAAAACCGGCAAGTGGTCGCGTGTGTTCAATCCGTCTAAACCCGCCCGCAAATGTAAGTTCAGTAGCAGCGAGACTGCAAACCAGAAAGGCCTTACCCGTGAACTGTTTTGGTGTCTTTGGACTTGGCACTCAGCTGAACTGCCTTGGGGAGAGCCTGAGCGGGAGTGCAGAGAACTTTGGCCTTTGTCTAGGGCCCCAGTCTGAGCTGCTGAGCCAGACGGAGCTAATAGTGTTTGGCTCTGGGTCACAGGCAGACCTTGTGAGCGATCTGCCCCGGCAAGCTCCGCCCTCAGGGTCGCAGAGCTGGAATTGGGTGGGAGCTGGTAACCCAGCGACCAAGTAGCCTAAGGGCGGGGTCTGAGCCGCCTTGCAGCCCTAACCCTCGGGGGCAGAGGGAGAAACAGGGTAAGTGGATAGCCACTTCAGCAGTGATTCCAGTGACAAGCACTTCCCTGAGAAAGCTTCTGCACAGTAAGTGAACAAGTTAAAAGTGCCTTTTAAGTGGGCTGAAGAGAGATTTAGGGTGTCTACCTGCTGGGGTTTGAGAAACTAGCAGCCTCCAGTCGTATCAGAACTGTGATTAACATCTCATACCCCAGAAGACCACGTGTTGCCCAGACAATATTCAATAACATATACATACTGCTTTGTTTTTGGTTGTTTTTTTTTTTTTTTTTTTGGTTTGGTTGTTTTTTTTGTTTATTTGGATGTTGTGGATTGTTGTTCTGTTTTTTAAGTTCAACCTTTTCCATACAGATCCTTTTTCTTTCTCAATTTTTCTAGTTTAATTATAATTTCCCATTGCTGCCTATTTCAATAATTAGAACTTCATTTTTGTTAGCGTTTCTACCGCTATTATTTGGTTTTTCCACCCAATTTTATCCCGTAAAGTTTTCTGTTTGCTTGTTTTGGTTTGATTTATAGCATTTTTGTCTTTCCTCTCTACTTCGTGGAGGTGGGGTACTGTGTCTGATCAGGTTAGCAAAGAGCTGCTGACCTGAAGGGAACCACCCAACTGGGCACCCCCAGAAGGTGGGTTTTTTCTAAGGTTGTATCAAAGTACCCTACTGTACACCTATAATGCTCTGTCTCCCTCTTTCTGTGACTCTCTTCTTTCTGTCAATATTCCCTTTACCCACCCCCTCTCCTTTCTCTATTTTTCTTTTTTTTTTCTTATCACTTGGCCCTCCTTTCTTTCATCCCTTTTTTGCTCTTAAACCTTCTCACCCTTCTGGTCCTGTAACCCTTAGTCCACAGGCACGAGTTCTTAAAGAGCAAGAGGCAGTGAAAGGAAAATTAGGGCAAGGAAACAGATTAAAGAAATCACCCATGAGGAAGAATCAGCAGAAAACTCCAGGCACCATGAAGAACCAGTCCAGAACAACCCCGCCAAGGGACCATGAGGTAGCTACTGCAGAGGATTTCACCTATACAGAAATGTTAGGAATGACAGAAAGGGAATTTAGAATACACATGTTGAAAACAATGAAAGAAATGATGGAAACAATGAAGGAAACTGCTAATAAAGTAGAAAATAAACAAAAGGAAATCCAAAAACAGAATCACATCAGAGATGAACGATATGAAGAATATAAAAAGGATATAGCAGAGCTGAAGGAAATGAAACAGTCAATCAGGGAACTTAAAGATGCAATGGAAAGTATTAGCAACAGGTTAGACCATGCAGAAGAAAGCATTTCAGAGATAGAAGACAAACTTTTTGAGATAACTCAGATAGTAAAAGAGGCAGAAAAGAAGAGAGAGAAAGCAGAACGTTCACTGTCAGAATTATGGGACTTTATGAAGCGTTCCAACATACGAGTTATAGGAATTCCAGAAGGGGAAGAAGAATGCCCCAGAGGAATGGAAGCCATACTAGAGAATATTATAAAAGAAAATTTCCCAAATATCACCAAAGATTCTGACACACTGCTTTCAGAGGGCTATCAGACCCCAGGTCGCCTCAAATCTAACCGAGCTTCTCCAAGACACATTGTGATGAACCTGTCCAAAGTCAAGACAAAAGAAAAGATTCTGCAAGCTGCCAGGAGTAAGCGCCAGTTGACCTACAGGGGCAAATCCATCAGAGTGACTGCAGACTTCTCTAATGAAACTTTCCAAGCAAGAAGACAATGGTCATCTACCTTTAATCTACTTAAACAGAACAATTTCCAGCCCAGAATTCTGTACCCTGCTAAGCTAAGCTTCAAAATTGATGGAGAAATCAAATCATTTACGGATATACAAACATTGAGGAAATTCGCCACAACAAGACCAGCTCTACAGGAAATACTTCAACCTGTTCTGCACACTGACCATCACAATGGATCAGCAGCAAAGTAAGAACTCAGAAATTAAAGGACAGAACCTAACCTCCACACTGATGCAAAAGATAAAACTAAGCAATGGACTCTCACAAAATAAGACGAATAGAATACTACCACACTTATCAATTATCTCAATAAATGTTAATGGCTTGAATTCCCCACTGAAGAGACATAGATTGGTTGACTGGATTAAAAAACACAAGCCATCCATTTGCTGTCTGCAAGAAACACACCTGGCTTCAAAAGACAAATTAAAGCTCCGAGTCAAGGGTTGGAAGACAATTTTTCAGGCAAATGGCATTCAGAAGAAAAGAGGAATTGCAATCTTATTTTCAGATACATGTGGATTTAAAGCAACTAAAGTCAAAAAAGACAAAGATGGTCACTTTATATTGGTCAAGGGAAAAATACAACAAGAAGACATTTCAATTCTAAATATCTATGCACCCAATTTAAATGGTCCCAGATTCTTGAAACAGACCTTACTCAGTCTGAGCAATATGATATCTGATAATACCATAATAACAGGGGACCTTAACACTCCTCTTACAGAGCTGGACAGATCCTCTAAACAGAAATTAAACAAGGATATAAGAGACTTAAATGAGACCCTAGAACAACTGTGCTTGATAGACGCATATAGAACACTCCATCCCAAAGATAAAGAATATACATTCTTCTCATCACCCCATGGAACATTCTCCAAAATTGATCATATCCTGGGACACAAAACAATTATCAACAGAATCAAAAGAATTGAAATTTTACCTTGTATCTTCTCAGACCATAAGGCACTAAAGGTGGAACTCAACTCTAACAAAAATGCTCGACTCCACCCAAAGGCATGGAAACTAAACAATCTTCTGTGGAATAACAGATGGGTGAAGGAAGAAATAAAACAGGAAATCATTAACTTCCTTGAGAATAAGAACAATGAAGACACAAGCTACCAAAACCTGTGGGATACTGCAAAAGCAGTTTTGAGAGGAAAATTCATCGCTTTAGATGCCTACATTCGAAAAACAGAAAGAGAGCACATCAACAATCTCACAAGAGATCTCATGGAATTGGAAAAAGAAGAACAATCTAAGCCTAAAATCAGTAGAAGAAAAGAAATATCCAAAATCAAATCAGAGATCAATGAAATTGAAAACAAAAGAATCATTCAGAAAATTAATGAAACAAGGAGTTGGTTTTTTGAAAAAATAAATAAAATAGATAAACCATTGGCCAGACTAACGAGGAATAGAAAAGTAAAATCGCCAGTAACCTCAATCAGAAATGATAAAGGGGAAATAACAACTGATCCCACAGAGATACAAGAGATCATCTCTGAATACTACCAGAAACTCTATGCCCAGAAATTTGACAATGTGAAAGAAATGGATCAATATTTGGAATCACACCCTCTCCCTAGACTTAGCCAGGAAGAAATAGAGCTCCTGAACAGACCAATTTCAAGCACTGAGATCAAAGAAACAATAAAAAAGCTTCCAACCAAAAAATGCCCTGGTCCAGATGGCTTCACTCCAGAATTCTATCAAACCTTCAAGGAAGAGCTTATTCCTGTACTGCAGAAATTATTCCAAAAAATTGAGGAAGAAGGAATCTTCCCCAACACATTCTATGAAGCAAACATCACCCTGATACCAAAACCAGGAAAAGACCCAAAAAAAAGGAGAATTTCAGACCAATCTCACTCATGAACATAGACGCGAAAATTCTCAACAAAATCCTAGCCAATAGATTACAGCTTATCATCAAAAAAGTCATTCATCACGACCAAGTAGGCTTCATCCCAGGGATGCAAGGCTGGTTTAACATACGCAAGTCCATAAACATTATCCACCATATTAACAGAGGCAAAAATAAAGATCACATGATCCTCTCAATAGATGCAGAAAAAGCATTTGATAAAATCCAGCTTCCTTTTCTAATTAGAACACTGAAGAGTATAGGCATAGGTGGCACATTTCTAAAACTGATTGAAGCTATCTATGACAAACCCACAGCCAATATTTTACTGAATGGTGTAAAACTGAAAGCTTTTCCTCTTAGAACTGGAACCAGACAAGGTTGTCCTCTGTCACCTTTACTATTCAACGTAGTGCTGGAAGTTCTAGCCAATACAATTAGGCAAGACAAGGAAATAAAGGGAATCCAAATGGGAGCAGAGGAGGTCAAACTCTCCCTCTTTGCTGACGACATGATCTTATACTTAGAGAACCCCAAAGACTCAACCACAAGACTCCTAGAAGTCATCAAAAAATGCAGTAATGTTTCAGGATATAAAATCAATGTCCACAAGTCAGTAGCCTTTGTGTACACCAATAACAGTCAAGATGAGAAGCTAATTAAGGACACAACTCCCTTCACCATAGTCTCAAAGAAAATGAAATACCTAGGAATATACCTAACGAAGGAGGTGAAGGACCTCTATAAAGAAAACTATGAAATCCTCAGAAAGGAAATAGCAGAGGATATTAACAAATGGAAGAACATACCATGCTCATGGATGGGAAGAATCAACATTGTTAAAATGTCTATACTTCCCAAAGCAATCTACCTATTCAATGCCATTCCTATCAAAATACCAACATCGTACTTTCAAGATTTGGAAAAAATGTTTCTGCGTTTTGTATGGAACCGGAAAAAACCCCGTATAGCTAAGGCAGTTCTCTATAACAAAAATAAAGCTGGGAGCATCAGCATACCAGATTTTAGTCTGTACTACAAAGCCATAGTGCTCAAGACAGCATGGTACTGGCACAAAAACAGAGACATAGACACTTGGAATCGAATTGAAAACCAAGAAATGAAACTAACATTTTACAACCACCTAATCTTTGATAAACCAAACAAGAACATACCTTGGGGGAAAGACTCCCTATTCAATAAATGGTGTTGGGAGAACTGGATGTCTACATGTAAAAGACTGAAACTGGACCCACACCTTTCCCCACTCACAAAAATTGATTCAAGATGGATAAAGGACTTAAACCTAAGGCATGAAACAATAAAAATCCTCCAAGAAAGCATAGGAAAAACACTGGAAGATATTGGCCTGGGGAAAGACTTCATGAAGAAGACTGCCATGGCAATTGCAACAACAACAAAAATAAACAAATGGGACTTCATTAAACTGAAAAGCTTCTGTACAGCTAAGGAGACAATAACCAAAGCAAAGAGACAACCTACACAATGGGAAAGGATATTTGCATATTTTCAATCAGACAAAAGCTTGATAACTAGGATCTATAGAGAACTCAAATTAATCCACATGAAAAAAGCCA
Organism: Nycticebus coucang; assembly: GCF_027406575.1. Lineage (NCBI taxonomy): Eukaryota > Metazoa > Chordata > Mammalia > Primates > Lorisidae > Nycticebus > Nycticebus coucang. The sequence continues at coordinate 75,163,829 of NC_069789.1, forward strand.
ACAATCCTTTATATCAATGGGCAAGAGACATGAATAGAACTTTCTCTAAAGATGACAGACGAATGGCTAACAAACACATGAAAAAATGTTCATCATCTCTATATATTAGAGAAATGCAAATCAAAACAACCCTGAGATATCATCTAACCCCAGTGAGAATGGCCCACATCACAAAATCTCAAAACTGCAGATGCTGGCGTGGATGTGGAGAGAAGGGAACACTTTTACACTGCTGGTGGGACTGCAAACTAGTACAACCTTTCTGGAAGCAAGTATGGAGAAACCTCAAAGCACTCAAGCTAGACCTCCCATTTGATCCTGCAATCCCATTACTGGGCATCTACCCAGAAGGAAAAAAATCCTTTTATCATAAGGACACTTGTACTAGACTGTTTTTTGCAGCTCAATTTACAATCGCCAAAATGTGGAAACAGCCTAAATGCCCACCAACCCAAGAATGGATTAACAAGCTGTGGTATATGTATACCATGGAATACTATTCAGCCATTAAAAAAAATGGAGACTTTACATCCTTTGTATTAACCTGGATGGACGTGGAAGACATTATTCTTAGTAAAACATCACAAGAGTGGAGAAGCATGAATCTTATGTACTCAATTTTGATATGAGGACAATTAATGACAATTATGGTTATGGGGGGGAAACAGAAAGAGGGAAGGAGGGAGGTGGGTGGGGCCTTGGTGTGTGTCACACTTTATGGGGGCAAGACATGATTGCAAGAGGGACTTTACCTAACAATTGCAATCAGTGTAACCTGGCTTATTGTACCCTCAATGAATCCCCAACAATAAAAAAATAAAATAAAAAATTGTAACACTCAAGTCACATTTGATTTCTCAAATGAAAAGAAGTACTCAAACATAACTTGTATTCATCTTTTGTTACTGGTATATATTAAGTATTACAATTTTAACACAGTATTTTCCTTTCTTTAAATGTGTATACATTTTTTTGGTACCCTCTGTATCTATGCTCATATATAAGTGAAATGAATGACAATAATAATGTTATAAGGGATTAAAGAGAGAAATTATAGGTATTTTATTATTATATAAGACTTTCAGTACCTATAAATATGTAGGTTTATTTGAAAGTGGACTCTGATTGGCTGCAAATATATACTGCAAATTCTAAGGCAAACACTAGAAAAAAATATTAAAAAAAAGAAATAATACCATCATGCTAGGGGGTGGAATATGTTCAATGAATAGGTGATTAAGAATGACAAAGGGAACAAAAAGTGTATAAAACAAAATAGATACAAGGAAAAAGGGCAGAGAATATAAAATGATAACAAATATGTTAGATATTAATCCACCTATATCAGTAATCACTTTGAACATCAAACGACCTGAATACACCAATTAAAAGAGATTGTCAGATTGGACAAAAAATAAGATTCACCTATATGTATCTACCAGAAACTTGCTTTAAATGTAAAGACACCTACAGACTAAAAGTATAGAGATGGAGAAAGATACAAGGCTAAAATTAATTAAAAGAAATAACTATATTAATTTCATATAGAGCAGATGTCAGGGGAAGGAAAATTATCAGGGATAAGAAGGAAAATTGCATATAATAAATATATAACACATAATAAAGGGAAAAATTTTTCAAGGGACATAACAATCCTTAAAGTGTACGTGCCAAATAATAATACATCGACATAAATAAGGAAAAACTGATAGAACTTTAAGGACAAATAGATGAATCTACTATTTATACATATGAAGACTTTTAACCTCTCTCTGTCAAAGATGGACAGATCTAACAGGCAGAACAACTGAACGCCATAATACCATCAATTGACATCTGTAACACAAGAATAATTGACATTGATATACTACTTCATGTCAGAACAATACACAATCTTCTCAAGTTCACATGGAACATTCATCAAGATAGGAATGGCGATAGAACATATCTTTACATATATTTAAAAATACAAATCTTAAAATGTCTGCTTATTCTACAAATTAATAGCCAAAAGACAACTAAAAAATTCCAAAACATGTGAAGACTAAACAATACACATCTAAATAACACATGGGTCAAAGAAGTCTCAAGAGAAACTTAAAAATATGTGAAACTAAATGAAAATGCAACTTACCAAAATTTATAGGATGTAGTGGAATCAATGCCTAGTAGGACTTTTGTAGAATTAAATGCATATATTAGTAAAGAAAGATCTAAAATCATCTAAGCTTTCACCTTAGGAAACTAGAAAAAGAAGAGCAAATTAAATCCAAGATAAGCAGAAGAAGAATGGTAAAAATTAAAGCAGAAATCAATAAACTTAGAAATGACATAAATAGAAAAAAAATCAGTGAAATTGAAAGATGGTTCTTTAAAAAAATAAAATCAATTCAACAACACATCAAAAAAACTATACACCATGATCCAGTTGATTTTATCCCAGGGTTACAAGCTTGGTTAAATATATGTAAATCCATAAATATAATATATCACATAAATAACATAAAAAACAAGGACCATATGATTCTCTCAGTTGATGCAGAAAAAGCATTTGACAATATCCAGCACCCTTTCATGATCACGACACTTAAGAAAATAGACTTAGAAGGGTCATTTCTGAACCTGACAGAGGCCATCTACAGCAAACCCACAGCCAACGGCATATTGAATGGAGTAAAATTGAAAACATTTCCACTCCTATCTGGAACTAGACAAGGATGCCCTTTGTCTCCACCGCTATTCAACATAGTAATGGAAGTCCTAACCATCGCAATCAGGCAAGAGAAGGCGTTGGAGGGTATTCAAATGGGGTCAGAGGAGATGAAACTCTCACTCTTCACAGATGACATGATCCTATATCATATGATATGATCCTGGAAAATCCTAGACTCAACTACAAAACTCTTAGAAGTGATCAAGGGATACAGCACTGTCTCAGGATACAAAAGCAATACTTAAAAAATAATAGCTTTTATATATGCCAACCATAGTCCAGTTAAAAATATAGTCAAGGACTCTATTCCTTTTATAGTAGTGCAAAGATGAAATACCTGGGAATTTACCTAACAAAGGACATGAAAGATCTCTATAAGGAGAATTATGAAACTCTGAGTAAAGAAATAGTTGAAGATGTTAACAAATGGAAAAAATAGCATGCTCCTGGTTGGGAGCAATCAACATTGTTAAAATGTCCACACTACCCAAAACAATTTACAGATTAATGCAATCCCTATTAAAGCACCATTGCCATACTTTGAAGAGCTTGAAAAAATAGTACTTCGATTTACATGGAATCAGAAAAACCTCGAGTAGCCAATAGTAATATATTACTCAGACATAAAAACAAATCAGGAGGTATAACATTATGAGACTTCAGGCTATATTATAAATCTATGCTGATCAAAACAGCATGGTACTGGCACAAAAACAGAGAGGTAGATGTATGGAACAGAATAGAGAACCAAGAGATGAACCCAGACACCTATCATCATTTGATCTTTGATAAGCCTGTCAAAAACATTCACTGGGAGAAAGATTGCCTATTTAACAAGTGGTGCTGGATAAACTGGCTGGTGACCTGTAAAAGACTGAAACTGGACCCTCACCTTCTACCTTTAACAAAAATTTATTCTCACTGGATAAAAGATTTAAACTTAAGACATGAAACTATAAAAATACTAGAAGAGAGTGGAGGAAGAACACTTGAAGAAAATGGCCTGGGAGAATATTTTATGAGGAGGAACCCCCGGCAATTGAAGCAACACCAAAAATACATTATTGGAAGAAAGTGACATGGGGCGGTGCCTGTGGCTCAAAAGGGTAGGGCGCCGGCCCCATATGCTGGAGGTGGCGGGTTCAAACCCAGCCCTGGCCAAAAAAAGAAAGTGACATGTATCATCTCTGGTGGAAGCTATAAGAGCCAGCGCACCCTGTACTATTTTTTATTTATTTCCTGCCTTGGCAATCATGGATGGAGCATCCATCAGCATGAAAGAACACCTCTCCTAAGTGAGCCTTCCTATAGGCCTCCCCTGCATATGTAGCATAACAAAGAATCAAATTTTTGTTATATGGAGTAAGATGTATGGTCCATTCTGACTGATACAAAAAAATAAAGCCCTCTGAAAAAATAAAAAATAAAAATACATTATTGGGACCTGATCAAACTAAAAAGCGTCTGCGCCACCAAGAGCACAGTAAGTAAAGCAAACAGACAACCTTCAGAACGGGAGAAGGTATTTACAGGTTATGCTTCTCACAAAGGTCTGATAACTAAAATCTACAGAGAACTCAAATTAATCCATAAAAACAAATAACCTCATTTCTATGTGGGCAAGAGACTTGAACAGAAGCTTCTGTGAAGAAGTTTTTAGGTGCATGGTCTACAAACACATGAAGAAATGCTCATCATCGTTAATCATCACAGCAAATCAAAACCTCTTTGAGATATCATCTAACTCCAGTAAAATCAGCCCACATCCCAAAATCCCAAAATTACAGATGTTGGCATGGATGTGAACAGAAGAAAACACTTCTAAACTGCTTGTGGGAATGCAAGATAATACATTCCTTTTGGAAAGAAGTTTGGAGAACACTCAAGAGCTAAAAGTAGACGTGCCATTCTATACTGCAATTCCTCTACTAGGTATATACCCAGAAGATCAAAAATCATTTTATAACAAAGACATTTGACCAGAATGTTTATTGCAGCTCAATTCATAACTGCCAAGTCATGGAAACAGCCCAAGTGCCCATCAACCCACAAATGGATTAACAAATTGCGTATGTGTATACCATGGAATACTATGCAGCCATAAAAAAGATGAAGACTTTACATCTTTTATGTTTACCTGGAACATATTCTTCCTAGTAAAGTATCTCAAGAATGGAAGAAAAAGTATCCAGTGTACTCAATATTACTATGAAATCAATATATAATCACCTACACATCCATACAAACTGTAAAACATAATTATAGTCCAGAAAGAAGGCGGGAACAGTGGTGAGAGGAGAAGGGAGGCCGGGAGAAGGTGAGGGTATTTGGTGGGACCTCACCTAATGTGCATAATGCAATGGTACATTTCAAAACTATTAAGAATAGAGTACAGGCCAGGCATGGTGGCTCACCCCTGTAGTCCCAACGCTGTGGGCTGCCAAGGCGGGTGGATTGCCTGAGCTCAAAGGTTCGAGATCAGTAAGAGCAGCAGTGAGCCAGAGTAAGACCCCGTCTCTACTAACATCAAAAACAGCCGGACATTGTGGTGGGCATCTGTAAACCCCAGCTACTGGGGAGGCAATGGGAAAGAGAATTGCCAAAGAAAGAACAGTCAAAAAAAAAAAAAGAAAGAAAGAAAAGAAACAAACAAAAAAAAGGTACTTCAAACGAAGAAGAAAGAACAAGCAAGCTGAAATTAAAAAGAAAAAAAAGAATAGAATACAAAAGTCTTACCACAGCAATTAAGTAAGTGAGGAGATGGCTATGTTAGTCAGTTTGATGTCAACATTCTACACTGTATATCAAATCAGCACATTGTACCTCATAAATGCATTAATGTATACAGTTATGATTTAATAAAGAAAAAATAATAAAATAAAACAAATCAATAAATCAATAAACCTTTAGCAAGGTTAACTAAGATAAAAAGAAAGAGAATACAAACTACAAATGTCAGAAATGAAATCCGGGACATCATTATAGATCCCAAGGACACTAAAGAGATAATAATAGAAATATCATTAATAACTCTATGCCCACAAATTTGATAATTTGAATAAAATCAATGAATTCCCTGAAAGTCACAATCTACAAGAACTCACACAAGAAGAAATAGACCCATATCTAGTAAAGAAATTGAATCAAAAATTGATAGCCTTCCAAAACAGAAAGCATTAGGTTCATGGTTCACTAGGGAATTCTTCCACACACTTAAGGAAAATGCATATCAGTTCCATCCAATATCATCCAGCACTGGAAGCAGAGAAAACATTTCCTAACTTATACAGGAGGCCACCATAACCCTAATTCTAAAACCAAACAAAGATATTACAAAATAAAAAATATAAATCACAAACCAATATCTCTCATGAACATAGATGCAAACATTCTCAATGAAGTATTAGCAAGTTGAGCCCAACAATGTATACAAGAATTATAGACCCATACCAAGTGACATATTTATTCCAGGTATAAAGGCTGGTTTAACATTCAAAATTCAATTATTGTAACACATTATATCAACAAGCTAAAGAAGAAAAATCATATTATAATATCAACAATTAAAAAAAGCATTTGACAAATTCAACACCCATTCATGATTTTAAAAAAATAACTTTCAGCAAGTCAGGAGATGAATGGAACTTCTTCAACTTGATAAAGAACATCTATAGTAAGCCTATAGCTAACATCATACTTAATGGTGAGAGATAAGAAACTTTCTTGCTTGTGTTTGTTGGCCATTAGATTATCTTCATTTGAAAAGTTTCTGTTCATTTCTTTTGTCCACTTTTTAATAAGGTTGTTTGCTTTTTTTCTTGCTGATTGCTTGACTTATTTGTAAATTTCCTCCCAAAATTATTCATATTCTTTTTCCATATTCTAGAACTTCTAATATCAAATGAACTTCCAAATACTCAAAAACCTCCTTACTCATTATAAAAATAATGAGTAATATTTTTATTTGTTATATAATGCTTTGAAATTGTTGCGAAGCCAAATGTTTATTAATAACAAGTACAAAAGATGATATTGTTGTTATTACAAGAAATCATTGATTGTGAATACATTACATATTCCACTAGATACAAACTCTCATTGTCTTCCCTACAAAATGGATGTTGTTATTTATATTTATAAATGATAAAATGAAATTCTGAGAGTCTAATTTCCCAGTTACTCATAGATAGTAAATAGTAAACTTATTATATTACAGTTTTGCTGTATTCTCGGTGCCTTTATTCTTTATATAGTCCTTTCTTCACTCAGAGAGTAATGATATCAATACCAATAAATTTGATACCAATAAAGGCTATTTCCATTTACTATAGATAGTTGCAATCTAGCCTGTCCATAATATTTGTAGTTGATCTAAAGACTTTATAGTAATTGGGTTATTTTCTCTATACATTTTCAGTTCTCCTTATTAGTGTGCTTGTATTTTCATCAGCTTCAATTCTCCTTTCTTAACCATACTGAATAAATACTCTTGTTCTGCTCTTAGAAATAAGAATAAATTGATCAATTTTTTATTTTTATGTTAATTTTGGATATATTATAAGCATTCAGATGTTCAGTAAATATTCTCAAAGCAAAAATGTCAAAATTTGTGCATCTCTCTCCCTAAGAACTATAAAAATTAATGAAAGTATTTATAAACTAAGTACATATTCTTTGAGAAAGGTGTTCAATTTCAAGAAATGATTATCCAAATAGACTTTTTAAAATCCTTTGCCATGTTTGCTAGAGCCAAGACCACAAGTAACTTTCAACTAGGCAAGACTGGGCTAGGTTCCAACTTGGATAGGAGACTTTTGGTTATGTTCTAAGGATAGTGCCAGAAGAAATGATATTATTGAATCCACAACCAATGTTCTCCAGGTGAAACTAATGACTCAGGACAAATCTAGTTGGTAACCGGCAGAAAGAGATGTCATATATCAATTGACATGTCAAATCCAAATTCAATCTACTGACTTAGTCACCAAGATTAAGCCTTGCCTCTAGATCTTGAGTTACTTTACTGAGTCTCTTTCTCCAACCATAATCTTTTCTGTAATGAAAACCAAGACCCTTTTTCTTTCCACAATTATAATTCCCTAAACCACTGAGAAAATAGCTACTGTCTTAAATACATTCTGAAGAATTATATTGATATCTGTAATTAAAATGACTGGCATTGAAAACTGAACCAATTTGCAACAAATCAATTTGATGATTTTCCTAACATATCTAAAATTCTACTGTTACATGACAAGAACCAAAGAAACAATTATAAAATAAGTCTGCTGAAAAATAAATCAGATTTTACAAACAAACAATTTCTCTCTATTCTAGCTACTTTTGCCTAACTTTACCCAAAACTAAAACTAAAGACTGTTAGTTAGTATAATGAAGACTACAAAATCTTATACCGAATTCAGATATTATGATCAGCACAATCAGCACAAAACAAGTTAAAAGATTTCAAATATTTTTTAAAAATATTGCTGCATTGATGTCATTCATAAATCATGATACTTTTTTATTAAGGTACTTATTTTTAGTTTCACTTCCTAGTATGAAGTTTCATTATAATACAATTGAGAAGCACAGGCACTGTACTATAATTCTCCCACTTTTTTTTTTTTTTTTTTGTAGAGACAGAGTCTCACTGTACCGCCCTCGGGTAGAGTGCCGTGGTGTCACACGGCTCACAGCAACCTCTAACTCTTGGGCTTACCCGATTCTCTTGCCTCAGCCTCCCGAGCAGCTGGGACTACAGGCACCCGCCACAATGCCCGGATATTTTTTTGTTGCAGTTTGGCCGGGGCTGGGTTTGAACCCGCCACCCTCGGCATATGGGGCCGGCGCCCTACTCACTGAGCCACAGGCGCTGCCCTTCTCCCACATTTTTTAAGAATGATCAGCATTATCTATTTATAGTCTATTGTGGTATGTAAACTTGCTTTAAGAATTCTCAATCATGGATTAGCCATGTGCATAGATTAGCCTAATACTCTAAATACCTAATTTGGCAACAGAATTTTGTTAGCTCTAGCAGTCACCATTAAAAAAAAATCGGGCAGCACCTGTGGCTGAAGGAGTAGGGCACTGGCCCCATATACTAGAGGTGGTGGGTTTAAACCCAGCCCTAACCAAAAACTGACCAAAAAAAAAAAAACAATATGAGTGGCACCTATGGCTCAGCGGGTAGGGCACTGGCCCCACATGCCAAGGATGGCAGGTTCAAACCAGGCCTGGGCCAAACTGCAACAACAACAACAAAAAAACTAGCCAAGCATTGTGGCAGGCACCTGTAGTCCCAGCTACTCAGGAGACTGAGGCAAGAGAATCGCCAAAGCCCAGGAGTTGGAGGTTGCTGTGAGCTGTGTGATGGCACCGCACTCTACTGAGGGCGATAGAGTGAGACTCAGTCTCTACCAAAAAAAAAAAAAAAAACCATATTCGGAAATATAATTTGAGATACTTATTTCCTTGAATAATGAATTTTCCACTTGTATAATATGTATCAAATTTGGTAATATATTTCATTATATATATATGCATTTAAAATTAAAGTAAATATAGAGTACATTTTCACTCCAGTAAGAAGTTTTAAATTCTATTTTAATCAGGATTATAGGAGCTTATATCCAGAACATATAAGAAACTCAACTCAATAGCAAAAAATAATTGTAATATGATTTTTTTTTTTTTTGGCCGGGGCTGGGTTTGAACCCGCCACCTCCAGCATATGGGACCGGCACCGCCCTGTAATATGATTTTTAAAGCACTAAATATCTGAATAGACAATTGTCAAAAAAAAAAGACATATAAAAACCAAACAGGTGGGCAGCACCTGTGGCTCAGTGAGCAGGGCACCGGCCCCATATACCGAGGGTGGCGGGTTCAAACCCAGCCCCAGCCAAACTGCAACAAAAAAATAGCCGGGAATTGTGGCGGGTGCCTGTAGTCCCAGCTACTCGGGAGGCTGAGGCAGGAGAATGGCCTAAGCCCAGGAGTTGGAGGTTGCTGTGAGCTGTGTGAGGCCACGGCACTCTACCGAGGGTGATAAAGTGAAACTCTGTCTCTACAAAAAAAAAACCAAACAGGTATATGAAAAAATGCTCATCATCAGGGAAATGCAAATCAAAACCACAATGAGATATCACCTCACCCCGACTGGAATGGCTATTACCAAAAACACAAAAAATTACAAATGGATGTAGAGAAAAGGAAACACCTATACATTGCTGGTAGAAATGTAAATCAGTACAGCCATTAGGGAAAACAGTAAAGAGATTCCCCCAAAAATTAAAAATAGTACTGCCATACCATCTAGAAATCCCACTACTAGGTATATACCCACAGAAAATGAGATTAATGTATTGAAGACATATTTGTACTTCCATCTTTAGTGCAGCCCCATTCACAATAGCCAAGAGATGGACTCAACCTAGATGAATGAATAAAAGATGGTGGTACATACACCACAATGGAATACTATTCAGCCGTAAAGAATAAAATCCTGTCTTTGGGGCAGCATGGAAAAACCTGGATAACATTATGCTTAGTGAAATAAGCCAGGCAGAGAGAGACAAAATACCATTATTATCTCGCTCGTATGTGGAATCTAAAAAAACTGATCATATATATATTAGCAGTTCTCATGCTTTGGGGCATCAGCAACAGGTTTCATGGAAGACAATTTTTCTACAGACTGGGAAGGAGGGTAAAGGGGTGTGAGAGGGGAATGGTTTCAGGATGATTTAAGTACATTATATCTCCACCTTAGATCATCAGGCTTTAGATTTTCTTAAGAGCATGTAACCTACATCCCTGACATTCACAGTTTATAGCATGGTTTGTACTGCTATGAGAATCTAATGCCTCTGTTACCTGACAGGAGGTGGAGCTCGGGGAGTGATGTGAGTGATGAAGAGTGATTGTACAGATAAAGTTTTGCTCCCTCACCTGACACTCCCCTCCTGCTGTGCAGCCTGATTCCTCATAGGCCACGAACTGGTACCAGTCTGAGGACGTGGGGCTGGGGGTCACAGCCATAGAAGTAGAGGGCAGAATAGTGTTTACCAGAGGCTAGAGAAGGCAGGGAGGAGGAGGGTCATGGGCAGATTGGTTAAAGGGGTAAAAGTTACAGTTAGAAAGCAAGAATAAGCTCTGGTGTCCTGTTGCACAGAACAGTGAACATAGTCAACAATAGTATATAGTATATTTTCAAATAGCTAGAAAAGAGGATTTTTAATTTTTTTACCACAAAAAAAATGATAAACGTATGAGGCGATGGATACTCTAAATACCTTGATTTAATTACCACACAATGTATACATGTAATGAAACATCACACTGTGCCTCATAAATATGTACAATTACCATATGTCAGTTAAGAAGAATATTTTTTAAAGTGAGATATTCATAAAGAAAGAAAAAGGATTGCAGGGAATGCTCCAGCAGTGAAAAACAGAAAACATTCAATGATCACATATTCATTCTAAAAATATTCATTTAATGATATATTCACCATAAATTTATAGTGACTATTCTATTCTCAAGATATAGGTGCTTAAAATGAAACAATCACCCACATCTCTAAAATTGTAATAGTGATTCTACTTCAATGGTAATTAAATAGCATCATACAAAAAGTTTGAATATCAGCCCTTTCCTTTAAATTCCTAAAAAAATTTACACTGTCCTGGAGTTAACAGTGGCTGTACGGGGGCACCTTCACCTTCCTGGAGGAGCTCATTTGAACACATAAAGTAGCATGTGCATGTGACGTTTTCACAGTCTTAAAGACACTTTGGGTAGCAATCATATTTACTTCATTTAGAATTACTGGTCTAGATGACATGTCATGTTCCTTCATATCTAAGATGTGTTTGCATGATGATTTTCAGATATGAACCTTAAGACTAAGAACAGAACAGTAAGGGCTTCAGTATTTTTGTTATAATCATTTCCATTATTATATATGATCTATTTTGTTATTACAGAATTACATGTAAATTACTTTACTTAAGTAAAATATATAAATTAAGTAAAATGAGGTTTTCTTACTCTCATCACACAGCCTTTTTTTTTTTGTCACACAGCCTTTGACCGTGAACAATCCCTTCTCTATTTATGTCATGTAACTAAACAGTGATCCACTGTCTAGATGTAGGAAGAACTGACATTGGTGCAAGAGCCAACAGTCTGGCCAATGACATAGTATTTCCCAAGGGTCCCTGGCAGAAATCCATACTGCAACAATAGAATTTTACAGAAGGCAATACTGAACTTCAACTTTGGGGGATGATTTTAGTAACTGGGGCAATCTGTTAAAATGGGCTAATAGGCAGCACCTGTGGCTCAAAGAGTAGGGCACCAGCCCCATATGCCGGAGGTGGTGGGTTCAAACCCAGCCCTGGCCAAAAACAGTAAATAAATAAATAAATAAATAGGTCTAATAATTATCTTCTTGAGATTTTCTGGAGACTCTACTCACTGAGTATAATTGAAGTCATTTTGGAATTTCACTTGTGATAACAGCAAATTAAATAATCTGGGTGACCATCTCCCACGGAAAATAACTAAAACCTGGATAAAGTTTTGAGAAATAAACATTTTCCTAAAAGAAACAAAAATCTAACAAGATAGGAAAACATTAGCCAACAGCACAGAGAGCAGAGATCAAGGAAAGCACAAAAGCCCAGACAAGTAAATTCAGTTTTGCCATGGGAGCATTTGCTGATGCAGGAGGGGAGGGCGCTGAGAGACTAAGCAGACTTGATGAGTTATGAGCATTCTAAAGCTAAGGACCCTAATAAACCACACTTCTGTTTCTAGCTGAAAACTCCATAGACTGCAACATAGGAGTTAAGTATGAACAGCCCTTCCGTGTACTGGCAGCCCATTTTAGCATAATCCAAGCTACTCAGAAAATAATCATTCTAGAACTGGGATTACATTTATCCTAAACAGTTTCTCCAGGAGCCTGACAGAAGCAAATTAAGTTCTAAAAGACTATTTCTATTTGTCATTATAATGTCCAGCACAAATGAAAGCTAATTGGGAACATAAGTAGGCATGACACCAACTAGCACAATTAACCAACAGACACAAAAACAAACCCATCCATCAACTGGCTACACTGTACTCACAGCGTTCCAGGGAAGGGAAGTCAAACTCAAGTATGACTATATTAAACTAGAAACTATAAAAAATGGCAGAAAAGACTTTTTAAAAGAATCAAATGGAAATTCCAGATTTGAAAAATAAACTTGCAGATCTTCTAGGGATTTCTGATCTATATTCGGTATAACGAAGCAGAAACATAGACATTACTGTGTACTTTTGCCTACAAAGAGAGGCTTGTGGCAGGGCATGGTTGATACCAAGGAAAGGTTAGAAGCTTATCACAAACTGTGATCATTAATGTTATGCATCAACTCAAGTAGGGCATGTGGTGCCCAAATTAAACATTCTTGCCAGGTGTGTCTGTGAGAGTGTTCCCAAATGAAATTAACAGTTGAATGGGCGGACTGGGTAAAGTAGATCCCCTCTCCAATGAGGTCAGGCATCAGTCAATCAGAGAGGGCATGAACAGAACAAAAGGCAGAGGAAGGAGGAATTCACTCCTTTTTTCCTGCCTCACTGTTTGAGCTGGGACATCTCATCTTGTCTTGACCTTGAATTGGGAATTACACCATCAGCTTCCTTGGTACTCATGTCTTGAGAATAAGATTGATCTGCATGACTAGCTCTACTGAGACTCCATTTGAGATAGCCTTCATAACAATGTGACCCAACTCCTCATAATTCATTCACCCATTCATGTCTCCTGTTGATTCCGTTTCTCTGGAAAATTCACTAGCCTCCCCCCTTTTTCATTTTTCTTAATTCTATTAGTGTCTTAGACTTTCAAAGGCTGGGAACTGATGCCAGGTTGAGACTTTCAAGGGCTGGGAAATTGATGTCTGGTTCATACTTACAAGGGTGGAGGTGCTGATGCCGTGTCAGCATAATACAGATCACCTGGATGAATTGGTAGTTCACTGGCTGGCAATCTTTCCTGAATTGGTGGTTCACTGGAGGGGACCAGGCTCCATCCCCCTGGCTATGCTGGATGGAACTGTCTATGGATTTCTACTATTGGGTAGTTGGAGACCCTTTGAACGCTCCCTACTGAGCAATGTTTGTACTGCCCAGGTCAATCTGATTAGAACTCTTGACCCAAGATGTCCACCCAGGGTCCCTCTGAGGTTGAGCGGTGGTTGTTTTAAAGTGGGAAAGGACCAGCTGTCACTGGTCAGGGGGCAGAGTACCACAGTTGCTTGTATTTCTCCCCAACTAGGACTCCAGCCTAATACCATGACTCCTTAGGATTGGGTAGAGGTGGCTGAATTCAGGACAGAGCCAGCTTGTGCTCTCTCACTAAGCAGGTCTTCAGAGTCTCCAGCTATAGCTTTGAAAGGGACCTTTGTAAGGCTGTAGGGGAAAAGCCACAATCACAAGCCCCAGCTCACTGGTTAAGGGCAGATTAAATCTACTACCTGGGGCCCCCAATCCAATCTACCCTACCACTTTTAATTGCCAAATTGCAGAATATACTCATGGGGCAGAACCAGTGGAAGAACTCTGGCAACATGAACAATCAGAGTAGATCAACTCCCTCAAGGAATGACAAAGGAGCTAAAACAGAGGATGCCATTCATAGACAAATGGCTGATATGTCATAAATAGAATTCAGAATATGGATGGCAAATAAGATGAATAGAATGGAGGAAAAGATGGAAATAGAAATACAAAGAGTAGTTCAAAAGTTATCTGAAGAAATCAATGAATTCAAAGACAAAATCACCAAGGATATGGACATAATGAGAAAAGAGCTCAAGGAAATTAGGAAGTTATTCAAGGAGCTTCATAATACAGTAGAATCCTTCAGTAATAGAGTTGAGCAGGCAGAAGAAAGAATCTCTGAAGGTGAAGACAAAGCTTTTGAATGCTCCCAAATGCTCAATGAGGCAGAGAAGTGGAGTGTAAAAACTGATTATTCCTTGATAGAGTTCTAGGACCACTCCAAAAGCTCAAACATTCTTCTTATAGGAATTCCTAAAGGAGAAGAGGCTGGTCCTAAAGGCACAGATGCTCTACTTCAAGATATGATGGAGGAGAATTTTCCAAGAATGGCAAGAGACTCAGAAATTCAGATAGCAGACAAATTCAACACTCCAACAAGACCCAATTCAAATAAAGCATCTCCTAGACACATTGTAATTAACTTTGCCAAAGTTAATATGAAGGAGAAAATTCTGCAAGCATCCAGGCATAAGAAAACCATTGCCTACAAAGAGACAAATATTGGAATGATTGCAGATCTCTCAGTAGAAACCTTTCTTTTTTTTTTTTTGATAAATTATTTTTTTAATTGTTAAATCATATCTCTGTACATCAGTGCAATCTAGGGGTACGATGTGCTGGTTTCATATACAATCTGAAATATTCTCATCAAACTGTTCAATGTAGCCTTCATGACAGCCGAAACCTTTCAAGCCAGAAAAGGATGATCATTGACCTTCAATCTCCTAAAACAAAACAACTTTCAGCCCAGGATCCTGAATCCAGCTAAACTGAGTTTCATTTGTGATAGAGAAATCAAATACTTCATGGACATATATACATTGAAGAAATTTGCCATAACTAAACCAGCTCTCCAGGATATTCTCAGACCCATTTTCCATAATGACCAGCACAATGGCCTACCACCAAAGTAAACTCACTCAGAAATTATTGAACAAAATCCAACTTTGACAGTGATGAAAGGATTAAAAATATCCACTGGACATTTGAAAACATGACAACCAAAACACTACCATGCCTATCAATTCTCTCAATTAATGTGACTGGCTTAAACTATCTTCTAAAAAGGCACAGGTTGGCTGACTGGATACAAAAACTCAGGCCAGATATCTGTTGAACACAAGAGTCTCAACTTACCTTAAAGGATAAAAATAGACTCAGGGTGAAGGGATGGGCATCTATAATACAGGCAAATGGAAATCAGAAAACAGCAGTGGTTACAATTCTATTTGCAGATACAATAGATTTTAAACCAACAAAGATAAAGAAAGATAAGGATAGATACTACATATGTCAAGGGAAATGCTCAACATAAAGAGATTTTGATAATTAACATTTATGCACTCTACCAGAATGCTCCTCAATTTATAAAGCAAACCCTAACAGATATGAACCCTCCCCGCACTATAATAGTTGGAGATTTTAACACCCCTTTGGCAGTTCTGGATAGATCCCCCAAGAACAAACTAAACCAAGAAATAATAGACTTAAACTTGACCCTGGAACAAATGGACTTACCAGACATCTACAGAACATTTCATCTTCATAAAACTGAATATATATTCTTCTCATCAGCCCATGGATTATCCTCCAAAATTGATCATATCTTAGGACACAAGTCTAACCCAGCAAATTTAAAAGAATAGAAATTATTCCTTGTATCTTCTCACCATAATGAATAAAAGTTGAACTCAACGACAACAGGAATCTTCATACTCAGACTAAGCCATGGAAACTAAACAACCTTATGCTGAATGATAGCTGGGTCAAAGATGATATTAAGAAAGAAATCACCAAATTTTTAGTACCAAATGACAATTAAGATACAAATTATAAAAACCTATGGGATACTGCAAAGGCAGTCCTAAAAAGGAAATTTATAGCATTGGAAGCCTTCAACAAGAAAACAGAAAAAGAGGAAGTTAACAACTTAATGTGTCATCTCAAGCAACTGGAAAAGGAAGAACATTCCAACCCCAAACCTAGCAGAACAAAAGAAATAACCAAAATTAGAGCACAGTTAAATGAAATTGAAAACAAAAGAATAATTCAGGAGATCAATGAAACAAAAAGTTGGTTTTTTGAAAAGATTAACAAAATTGATAAACCTTTGGCTAACCGAAACAGAAACAGAAAAGTAAAATTTCCAATATCATCAATCAGAAACAATAAAGGAGAAATAACAAAAGACACGTCAGAAATTCAAAAAAGTCCTCAATGATTACTAAAAAAACTCTATTCTCAGAAATATGAAAATCTGGAGGAAATAGACCAATACCTGGAATCATGCCACCTTCCTAGACTCAGACAGAAAGAATTAGAAATTTTGAATAGACCTATATCAAGTCCTGAAATAGCATCATCTATATGAAATCTCCAAAAAAAGAAAAATCCAGGACCAGATGACTTCACATCAGAATTCTACCAAACCTTTATAGAGGAACTAGTACTTATGTTACATAACCTTTTCCAAAACATAGAAAAAGAAAGAATACTTCCCAACAGATCCTATGAAGCAAATATCACCCTGATCTCCAAACCAGGAAAAGACCCAACAAAGAAAGAAAACTATAGACCAACATCATTAATGAATATCAATGTAAAAATATTCAACAAGATCCCAGCAAATAGAATTCAACCACACATCAAAAAAAATTATACATCATGATCAAGTTGGTTTTATCTCAGGGTTAAAAGGTTGTTTCAACATACGTAAATTCATAAATATAATAAATCACATAAATAAAATAAAAAGCAAAGATCATATGATTCTCTCAATTAATGCAGAAAAAGCTTTTGATAATATCCAGCACCTTTTCATGATCACAACACTTAAGAAAATACAATTAGAAGGATCATTTCTGAACCTGATACAGGCCATCTACAGCAAACTCAGAGCAATATCATAATGAATGGAGTAAAATTGAAAACATTTCCACTCATATCTGGAACTAGACAAGGATGCCCTTTGTCTCCACTGCTATTCAACATAGTAATGGAAGTCCTAACCATCGCAATCAGGCAAGAGAAGGTGATCAAGGGTATTCAAATGGGGTCAGAGGGGATGAAACTCTTACTCTTCGCAGATGATAAGATCCTATACATGGGAAATACCAGGCTCAATTACAAAACTCTTAGAAATGATCAAGGGATACAGCACTATCTCAGGATACAAAATCAATACTTAAGAATCAGCAGTTTTTATATATGCTGACCATAGTCAAACTGAAAATATAGTCAAGGACTCTATTCCTTTTACAGTATGTCAAAGAAAATGAAATATCTGGGAATTTACCTAACAAAGGACATGAAAGATCTCTATAAGGAGAATTATGAAACCCTGAGAAAAGAAGTAACAGAAGATATTAACAAATGGAAAAACATACCACACTTATGGTTGGGAAGAATCAACAGTGTTAAAATGTCCATACTACCCAAAGCAATTTACAGATTTAATGCAATCCCTGTTAAAACACCATTGTTATACTTTAAAGATCTTGAAAAAATGGTACTTCATTTTTTATGGAATAAGAAAAAAAAACCTTGAATAGCCAATACATTACTCAGAAATAAAAACAATTCAGGAAATATCACACTACAGACTTCAGGCTACACTATAAAACTGTATTGATCAAAACAGCATGGTACTGGCACAAAAATAGAGGTAGAATTATGGAACAGAATAGAGAACCAAGAGATGAACCCAGCCACTTACCATCATTTGACCTTACATAAAAGCATTCATTGGGAGAAAGAGTCCCTATTTAACCTGCCTGATGACCTATAAAAGAATGAAACTGGACCCTCACCTTTCACCATTAACAAAAATTGATTCTCACTGGATAAAAGATTAAAACTTAAGACATGAAACTATGAAAATACTAGAAGTGAGTGAAGGGAAAACACTTGAAGAAATTGGCCTGGGAGAATATTTTATGAGGAGGACCCACCCTGGCAATTAAAGCAAGACCAAAAATAAATTACTGGGATCCGATCAAACTAAAGTTTCTGCACAGCCAAGAGCACAGTAATTTTAAAGCAAACAGACACCCTTCAGAATGGGAGAAGATACTTGTAGGTTATATTTCCCACAAAGGCCTGATAGAATCCACAGAGAACTCAAACTAATCAATAAGAAAAGAACGAATAACCCCATTTCTATGTGGGCAAGAGACTTGAACAGAAGCTTCCCTGAAGAAGACAGGTGCATGGCCCACAAACACATGAAAAAATGCTCATCATCTTTAATCATCAGAGAAATGCAAATCAAAACCACTTTGAGATATCATCTAACTCCAGTAAGATTAGCCACATCACAAAATCGCAAAGCTATAGATGTTGGCATGAATGGGAAGAGAAGGGAACACTTCTAAACCGCTGGTGGGAATGCAAGCTAATACGTCCTTTTGCATAAGAAGTTTGGAGAATACTCAAGGAACTAAAAGTAGAAGTGCCATTCAATCCTGCAATTCCTCTACTAGGTATATACCCTGATGATCAAAAATCATTTTACAACAAAGACATTTGCACCAGAATGTTCATTTCAGCCCAATTCATAATTGCCAAGTCATGGAAGCAGTCCAAGTACCCATCGACCCATGAATGGATTAACAAATTGTGTATATGTACACCATGGACTACTATGCAGCCATAAGAAAGATGGAGACTTTACATCTTTTATGTTTACTTGGTTGGACTGGAACATATTTTCCTTAGTAAAGTATCTCAAGAATGGAAGAAAAAGTATCCGATGTACTCAATACTACTTTGAAACCAATATGTAATCACCTACACATTCAATGATAAAAACAAAACTGTAGGAGGGAAACAAAAGAAGGAGGGAAGAGGAGGGAGAGAGGAGGGTAGGAAGGAGGCCGGGGGGAGGGAGGGTATTTGATGAGACTTCACCTAATGTGCATAATGCAATGGTACATTTCAAAACTCTTAAGGGTAGAGTATAAATGTCTTACCACAACAAATAAGTAAGTGAGGTGATGGTTATGTTAACAAGTTTGATGTAAGCTTTCCACATTGTATATCAAATCAGCACATTGTACCCCATAAATGCATTAATGTACAGTTATTTAATAAAAAAAATAAATTCTATTAGTACTCCTCAGAATTAAATTATATGCCATAAAACTCATTGTCAATTCAAGCACAGTGCTGTTTTGTAACAATAGTTTTGCCACATTTATATTTCTGATTTCTCCATAGCAACATCTCTCCATCTGACTTTTCTGAAAATACCTGACTTCATTAAGTTTCAAATTGTTTACAAAATAAACAATTTATTATGTAAAAAGGCTCTCTGAAGCAGACACACCAGCTACTATTCATACCTTATTTTCCAGATGAGGCAGCTAAACCTCAAAAGTTCGTGTGTTTCTGAGCACGTAACTGGTAAGACTAGAACACTTCTTTGACTACTTATCCAGTGATGGGGTTTTTCCTACATTACTGTAATAATCTGGAATAATAGCTTTCTATGTTCTTGGTAAAATTTCCAGTCATTCTACAACTATTTTTTTTAAGCCCTTGTATTTTATTTAGTAGGCAGCAATGCCAGCCTACCCATGTCGTTGACAATACCGAACGTAAAGACTACCTTAGTTCCTGTGAATGTGGGCAGTGGACCTCCATAGCCAATAGATGGAAGAAAACGGAGTGGATTTTTTCTTTTTAGTTCAGGGATGTGACTCATATTTTCAGAGTGAAAAGATTGAAACATTTTTAATATTTTATATTTGACCTCTCTTTATAAAGTTGATGCCTCCCTGGTCAAAAAAACTTGAATTCTGAAAGGTACAAATATCCTTAAGATTGAAATGTACCTCTAAATTCTGGGGACTAAATTCTATTCTTATATTTATCACTCTATTTTCTAACACCTTCTTAAAAAATTGGAAGCAAAAGAGCTTGCTGGCTGCAAATTGCTGTATCAGCCCACAGGATTCCCGAACATGTCCCTGCATCACAGGTCTGGTGAAAATGAGTCCAGTTCACTGTGCCTTGAGGCAGCAAAAATTGTGTTAGCCTGTTTGGCACCTTCTGCTCATTACTAGTTAGCTGGCTCGATTTCCTCCCATCTTTTCCTCAATACTAATATTATTCTGTGTTGAATGTGCTCACTTACATATTTGAAAAATATCTTTCTGTGAAAACCAGAGCAGAGAATTTTGTCATTAAACAATTCACACACATAAGTGTGAATTCGCAGTTCTTTTTTTTTTTTTTTAATATACACACACCAAGAACAACAATTATGAAAAAAACTATAAACTTCTTGGGATCTCTTCATTTAATAGTGCTAAAATTAAGAATACTTGGGCGGCGCCTGTGGCTCAGTCGGTAAGGTGCCGACCCCATATACCGAGGGTGGCAGGTTCAAACCCGGCCCCAGCCAAACTGCAACCAAAAAATAGCCAGGCGTTGTGGCGGGCCCCTGTGCCTGTAGTCCCAGCTACTCGGGAGGCTGAGGCAAGAGAATCGCTTAAGCCCAGGAGTTGGAGGTTGCTGTGAGCTGTGTGAGGCCACGGCACTCTACCGAGGGCCATAAAGTGAGACTTTGTCTCTACAAAAAAAAAAAAAAAAAGAATACTTATTGAGGGGTGGCGCCTGTGGCTCAGTAAGTAGGGCTCCAGCCCCATATACCGAGGGTGGTGGGTTCAAGCCCACCCCCGTCAAACTGCAACAAAAAATAGCTGGGTGTTGTGGCGGGCGCCTGTGGTCCCAGCTACTCGGGAGGCTGAGGCAAGAGAATCACCTAAGCCCAGGAGTTGGAGGTTGCTGTGACCTGTGTGACGCCACGGCACTCTACCAAGGATGATAAAGTGAGACTCTGTCTCTCAAAAAAAAAAAAAAAAAAAAAAAAAAATACTTATTGAGAGTCTAAGTCTGACATTGAAAAAGGTTAAGAAAAATTGGATACAAATATGTGGGAGGTTTCCATGCTTCATCATATTAGAATTCTACATGGGTAATCATGATAGCCTAAATAAGTTTTGCCATAGGTTAACAAAATTTGCAAGAAAAGGTTCCAGTTCTGAGGTTCAAGATATCCAGTTTTTTTTTTTTTTTTTGAGACAGAGTCCTGTGGCAGGCACCTGTAGTCTGAGCTACTTGGGCGGCTGAGGCAAGAGGATAACTTCAATCAAAGAGATTGAGGTTGCTATGAGCTAAGACACCATGGCACTCTACCATGGATGACCAAGTGTAACTGTCTCGAAAAAAAAATCTACAAAGAAACTATTAAAATTAATAGAAATTCAGTAAGGTAACTGGATATACAAAAATCAATTATATTTCCTTATAAATGCGGCAACTAATTGGGAGATAAAATTTCAAAAACACCTTTATAATTACATTAAAACATCAAATATCAAGAAATACATATATGTTGGTTTTTTGGTCTTGGCTCTCTGCCCTGTTACCTAGGTTTTCCATTCTTCAAAAGTATGGTAATCTTGGTTACCTGCCTGTTTTAAGAGCATAAAGCTGTTCAGAGTCTCTGAACAAGTGATTGGCTTATGAACTTTGAGCTTCATTGTGGACTGCCCTGGGCAGGCTGTGTGTTGTGTGTGCATGTGTGTATAAATAAAGATTTCTTGCTGAATACTACAATAAGTTATTGAGAGTATTAAAGATGACTTAAGTAACATTTAGTTTTGGATTAGATTCATGGGCTGTTAACGAATTGGAAGACTCTACATTGTGATCATGCCATCTCTCCCCAGTAAACCCATAGAATCATTACAATACCAAATCAAAATCTCAGCAGTTTTGGGTTTCTGTGTGTACGTGGGCAAAATATATATGGAAATGCAAAGAACTAAAAATAGCAAAGACAACCTTGAAGAATAAAAAAAATGAAGAATTTATGTTACCATGTATAAAGGTACATTTTAAAGCTGCAGAAATTAGGATAGATTGATATGGATGTAAACATAGAGTATGAGACCGATAGAATAGAATGGAAATGAAGTCTCACCTATGCCATTGTCTGGTGTACAGAAAATCCCCACTGCCATTCAAGGAACGTATGATAGTTTATCAGTCGGCTAGATAAATAGCTTGTGGCAAATTGGAATAATGAAATACCACATGACAATGTAAAAGTGTGGAATTCTGCTATTCACAACAGTGTGAGTGAATCACATATATAATGCTGAATGCAGACATTTCATGTATATGAAGCTCAAAAGCAAGCAAAACTTACCCATGTTAATAGAGATAAAATATTGGTTACATTTGGGTGGAGTTTATTGATTGGGTATTTTTATCTAGGTGATGCATTCATATGTAAAAAATCCATGAAATTTAACAATTAGGATTTATACAATTTGCATATGTTGAAACTCAATTTAAAAAAATAAGATAGTCGGGTGGCACCTGTGGCTCAAAAAGGTAGGGCGCTGACCCCATATGCTGGAGGTGGTGAGTTCAAACCCAGCCCTGGCCAAAAACTGGAAAAAAAATAATAATAATAAGATAGTCAAACAGGAAGACAAGCTTGTAAAAGAAAACTAAGAGGTAACCATCAAGAAGAAAACAGAAGGAAAGGAACCAGAGAAATCTGAGAAGAGTTCTGGGAAGAGAGGAATGACCAGCACAGTAGGCTAGAAGGGCCAGGGGAACTGAGGAATCCACTGGATTTGGCACCATATAAGGCATATGAGCAGACCATTTGGTAAAGTGGAAGGGCAGAGCCCAGTTCAATGACAGAATCGTGAATAGAGGGGCAGAAGGTACTACAAAGAATTGCTGTCAAAGCAGGGCATGGTAGAAGATGGTAGCTGGATAAATATTCAAGGTAAGAGAACAGTGTTTCATTTTAAGCAAAAATGAAGCTATGTATTATTACTTAATATCCATAAAACCTACTTCTAGTTCATATAAACCTAACTGGGTCTCAAGTGCTGAATTCAACAAGGAAATCTCTCCTCTGATTTTTGATCAGAGTGAGAATGGATACTTCCAATGAGTATGGAAAACTACATGCTAAAATTTTAATTAAATAACTTTTTTTTTTTTTTTTCTGTAGAGACAGAGTCTCACTTTATGGCCCTCGGTAGAGTGCTGTGGCCTCACACAGCTCACAGCAACCTCCAACTCCTGGGCTTAAGCGATTCTCTTGCCTCAGCCTCCCGAGTAGCATAACTACATAACTTTTTTCTACAAAATAATGCATGAAAAGTTTGTTTAAACATGTCTAACAAAGGAAAAGTTTACAGAATTAATTGTCCTGGAAATGCATATCAAAATATTGCCCTGAACTCAGAACTGTTTTTTATCATTTATTCTTCTTTCAACCAAGTCATGTGAAGGGTATAGCCTATGCAAGCTAATAATTGCTGCTATTATTGCTACTTCTGTTTCATGGAACAATAAATACAATTATTCTATGGAAGTTCATTTTTGTGAAAGATGTTTTGGGATTTTTTTCCCTCAAATCCCTCTTTTCTGGAAACTTACAGTAATGAAAAAAAAGATAAATTAATTTTATTATGTACCATAGTCTATCCGTACCACCTTAAGTTCATGAGTTTTATAACAAATCCAGGGATTGTCACAGAGTTTCACTTTACTGCCACCATCAGCAATACAAAGAAACGTATCCTCCCCCCACTCCCAGAAAGAATCCATAAACAGTAAATGACTTACTATGATGTGCTGATAAGGATCTATAAAAGACATTTTGGTTTCAGTTAGAGGAAGTCTTTTCACACTTCAAAGGTCTTCTTTGGCACCGTAGCTTCTTTAAAACCTACAAAATAAGCAAACACTATTGTTAAACTTCCTCTTGGATGAAGCTCTAGGACTTAAATGATTTTGAGTGTGGGCGCACTTTTGTGTGCCTGTGTCTTAAGAAGTAAAAGTCTACCCCAGGGAACCAGGTAGACCAAGTTCCCTTATTGTGTATATTAATTGATATCACATATAACTTAGGGAAAGGCTGAATAGATTTTGATGATTTTGTTTAATTTTCATATTTATTTGTACAAATTTATTCTGTGAGTTATTATTAGGAAACTGGGGGTTGATTTTTTTTTTGTTTGGTTTTTTTTTCATTTGCCAAGAATTTTATGAGAAATGCATTGAAATTACGGAAAATTAAAATTATTTTGTACTGTTTATTATTAAAAAGCCATGTGTCATTGTTTTCTCAGTTGAGTCAGCATGACACAAATTCAGGATAAGAAAGGAAGATTTTTCACCTTAACTATTTGTTGGGAATATTAAAAATACATTCATGCTGAATTTGAACTTTAGTAAGGACATTTTAAAAGAAATGTTTGCTCTAAGGCACCAGTTTACTGTAGAAGCAGTTAAGTGAAAATATTTTAATGGAAAAATACACTATATACTTTCCTTTTTTTTCTACAATTACTCCTACTTCTACTCTACAATTACATGTGGCTCACACCTATAATCCTAGCACTCTGGGAGGCCAAGATGAGTGGATTGCCTGAGCACATAAGTTCAAGACTAGCCTGAGCAAGAGTGAGACCCCGTCTCTAAAAAAATTGCCAGGCTTTGTGGCCGGCACCTGTAGTCCCAGCTACTTGGGAGGCTGAGGCAAGCAAGAGCATTGCTTGAGCCCACGAGTTTGAGCTTGCTGTGAGCTATTACACCATAGCACTCTACCTAGGGTGACAAAGGGAGAGAAGTCAAAAAAGAAAAAAGAAGGAAGGAAGGAAGGGAGGGAGGGAGGGGAAAAAACTTTTCCATGAACAACTTTGTTATTCCAGCACATATGTTTTTTTCCTTGAGACTTTATAAAACATTACATATATATTTCTGTGTTCTATAAGTCACATCTAATTTGGAAAATCTTTTCAAATATCTTTCACATTTACTACTATACTTAATATATAACTTAAAAAATGGTTCTATTTCAGAATAAATCAATTTTGTTTTAAATATTTTAATATTTTTTAACATTAACTTTTAAAAAATCATAAAACTGTCTCATGTTTTTTTTAACATTTATTTATTTATTTATTTATTTATTTATTTTTGAGACAGAGTTTTACTTTGTTGCCCTCAGTAGAGTGCCTGGCATTGTAGCTCACAGCAACCTCAAACTCTTGGGCTTGAGTGATTCTCTTGCCTCAGCCTCCCGAGCAGCTGAGACCCACCACAACACCGAACTATTTTTAGAGAGGAGGTCTGGCTCTGCCTAGGGCTGGTCTCAAACCTGTGATCTCAGGCAATCCACTGGCGTCAGCCTCCCAGAGTGCTAGGATTACAGAAGTGAGCCACCACGCCAGGCGACTCATACTTATTGTCACAAATTGCTGCAGTGAATAAAGAATACAGAATAATCACATTTTCATTTTGATATGTATCTTTCCAGTTATTCAATGAATATTCATACATTTAGAGTAAAAGGAAAACAGAGGATTTTAGTATTTAGTTTTTTTTCTTTTCACAAAAAATAGGGATCTCCTGATATGCTCTTCATCATTTTCAATGTGAAAAATATAAAGCAATAATATAAGAAAAGTAAAAATCACATATGGGCCCTTATTTAAAAATTATAAAAAATGAGAATCTCTTCTTTTTTTATTCTTGCCCATCAATCATCATTATTAAACCACGAAGACAAAAATAGTTGTTTTTAAAGTAAAACATTCATTTACTTTAATCACTTACTTCTGATGCTTTAAACTTTATAGAGTCTAACACATAATTATTGTTACCTTGTCATCATGCATTTTTATTGGGTTAAAAATTTATCAAGATGTGACCGAACCATCATTCTTATTTTAATGTCATAAACTGCAGGCCGGCGCCTGTGGCTCAGTCAGTAAGGCGCCGGCCCCATATACCGAGAGTGGCGGGTTCAAACCCAGCCCCAGCTGAACTGCAACCAAAAAATAGCCAGGCGTTGTGGCAGGCACCTGTAGTCCCAGCTACTTGGGAGGCTGAGGCAAGAGAATCGCTTAAGCCCAGGAGCTGGAGGTTGCTGTGAGCTGTATGATGCCATGGCACTCTACCAAGGGCCATAAAGTGAAACTCCGTCTCTACTAAGAAAATAAAATAAAAAATAAATAAATAAATAAACTGCAATAATTTTTGTTTTATTTTTGCTTATTTTAAACCTAATAGACAAGTTTGCTAATAGTATCAGCTAGCTGTCAATTGCCACAGTGCTATTATGGTTTGAATGTTTGTCTGCTATAAAACTCGTGCTGAAATTCCACTGCCCATGTAATGGTATTGGGAAGGAGGGTCTTTAAAAGGTGGTTAAGCCATGAGGCTTCACTCCATGTGTGGGTTTAATACGTTTATAATAGGCTAATGGGAATGAACTGTCTCTTTTGGCCCTTCCACCTTCTGCCATATTTTGGATCCAGCCTTCCTCTTTCTGGACTATGGCTATCTTGGAAGAAAAAAATGTCCTCACCAGACAACAAATCCACGAGCACCTTGACCTTAAACTTACCAGCTTCTGAACTGTGAACCAACAGATTTACATCCTTTACAAATTACTCCATCTGAGGTATTAAGATACTGTGTATAGGAGCACAAACAAGGCACTCGGCTACCACATTTCTGTTATTTAAGTTGGAGCCAGCTGTTATAGTCAGTAACTTTTAGGTTTTGATTCCCATGTCATTTTTCCCATTAACCCTTCCCTGACCATATTATTTAGAACTGACAGAAACCCTGCTTTCTGGCCATCTAAGATATCCTATGCAGGTTTTGTTGTATTTGTCTAACTCTCCCCCTTTCTCCATTAGAGTAGAACTTTCACAATGGCAGATTTTGAATGTGTTTTATCATTGTGAAATTCCCACTCCCATCCCCTAGGTAGGCACCCGTGGGCATTTAATATGTATTTGTTAAGTGAATGAATTAAGTGAATGCATGAATGAGAGAATAAATTTATGCAAGAAACAGGGACCATATTAAGCCTAGTTACACTAGTTCTAATCAAGTCAAAAAAAGTTTATTTTCCATTTATCTATAAATTTATTATCCTCGCATCTTGCTGTCTCTTCTGCATAATTACAATAAGCCAAGTATCAAGTATCGAGTATCATTCCAGGGACTGGAGGCCCAAAGTGAGAAGTTAGATACATCCTCTTCCCCCTTGGAGCTCACATTTAGAGGACAATCAGAAAACAAGGAATCCAAGAAATAAATGAAGCAATCAGAGACTGAGTTGAATAAAATGATGGAAACAAGCAAAAGACAGAAACCAAAAAATAAGCTGAAGCTGGGCACTCAAAGGAGCTAGCCATAGAGTGTGAGGAGGGAGCAGGGTTAGAACACAATCCTTCAGGCAGGCAGTTTGAGGAATTGAGAGAAAGCAAGGGGCTGGAGGGTGGTAAGCAACTGTGAATGCAGCTTAGATGAGGTTAGAAACACAGGCAGGGCCAGATACTGTTCAGTTGGCTATAAATCTGACCCATTCAGCTGGATTCAAGTTTAAATGTCACTTCAGCAGAGCAGTCTTCCCTGACACTCAGAGTATGTCTGGTCTGCCTATTACTGGTTCCATTTGTGCTCTGGACTTGTCCTCCAAGCCTTTCATTCCACTTATGCAGTGTCTGCCATTCCTGAGAGAACTAAAGAGGCATAAAGGCAGGGGCCATGTTTGACTTGTTCACAGAACTATCCATAGTGCCTAGGACAGTGCCTAAATTTGTTCAATGAATGGATAAATGGATGGATGAATGAGATGACTCAAAGTAATGCCAGGTTTATGCATGAAGAACAGTGCAACACTCTCTTCTAATGTCCCTCTTTGTTTTTTAATTCCCAACTCTTCTTAATGTCAAAGGATGTTAAATATCAAGTTCTACTTATTAAAAAAAAGCAGAACAAGTGAAATTACAGGAGTGGGATTAGTACACAAATGTTTAGAGGAACTCTGTTTTTGGGTCCTAAGCGTAGTGTCAGCAACTTTAGTTCTTCTTTTCCTTTGCAGCAACTTTGTTTGGAACTACTCCATTCACCAGCCAACTATTAGCCACCACAGCACCCAGCAGCAAGACTTGGGTTTACATTGCCCTGCTATTAAAGCCAAAAGCAGGAAATAAGCTTAAGATAGCTCACTGTGGTCTAGTGTGCGTTTTCTCTCTCTCTCTCTCTCTTTCTCCTTGCATGCACACACATTTGCATGTGTGTAAAACCACTAGGTTAGGAACTAGAAGATAACTAAGCATTAAACAAATATGACTCATGGCATTTAACCTTACAGCAACTTTCTTTTGTTCTTTAAGTCTCTACAGGGATAAATTTCCCGCTTCCTTGATCAAACCTCTACCAGCCTCACAATCTCTGGATTAACTCTTGGGCAGATAAAGAAAAAGAAGAAGAAGAATTCAGAACTCGAAATGCCAGGTCCATCTAGAGTCGAAGTCTCTCTCCTGCCCAGACCAGGGGCTGTTACAGGAAGAAGAGTGAAGTCATTGACTCCCTCCATCCTCCCCTGCCTACAGTCTAACCTTTCCAAGCTCCATAACTCTGTTTTTTATCCTCTCGTGGTTAGAGAAAATGAAGGGAGAGACACATTGGAGGAAAGAAGGCTGTTACTTCACTAGTACTTTTATAAGCTGGCTTTGTGATCTCTGGCCCTGGTACAAATTTAAGCTGAGTCTTTCTTTCCTGAATGCTTTCTGTGAATTCTCCTGAGATTCTTTATTTTTGAGATCTCTTTTCTGTGCTCCCTGACATGTGGAAAAGTTTGTCTATTCTAAATGGGGACATGTGTCTTATTCTGTACCCCAGTGCACCCTGTGATATACTTGGCAGTTTTCTTTTTCTGAGGTTCCTCCACTTCCAGAAAAACTTCTGGTATATGATTTAAGATCTTTCTTTCAACAGACTCTGAGAATGCAATTACTTCCCAAGTAAAACTCTCTATTCTGGTATTCATTCTTAAGCATGACTAGACACCAGTCTACTGCAGGCAGCAAATATTAAACCTCTGATGAGCTTTCTGAGTAGTCTTCTTAAAGAAGACTTCTCTGTGTTTTTTAAAAAGCAGATGCACAAAGAGATTACAGAAGTCTAGACCTTACCTGCTTCACAGTTATTAAAGCATTGAAATAGTAGAGATGGAGGAAGAGCTTTGGAAGAGTTTGGTTGTTGTTTATTTCTTTGTTTGGGAGATCACTGTTGTGATTACAGCCCCTTTTTTTTTTTTTTTTTATAGAGACGGAGTCTCACTTTACCGCCCTCGGTAGAGTGCCATGACGTCGCAGGACTCACAGCAACCTCCAGCTCTTGGGCCTCCGTGATTCTCCTGCCTCAGCCTCCCAAGCAGCTGGGACTACAGGCGCCCGCCACAACACCTGGCTGTTTTTTTGTTGCAGTTCGGCCGGGGCTGGGTTTGAACCTGCCATCCTCGGTATATGGGGCCGGCGCCCTACTCACTGAGCCTCAAGTGCCACCCTTTTTTTTTTTTGAGACAGAGTCTCACAGTGTCACCCTCAATAGAGTGCCATGTTGTCACAGCTGATAGCAACCTCAAACTCTTGGGTTTAAACAATTTTCTTGCCTCAGTCTCCCAAGTAGCTGGGACTACTGGCACCTGCCACAATATCTGGCTATGTTTTCGTTGTAGTTGTCATTATTGTTTGGCAGGCCCAGGCTGGGTTTGAACCCACCAGCCCTGGTGTATGTGACTGGCGCCCTAACCACTGAGCTATGGTGATGAGCCAGCCCCTTCCCTTTTGAGGAGATGGAAGAAGAATGTCCCTCTTCACCCCCAATCGGCTGACAGAACAATCAGTGAATGGAAAGATACATCAATGGTGATTATTTAATCTGAAGAACAGAAGGAAAAAAAATGAATGAAGAAAAATAAACAAGAGTCTCATCAAATATACTACTGAGCCTCCCAGAAGAAGAGAAAGAAAAACACAAGTTAAAAAAAGTAAAGAAATAATACTGAAAATATCCCAAATTTGGGCAGCACCTACAGCTCAAAGGAGTAGGGCACCAGTCCCACATACCGGAGGTGGCGGGTTCAAACCCGCCCTGGCCAAAAACTGCAAAGAAAAAAAAAGAAAGAAAAAATAAAATATCCCAAATTTGATTAATAGTGGTAGCAGATATTTTAAGTTTCTGTGGAATTACAGCATTTCTGTCCAATTAGCCCCATTAAATACAAGGAAAATGAGTTTCCTCCCACAACTGGCTCAATCCTAGAAATCTTACCACATCTAGGTTATACAGCCAGTATCATGAATGCTCACAAAGCAGGTTTTTTTTCTTATAACTATGCTAAATAACCAGTCTAGATGAGCATATACAGTATTTTATGTGTGAAGGAAGAGATACAAAGCTTACAATTTCTTTTTTCTTGCCTTCTTGCATTCTTTCTTTTTTGTTTTCACGTCCCATATAATTAGAAACTTCATTCTTTAACATCACTTTGGCCATCCTTTTCCACACACGCTGGTCTATGCAATGGTATGGTTGGGCTTTGAATGAATGCTTAATAGTCAGCTGTTCATCCAAAACCCTTTTAGTTATGTTGTCAGGGCAAGATGGACTTCTCAGGAAAAGTGAACAGAACCCAAAACTCAGACTAGAGTGTTGTCACTTCTCCCTCTCTGCATAGAGTGATAAGACAAGAGGAAAAGAAGGGGTTATTATTAGCGTTGTGGCATCTGGCGGAAAGAAGGACAGCAACCCCAAGCATCCCTTTCTATTGCTTCATTTCATTATGTGGAGCAGAGGAGGCAGTAAGAGGTTCAGCAGTTAGGTAGTGACAGTTTCTCAACTGGAGCCAAAGTTCAGGCCTGTCTCCTCCTTGATTTGTGGAATCTTGATCTTCAGTTTCCTCACCTGTAAGTGGGGAAAAGGGATCCTGTATCTCACAGAGGCAGTGGGATGATGAAATGAGAAAATATATATCTAAATAACCTGGCAGGCCTCAAATATACAAAGTAATCATTCTCCATTGTCGCTTATGAAACCGAGGCTTTTCCCCAAACGGCCTCCACTGGATGTAACTCATGTAGTTCTATGGAAATGTCTATGAAATTAAAGTCGCCAAATTCATTGAGCACCTTTTAGAAAGACAATGTACTTTTTCCTAATCAATAATGAGTTTTGGTTTTGTTTTCTTTGTTTGTTTGTTTTTGAGACAGAGCCACAAGCTATTGCCCTGGGTAGAGGGCCATGGCATCACAGCTCACAGCAACCTCTAACTCCTGGGCATAAGCAATTCTCTAGCCTCAACCTCCCAGTAGCTGAGACTACAGGCACCCACCACAATGCCCAGCTATTTTTTGGTTGTCGTTGTCATTGTTATTTGGCAGGCCCTGGCTGGATTTGAACCCACCAGCTCTGGTGTATGTGACTGGCGCCTTAGCCTTTTGAGCTACAGGCGCTGAGCCTCAATAATGAGTTTTTAATAGAAATGAAGAAATTCTCCTGTTTCTAATCCAACAAATTAAAAAATAAAACATTGGAACATTCGTCTGCTGCCGAATTCAAAGCTCTGTCTTCATTCTGCTGGACATAAAAATGTATCATAGGCTCGGCGCCGTAACTTAGGGAGTAGAGCACCCGCCATACCGAGGCTGGTGGGTTCGAGCCCGGGCCGGGCCTGCTAAACAACAATGACAACTACAACCAAAAAATAGCCAGATGTTGTAAGGGGTGCATGTAATCCCTGCTACTCGGGAGGCTGAGGCAAGAGAATTGCTTAAGCCAAAGAGTTTGAGGTTGCTGTGAACTTTGACTCCACAGCACTGTACCAAGGGTGACAGAGTGAGACTCTATCACATAAAGAAAAAGTATCATAAAAGCAAAAAGGCCAGGGTATTATGTTTCCACCATTAACTTCCTTATATAGACATCTAGTTACTACAGTATTACAAAATTTTAAATTCTTAAATTAATTTGCTGGTGCGTTTTGTTTAAACCTAGGCTAAGCAAAGTTGTTAATATCACCTATAATGTACCTATTATAGATACAGAGGAATTATGAAATAATAGGAATTAAGATAGGTAAATGAGCTACTTTATATTAAAAATGTCTCTTGACATTTTCTCCGTTTACTAAACTGAGTTTTAGTTTAGTTCTCAGTTTACTAAAGAAAATCTGTTAAGAAAACTTCCCTGTTCACAAGAAAATGTAAGAGAGCATGCCTCCAGACACAAGGACAGGTTAATTAACGAGGTCTGTTTCTACACCATGTTAAAAATTTTGAAAATTGTTATTACTATTTTAGACTGAATAGTTAAATACTGTAGCATTACTAAGCTACCAATGTTAAATGACAAATTAGGGGGTAAAATTGGTTTTAGCAATAATTTCACGCTTCATGTTTTTGAAGTGATTCATAACAAATGAAGCTTCTTATTTACTTGATAGTCATAAATATCATTTGAAAAAATAAGTTGTGGTTACGGTCTAGGGAATCTAGGTGGTTTGGAGGGTCTCATTTAGTTTTTCATTACAGCTCGTTGCTGTAAAGATAAACTTCTGGTGAAATAACTCAGGTTTAACTAGCTGTGTCCCATTAATTATATTTACTTAATATATGTATCCTTCTTTGCAAGAATGCTAAAAGCATTGATTGTTTTCATAAAGAGATTTGTCTTTTGGTACAAGCAATCTTTGCATCTCCTAGGTAAGCTAGAACAAGACTACAGTGAAATTAAAACTATTTGTTGGCTTTAAAAAAAAAGAAAAAAACAAGGTCTGTTTCTGGAACCTACTACCACATGGCACTGTGAGATGCCTGGTGCCATGCAAATGATATCCTCACCTCCACACCGTTCCCTTTGAACTGGTTTGTTTCCTCTCCATTTTTATTCCTAAGTCTCTGACACTGCTTATTAACCTGTTAAATCTGCATTATTGAAAGCTCTTTGCTTAAATAGAAAAGTGTATCTACAATAGCTACTAGAGTTTCAGAGAAAGGAGATTCCATTGGTTTGATATAGAAAAGGTTTCAAAGAAATGGTAAATAGCTGATATAGGAGAAGCTCTAAGGCGACCACCCAAGGGACTGTACCAAACAGAGGTGGTCAACACAACGAACCAGGCCTTCTGTATACTGAATACATGTAGGGCCTGTCTGGGCTATGAAAATTAAGTCAGCTATGGAGGTTTCCTGTATTTGAAAACATGAAAGGGCTTAGATATAGAAAAGGGGGAAATGGAAATATTCCCTCTACGAAAGGCCATGAATGTTGGAGAGGCTCCATCCCACCTCACACTCTGACTGGCGCTCCCCGCCCCCTACCCCACACCTTGTCTGCAAGGTAAAGTCTGTGATACAGGGCTCTGCATAAATTCACTCTCTAAAGTAAGGCATCTCTGGCTCGGCACCTGTAACTCAGCAGGTAGGGCGCTGGCCACATATATTGGGGCTGGCAGGTTCAAACCCGGCCCAGGTCCGCCAAACAACAATGACAACTACAACAACAACAAAAAAAGCCAGGCCTTATGGTAGGAGCCTGGAGTCCCAGCTACTTGGGAGGCTGAAGCAAGAGAATTGCTTAAGCCCAAGAGGTTGAAGTTGCTGTGAGCAATGACACCACAGCACTCTACCGAGAGCAACATAGTTAAGACTCTGTCTCAAAAAATAAATAAATAAAAATTAAAAAAAAATAAAGAAAATAAAGTAAGGCATTTCTTAACCCATCTAGTAGGTTAGTACCCTTGTATTTCTCCTCAGTATCTCTTACTACCACGTTATACACAGGCTACCACCGTAACGGGGCGTGTCTCCCCCAGCTGAGAACAACATAAGGGGAGTGCCGCCCTCTCTCTGTGTTCTGCCTGGAGTGATCATTCAGCTAGTATTTACTGGAAGGCGAATAAACAAAACTGAGAATCTGCCTGCGTACTGCAGAGAACTGGCCAGATCACAGACAAGGTCCTGTGTTGAGAAACAGTCAAAGGGAAATAGATCCTACTCACAGAACCGAGAATGACGAACTGGAAGATGCCACAGCAACTGCTGATTTGAATACTTAATTTTAAAAATTCATACTTCTTAAACATTTCCCAGGTACCAGGCACTTTGTTAAGTGATATCTATATACACACATACACATTTTAATTTTTTATAACAAAATAGAAATTATTTCCTATTTTGTGATTCAAAAACAGGTTTAGAAAGATGATTTGTCTAATTGACGATTCAAACCAAGGCAGACTCCCATGCTCAGGCTCTACAAGACAGTAACTGTCTCTCAGAAAGAATAAGAAAATACTCAGCCTCGGTTAAGAGGGACTGAGCGGGCTTCTATTTCTACATTTTTCCACTCTACAAAAGAATCTGATGGAAGTGGCTCTTTGCATTCGTTTGCCCAGGTTGCCATAACAAAATACCACAGACTTAGCAGCTTAAACAACAGAAATGCGTGTTCACACAGTTCTTCAGGTTGGAAGTCCAAGATGAAAGTCCTGCAGGCCTGTGTTCTCCTGAGGCCTCGCTCTTGGACTTGCAGAAACCCGACTTCGCACTGTGTCCTCACATGCTCCTTCCCCCGTGCACACGTGCCCCTGCTGTCTCTCCGTGTGTTCGAATTCACAGAGAAGGGCCCAGCCTGCCAGCTTCATTGTCACTGAATCACCCGTTTAGAGACCCCATCCCCCAAATACACACACATTCTGAGGTGCTAGGGCTTGGGGTTTCAAAGTATGAATTTGGAGAGGACCTAATTCAGCCCACTATATGCTTTGATAACATAAACATAGCAGTTACACAAAGACACCTATACAGTCGTGAAGGAAGAACAACAGTGCTTGAGGAGGGAGGGTCCCCACCAAGCTGGGAAGTCCATGTCATATGCAGGTGACAGGCATCTAAACCAGGACTGTGGAGATAACAGGCGAGAGCAAGTACCTTCCAGTTGCAGCACCCTCCCTCCTTTGATTATTTGAAAAGCCCACTCCCCCCCACACATACATACATTCTATAAATTTAATACATAAAACACAATACATAATGTCATTACTTTTTCACTTTACATTTCAGAAGTACTAATCCAAGGAGTGCACACCTGTCCATCCTAAGGGTAAGAAAACTGGCCGGCCCAGTTCCCCGAGCCGCATTACAAACACAACAAGAATGTCTCCTCACCCCCAGCCAGGTTTCTAGTCAACATTCTGGTTTGTTGTTATTTTCCATTGTTTTACTTCTTTTTTTTTTTGAGACAGAGTCTCACTATGTCACCCTCAGGCTTTGGCGTCAACCTCAAACTCTTAGGCTTAAGTGATTGTCTTGCCTCAGCTGGGACTACAGCTGCCC
The DNA here is from genome assembly GCF_027406575.1 of Nycticebus coucang. Classification (NCBI taxonomy): domain Eukaryota; kingdom Metazoa; phylum Chordata; class Mammalia; order Primates; family Lorisidae; genus Nycticebus; species Nycticebus coucang. The sequence continues at coordinate 75,199,628 of NC_069789.1, forward strand.
AGCTGTTTTTTGGTTGCAGTTGTCATTGTTATGTACCTGCCAGCCTCGGTGTATGTGGCTGGTGCCCTAACCACTGAGCTACGGGCACTGAGCCCATTTTTTTACCTCTTTGCGGCCAAAATCAAGTGGCCATTCTGACTTTATATTCATGTCAAGAAAGTTTGGAGTTGAGGAAATGTTCAGAAGCACCACACAGAAAGTGCTTCATTGCGCAAATGTATAAGCTTGAGGCCTAAAGATACAAACAAACCTAACCAGGTTTACCCAGATAGGGAAACAGTGGAACATACCTCTTCTCTTTCAACCAGGTACTTGTTTAGATGCTACTGCATCCCTCCCTCAACACTAACTAGGGCTAAAAAGAAAATAAAGCCAAAACTAAAAGACATATGTATAAATTTTACTTTAAAATTTTTTCTTTTTTTTTTTTTTGAGACAGAGTCTCACTTTGTTGCCCTCAGCAGAGTCCTGTGATGTCATAGCTCACAGCAACCTCCAACTCTTGGGTTTAAACGATTCTCTTGCCAAGTACCTGGGACTACAGGCGCCCACCACAATGCCGGGCTATTTTTAGAGATGAGGTCTTGCTTAGGCTCAGGCTCGTCTGGAACCTATGAGCTCAAGCAATCCACCCACCTTAGCCTTCCAGGGTGCTAGGATTACAGGCATGAGCCACCACACCTGGCATATAAATTTTAGTTTAGACAAAATTTTAAGTTGCTAAGTTATTGCTTGTTAGTGCAGAGAAAACTCAAGATACGAATTTGAGGAAAATAAATAAATGAATGTCTCTTTGTGGCTAGTCCAATAAAGCTTAAAACAAGTAACGTTCATCTTTTATAACTTTCTAGGCTTGAATCACAGCTTTAAGTTTTTACTTCAGATTTATTTAAAAACATTTTTATCTTCCCACTCAAACCATCACAGAATAATAACCCATTGACAGGTGTTAAATATATGATGTTCCTCTTCAGAAAGTTCTGGCTTCTACTTAAAAGAAACTGATAAGGGTGATGCTTTCCGTGTTAACACTTTGTACAGATAGCTAACAAGGTGGCACAAAAGGCTGGGGAAAGAATTGTGTTTTGCAGACAGCTTTACTTACACAGCTTTCCTTCCCTAGCACCAGTATTTTGCAAATATGCTCCCCCAGGGAGTATTCGCATTTTGTTGAGGATGATTCCACTCCCTCTTTAATTGCTGCGGTTTTTTTGTGTTTTTTTTTTTTTTCATGGATTACTCAAGATTTCCAGAGCAGGGAAAGCTCCATCTTTTCACGGAGGTAAATAATTCAGGAGGAAAAAAAAAAAATCATCTTTCTGGCTTAAAACTTTCATGAGGGCCATTTTATTCCTGGATGACCTTACCAGGATTCTGCACTTGTTTTGCTTTTCAACTAGGAAAGTAACTCTTTAAGCAACTAGTGAGGTCGATCTTGTAGTTTCCAATACGGAATGTTCTTTACATGGAAGAAACTACAAGAAAACATATGAGCAGGAGTTTTCACACTTGGAGAAGCTGTGCACTCACCTGTTTCGGGTGTTAACGTCAAGTTAAACCACTAAACAGGAGACCAGCATTCTCCAAGTCCTGGGCTGTGTAACATGTAAAAGGAATTCAGAGTCACCATTCATTACTCGGGTCATAAGTTTTAGAAATGTGCTTGGAGATATGGTGGAGGGCAATTTACTTTTGAAATAAACAAGAGACCCAGTCTTTTGCAGGATGGAGAAATTTATACAAAGTATTCAGTTGAGGGGAGTATGCTTCAAGGTCCTTAATCATTTTTTGTGCCATGGACCCCGTTGGCCATCTAGTGAAGTCCACAAACTCCTTAATACAGGATTACATTTTACAATTCATGAAATAAAGCCAGACACGGTAGCTCATGACCTAACACTCTGGGAGACTGAGGTAAGTGGATCTTCTGAGCTCAGGAGTTCAAGAGCAGCCTGAGCAAGAGCGAGAACCCATCTCTACTGAAAATAGAAAAACGAGCTGGGCCGTGTGGTGGGCGCCTATAGTCCAAGCTACTGGGAGGCTGAGGCAAGAGGATAGCTTAAGCCCAAGAGTTTAAAGTTGCTGTGAGCTGTGATTTCATAACACTCTACCACTGGCAACAGAGTAAGACTCTTTAAAAAAAAAAAAGAAAGAAAGAAAGAAAGAAAAACATGAAATAAAAACATTTTATTAAAAAAAAGATTATATTAAAATACGTGGAGTCATGGCAGTCTGTAGAGCCTGTAAGTAATATTTATGTATGCTTTGGAGCCTTGCAACACATTTTTTTCCCTCTACTTCAGTGGAGTACATCAACATAATTCTAAAGTTTGGTGTAAAATTTTTGAGTACAGGGGAACTTATAGCACTATAAAGGGTAAAATGATTTGCAAAAGTGAAGTGTTTTTGTACTACCTCCCTCTGCCAGCACCATAATGAGCACACATGTGACTATTTAGGTGTTAACATGAGTTGAAATGAATTACCAGAAGTAATAACATTCGCTCCAAAATGAAATCTCCATTTCCTCAGCCTTTGTTCAACAGGCTGGAGATCTGTGCCAAACACATTCATAAAATCTATAAGAAGGTTTCAGTTGAGCTTCTGCTGATGGGACATAATGCCCGATGGGTTTCTTTTGGAAAATATGAAATTAACAAGAACAACCTTGTATTCTCCCTCTTCATTTTGCAGATGAGACATTGGGTAGGAGGAAGTTACATAGCCAAAGAAAGCACAGCCAAATAAACGTGAGCAGAACCAGGAATGAAATACAGAATGACTTTCCAGTTCAAGACATGTCTCCTAGAGGGAGGGAGGTGAGGAGGAGAAGAAGCAGTACCAGGCTGGACATCTAGGGAAAGACAGAAGCAAACCCAGGTGCACCTGACCACAAAGAGTTCCTGTCCTTTCCCTACTCTGCCAGCGCAAGCCACACAGACTCCCCACTTCTATCCTCAGAAGCTCCCGGCCTTCGTTAGGGTGAAACTAAAGCACTATCATGTTAAGAGAATTTATGAGAAATTGCTAAGGGACTTTTAAATTTAAAAGGGGTGGGGGGGTAGTGGGTTCTTTTTAACTTTGGGGAAATACAGGAGTCAATAATTCAGTAATATTATCTTAGTCCCTGAAAAAATACCATTTTGAGTATGGCAACCAGGTGTTCTCCAAAACTCCAAAGATTGAAAAAGAAAAGGAAATGAAGTTTACATGCTGCGAAATGAAGGATATATGTCAGGGCGAAGAAACTACATTCTGATAGCAGGACTGTGAATGCTCCTCTTTTTTGATGGGCTGTTACCATAGCTAAATGTTTTAGACATCTTTACCTTGTGGAGTTGTAATGCCTCAAATTCTACAAAGCCTTATCTTGAGGGAACACCAGAGATGTACTAAAGTGTCCTCAGGAAATCCAGGAAGTACAAAAGAAGCTGAAGGATGCACTACAAACCAAAGAACTCAGCTAGGGATCCAGTAAAGGAAAGAAGGCAGACTGCTAAACAGTCAAACTTAAAAGGACAACAGCAACAGTTCTGCCAACTGTGACATGAAGAAAAACAATCTCAGAAAGATGGCTCCTAGAACAGGTAACTGAGATTCACTGAAGAGAGCAACTGGCTAGGTAATGAATCCAGCGAGAATGTGAACAGAACAAAGGCTCCATTCCTACCAACAAGAGCCAGAAATCAGTCAAACTGTGACTACTTCCTAGTAGTTACTAATTACTTTAGAGAAGGGGATCTATGCTCTGCTCCATAAACTCATAAACTTCTACGCATTTTTGTTTGGGATTTTTCAGGGGATGAGGGATTTGCTTTGTTTCTATTTTTGTTTTGCTTAGTTCACTGGTTGTTCACCACTGTGCCTTTCTTTCCCTTCCTTCCTTCCTTCTTTCCCCCCTCACTCTCTCCCTCCCTCCATTCCTTTCTTTTTTTTTTTTTTTTTCTTTTTTTGGTTTTTTTTGGCCGGGGCTGGGTTTGAACCCGCCACCTCCGGCATATGGGACCAGCGCCCCACCCCTTGAGCCACAGGCGCCGCCCATTCCTTTCTTTCTTTAAAAACCCCCACTCTAAAAGAACTCAACCATCTAGCTTCTTTGCACTTAGCATTTAGACATGGCTGCAGAAAACCCACATGACCTGGCAGGCTGGTTTCATTTTAGGTTCACATTCTTAAAACACAAAGAGGCTCTCAAAACACTGCATAGCATCTTTCTAAGTTTTTCTAGTGAGTTTGCATTTTCACTGGAGGAAGTGACTGTTCCCTTCTCCCTCCCAAGTCTCTCACTCCATCCCCGCCCCACTTTTAGCAGGTGACCTCATCTTCCTTCACTGAGGAAGCAGAAAGCACCAGAGGGAAGTCTCCCATCTTCCCACCAGCAAATCTGCAAATTCCCTTGCATGTGTTCTTGGGTTCCCCTTCTCCCTGTCACACAGAGGCAGCATTCTTCTTCCTGTTACAGACCTGAGCCACACTTGGCTCTCTGGATACAAATCCCTCTCTTCTCCTCAAGGACTTTACTCTGATAGCCATGTCTTTCCTGAATCATCAAACTTTCCTTTCATGGATCGTCTAACTAGCAAACCCATCCACTCCATATTCCCTTTCCCTGCTGTGCCTCCCCTTGGGTGCTGTATTTCACTGACAGCTTCCTCTAAAGGGTCATTTGCTTACCCTGTATCGATCCACTCCCGTCCCATTTCCACATCCATTTTGTCTCTGTCCATACCACTCCACTAAAACTGCTTTTATCATGATCACGAATAGCCACCAAATGTAGTGGTCACTTTTCTGTCCTCATCTTACTCAACCTCTTTGTTTTCTCGAGAACCACTTCCCACTTTGTTCTCATAACATATCCCTAATCCCTAATTTCCCACCAATTTTTTTTCTTTTTTTTTTTTAAGACAGAGTCTCACTTTGTCGCCCTCCTTAGAGTGCTGCAGTGTCATAGCAACCTCAAACACTTGGGCTTAAGCAATTCTCTTGCCTCAGCCTCCCAAGTAGTTGGGACTACAGGCGCCTGACACAATGCCCAGCTACCCATCAAATTGTCCCTCTTGATTGCTTTTCTGCAGGCTCATTTGCAAATGCTGTTGCGTGCCATTCCCTCTCCACTCCACTCCCAAACGCAGCTTCTCATCACCTACAACTGGCTTCAGTTCTCTCTCTCAGCCAGCCCTTCCTATCCTTCATCTCCCCATGTTATTCTCTATTATTGAAGTCCAGTATGTAGCTGAATTAGCTAAGGAATAAATGCACACAGTTCAGAGACCAACAATTCCTGAGTGATATTAGCATCCTCGCTTTTTGATCTGACAGGTAAAATTTATATGTGAAAAAGAAGAGTACATGCTATCTAAGTTGCTACATTTAATTACCTCTTACTAGTACACATTAATATGTGTATCAAGTAATTAATATGTGGTATTATTTTTAATACATATCAAAAACAAATTACGTATCAAATGCTTAATTCACAAAAAACATGAATTAATTCATCTTGATAGTACATAGTTTTGATGCATATTAATTAATATTAATATAATACATATCAAGACACAGGTAATTAATCAAAGAAATTTATCAATCTAAATGTGTTTTAGGCTCAGCACCTGTAGTTCAGTAAGTAGGACGCTGGGCACATACACCAAGGCTGGTGTGTTCGAACCTGGCCCGGGCCTGCTAAACAACAACTGCAATAAAAAAATAGCCGGGAGTTGTGGCGGGCACCTGTAGTTCCAGCTACTTAGGAGGCTGACGCAAGAGAATCTCTTAAGCCCAAGAGTTTGAGGTTGCTGTGACCTGTGATGCCACAGCACTCTACCAAGAGTGAATACTGAGACTCTGTGTCAAAAAATAAATTAATTAATTAAATTAAATGTATTTTAAATAGATAATAAAAATTTCTGAAAATACTGAATGAGTCTCATGACATTGATTTTTTTTCTTGCTTTTCATTCACAACAGAGCCATCATTATAGGCAGTGATCACTTAAACATTGTGAACTTTTACATATTTTAAACATAAATTTCTTGTCAAGAAATAAATAACAAAGAATAGATTATAAATAAGCATGTAAGCTTTGCATTTAAATCTTTAATTAACAAAGAAACATCTTTAAATTAGAATTTTTACTGTGGCAAATTTTTCTTAAGCGTGTTAGCAGAATCTTCTTCTAAGAATCAAAGATACAACAAAACTTTAAAGATATTATTTGAACACGATGACACTAGTTCATTGAAAATAGTGATCTGGAAGACAGTGCCATGAACTACAGAATCTCTTTGAGATCTGCATTCATTAACTCAGCCAGTCTTAAATTCATATGCCTTTTCTTCAGGGCAGTTGAACGAAAAGGAAGTCGGTACCTGTTTGAGGTTCACAGTAGACAGAACAAGTGACTAATGGATATTAAGAAATCAACGATCCCACAACGACATGTACCTTGTTGCCCAGGCCATAACCATGTACATGTTCAAATCTGGCCAGGCATTTCTCCCCAAATTGCTTTTGTGTGAAACTTTATATTGCTTCCAATTCACGGTTACAAAGTCCACAAAATGATTTGCCTTTTGTTTCAATAAATAAAAAAATCAAAGCTTGAAAGAAACGTGAAGACAACATTTACCTACCCTTAGACTATCCCAGGCAGCCACTGTCCCTTCTCTAATTACAAATCTAAGAATTTGGCAAGAACACCTATTTCCAAAAGGGGTTGTCTGCTGCCTGTGTGCTATACTCGTTTATCTTGTCAAAGCTATGAACAAATAGGAAGTGTTTCAACTTTCTGACTGAAATGCAGAAAACCACTTGCTGATCTAGTGTTTCTAGGGGCACAGTTCTACTAGCCACCAAATCCAGTCTACTGTGTGTTATTTATTACATCATACGCATGCATATTGAGCCAACTATATAACTAAAATTGGTTTTTACCCATGAGAAAGAGTATCTGCTTTACCATAAACTGCTGGATTATTTGAAAAAGTAAAATAATAATGTTTTTTCTCTAAATTGATTGTTGACAAACGCGAACTATTATTTTTCTCACGAAACTTTTTACAAACCTCCTCACCTAACCCTTGGTCCTAATGCATATTCTTGACCTTATACAAGCCAGGATGTCCCCAAAGTTACAGGAGATGCTACAAGGGGTTTTCGCCGTCTTTTCTGAACCCTCTTCAGTTTTCTCATTTTTTGTATAGTATGAGTCAATAAGAATAAAAATTATTTGCTTTCATTTTCTAGGCATTCTCACCCACTTTTAGGAGATGAGTTTTAGGAAATTTTAAAAATAATTTTTCAAAAATGAGAAAAACATTTATAGAATTTCCACTTCTACTTCAAAATTTCAAACTGTATTTGTTAAGGCTGCTAATATGCTTCAAAATTATCAGGGACCATCTATTGATCCTTTCTATGTTAGAAATTACAACAGAAGTTTTTTAAAAAGTCACATTCAAAGAGGCAACTTCCATAGACATATAAGTGGCCTCTATGAAAATTGTCCAACCTTATTTTGAAAGAAATGTAAATTTATTTATTTTTATTATTTTTTTTTTTTGAGACAGTTTCACTTTGTTGGCCTCATGTTTCACTATGTTGCCCTCAGTAGAGTGTTGTGGCATCACAGCTCACAGCAACCTCCAACTCTTGGGCTTAAGTGATTCTCTTGCCTCTGCCTCCCAAGTAGCTGGGACTACAGATGCCCCCCACAACGCCAGAGCCAAGAAATGTAAATTTAAACAAAATACCAACCAATTCTGTATATCACCTAAGTTACTGGATTTGTTGTTGTTTGACTTATTTGATAATAATACCAAGTGTTGACTTAGGAAAACTCTACTCTTTTATATTGCTTATAAGTGGTTATAATCTTTCCCAAGAGCAAAGTGTCAAAAATATAACCAGCATTCCATGAGATTTTGCCAAATATTTTTAAGAATCCTCAAAATACTCAATGATTATCACTCCTATTTTATAATTGAGAAAACAGCCCATTAAGAAGATAAGTTAATTGGCTTATGATATCACAAGTGTAAGTAGTGGAATTTTTGTTAGAACCTGGAAAATACATTTAAGAATGTATCCTAAGGAAGTAAACAAAAATGTCAAACATTATGCATAAATAGTGAAAAACTGTAAACAACCTAAATACCCAACAATTTATGATCAGCCAATACAACATATCCACATATTGAAAGTAACACGAGGTGGGCAGTGCCTGTGGCTCAGTGAGTAGGGCGCCGGCCCCATATACCTAGGGTGGCGGGTTCAAACCCAGCCCCGGCCAAACTGCAACAAAAAAAAAATAGCCGGGCGTTGTGGCGGGCGCCTGTAGTCCCAGCTGCTCGGGAGGCTGAGGCAAGAGAATCACATAAGCCCAAGAGCTGGAGGTTGCTGTGAGCCGTGTGACGCCACGGCACTCTACCAAGGGCAATAAAGTGAGACTCTGTCTCTACAAAAAAAAAAATAAGAAAGTAACACGAGGTAAGAGCCATACGTACTCATGGATAGACTGCCAGCATTGCATAGTGCTTGACACATTGTTTAAGATATTAATGAATACATAATAATGCACAATTATTTTAAAAACATGCTTCAATGGAAAATTTCAAGAATGAAAGAAAAGCACATTACAAAACAGTACGAACGGCATGATCATAATTTTATGAATCTACATGTGCATGTATGCATAGAAAATTATCTAGCAGTATGAACAGAGGTGTATCTGTGACTTCTTGTTATCTGCGTTGATGCATATTGGATACTCATATATATTCATTGATTGAGTAAATGGAAGAATGATATTTTTAAAAATTACCCTTGGGAAGCCATACTAGGTAATTTTTCCCTTTTATTCTTTGCAATTTTCTATATTTAACAAAATTTAAACAGTGATCATGATTAATCTTTATAATAATAAATGACATAAAAACACAATTGTTCTGGGAAATATCATTAGAAAATCTGGAATAAGAGTAGCAAATACAGACACCCCAAAATCTGATAAAAGAAAAAAAATACCATGCATTTTTCTTATTATGTTCTACTTTCTCCATTCAACAATAAAAAATAGCACATGTAAAAGAAAAATGGTAAGTCTAATACTATAGAACTGGTTATCATCGAGGTAGTCTATAATCTATGTCACTTGGTTTCTAGGCAAGCAGTGTTTTCCTTTACACCAAGTTGCCTGGAGCTCCAGAACACGGTGACTCAGTAATAGCATGGGCATTGCAATATCCACTGTTAGGCAGTTCCTAACTTACAAGTAAAGTGTATGCTAATTAATCATTTAATACTATCAGAAATCTCCACCAAAAAAAAATACTCCATCTCACGTGACATGAATTGTCTTTGGGGATTTGTAAACTTCCAAAACAGTGTTTTAAATTTGTTTGTGTATTGAAATGGCATAATATTCATTATTCTGGGGAAGGGTCCACAACTGTCACTAAAGTTATAAAATCTGCAAGCAAGAAAGAATAAAAAGTTGATGGTAAATAAAAGGCATACAAGGGAGAAAAAGAACCACAGTTAATTCTGTCTTTCTCTTTTTTATTCCTGGAACATATGTTTAAATATGTAAATCATTTGGTTTTATGATTATTCTAAGTAGCAGCTCTAGGGAAGATAAGGATGGATTAAACACACAGGCAAACGTATCTCCTTGTAATGAACTTTAGCAGTTGCTAAGAAGTCCATTCAATAATGTTCTTTCTCTGATGAAACGTTAGTACAAACTACTCCAAAAGTAACTTAGAATGTTAAAAAGAAACAATATCTGGAGTGGCGCCTGTGGCTTAAAGAAGTAGGGTGCTGGAGGTGATGGGTTCAAACCCAGCCCCGGCCAGAAACTGCCAAAAAAGAAAAAAGAAAAAAAAAACAGTATCTGGTCCCATAAAATATGCCTCCCATACAGGAAGTTTGTAAAACTGCTTTGAGCAAATGCAGATTAAACACTTCTCTACGCATTTCACAATTATTGCTTAATCTAAGATTTAACTCTTACTGAGTTCCATGAAAGAAGCAAATACCTGTGTCTTATCCCAACATCTGACTTGTTTGGTAAGATCTAGGGACCTCCAGGATATAATTTTAAAACTCAGAGTTTATTTCACCACAATTCCCTACAAATATCTTTTGGGCTACAATTCCAAATTTATTCAAGAAACAGAAACAGAATAAAAGGTAAAATCCTCCAAGAATTCAAATTATGTTTGCAAATGTACCTTTAGAATTGACACCTATCCAAATGGAAAGCCTCTAATACTTTCCATCTGCCTGAGCTGAATAAACGTTTACATCATCAGCCAGAATGAGAATTTCTTGTTCTAGTTTTTGAGGTGAAAATAATTATTTCTAAGAGCAAAAACGATTATAAGTTGTAGGGGACTTTGAAATATTAAACCATTGTTATTTCAAAACCAAATGCCTTTTTCGCCTGTCCCTTCTGAAACAAAATAATACACTCAACATTTAGCTATACGATTGATCATACTTTTCAAGGATCTAGTTTTGAGCTTTATTCTCCCAGCATGTCAAATAACTTGGGGGAAAGGTGAATCAGAATACCAGTTTCCAATTAATTTTTTCGATATGATCTTTCTTTTGCATAACACTGTAACACATTAAATGCCCAAGAAAACATTGCTTACATAATCAAAATGCCTAGTTGGTTTTTTGTTTGTTTGTTGCTTTTTTCTTGTTAATTGAAACATAGAGACATTCAACAGCCGGTCTCTAAAGATCGCTAGCTAGGGCTGTCAAACAGCACTGCTGCTCAAGCCTGGGGATCAGTAACTATTCGGTGGCATCACGTGGAAGGCTACAAAGCGCCACCTCACTACGTTTTTAAACTCTCTTAGGCTCCGACTGAACAAAATACCTTCTCGTTTGACTCCACCGTGCATTTAGACCCGGGAAAGCAAACTCCCATTGGTTAGAAGGAGATTGAGTTCCCTAATCTGTGTCTCATTTCAAAAAGCAGAGGACTTGCAGACGTTTTAAAGCTGCGAGGTTTCCCCTCCGTCGGTCCTTCCTTTCAAGGAACTCTACAAAGTAAAAGCTAGGGAGAATGGGAAAGAGAAATCGCGCAGGGGAAGAGTAAATATATTGCTTACAGTTGCCAGAGTTACATGAGAATCTTCAGGCTCCTCTACGCCTCTAGCTTTGTCAGGATCCTTTTTCGGCTCCGGACTTAAGAGAAAGTTTTATCCTTGGTGGGCGGGGCTAGCGTGTGGGCGGGGCTCTGCGAATGTGTGCAGATGTTTTAAAGAGGAAGAAGGGGAAAGCGCTCTTCGCATAGAAGCTCATGCTTCAAATATAAATGTTTAGTTACCAGTACCAGACGTTTAAAGTTAGAAAACGTACTTAAATAATGAGTAAATTAACCCGTCCTAAACTGCGTGGCTGCTGATGTGCGCGCCTGTGTGTGTGTGTGTGTGTCTGGAACGTCTCACCCCTAAGTAGTCACTACTTCCTCCTTTTTTCCAAAGAAGTAAGAACAAAATTGAAAAGACAGTGAATAACCTAGTGCATTTTTGTCATCTTTAAAAAGACAAAGTTTAGGGTGGCTAAGTTTAGGGTGGCTCAGTGGGTAGGGCGCCGGCCTCATATACTGAGTATGGCGGGTTCGAACCTGGCCCCAGCCAAACTGCAACAAAAAATAGCTGGGCGTTGGAGCGGGGCCTGTGGTCTCAGCTACTGGGAAGGCTGAGGCAGGAGAGTCGCCTAAACCCAAGAGCTGGAGGTTGTGTCTCTTAAAAAAAAAAAAAGGCAAAGTTTACAAGAAACCAAAAATATAAAATATGTACGTGTTAAAAATGAAAAATATAAGACTACTTTAAAAATGAAAACTGTTCAGGCTCGGTGCCTGTGGCTCAAGCAGCTAAGGCGCCAGCCACATACACCTGAGCTGGCGGTTTGAATCCAGCCCAAGTCCACCAAACAATGACGGCTGCAACCAAGAAATAGCCGGCGTTGGGAGGCAGAGGCAGGAGAATCACTTGAGCCCAGGAGTTGGAGGTTGCTGTAAGCTGTGATGCCACGGCATTGTACCCAGGGTGACAGCTTGAGGCTCTGTCTCAAAAAAAAAAAAAAGATGGGGCGGGTCCTGTGGCTCAGTGAGCAGGGAGCCGGCCCCATATACCGAGGGTGGCGGATTCAAACCCGACCCCGGCCAAACTGCAACAAAAAAATAGCCGGGCGTTGTGGTGGGCACCTGTAGTCCCAGCTACTGGGGAGGCTGAGGCAGGAGAATCGCCTAGGCCCAGGAGTTGGAGGTTGCTGTGAGCTGTGTGAGGCCACGGCACTCTACCGAGGGCGATAAAGTGAAACTCTGTCTCTACAAAAAAGAAAGAAAAGAAAACTGTTCAAATATTTCAAATTCAGAACACCTGTGCTTATAATCACTTCCTTGTAAATTTAAGATTAAAAGCATACTAAATAAAATAAGACATATATTGAGATTTATGGGGAAATCAGATCAGGTTAAATTCCAAATTTGCAATGTAAATTCAAATACCTGATAATGCCATAATAAAAAAGGTGCACTGTTTAAATTTCTCCAAGTTCCATAAGAATTAATTCATGTCTTTAAAGATTAATATGTTCATTTACTTTATCTTTCTTTTCAAACATAGGATCTTCTATTTTTGTCTATAAGCCATTTCTTATAACTTTTCAAAGAATATAATTTCTGCAGACCCCTATTATTAAATCTTCTGGATTATCTGCCTTCTATAGCTGAGTATGCAACTTCTTTTTGTTTTCATTTTCTCCCATTAATTCGACCTGGCTTATTATAAATTATTTCTTTTCTAAAATAGTGTTCCGTGGGGTAAAGATTTTTCTCTTTCTTAACCAAGGACCCGAATTTCATTTTCTTTTTTTTGAGACAGAGTCTCACTTTATGCCCTGGGTGGAGTTCTGTGGCATCACAGCTCACAGCAACCTCCAGATCTTGGGCTTAGGCAATTCCCTTGCCTCAGCCTCCTGAGTAGCTGGGACTACAGGCGCTCACCACAATGCCCAGCTATTTTTTGTTGCAGTTTGGCCGGGGCCGGGTTTGAACCCACCACCCTCGGTATATGGGGCTGGCGTCCTACTCACTGAGCCACAGGCACCGCCCAGGACCCGAATTTCTTAAAAGGCAGTGTTTATTGAATAGAGAAGCAAAGAGCACACTGCTATTTTTCATCTCTTTTTGCAGGTCCTGGGAAAAGAAAGAATATATACTTTCAAGTGCATTCATCCTAAGACTCCCTTGAAAAGTGGCTTCACAGTGCTCAAAAGTTGTCACTATTTGGAGATGGTATCCAATCGCGTGTCACATACGTACAATAGGGAAAAAATGGTTAAATGCTTTTAAAGACAATTTGAGTATATACAGATGGTACCAAAAATGTATACACATTTTAAGAAAGGAAAAAACTGCATTAAATTTGGAATACTCAAGTCATGTTTGACATCTGAAATTGCAAGAGGTGCTCATGTGACTTGCTTTCATCTTTTGTTATCAATATATGTTGAGTATTACAATTTTCATACAATTTCTTTTCCTTTCTTAAAAAGCGTATAGTTTTGTAGTTTGTTTTTTTTTTCTTTTTTTTGTCTTTCTTGTTTTTTGTTTTTGTTTTTGTTTTTTTGCATCCTCTGTATCATGGTCAAGGTTAAAATATATGGGAAGATGTTTTCCTCTCTCCAGCCTTACTAAATGGGACTGACTTATGTCCATGCTTGAAGTGAATAAAAGCTGGTACAGGTATATCTCCTACTCTTTGGAACTGGTGACCAGATCCTATTGCCTTACTTTGTGTTCTGTGCCTCTGTGCCACAATCATTTTGGCACCCTACTTGTGATCTCCTTGTTCACTTGGACCCTTAGGTAGATGGTACAAATTCAAATGTACTGTCTTCACTTTGTCCTGTTTCCTCCATAAAATATTCTCAACATTGACCTACTAGCTTCAAGAACCTGCTTCTATATTAGGTGAGAGAGATTCTGTCTTCCATATCCTCTAGGATCAATTAGGTTGGAAGACCCTTCTCCACTTGACTTGCTCATTCTTGAAGATCAGCCATCTGGAACCCATATGAAACCAAGCAATATTGTGGATATCCAATCCCATGTTTTGCATTATTTCCATCAATAAATGTCATACAGTTTGCTATTAATTATCAACACCTTTAAAAACTTAGACTTTGAATAGTAAGCTATGTTAGCAGTAGATAACTAGGCGAAAGGGAAACCACAAAATCAGCTGAATTGACTCACAAGGAAGTGCTTAGTTGTCAAAAGCTATGGCCTAAAAAGAAAAAAAGAAAAACCTGATTTTTATGATTGATTTGTCTTCCTGTACATGCAGTTGCTTTGTGATCTCTTTTTTTCTCTTTTCCAATTCAACTATCCTGTACTCTATTCAAAAGCGATACGTTCCCATGAACTTGGACAAGAGGACCAAGAAACTATTATATGAGAGTTAAATCCATCTATCCAATGAAAATGCTTAGACAGCATGGGTGCTAAGAATTAAATAGGGGAATTCAGATCAGATAAAACCAGAAAATGACTATCAGTTTACTCAACTATTTATTTATTTATTTATTTATTTTGTAGAGACAGAGTTTCACTTTATGGCCCTCAGTAGAGTGCCATGGCATCACACAGCTCACAGCAACCTCCAACTCCTGGGCTTAAACGATTCTCTTGACTCAGCCTCCTCAGTAGCTGGGACTACAGGCACCCACCACAATACCCGGCTGTTTTTTTTTTTTTGGTTGCAGTTTGGCCGGGGCAGGTTTGAACCCGCTACCCTTGGTATATGGGGCCGGCGCCCTACCGACTGAGCCACAGGCGCCGCCCAACTAATTTATTTATATTATGTGCCTCTGTGCTACTACTATGCTTGAGTCTTCTGGTCTAACTAGTAAAATAGTAAATTGGTGTTCTTGAGATAGATCTGTAACTGTGACTATCATGAACATGAATCATTACTCTCTATGCATTAGCAAAGTTAATCAGCTTAGTAAGGTACTGAATTGAAGAAAATGAAAGTAATTCTCACCTTGTGAAGTTTTTGGCATCCAGACAGTTGACTCCCGTCTTCCATTCAAACTAACACACAAACTATCCTCTTAAATTCCTTAAATTTTCCTTGAATTCCTTAAATTCCACTGCAACATCCAACTCATCTTACAAAGCTTAGCTCAATTACAACCTTGTCTGAAAATGTTCCCTACTCGCTCCCCTCTTTGGCAGAATTAATCATTATCTTGAGTAAGAACATGCATTAAACCACTGACCGTGTATTATACTTGGCAATACAAATATATTTATACATTTTGTTTCATGAAGGCAGGAGACAAGACTTTTTCATTGTAGTAAAACTGCTTCCCACATAAAGTTCATAACACGTTTGGAGCTCAATTGTGGTTTATTGAATTTGTTGTCTATCTATTGGAGTCAAAGATATCTTCAACTAGAAACCCCAATAGCACTTTACTCACCACTGCCATCTCCAGCATTACCAAGGAAGAGAAAGTTTACTTTTCAGTACCTTCCAGCATACACACTACTATAATTTCTAGAAATACAAAACTAACCAGGATCCAGGTGAAATAGACCCTAATGAAAATATATTTACTATGAATTTAAAAACTAGGTGTCATGATGTACAGGCAGCACCTGTGGCTCAAAGTACAACTCTTTGAAGACAGTATTTACGAATAATAAGAACTATAATAGCTAAATACCTACTAGTAGTTACTCATGCATTTGGAAGCAATAATTTCTTCTTTTTTAATTGAACACATTAATTACTCCCTTATTAAAATTTTCCGTTCTCGGGCAGCGCCTGTGGCTCAGTCGGTAAGGCGCCGGCCCCATATACCGAGGGTGATGGGTTCAAACCCAGCCCCGGCCAAACTGCAACCAAAAAATAGCCGGGCGTTGTGGCGGGCGCCTATAGTCCCAGCTACTCGGGAGGCTGAGGCAAGAGAATCGCTTAAGCCCAGGAGTTGGAGGTTGCTGTGAGCTGTGTGAGGCCACGGCACTCTACCGAGGGCCATGAAGTGAGACCCTGTCTCTACAAAAAAAAAAAAAAAAATTTTCCCTTCTCATTTTTTAATATATGAAGAGGACTATAACAAATAAAGCAGTAGTAATCTGAATGTTATTCCCTATAGGTAGCCTATAGTGGGCCAGGCACCCTGCTTTAGCAATACCTTTGCTGTATCACCAACTATATTCGTGAAATTTGACATTATTCTCTTTATTTAGAACCCTGAGATTAAGTAAGCATAAAAATCTGCAGTGAGGCTAGGATTTTAATACAAGTCTGTCCAACCTCCAATCCACATTTTTTTTTGGTTTATTATATGCTCGTTAATAGCAAGTTTTGTATGATCATCTTTTCAGCCTTGTCTCAAAGTCAACTAAACCCCTGACTGTTAGACACCAGTGGTAGTGGAGCCGCTAATAGAAAATGGAACCCCAGTTATCTGAAACCCCACTATTCTCTTCCACCGTAGCCATTACTGCCTTGCTCCTTCTCCCCACAACCCAGCTACTTTATTCATCTTCTGGTTTTTACCTTCTAATTTTTTACAATTGCATTTTCCTGCCCTTTTTATTGTCAACATAGTAATTTATACTCTTGCCTTACTATTACTCACACAGACTACCTGATGATACTTACCCCTGCATGTCTTTTCCCATCTTAAAATCAAGACATCATGTTTATTGTTAATGGTATGAATATTTCTGTTTGATCATCCCACTGCCGTACCACACTGTCCAGTTTTCTCCACTGCCTAATGACCCATAGTATTATGCTTTAAAAATATTTATTTTTCAGGCAGTGCCTGTGGCTCAAAGCAGTAGGGAACTGGCCCCACATACCTGGCCAAAAACTGAAATAATATTATAAATAAATATTTTATAAATAAAATATTTCTACCTGTAGTCAAGGTAGAAATAAAAACGAAATCAGAATTGCTTCAGATTTTAGCACAAATTAAAAATTTGTATTGTGCAAACAGAAATATTCATACCATTAAGAATAAATATGACTTAATACACAGTAGGCAAACCATGTTCAGGAGCATTTGACAAAGCTGGGTTGTCCTAATTCATTTTGTCTACTCGCGGCAGCAACAATTTTACAAGGTGTTTTCTGCTCTCCAAGAGCCTTCTAAATTTGGTAAAGCAAATGCACATCTAGTTTTAGTAATTCTGTAGGAATGGGCATGAGCTCAATTACTCAACTCAGATACTGACTTTGCAGGCACTTTACAGGATTTTAAAAATACTTGTGCTCTTGGAATTTAAATGTACTGACAACAATGAGAAAGCTTGAGCCTGTGTTCTGTGCTTTGAAGTAATCCTGAGTAGGAGGAATTACTGCTAAGTGAATTTCCAGTGTTTCTCATGCAACTGAGCTCCATAGATGTCAGTAGAAGGTTTTAAATAGAATGTTTAGTTGTCTAGGGCTAAGATAGCAGCACCATTCCTGTATTTATAGTTATAAAACTAGTGGCTCAGCAACTTAAAGCACTTTTGCTCTTTGATTTTTCAAATACATTGTTAGGTTCAACAATGTCTCTTTAGGAAATGTTGTCCTTCATTCTCTGAATATATGTCATGTTTCTTCGAATGGAATGGAATCACAACACAGCAAAAAAAAGTAACTCTTAAAATCATGGAATAGAATTTAATTTCATCACATTTATTATTTGGCTTTAAATTCCACAATTTATTCCAAGTTTACTTTCAATGGTGGGATGTAATTTGAGATAAGTCACGGCAAGACTGACAACATTCCAAAAAGCTGATTTGAAAAACGATGCATTCACTCAAATCAAATTCATTCCAAATTAGCAAAATGATCCAACTGAATTGTTCATATAGATAGGACTATTTAGGAAAACATCAATAATACAACAAATTTAAATATTCCTCAATTATTATCCTACTTGATAGTCAAATTTTATGTGTCAACTTGACTAGTCTAAGGGATGCTCAGGTAGCTGATAAAATGTTAGTTCTAGGTGTGTCTGAGTGGATGTTACAGGAAGAGATCAGTGTTTGAATCAGCAGACTGAGTAAAGATCCACCCCCACCAATGTAGGCCAGCATCACCCTGTCGAGGGCTTAAATAGAATAAAAAAGCAGAAGAATGACAAATTCTCTTTCTCTCTTTTTGGGACATTTATTTTCTCTTGCCTACAGATATTTTAAGCCTTTGGAATCTGAGACTTAGAAAACATCCCTCACCCCACCACCCCTGTTCTTGGGCCCTTGGCTTTGGGCCGGGAATTAAACCACTGGCTGTCCTGGAGCTCAGGCCTTCGAAATCACACTGCATTACATCACCAGCTTTCCTAGTTCTCCAGCTAGAAGATAGCTGTCATGGAACTTTTCAGCCTGTATAATCACATGAAGATATTCTCACAATGAATTTTATCTTTAAATCTGTCTACTATAACTTATTATATATACCTGTATATATCTGATTGGTTCTGTTTCTCTAGAGAACTCTGACTAATACACCTACTGAGATACTTTTATATTCCAAAAAATAGGAGGCTAGTACAAGAACTGAATTAAAAGACTAGTCCCTAACAAGTTACATATGCAGTTTTGCTTATAACTTGCTATGGTTAAAGAAAGCACTGCAATGTCAAATAATACTGTACTTTATCACTAAAATAGAAAAAAAGAAGTTATGGCTATTCACTCTAAGTCACAGTTCTGGAAAAGCAATCTTTCTTCCATTTGGCTCTACATATTTCCGTTTTTGTTTTTTTTTTAACAGTCATTCCGATATTTGCAATAAATGTAGGGTAGCATGGTTTAACTTCCTTGTGGTCATTTATTTTAGAATGGCCCACCAAATTTTATGCAGCATTCTCTTTGGATATAATATTGTTTAATAAATATTACTCATTCCCAATAAATACGGTTAATTCATTTGATCATTTATCTACAGTAATTTTTAATTGCTTATTATAGGAGGATAAAAAATTTTAATGTACTTGCGGAAGTAAAAAATAAATTCACTAAACAGAACTGATTGGCCCATTGGCCAAGCTGCTTCACCTCTTGACAGTAAGAAGCTTTTCTGAAGCCTCCACGCCAAGAGTGGTTCCTGGGAACTCCTGAAAAACCCAGTCCAACCTTACCATAGGCTTCACATAGCGATTCCCCAGAAGTCGTTCCCACTTATCACATAACCAGGGCACTAATGAGAGAAAAAACAGGACAGACAAGGTCCATACTTTCATGGAACTGAAATCCTTGTAGGCAAGAGAGGCAAGGAAAATGGTGAGATAATGTTTAAAAAAAAAAATCCAGAAGTGGTCTCTTGAGGACACATGTCAGCTGAGACTTAGAAGATGGGAATAAAGCCACCAGCCACGAAGTTGAGTGTGGGAGGAGTGTTTCAGGCAGGATAATCGGCGAGTATGTACATAGGATCCCATATTGACCTAGGCAATATGAAAGATAATGAGAGTGCCATGATGGGTGCCTTGAACAGCCAGTGCTAGGGTGAGGAAACAGTGGCAGAGAAAGGTGCCCCTGAAATCCAATCACTAAATCTGAAATCCAAACTAGATTTGAATTTGGTAGTATTTTTGACAAGTTGAAGTGGCAAAGATAAAGGCAGGAGGAATGAATGATTGTGGAGGAAGTTTAAAAAGCCATTCAAAGAGAAGAGAGGTTCTAGGAACAGCAGTTAGAAATAATTTTGAAGATGTACATTAGGGGTCACACTTTAAAAAATCTTGACTAACAGACAGAGGGTTTTATTTTTTAAGTATTTTTTTAGTTTTTTTAAATTAATATGAGGGTACAACTTTTAGGTTACATTGTCCTCACTTCCAGGGTAAAGTTCCATTTGTAGAAGAGCCGCTCACCCAGGGGGCGTGTTATATAAGACAGAGGGTTTTGGACATTTTCCTGTAGTACATAAGAAACTTGCCAATTAGAAAGGATCTTCCTCTTTGGCCTCCCAAAGTGCTGGGAGGTGTCTTTACAAGTGATTAAGTCTAGGTATATGTGAAATACTAAATAACTAAGATTAAATAAATTTCAAGCTGTGTACTGGCCAGAATCACTCACTTCGCAAAGAGAATCAACTACTAAAATGAAATCAAAAGAGTGCAATTAACCACTACTATTTTTAATAACTGGCAAGTTTCTTTTGGTATAAAAAGTAATGAAGATGTTAACATTTATACATCTCTCTGTGGAAAACAGTCTGGATCAGAGGGATGGGTAGGATTCTGGACCTTCAAAGGAACGCTGGTAGAAAGGAAGGATTGGATGCTAGAATCAGGAGAATGAACATAAATAGCCACCATTTATTAAAGGTCCAGAAAACATACTTTGTTCTATTTCATTTAATTTTCAGCTGCACCGCAGCATTTTATAGATGTGAGCATAGAGATCCAAACTCAAGTTGTCCTGATTTCAAAGCCCCCTACTTTTTGTTTAATTGTTTAGTTCACCAAAGCAGGACTTAATAATAATATTAATAGTATTCACTCTGGTCTAAAATATGGAAGGAAGGAAGAAGGAAGCAAGAAGTTTAAGATTCTGGAAAAAACTCTAATTGGTACGCTAATAAGAGGTGTGCTTGCTTACTCTTCTCAAGGTTAGTACTAAACTCATAAACCTTCAACTTGCCTGACAAGGAGACGGACATTACGTTTTCCTGTTTCCAATGGACTCTTCCACCAGATAAACTAATGAGGAATAAAGTTAAAAAGGAGTCATTACTCATCAACTTTTCTCATCAGATGTTACCTCCCTTCACTTTTATATGTAAAGAAAACATGCAATGTCTATTCTATGGAAAAAACATGTTTTCCATGATGTTCATTTTAATTTCTAAAAAGCTTCAATCTAAATGGACATATACACAGTTATGTTATTTTATGTGTATGTTCCTTAGAAAAATACCACAAGTAAGGAAATTCTTAAAATAGGAGGTTTTCAGTTTCTCTTCCTACCCTGAGGCCACTTTCAGCATCCTTTTGTGAAAACACAGTGACTCATCAGAGTGGTCACCCAGGCCTTCTGCTGGGGTGTATTTACAAATCTAGTAACCATCACGCAAAGGAATACTCCCAGACAAAGCCATCTCCCAATGCATAAGCAACTAATAATGCTTCCTTTTTCAGAGAGAGGCTAAGCCTCCTTCTAGTCTACCCTAAAAGGCACAGCTCTGGAATTAAGATGTATTTCAAACTCTTAAGTGACCTCAGCACACTTGGTTCACAGGTAAAGGCAATACCAGTTTTTATCCTGTCTGTGGTGTAGCTAGAGCAGGTCTTACAAAATTCAATCTCTAGGCCATTGTGAATGTGACTAAATGTTGAAGGTTTGTGCACAAACAAGAAAAATGAGGAAACTCATATACACAAAAATATGATCCACCGCCCTTTCGGAGGAATTAGAAGGCTTAATCATTTGTTGCGAGATCGTGTCCTTAAAATTTGCTGTTAAAATAGCATTCCAGATATGTATTTGGGTGATTTTTTTGGTTTTGGTTTTGTTTTATAGTGGGGGCAGTGGCAAGAGATTTCCTGATCCCTCATAGCCAAAATCTGGGACTTGTGGTTTACTTCATTTTTTAGAATAGCTAGGAAATGTTGTTGTCTAAACCCTTTCTGCAGTATAAATATTTGCCATTTTATAATGAGTATGATCATCAAGAAGGAAGGTTTCACCAGGCTGTGTGATAACGTGATAAATTATTCCAAACTTCCCCTTGCTCCCTCTTCAGTTAATACAACCCACCGACAGCTTTTCCTTACTGCCCAGATTTAGAACAAGCAGATGTATTTTCCATGGCACATATGTTTGTGCTCCCCCCTGTCACTTTGCTTTATCACTGGGATCACTTTAGTACACAAATCTTCTCTTATCACTTCCCTTCGGTGGTTCCTCATTTTCTTTGGGATGCTACTTATCCTTTGTAATAGGATCTCAAAATCTCTGGCCTGGGGCCTGCCTCAAGACAATCTCACCTGTTTTTCTTCCATGGGGCTAACGTGGACTTACTTCAGTTCCAAGAAGGTCCCACATTCTTTCCTGTCTAATTGACTGAACATATAGCCCATTCCTTTCCCAACAGCTCTGCCCTTCAGACATCTACTTAACTTCCAATTTTCAATTTAAAAGTTACTTCCCCCTGGCGGCGCCTGTGGCTCAGTGAGTAGGGCGCCAGCCCCACATGCCAAGGGTGGCGGGTTCAAACCCAGCCCCGGCCAAACTGCAACAAAAAAATAGCCGGGCGTTGTGGCAGGCGCCTGTAGTCCCAGCTGCTCGGGAGGCTGAGGCAAGAGAATCACGTAAGCCCAAGAGTAGAGGTTGCTGTGAGCCCTGTGACGCCACGGCTCTCTACCCGAGGGCGGTACAGTGAGACTCTGTCTCTACCAAAAAAAAAAAAAAAAAGTTACTTCCCCCTAAAAGATCGTTACATGTCAACCCTCTCTTCCCTCCCTCCCAAAGTCGCTTCCTCTCCCTTTTCTTCCATTTCACATGCAATTCTCTACCTTAAAACTTCTAATAATTTATGCAAGGCCCCGTGTTCTCCACCAGCTTTATACTTTAGGTTGTAAGCTCTGGGAGGCCAAGGACTGTCTCTTTTGCCTGTGTTAAAAATTGGGATTCAGTAAATATTCTCAAATGAATGCGTCCCCTTTACTTGGCCTTCTAAGTCCTTGTCTCTTAAAATTCTTGCTATCAGACTCAACAATTCATCTTAATTAATTCGAAAGGCAATGTGATGAATTGGTAACACAATTTTCAAGATATCATTGCTCTGTGTTTAGTATATGATAATAATTTGTTTTCCTCTAGTGCTTCTTTGTGTTACCAAGTCATGCTTCCCAATTCTGGTTAAGCATGATGCTTGAATCCTGCATTATAATTAACCTAAATTGGCGTGCTCATTCTCAAATTGAGGTTGAGAATGAGCTTTTCAGACTCTGCACCGTATTTAAACTAGAACATGGAAGACAGCAGGGTTTCTCGTCTATTAAGGGAGGGGTCCCACAGTGAAACGACTGAATTAGGGTAAAATAGAAGAAGAATTTTGTCAAACGACTGTTGAAGAGGAAAGTGCCATAGAAAACGAATTGGCCCATTCTAAGCAATTAAAAAAAAAATTAAGTGGTTATGTAGAGCAATGCTTACTGAAGACAAGAAGCAAAGTCACAAACATTTACAGGCCCTGCAAACCTAAAAATGCACTTTGTATGTACAAATTCTTGAAAAAAGTTTCTAGTTATATACTTGTTTTTATACATATTTGTACATCCAAATAATGACCACTTTCAGGGCCATGATTTTGAAATAAAAAGAGGGAAGGAAAGGGAGGGTGAGAGAAAAGAAGGAAATGGCTCCAATTCACAATTTTACAAAATTAAAGAGGACAATGACCCTTGAGATCACCTAACAAAACTCCTCCCAGCTTACTGGTAAAGTGAAATATTGCGACGTGGACTGCACTGATTTGCATCCACCATTCCACGATGTAAGCTGACGCTGACGTTAGACTATCTAAACATTGTTATGTATTCATGTTAAACTGCATTTAGCACCTTCCTCAAATTAGCTGCCATCCCAAATTCCCTACTGCTGTTCAGATCTATGGGCTTATAATCCTGAAGTCAGGTTTGAAGGCATTCACTGCTTGCTATCTCACATCTAACGAGACTGCCAGGTCTGTCATTTTATCCTACTCAATATCTCTCACATCATTCTTATTTCCCCTTCTATTTCTAGGGCCTAATTCTTTTTCTTTTTCTTTTTTTTTTTTTTTTGAGACAGAGCCTCAAGCTGTCACCCTGGGTAGAGTGCTGTGGCATCACAGCTCACAGCAACCTCCAACTCCTGGGCTTAAGCGATTCTCTTGCCTCAGCCTCCCAAGTAGCTGGGACTACAGGCGCCCGCCACAACGGCTGACTATTTTTTGGTTATACTTCTCATTGTTGTTTGGCAGGCCCAGGCTGGATTCAAACCCACCAGCTCTGGTGTATGTGGCTGGCGCTTTAGCCGCTTGAGCCACAGGCGCCGAGCCCTAGGGCCTAATTCTTGATAAATCTGGAGAACTGGCATGAACTCCTCACCGGTCTCTCTGTAGTTCAGCCTATGGAGAGTAGCCAGAGTAGTAAGACGAATTCCCTCAAGGATTCTTGTTATCCTAACATATTATATGTATACTATCCCTCAAAAGTTTAAATGGTTCTTCGTGGCCTAAAAAGTCAAAAAGATGTCATAGCAATTAGAAACTTCTCTCCAGAAGGAAATTTTCCCTTCAGCAACACCTCTGTGGGCCCTTCACCGTCCACACCATGAACTAGGCACACTGGACTGACCGTGTTGGTAGTGGAAAAACCCAGCACTGCCTCCCAGTCTTGCCCACCTCCTCGGTGTGTGACCGCTACTCTTTGTAGATTCTAAGCTGTAGTTTATTTTTATTCATCTCTACACAGTAAATGGTTTCACTTTATACCAAATTGACTTGCTGTGAGAAAAAAAAGACATAATAATGTAAGCAAAGCACCTGGCGTGTATTATACATAATTGTACATTTTAACTACCATTATTTTATATACAGGGTGGTCATAAAGTTCACGTGCAATTTAAAATAGTGTACAATTTAAAATTGCATGTGAACTTCATGGTCATCCCGTATTTAACATGCCCGATTTACAAAAGATTTGAGTAAACCCTCATCTACTTCTCTTTCATTCAATAAGATGTAGTCCCTCACCCTGAAGAACCCCACATTGCAGCAACATATGAAAACACAAAGAAAAGCATCTGTGCTCAGTGGGAACGGTAATGCACCATGTATTAGGGGGTTACTGAGTAGGGACTTCTCAGCTACCAAGACTGAGGAGTTGGGTCAGAGATGATGGGACCTTTGATTACAATCATCAGGCAAAAAATGAGTAAAAGCTGTGAAGGCAAAGAGAGGACTTACAGTGATTATTATTACAAAGACCTACACCAGAAAACACTGCCTCAGTTCCAGGCTAACTTCGGTTACATTACTTACAGACAGCTATGTACTAAATTCCAACCTTGCCCCATGTATCTGTGACGGAATCCCCACGACTGTGCCCACATCCTGGCTGTGGGGCCCCCCTCATCTTTGCGCTGCTTCTCTGCACCTCAGAGCTGTGGTTTGAGTTCCTGCGGTCCTTCCTCAGAGGCTCCTTACCCATCTCACTCCCTTAGCCACTTGTCTCTCGCCTATTCTTGCTTGACCACGCTTGCCTCCCAGGGTTTGGAATGTGGTCTGTCTCCTGGGAGTTGCTCCATCAGACCATGATCTTCCCAGCCACACACCCTGGGTGTATGACTCCAGATCTTAGTTGAAATGTCACCTCTTCAAAGAACCCTTCTCTTCCCCTCTCCCTTCCCCACCCTCAGATTTAAAAGAACAACTCAGTGTCTCTTCCATACTATTCACTTTTCTTCATTGCGATTATTATCTGGTCATTTTCTCATGTGTTTATTCCTTTGTTATCTGTTAATCTTATTGCACTTGGATGTTAAGTTCTATACAGTTTGAGACCTCATCTATTTTGTTCCTTTTTTTTTGAGACAGAGCCTCAAGCTGTCGCCCTGGGTAGAGTGCTGTGGCATCACAGCTCACAGCAACCTCCAACTCCTGGGCTCAAGTGATTCTTCTGCCTCTGCCTCCTAAGTAGCTGGGACTACAGGCACCCGCCACAATGCCCAGCTATTTCTTGGTTGCAGCCGTCCTTGTTTGGCGGCCGGGGCTGGATTCAAACCCGCCAGCTCAGGTGTATGTAGCTGGTGCCTAAGCTACTTGAGCCACAAGCGCTGTGCCTATTTTGTTACCTTTGATATCTACAGATCCACAGTGCCTAGAATGTTTCTTGGAGCATAATAATTGACTAATAAACGTCAGATTAATGAATGAAGGAAGGAAGGACTATCTCTACTCTGCCCTCTGATTCCAGACCATAAATCTCTGCTCTCCAGATCCTCAGAATCACTAGATTCTTGTTTTCATTAGACTCTTAGTTTTAAAGAGTTAAGACCCTAGATCCACAGAAGCCTGTAATGGAAGTTATTACCTTCCCTGTATTTTATTAATCAGAAATTTGACACCCTTGCTTTAGGTAGCCACATTTAATTGTCATCCTTCAAGCAAACTCACTTACATATGTCCGCGTGTGCGTTCATTAACACGGGTCATTGCCTATGTAGACTTAGCTATAGAACTAGGATTCATTTCCATCATTACCTTAAAAACTCCACTACCCTCAATGTCTTCTCTAATCATCCACAAACAAGAGTTACTTGTCATCATATTCTTCATCCGATTATTTAAACTGTAACAAATCACAATTTTGACAGTGTTGATTTTAATTTTTTTTGTATAACCAAACACATCTATCTATTTTCCCCGGGTATACTGCAAGTGTTTTAGAGATTATCATTTATTTATTTTTATCATTATATTTTGCATTAGAGTTTTAAGGTTTCTCCTTGGTAGATAAAAAGTAAAGACTTTCAAATAAAATCATATCTCAAGTATTAATGACATTGTACGATTTTGCTTCTTTTTTTTTTTTTTATTAAATCATAACTGTATACAATGATATGATTATGGGGCATCATACACTCACTTCATAAACCATTTGACACATTTTTATCCCAGTGGTTAACATAGCCTTTCCGGCGTTATCTCAGTTACTGTGCCAAAACATTTATATTCTACATTTACCAAGTTTCGCAAATACCCCTGTAATATGCACCACAGGTGTGATCCCACCGATTCCCCTCCCTCTACCCACCCCCCCCTTTCCCACTTCCCCCTATTGTTAAGTTGTAGCTGGGTTATACCTTTCATGTGAGAGTCCCAAATTAGTTTCATAGTAGGGCTGTGTACATTGGGTATTTTTTCTTCCATTCTTGGGATACTTTACTAAGAAGAATATGTTCCAGCTCCATCCATGTAAACATGAAAGAGGTAAAGTCTCCATCTTTCTTTAAGGCTGCATAGTATTCCATGGTATACATATACCACAATTTATTAATCCATTCGTGGATCGATGGGCACTTCGGCTTTTTCCATGACTTAGCAATTATGAATTGGGCTGCAATAAACATTCTGGTACAAATATCTTTGTTATGTTGTGATTTTTGGTCTTCTGGGTATATGCCCAGCAGAGGAATTACAGGATTGAATGGCAGATCTATTTTTAGATCTCTGAGTGTTCTCCATATATCTTTCCAAAAGGAATGTATTAATTTGCATTCCCACCAGCAGTGCAGAAGTGTTCCCTTTTCTCCGCATCCACGCCAACATCTCTGGTCTTGAGATTTTGTGATATAGGCTAGTCTCATTGGAGTTAGATGATATCTCAAAGTAGTTTTGATTTGCATTTCTCTGATGATTAAAGATGATGAGCATTTTTTCATATGTCTGAAGGCCGTGCGCCTGTCTTCTTCAGAGAAGTTTCTCTTCAAATCCCTTGCCCAGCCTGCGATGGGATCCCTTGTTTTTTTCTTGCTGATGCGTTTGAGTTCTCTGTGGATTCTGGTTATTAAACCTTTGTCAGAGTTATACCCTGCAAATATCTTCTCCCATTCTGAGGGCTGTCTGCTTGCTCTGCTTACTGTGTTCTTAGCTGTGCAGAAGCTTTTTAGTTTGATCAAGTCCCAGTAGTGTATTTTTGAAGCTGCTTCAATTGCCCGGGGGGTTCTCTTCATGAATTACTCACCCAGACCAATTTCTTCAAGGGTTTTCCCTGCATTCTCCTCTAGTATTTTTATAGTTTCATGTCTTAAGTTTAAATCTTTAATCCAATGAGAGTCTATCTTAGTTAATGGTGAAAGGTGTGGGTCCAATTTCAGTCTTCTGCAGGTTGCCAGCCAGTTCACCCAGCACCATTTGTTAAATAGGGAATCTTTTCCCCACTGAATGTTTTTAATTGGCTTGTCAAAAATCAAATAGCGGTAAGTAGCTGGATTCATCTCTTGGTTCTCTATTCTGTTCCAGATATCTACTTCTCTGTTTTTGTGCCAATACCATGCTGTTTTGATCACTATCGATTTGTAGTAAAGTCTGAGGTCTGGTAGTGTGATTCCTCCTGTTTTGTTTTTATTTCCGAGTAATGTCTTGGCTATTCGAGGTTTTTTCTGATTCCATATAAAACGAAGTAATGTTTTTTCAAGATCTTTAAAATATGACAGTGGAGCTTTAATAGGGAGTGCGTTGAAATTATATATTGCTTTGGGTAGTATGGACATTTTGATAATGTTGATTCTTCCTAGCCATGAGCATGGTATGTTTTTCCATTTGTTAACATTTTCAGCTATTTCTTTTCTTAGAGTTTCATAGTTCTCTTTATAGAGATCTTTCACGTCTTTTGTTAGGTAAATTCCCAAATATTTCATCTTCTTTGGCACTACTGTGAATGGGATAGAGTCCTTAACTGCTTTTTCAATTTGACTGTTGTTGGTGTATATAAAGGCTACCGATTTATAAATGTTGATTTTGTAACCTGAGACGCTGCTGTATTCCTTGATCACTTCTAGGAGTTTTGTAGTAGAGTCCCTAGTGTTTTCCAGATACACAATCATATCATCTGCGAAGAGCGAGAGTTTGATCTCTTCTGACCCTATATGGATACCCTTGATCGCCTTTTCTTCCCTAATTGCGGTGGCTAAAACTTCCATTACAATGTTGAAAAGCAATGGAGACAATGGGCAGCCTTGTCTGGTTCCTGATCTGAGTGGAAATGATTCCAATTTAACTCCATTCAATATGATATTGGCTGTGGGTTTGCTGTAGATAGCCTCTATCAGTTTAAGAAAAGTCCCTTCTAGACCAATTTTCTTGAGTGTTCTGATCATGAAGGGATGCTGGATATTATCAAAAGCTTTTTCTGCATCAATTAAGAGAATCATATGGTCTTTGTTTTTTAATTTGTTTATGT
Source organism: Nycticebus coucang (assembly GCF_027406575.1). Classification (NCBI taxonomy): domain Eukaryota; kingdom Metazoa; phylum Chordata; class Mammalia; order Primates; family Lorisidae; genus Nycticebus; species Nycticebus coucang. Next base: position 75,228,633 of record NC_069789.1, read on the forward strand.
GCTGAATTACATTTATAGATTTACGTATATTGAACCAGCCTTGAGACCCTGGGATAAAACCAACTTGGTCATGATGTATAATTTGTTTGATGTGTTGCTGGATTCTGTTTGTTAGGATCTTGTTGAATATTTTTGCATCTATATTCATTAGTGATATTGGTCTATAATTTTCTTTTCTTGTTGGGTCTTTTCCTGGTTTGGGGATCAGGGTGATATTTGCTTCATAGAACGTGTTGGGTAGTCTTCCTTCTTTTTCTACATTTTGGAACAGGTTGAGTAATATAGGTACTAATTCCTCTTTAAAGGTTTGGTAGAATTCTGACGTGAAACCATCTGGTCCCGGGCTTTTCTTTTTAGGGAGGTTTTGTATAGTTGATGCTATTTCTGAACTTGATATGGGTCTGTTCAACATTTCCACTTGATTCTGGTTAAGTCTTGGAAGGTGGCGTGCTTCCAAGTATCGGTCTATTTCCTTCAGATTTTCATATTTCTGAGAATAAAGTTTCTTGTAATATTCATTAAGAATTTTTTGGATTTCTGATGAGTCTGTGGTTATTTTGTCTTTGTTGTTTCTGATTGATGATATTAGAGATTTTACTCTTTTTTTCCTGATTAGGTTGGCCAGAGGTTTATCTATTTTATTGACCTTTTCAAAAAACCAGCTTTTTGATTTATTGATCTGTTGTATTATTCTTTTGTTTTCAATTTCATTTAATTCTGCTCTAATTTTGGTTATTTCTTTTCTTCTACTGGGTTTGGGGTTGGAATGTTCTTCCTTTTCCAGTTGCGTGAGATGTCCCATTAAGTTGTTAACTTCCTCTCTTTCCGTTCTCTTGAGGAAGGCTTGCAGTGCTATAAATTTCCCTCTTAGAACTGCCTTTGCAGTGTCCCAGAGGTTCTGATAGCTTGTGTCTTCATTGTCATTTTGTTCCAAAAAATTGGTGATTTCTTTCTTAATCTCATCTCTGACCCAGCTATCATTCAGCATAAGGTTATTTAACTTCCATGTTTTTGTATGGGTATGCAGATTCCTGTTGTTACTCAATTCAAGTTTTATTCCATGATGGTCCGAGAAGATGCATGGAATAATTTCTATTCCTTTAAATTTACTGAGGTTAGACTTGTGACCTAAAATGTGATCAATTTTGGAGTAAGTTCCGTGGGCTGATGAGAAGTATGTGTATTCAGTTTTGTTGGGATGAAATGTTCTGTAGATGTCTGCTAAATCTAAATATTGGATGGTTAGGTTTAAATCTAAGATTTCTTTGCTCAGCTTCTTTCTGGAGGATCGATCCAACACTGCCAAGGGAGTGTTGAAATCTCCAACGATTATGGAGCTGGAGGGAATCAAGTTACTCATGTCTGTTAGAGTTTCTCTTATAAATTGAGGTGCATTCTGGTTGGGTGCATAGATATTAATAATTGAGATCTCGTCATATTGAGTATTACCCTTAACAAATATGAAGTGACCATTCTTGTCCTTCCTTACTTTTGATGGTTTAAAGCCTACTGTATCTGCAAATAAAATTGCAACACCTGCTTTTTTCTGATTACCATTTGCCTGAAATATGGATGACCATCCTTTCACCCTGAGTCTGTATTTGTCTTTTAAGTTGAGATGTGACTCTTGTATGCAACAAATATCTGGCTTAAGTTTTTGTATCCAGTCAGCTAACCTATGCCTCTTTAGAGGACAGTTTAAGCCATTCACATTGATGGAGAGTAAGGATAAGTCTGGTGGAATTTTGGGTATCGAGTTTTTCAAAGGTCCAGTGGACATTTTTAATCCTTTCGCCAGTGTGGAAGTTGGAGTTTGATCCGAAGTTTCTGAGTGAGTTTACTTTTGTGGTATAGGATTGGGTTGGTCATTGTGGAGGATAGGTCTGAGAACATCCTGAAGAGCTGGTTTACTTATGGCAAATTTTTTCAACATATGAATGTCATTGAAGTATTTAATTTCTCCATCATAGATGAAACTCAGTTTAGCTGGATACAAGATCCTGGGTTGAAAGTTTTTTTGCTTTAGGAGATTAAAAGTTGATGACCAGCCTCTTCTTGCTTGAAAAGTTTCAGCAGAGAGATCTGCAGTTATTCTAATATTCTTACCTTTGTACGTTATAGTTTTCTTTCGCCGGGCTGCTTTGAGAATCTTCTCTTTCATGTTAACTTTAGTGAAGCTAATTATGATATGTCTGGGAGATGGCTTTTTGGGGTTGAATCGTGCTGGGGTTCTGAAGCTGTCTGCTATCTGAATTTCAGATTCTCTAGGCATGTCTGGAAAATTTTCTTTCATAATTTCATGTAGAAGGGCCTCTGTGCCCTTGGCTGCCAGGTCATCAGTCTCCGAAATTCCTATAACCCTTATGTTATTTTTTTTCGAATTATCTGAGAGCTCTCTGAGTGAGTGATCCGTTTTTGCTCTCCATTTCTCTTCCTCTTTGAGAGATTGGGAACGTTCGAAGACTTTATCTTCAATGTCAGAAATCCTTTCTTCTGCTTGCTCCATTCTGTTACTGAGGGATTCTACTGTATTTTTCATATCTTTGAGGGCTGTAAGTTCTTGTTTCAGTGTGTCTAAGTCTTTGGTGGTTTTGTCTTTAAATTCGTTAAATTCTTGAGACAGTTTTTGAATTTCTCCTCGAATTCCTAATTCCATTTTATTAATCTTGTCTGCAAACCAAATTCTGAATTCGACTTCTGACATCTCAGCCAGTTGTTTATGAATGGGATCTTCAATCACATCTGCCGTATCTTTTCTTGGGGGGGTTGATCTATTCTGGTTATTCATGTTACCAGAGTTTTTCCGCTGATTCCGCCCCATGGTTTACTCCCTTTGGTTTTTCCCCTGGGGTTTTATCGAGGGCCCGTACAGTGTTGTGGCCTGAGAAACTGGGGCCCTGTCTGGTGTGGTGGAGCAAAGTGGTTCTGTCTTGTTTTCAGCTGGTTTCTGTTCGATCCTATTGCAACTTCTACTCTGGCTTGAAGTCTCTGCTGTGTGGAAAAATCAGCAATTAAGTCACCCCGCCTGCCCACCTCTGGCCCCAGTTGGAAAAGGAGAATCAAACCTTCCTACAATCGCACACCCAGGGCACCACCTGAAAAGTCCTCAGTCTATTAGCCCAGTTCAAAAGGTCCGAATCAACTGTCTCAATCGGCACTTGTCTCAGGTGGAAGGGTTCAAGAGGTCTCTGGGAACTGGATCACAGGGGCCTGGTGACTCCTCTGAGACAGCTCACCCCAGTGCAGCGTGGAGTCAGGAGGAGCCACCCCGCAAACAGAGCAGTCTGGGAAGGTTGACGTCTCCTTCCCCTCTTTGCCCCTCCGTCGGACCCAGTCACTGGTATCTCTGCAGATGGCTAACCCAGTTGCCTGCAGTGAACAGACACTCCAGGGGTTTGCACCTGCCTGAATCGCGAGGAAGTCTGCCAGGCCCCCGCAGACTGCCGCTATCTAGCAGGAGGAGATGGGGCCTGACATCTTTGAGTGTTTGATGCAGGTGATGGGAAGGAGGTGTTCACTCAGGCTTAGCCCCGTCCCTGATGGATGCTGCTAACAGAACAGAACAGAACAGAACAGACAACTTTGTGAGGTTCTGTCTCTGTTCCTGTCGTCGCCTACAGGAGACGGGCTGTTTTGAGTTCAAACGTCTTTGCTGCTGGAGAATTGCGTCTGAACACCTCTCTGGGTCGGCCCCGCCCTGGAGGCTTCTGGGTTTGTGAGCCGTGTCACCTGTGGCCTCCTCTGGTTGCCCAGGGAGACAGGGGGTGTGGCCTCAGAATATCCAGAAGTGAGCGTTCTGCCGTTAAAGAAAAAACGGCTGTTGATCTACCTCCAGGGAACTGCTGCTCTGGTGTGGGCACTCAGGCGACCCTTTTCTCCTCTGTCCCGCGCCCCAGAGTCAGCACTGAGCGGCCGCAGTTTGTGCTGGGTCCACACCCCTTAAGAGATCCCCCAAGAATCAGAACTCTTGGGGGATGGGCCCCCAGACCCGGATTGGGAGTGGGGCGGGGGGAAGCTAGAGTTTCTTTCAGTTTCACGCAATACTACGGTCCGGGGAGGGCTCCTGCACTGCACCGCAGGGAAGTGCCGCCAAGGCTTGATTTCCCCTCAGCGGAGTGCCCTCTCCTCGCTCACGTGTCCCAGAGTCAGCGCTGACCTGACGCAGCTCAGGCACTGTGCACTCCCCTCGAGAAATCACCCAAGGAGCCGAACTCCTGGGGGATAGGCCCTCAGACCCCGAGTGAGAGTAGGGGTTCTCAGCTCTCAGCGGGGAGGCCAGAGTCTGATTCAGTCTTGGGCCCCCTATGCCCGGGGAGGGTTGCTGCACTGCACCGCAGGGAAGTGCCGCGAGGCGTGACTCCCCCTCAGCCCGGTGCCCTCTCCTCACTCGGCGCGCCTCAGAGTCAATGCTGACCAGTCGCAACTCGGGGACTGTCCACTCCCCTTGAGAAATCACCCAAGGATCCGAAGTCCTGGGGGACAGGCCTCTAGACCTCAGTGGGCGGGAGGGGAGCGCCGGGGATTCAGGGTTGCCGGCAAAGGATTCCCAAAGTTTTATTCAGCCCTATGTCCGGCAGGAGAACGCCACGGCACCCCAGTAGGGGAGGTAGGTCCAGTTTTTAGAAGGTCTCTCCCGTGGAGTGTAGTGGGAGGGCCTTTAATTTCTGCCCGCTTGTTCAATTGTGGGGCTCCAGAGCCGGTCTCATGGGGGAGGGGGACTCCCGTCCGCTTGGTGGTGGATTTTGTACCTTTTGTTTGCGTCCTTGTGATCACAACTTGCCTCAGCGGTGTTGATGTGCGTTCTTCAGCCTTCTCTCTTGGTGAGGCTCAAGTCCACCAGGATACTTACTAAATTCCTGTCCCTTAACTCTCCTTCTGGACGGGAGCCTTTGTTGAAAGCTGGCTTCAGTCCGCCATCTTGTCTCCCCTCCCCACAATTTTGCTTCTTGTTGTGACTCTTCAGAGTGGCTAAATAACGCCAAATCTGAAATCTCTTCAGCTCTTCCCCTCGGTAATATTTTATGTATTGCGACAACTTCTGTCCTCACTGACTGTGACAGTGAGCTCCTAGAGGGCAGAAACTGCATTTCACTTGTTTATAAATCCCTAATCGCACATTGCTTCTCGTATAGCACGGGTTTAAGAAAACTCTATCCAAGATCTAAATAAACCAAGTTGTTATGGAGCACAGTCCAGACCTTTCACTCCACAAGCAGCTCAAAAAGTGGTGCTTGAAGGGCTGATCCCAGCTGCTTTGGCATCCACGGAGTTGTCGTAGGTATGTGCACCTGTTAAATGGGTCAGGCGCAGACAAATCTGCTCATGGTCCCTGTGCTTCAGTATTAGAAACTAAAAGGTATAGCATAACTTCTTAACTTCCTTGCACTCATACTTACAGAATGCCCATTCTTTCCTCAATGGGAAGAAAATTTGATTTATAATCTGATACGTGCTTTTTCAACTTTCATGGTTTAAAAGCCTTGTAATCTATTTTTCTATAGTGGGTACCAAAGCAAAAAGAAGGATTAGTTCTAAGTTGTGGCAAGGAAATAAAGGGGTGAAAAGTGATAGGTTTATGAGCAGGATGCCAAACCAGCCAGAGCTTAGGAACAAAGAAACAAGAAAACAAAAGGGTGATTGAATCAATTGCATCATATAAGAGGCAAAAGATGACTCAGGTAAGGCTCAAAGTCAGAGAGGGATTAGTAAAATCTTTTATTTAAGGCTGGGCCAGCAAATTATTAACTTAAGGCTTAATTACGTTTCCCTTGATTTGGTTCGAGAGTCTGAAGCAGAGCTGAGTACTGCACCCAGGGGCAAAGCAATTCCAGGTATGAAGACTGAGGAAAGGCAGGCAAAAGGAAGCAGCTAGGACGTTACTCTGTTGGGTGCACCCTCTACTTTCATCACATTCATTTGATCCCTCTTTATAAGGCTATGTGCTGTATTTCTCTCTTCCTATGGACGTATACACACACAGGTATGGCACAGTTTCTTGCCAGCCTATTTTTTTCCTTACATATTCTCATTAAGAATTTAATTATAGTGATAGTATGTGCCAAGTCAGCATTTTGTTGTTGGAAATTCAATACCATTTCTTATCATCCTAGAAATGTATTAATCTCACTGTTTCCTTAAAGTACCACAATCTTTTTTTTTTTTTTTTTTTTTGTAGAGACAGAGTCTCACTTTATGGCCCTTGGTAAAGTGCCATGACATCACAGGACTCACAGCAACCTCCAACTCCTGGGCTTAAGCAATTCTCTTGCCTCAGCCTCCCAAGTAGCTGGGACCACAGGTACCTGCCACAACACCCGGCTATTTTTTGTTGCAGTTTGGCTGGGGCCGGGTTTGAACCCACCACCCTCGGAATATGGGGCCGGCGCCTTACCGACTGAGCCACAGGCGCTGCCCAGTACCACAATCTTTTATAAAAGCTACTAATCCTTAAAATGACAGAATATTAATAGCTAAACTATATAGATGATTTCAGCTTTAATCTTTTTAATAATTTGTGCGTGTGTGTGTAAGAGGTAAGCCGCCTTCCCAGAATTTAGCTAAATTTCTTTTCTAATACAGGTTTATTTTTCATGTTGATTCAGACTTAAGTCTCCTCTTTTCTGGGTCATTCTTTCCCTGAAGAATTTTGGCCTCACTCTCAATTCAAAAGTTAGCAATAATTTATCTTGGAATCTTTTAAAAATTCTTGTGGTTCAGAAGATTTCAGTAGCCAGACTATTTTCGTCACTATGAGACTATCCCTCAATTAAAGCAGCATTAGTCTCCATGTTACTAAACTCACCATCCTGTACGTCTTTTCTTAACAAAACAAGTGAAAACTACTTGTGGGTTACCACAGTCGTCTACTTTTTTTATGAAAGTGGTTTTATACATTCAATAAACCATATTTAAATTTACTATGTACTAGTTACCCAATAGTATTCAAAAGTAGAGAATGACTCAACACTTCTCTTCCAATATGAACCAATCAAGCATGTAAAAGTGCACACACACACACATAAATCTCTAAAGGAAAAGCAAGGTAATAATCAACCTTCAGATGAAGCATGCTGGTAATTTTATATGTCAATTTGACTGGGTATAAAAAATTCTATCTGGAGGCGGTGCCTGTGGCTCAGTGAGTAGGGCACCAGCCCCACATACCGAGGGTGGCATGTTTAAAGCCGGCCCCGGCTGAACTGCAACAAAAAAATAGCCAAGCCTTGTGGCGGGAGCCTGGAGTCCCCACTACTTGGGAGGCTGAGGCAAGAGAATCACCTAAGCCCAGGAACTGGAGGTTGCTGTGAGCTGTGTGACACCATGGCACTCTACTGAGGGCAATAGAGTGAGACTCTGTCTCTACAAAAAAAAAAAAAAAAAAAAAAATTCTATCTGGGTGTGTCCGTAAGGGTGTTTCTGAAAAATATTAGCATTTGAATCAATATTCAGAGTAAAGAAGGTGCATGCTGGCCCGTGTAGACAGGTATCAACTAATCTTTTGAGGGCCTAAATAAAATAATAATAATAATAATAATAAAAAACCCAGAGGAAGCATGAGTAGTTCTTTCTTCCAGAGCTGGATCATCCCTCTTCTCTTGCCCTGGGACCTCAGAGATCCAGATTCTTGGCCTTTTGGATCTGGAACTTAGGCCAGCGACCTCTCAGTCTTAGGTGTCCAGACCTGGACTGGGAATTACACCACAGACTCCCCTGGTGCTCAGATCTAGGGACTTAGACTGAATTGCAAGACTGGATTTCCTGTTTCTCCGGCTTACAGACAGAATACCTGGGACTTCATGAGCCAATTCTCATTTAATACATATGTGTACACACATACGCACACACACAGATTGTATGTATATATATACACACACACACACACACACACACACACACAAACATGGTCATCCCTGGGTATCCATTAAGGACTGGTTCCAGAAGTTCCCACAAATACATATGTATCCTTGAGCTGTTGCTATAAAATATTATAAAATTTGTATATGACACACACATATCCTCCCACTTAAATCATCTCTAGATTAGTTATAATAACTAATACAATGTAAATGCTATGTAAGTAGTTGTTATACTGTATTTTTTTAGGGAATAGTGACAAGAAAAAATAATCTGTACATGTTCAGTATAGGCACAATTTCTTTTTAAATATTTTTGGTTTCTCATTGGTTGAATCCATGAACATGAGCTATTATCATTCCCATTTACAGATGAGAAAACCAAATACAGAAATGTGATATGACTTGTCCAAATTCCTTTCACCATGACTAGAGTTTGAAATCAGTCCTCTCACTCCACGGCATATTGCTTTACCCCACTGCCTCCCAGTAATGAAAAATATTCTTCCCTGCCTCAAGTTACCTACGTTACCTGGCACTAGGATTTGAGATCTACGTAATATATGTTTAGTGGTAGAACAGTGTGGGGCACAGAGCATGTCCATCAATCAATTACTTATGGGTAATACTAAATACTATAAGAAATGAAAGAGTATTTCAAAGAAAAGTTGAGGCTTGAACTTTGAGCAAGGTATAAGAATGAGACACAGACCTGGAGTGCCCCATAAAAGGCATTCTTGTGCATTGGGTAGCAAAAGGAAAATTCTGATTTCAGGAGTCAGCATGCCTCAGGCAGGATAGCGAGAAAAGTTTTCTAGTCAAGGTAGAGGATTTGTGATGAGCTGTAGAGAACATTATTCTGAATACATAGTCTAAGGACAAATAATAGAGCAGGGAATATCCCTGGATACTGGGCTGCGGAACTTTAAAGGTAATGGTGAGCCTCTGCAGGGTTTTATGGCTGGAATTGTCTAGATCAAATCACTGTATTAGATAGTTTTATTGTGCCTAGAAGCAGAGGGGCAGTTGAGAAGCTGCTGTAGGAATCCAGGGGTCAGGTGGTGGCCATCTGGATTAAAGGAGAGATAGAAAAGAGAGATAGAGATAGAAAAGAAAAGAATTCATGTGAAATGATTTGCAGAAGAAGAGCAAAGCCTGGTGGTGGCTCACTCCTGTAAACCTGGCATCGTGGGAGGCCAAGACTGTGGTGCATTGTGGGAGGATCTCATGAGCTGAGGAGTTCAAGACCAGACTGAGCAAGAGTGAGATCTCAACTCTACTTAAAATTAGAAAAAAATAGCCTGGTGTAGTGGTGTACCTACAAGAGGATTTCAGAGGATTGCTTAAGCCCAAGAGTTTGAGGCTGCAATGAGCTTGGATTGTACCATTGGACTCCAGCCAGGGCAACAGAGACCCTGTCATAAAAAATAAATAAAACTAAATTAAATTAAATTGGCTTAAATAAGTTAGGAAAATCGAACACTAACAATATGACTCCAAGATAGTACATTCATTGCTAGAATAAGTTAAATTACTAAACAGTTTTTTTTTTTTTTTTTACTAAACAGTATTGATGTTATAGAAGCTAAGAATAAAGGAAAAGAATGAGCCAAATTCTCAAACCAACTTCTAAGTTCTAAGCTTTCCTAAATGTACCTATTTTCCTTGTAATCTAGGTGAATGAACATAATATGTCATCAATCATTGGTCTCACTTTGTCACCTAGACTAGAGTGCCATGGCACAAATCCGAGTTTACTGTAGCCTCAAACTCCTGGGCTTAAGCAATCTTTCCACATAGCTGAAACTACAGATGTACACCATCACACCTGACTAATTTTCCTTATTTTTTCGGTGTTGAGTTTCACCCAACTGCTGGCCACAAGTGATCCTCCCGCCTTTTCTCCTCCCAAAGCACTGGGATTACAGGCATAAGCCACTGCACCTGGCCTCATCAATCACCTGATAGAAAAGGCCTGGAGACTTGGCCTTTCAGAGTAATTGCTCAAGAGCAGGTGTCCTCAAACTGCAGCCCGCGGACCACATGAAGCAGTGTGAATTGTATTTGTTCCCGTTTGGTTTTTACTTCAAAATAAGATATGTGCAGTGTGCATAGGAATTTGTTCATAGTTTTTTTTTGTTTTGTTTTTTAACTATAGTCCGGCCCTCCAACGGTCTGAGGGACAGTGAATTGGCCCCCTGTTTAAAAAGTTTGAGGATGCCTGCTCAAGAGTAATGACAGCATTCTCCCACAGGTCAGCAGGGGGTGTCACTTCATCAGACTTCTTGTCATCCAATAAGCTCCTACAGGGAGAGAAGAGATCTTTCAATGAACAAAGCATGCAAAGGAAACTCATTCATGCCAGCTGCGACCCTTCTCACTTCAGTCTTCCACTCCTTTAATGCTTTATTTGATTTTCAGGACTACCTCCCCAGAAGTCTATAGAAAATTAATGTATTACTACACAAAAATATTTAAAAATTTTAGCTGTATTTTAAAAATAACGCTTTATTTATTTATCATGGTCCAAAAAAATCAAACCATTTTTAAGTAGGATTGAATCTGGTTTCCCATGCTTTACAAAAGAAATGGAAAAATCCCAGCGCAAAAAAAAAGAAAAGAAAAATATAGAAATCTTCACGTAACAACTAGCATGAAAAGAAACATATAATATACAGGAACTTCAAGAAAAGTGATTGTGTTATGGATAAATAGGTATGGCATTCCTTTGTAAAATTCGAACCAAGTATTAAGAGATATAGTTCACACCATCCTCGGTGCCCCGGTTTGACATGCTGAAAGCTGAAAAAGGCTTACACAATTGTAGCTAGTGATACCAAGTTTCTATGGATAAGGAAACAAAGGTGATTGTGAGGAAAGGTGTGGGGAACAGAAAGCTATAGCAGATTTTTACCATTTGCTTGTTAAAAAAAAGAAAGAATTAAAAATGCTTAGCTAAGACAAATATAAAATAAAATGATTTGGAGTTTAGTTTTTTAAACCGAAAAAAAGTTTAGTGTTTTAAACCTTTAAAAAATTATGATTTTAGAAGGAATAATGGGGCGGCGCCTGTGGCTCAGTCGGTAAGGCGCCGGCCCCATATACCGAGGGTGGCGGGTTCAAACCCGGCCCCGGCCAAACTGCAACCAAAAAATAGCTGGGCGTTGTGGCGGGCGCCTGTAGTCCCAGCTACTCGGGAGGCTGAGGCAAGAGAATCGCTTAGGCCCAGGAGTTGGAGGTTGCTGTGAGCTGTGTGAGGCCACGGCACTCTACTGAGGGCCGTAAAGTGAGACTCTGTCTCTACAAAAAAAAAAAAGAAAAGAAGGAATAATGGAAAGAAAACCTGCACTCTTCCTTTCTTTTTTTTTTGCAGTTTTTGGCCAGGGCTGGGTTTGAAATTGCCACCTCTGGCATGTGGGGCTGGCGCCCTACTCCTTTGAGCCACAGGCACCGCCCTGATTCTTCCTTTCTTTTGGTTTTCATACCAGTGAAAACTCAGAAGATGGGCTTACATATTCTCTGCACTCATGCCTGGAATCTGTACACTGTTCTCATCTACTGTTGACTTCCCGCAGATGACTGAAACTCAGTGGATTTTAGCGGCTATTTGTTGTGGTATTTAAGAGGAGGTAGAAAGTAAGCTAATTACATAATGTCTTTTACGTTAATAGATAAACATAGACCTGAACCTTTCCTGACTTCCTGGGGGCTTGTACATACCTTGACTGTGGAAGCAGTTTTCCTCAGCTTGGTTATTTTTACCCCTTAAGTGCGTCCTGCAATCTAGATCCAGGGGACAGATTGGCATAATGTATAAACTTTTGAGTAAAAATCAATGTTTCCAAAAGCGAGAAAACTATATTTATTAAAGCTTTCTTTAAACCTAACTTTATATCCAATAATTCACCTCTACATATGCATCCTAGGTAAGTCATATATAGGTAACAAGACCTGAAAGGTAGGTGGTGCCTGTGGCTCAAGGAGTAGGGCGCTGGCCCCATATACTGGAGGTGGCAGGTTCAAACCCTACCCCAGCCAAAAATTGCAACAACAACAACAAAAGACCTGAAAGACCTTGGAAGCACAAACATTAAGCATTTGATGGAGTTTCAATGACAAGTTGATTCATTCTATTATTAAAGAAGGCTCACACAGTGAACAAATGATGTTCACATTACAGGAACATATAGCTCCAGGTATCTCAAAGCACTTACATTGTATTAACAATCACTATTGTTATTTGTCTTCGATGCAAATACTGGTTTGAAAAAAAACAAAAAACACTACAGGCTCGGTGCCTGAGGCTCAAGCCGTTAAGGTGCCGGCCACATACACCTGAGCTGGCAGGTTCAAATCCAGCCCGGGCCTGCCAAACAACAATGAGGGCTGCAACCAAAAAATATCTGGGCGTTGTGGCGGGCGCCTGTAGTCCCAGCTACTTGGGAGGTGGAGACAGGAGACTCACTTGAGCCCAGGAGTTGGAGGTTGCTGTGAACTGTGATGCCAGGGCACTCTACCCAGGGTGACAGCTTGAGGCTCTGTCTCAAAAAAAAAAAAAAAAAAAAAAAAAACACTACAAGGAGTTTGGGATGTAGATAATCAAGAGGCAATAAGGTGAATAACTTTGTATGCCCTTGAGAAAATGACTGCCTAATAACCATAGTTCATTAGTTTTCTGAATACCCTATTCAGTTATTTCAAAGCTTTATGGTTAAAGAGTAACAATATGACTATTTCCCTTTCCCCAAGGGAATTGTTTCAATTACAATCTCCTGTTATGGGGATCTAGGACTTTGACATCCACACTTAATAGTAAAACCTCACTCACTTAGAATAATTGTATTGTGGTTCTATTGTTCTGAATAAGTTCTAAAGAGGTCTTCAAGGAGCTTTCAAAAATACTTCAATCTATCAACTACTTTGAAAAATATCTGGCTTATTAGTTTTCAGTACATTTTATAATGCAGCAAGATGCCAATAAATTCCAGTACTCATAGTTCATACCATGATATAGGCAGTATTGTCTCAGAAGAACCAGACACAAACTATAGTAATTTTTTTCTCTAGGAAATAATAGCAACCGGGCACAAGCAAAATTGCCAAATTTGAAACATGGATGTTTGTCTTCAAGATCCCCAACTTCTCGCTCATTATTATCCCCTCTCCTTTATTAGCATCCATTCCTCCTTCTAGTGCCCACTGGACCCCACTTTCTAATGCTAAAACACAATAAATAGGCCTGAAAATAAGGTGAATACTTGGGAGATAAGTAGAAAAGAGATCTCTGAAAAAATGGAAATATGGACGGGCACCCATTCATAAAAACCTTTTAGCTTTTATGACTAACTGGTTTAACATACAGGTGGCTAACTTCTTTGAAAAGTAATTGCAGGTAGGCGATTGCATTGCATGGCTGTAGCTCAGCGGCTCAGCGGCTCAGCGGCTAGGGGGCCAGCCACATACACCGGAGGTGGTGGGTTCAAACCCGGCCCGGGTCTGCCAAACAACAATAACAACTATAACCAAAAAATAGCCGGGCATTGTGGCAGGCACCTGCAGTCCCACCTACTTGGGAGGCTGAGGCAAGAGAATTGCTTAAGCCCATGAGGTTGCTGTGAGCTGTGACTCCATAGCACTCTACTGAGGGTGACCTGGTGAGACTGTCTCAAATTAAAAAAAAAAAAGTAATTGCAGGTAATGAAAAGCATAATACTGTATAACGTAAGTAGGATTAAAGAAGTCAAATACTGGCACAAAAGTTATGTCCCACCAAGGTTTTTCTCTTCTCTATCTGTCCCTGCTGTCTTTTCTGCCCCCAGGACTTCAGATAGCAGAGATCCAAAATCTGTTCTCTTTAAAAACGCTCCCATCCTGGGCGGCACCTGTGGCTCAAGGAGTAGGGTGCCGGACCCATATGCCGGAGGTGGCGGGTTCAAACCCAGCCCCGCCCAAAAACCACAAAAAAAATAAAATAAAATAAAATAAAAATGCTCTCATCCCTAATCTGTGCCTTGTAATTATCATGCTATCCAATTTACAGAATATTATAGTATTGTACTTGAGAGAATGTTAATAGGATTGAAGAAAAAGGAATATAATTTAATGAGATTAAGAAAGTAAAGTCTATAGGACTTGGCAGCTGAACGTGGGAGATAGGTAGAAGAAAGATCTCTCAAAAAATGCCTGAGCTTTCAGGTAGATTTGGTTTCTAGACAAATTTGTGCATATTGCAGTACCTGAGTTGGCTCTCCTAGTCAATAAATACTTTGATTAAATCAATGGATAATCAATGAATATCTGGATGAATGGATAATGAATGGATGAGTGGATGGATGGACTGATAAAAGCTAATTACTGCCTTCCTCAGAGATAATGAATGAAGGAAAAGAAACATAATCTGGTGAGAAATGCAGCAATGAAAATTCCTAACTCACGGTAAGCCCCTGTTGCCTTATCAATGTTTACCTATAAAATATCTTAATACACAATATCAGTTAAACTTATCATGTCAAACTCTGAAGGCATTTTGAAATCATTAATTTCAGAGCTAAAAAAATTATAATGCTTAACCAGCATTTCTATTACTTGGAAAATGCTGTAACAATGAATAGAACATTGCAGTATTTTAGATTTATAATGTTTGAAGTCAGGAATGGCATTTGTTCTGCCTTCTTTTTGGAGTTCAGACCAAGAGATGATGCACATTTTTTCACATTTACATCACTAGGGAAGTGAGAAACAAAGCAGCAATTTTAATAATCTATATAACCCTTGAACATGGCTTCTAAGTACCCCTGGAAGGCACAGCTGGGGCCTGAACCTGAATTCTCTTCCCTAAACGATGGACACACCTGTAGCCACTTGGTCACACGTTGGTGGAGCAGAGGGGAAATGGCTGCATAATGTTGGTCAGGGACGGATACCGGGGAGAATTTATTATGCAAGTCTATAAAGGAGGTTAAGAGATGGCCAACAGAGGGCAGCTACTATTAACACTATGATGCCACTTACTGGAAAAATGCTGCCTCTACCTCACCACGGCATGTTAGACACCCAGAGTACTTGCTTCTTCCTAAGGGTAAGGAGAGCTAGTAAACTATACTTGTATTTTTTTCTTTCATGTGGGCATGTATCCCGTTTCCCCAAAAATAAGACACTGTCTTATTTTAAGGTGTGCTCCCAAAGATGAGCTAGGTCTTATTTTCAGGGGACGTCTTATCTTTCCTGTGAGTAGGTCTTATTTTCGGAGGATGTCTTATTTTCAGGGAAACAGGGTAGTTGTTTATATACTGGTTTCATATGAGTATTGAGTACATTGGATACTTCTTTTTTCCATTCGTGAGATACTTTACTAAGAAGAATGTGCACAGTGTTAGGGCATTCAGCAAGCGCCCTGGGTGAAGGACTCAACTTCAACTTGAACTTTACCTTAGAAGTGAAAACAATGTAACCTAAACATTTGTACCTCCATATTAATCTGAAATGTAAAAAAAAAAAAAAAAAGAGTTAGTAAAAAGGGATGGAAGGGTTACTTTTAAAACTTCCAGAGGCTGGAACTGAACAGGAGGCATTCCCCGAGCTTTATCAATCAGGAATACCTGCTTTCTACATTTCTGGATTGAGAGAGGTTCCTTAAGATCCTTAGAAAATCCTAGCTGGTAGGTCATGCCTCTTGGCCATTTTCTAGGTGAGAATTCTTTTCTTACATGGAAAAAGAAGAGTATTATATGATGCCACTGGTTGCTCCTTTTGCCAAACATTTCTATTAGAGAAGAGAAGAAGCCTGACTCTCACAGCCTCAAATGAGGAAGAAACGCATAACTATTTTCAAAAGAAAGAAACTTTCCAACAGAGAAGTCAGCCTCATAGGCGGAGAGCTAAAAAAATTATTGTGGGGCCGCGCCTGTGGCTCAAAGGAGAAGGGCACCAGCCCCATATGCCGGAGGTGGCAGGTTCAAACCCAGCCCCGGCCAAAAACTGCCAAAAAAAAAAAAAAAAAAAATCAGTGTGGGTGACACTTGATAATAGTCTTAATTTCTTCTTGAGTAAAATTTACAAAATGGTAAAAATATTTTTATTTGATTTGTTTTCTGGGAGTGTTCAATATTCTGCTATCTTAAGAAGCAAATATGTTCCCCTTGGGTTCAGTAAAGAGAAAGAAATCTGTCTTGATCTGTGATCAACATTTGTTTAAAAGATATTAGTAGATACAGAATATGTACATCATAAACTTTTTTTTTTGTTTGTTTGTCTACTGGGTCCAATAAAGAATCAAAAAAAGAGTTCACCATCAGTACCTGTTGGCATTTTGCAATCAAGGTCATGTAAGTGCTTTTATTTAGGCATTTCTTACATGTGTTTTGCCTATAATGACCTCCTCTCCATTAAAGTTTTTTTTATTATTATATTAGCAGAACAGTAAAGAAGGAAGAAAAAACTGACAGATTATGTGGATCCAACTCATTGGCCACTGATCCCTGGTATGTCTGTATTTAAGTTCGAACATCTAACAATATTTTTTTTGCACCTTCCATGTTTTATACTTTTTCTTTTTTTTTTTTTTTTGTAGAGATAGAGTCTCACTTTATGGCCCTGGGTAGAGCGCCATGGCATCACACAGCTCACAGCAACCTCCAACTCCTGGGCTTAAGCGATTCTCTTGCCTCAGCCTCCGGAGTAGCTGGGACTACAGGCGCCCGCCACAACGCCCGGCTATTTTTTGGTTGCAGTTCAGCCGGGGCTGGGTTTGAACCCGCCACCCTCGGTATATGGGACCGGCGCCTTACCGACTGAGCCACAGGCGCCGCCCAATACGTTTTCTTATTTATATTCCTCTATTTCATTTCATTGTCTAACAGAAGGACTTGTTCAGAATCTGGAATGGCATCCAAGAAAAAACTGTAATAAATAATTTTAAATAATTATACTACACAATTTTTATATTAAAATATAATATTTGGGGTGGCATCTGTGGCTCAAAGGAGTAGGGCGTTGGCCCCATATGCCGGAGGTGGTGGGTTCAAACCCAGCCCCGGCCAAAAATATAACTGCAAAGGCGGCGCCTGTGACTCAGTTGGTAAGGCAACGGCCCCATAAGCCGAGGGTGGCGGGTTCAAACCCGGCCCCGGCTGAACTGCAACCAAAAAATAGCCGGGCATTGTGGCAGGCGCCTGTAGTCCCAGCTACTTGGGAGACTGAAGCAAGAGAATTGCTTAAGCCCAGGAGTTGGAGGTTGCTGTGAGCTGTGTGAGGCCACGGCACTCTACCAAGGGCCATAAAGTGAGACTCTGTCTCTACAAAAAAAAAATATATATATAACTGCAAAAAGATATATATATAATATATAATATTTGAAAAAGTTTTTCTGCCCCCAAATTTGCTAATTTGCTTTGGTTATCTCAGATCCAAAGTGCAAGTATATATATGTAGAATTTAATGTATTTATAACTTTGTTGAATTTAATAAATCACCTTACATCTGAAAAACAAGTATGTTTAGTGAATATTATTTAAATAAAATAATTGGATAGTTTTCAACTTCTAAATTATTCATGCCACTAATTCAAGAATCAAATGTCTTGGGTGGCTCCTATGGCTCAAAGAGTAGGGCACTGACCCCCTATGTTGGAGGTGGCGGGTTCAAACCCAGCTCTGATCAAAAACTGCAAAAAAAAAAAAAAAATTCAAATATCTCTTCAAATCTCTAAAAGACCAATGTCAATGCAATGGCATTCTAAGAAATTTATTCTTTGTCACCAGCTTTTAACCCTATCTTGAAATAGATAGAATCTGCTTTAAAGCAGAGTTAATAAGGAAAGGAGTTTGTAAAAAGTTAGGCAAAATATAATATCTCATCTAAATTTTATACATTAAAGCCATGCATCTGTGTATCTCCTGTCAAGATACTATCAGCCCTATCTATCATCAAGCAGATAAAATCTTATCTGGGGAGAGCCAGAAAAACATGAGAGATAATTTTAAAAAGTATTTTTAAGTTGAATATAATAAGTGCGATAATATTTTCAAACTGAGTCAGCTTGAAGTAAGTGGTATAAATCTAGCTAAGTGACATAAGAAATCATAAAGACAGAATGGAGAAAAGCTGGGAGACATGGATAAGGACAGGGGAACACACTGGCTTCTTATCTGCATGTTTCCTCCAGTATAATTCTCTCCTCAAAGCACTAACTTAATAAAGTGGCAACTGCAATGAAACTGCCTTTGTCATCGTTTGATCTATGACAAAGATTTGCCCATATGTTGATCAAAGTCTTCCCTGACAAGATACGTTGAATACCATGCAACATTTCATGATATCGCAATGGCAATTTTTCTGTACTTTAAAAAACATTTCCATCAATTACATTCTATTTCTGGAACAACGATCTATATAAAGATTGTGCTAATGTATTAGGAACTCATTAGATAATACCTTTACTTACACTGTAACATACGGATATATCAAATGACAATAATCGCTATATTTTACAAAAGGAAATGCTGGACTATAGACCAAAAGTGTCCTATTACTTACCTTCACATAGGATGTTTTCTTAGGATGAGAAGGGGGGAAATGTGGGTGAAGAAACTAAGATCAGACAAGAAATTTCTCTCATATCAGTAAAATTATTTCGGGGAAAGAGAGGAGGAGGCAGAAAGGGGAAGAGAAAAGAAAGAAAGGAGGGCAGTGCCTGTGGCTCAGTGAGTAGGGCGCCGGCCCCATATACCAAGGGTGGCAGGTTCAAACCCAGCCCCTGCTGAACTGCAACCAAAAAATAGCCCGGCGTTGTGGCGGGCGCCTGTAGTCCCAGCTGCTTGGGAGGCTGAGGCAGGAGAATCGCTGAAGCCCAAGAGCTGGAGGTTGCTGTGAGTCCTGTGACATCATGGCACTCTACTGAAGGCGGTAAAGTGAGACTCTGTCTCTACAAAAAAAAAAAAAAGAAAGGAAAGAAAAACAATATAGGAAAACCCAGAAACAGTGATCTTTTTAAAAACAGGGCTAGAACTTTATTCTGCTTTATAGTACCACGAACAAATAAAAATGAATTATTTACTCAGTGGCTAAAATGAATTTAAGAAAAGGGATTAGATGATTTCAGAATCTCCCACCTTGGTAACTCCTGGCATCACTTGACATTATTTTAATTATTTAACAATAATAGAATCAACAACCCAAGATTAATATTTTTTTACTTACCCCACTTTCTATTTTTTTCATCTCTCTTCTCACAGTTGAGCATTTGTCTCATGTCACTGATGCAGATGTAAATCAACAGACAAAATGTACCACATCTCATTAGCTTTTCCATCCTTATCAAATCTATTCAGAAAAAAGGAAACAATGGGTAGGAACTTTGATCCTCTTATTGTGATTTTTTTCTCATAATAATAGACTTCAAATGTCCTATATTTTTTTTTTTTTGTAGAGACCGGTGGGTTCAAACCCAGGCCTGGGTTTGAACCCACCACCCTTGGCATATGGGGCCGGCGCCCTACTCACTGAGCCACAGGCGCCGCCCAAATGTCCTATATTTTTTAAATGGGAAATATGTTTCACCCCAAATTGTCTACAAGATCATGCTTGAGAAATGTTTGTACAGTGTGTACATGCATTTCATCAATTGGATTAATGGTGAGACTGATCTTTAAAAATCTTTTTTCTATTATCTCTCTTTATTTCTAAATGAAAAACTGTTCTTAAATTGAGAATCCCTGAGTATTTAAATCTATAAGTGCCAAAACGGTTAAAAGCCTTTTTGGAAGTGTTCTATCTGCAAAATGTAAAGCCCTGGTTTGAGGCAAGATCACCTAGGAAGCACACCTCAGTCTGCTGATCATCTCTTTACTTTTCTTTACCCATGATGCCATCTTCTCTAAACTGGCTTCTTCTTTTTTTAAATATATCCTTTTTTCCACTCTTGGGGTCAAACATCTCTATTAGGAGCTAATCTGATTCATATCGTCACACTCATGTATTTGAAGGGTTAGATTTTTATTTTTTAATTAGTAGAAGTACTTGCATCAAGAAATATAAACTTTAGTATAAAGAAATGACATACTAATGGTGAGGTTTTAATCATCATTTAGATGAAAGGGTTTAAGGGCTGGGTATAGGCAGTGTAAAGTGAAAGACATACTAAATGTTGGTTCCTGAGTCGTCATGCAGAGATGATCTCTAACACATGTATACATAGACTACAGAGGTCTTGTAGCTGTTTAAAAATAAGTCTGAAAATTGAGGTAGGGTATGCAACATAAAAGAATCCTTCCAAAGTCAAAAGTATTAAAATTCAAAAGAGTACTACACTAATATCTTCTGCCTAAATCAATGTTTGGCTTCTGAGACTGATAAAATTTCCTACGGTCAGACACTGTCAAGAGTTCCATTTGTAAATACAAATGCCATCATTAAAAATGATGTATAATTTCCTACTCAACCTCCCACGGAGTCTTTGGGCTGATAAAAAGTCATCGAAACAATTTCTCTTCCCAAAAGATTTAGAAGATAACAAAGATGAATAAGGGAAGTAAATATTTATTCATGTTTTGGAGACCAGAAAGCTGAGCCCACTGAGTGGGCAGACACAACATGAGCATGATAATAATATGACTATTGAGGATTTTGAGTTGCATGAGATATTTCTGTTCCCTTGATTTACTTTATTCAAGGAATTCTAACTTTTTACTCAAGGATCTGCTTCCTGTTTATAATTATATAATTTATTTGGTAAATATCAACTACCTTTGTTACACTATGAATTGTTGATAATATAATGGAAAAAGTATAGAAAAACACAAATATGTAGACCACACACAAACTCATAAATGACTAAAGCTCTGAAGTGTATCACAAAAAATGGTTGATATGCTTGATAGAAAAGGATTAGCAGGTTGGGAACAGAAGCTGAAGGAGCTCTTTATTGCAGTGACTAAAGTGACAGAGAATCGGAGACAAGTTTGACCACATTTAATGAAGAAGTTGAATATTAATTTGGGAAATTCTGATTTTATCCTTACACCCTCACAGGAAAGTCCAGGAAATTTATCTGTGATTAGTTACTTTTATATTTAATTTTGGTAAAGTAATTAATGATTCATTGTAATATGTGAGGCTTTTTTCTCTTTAAAAGATTTAGTAAGCTAAAAGTCTTTCCCCTTCATTCACCTCTCAGGGTCAATGAAAGAAAGAAAGAAAACTCCAAGCTTCAGACCTATGTTTCCACCTCTCCACTTGACTTCTCCACTTACACGTCTTAAACGAAACTCAAGCTCACTATGATCAATACTAAAAAACATGACCTTTGCCTCCTACCTGATCCTCTCCTAGCGCCACCCCTCTCAGTAAATAGCATATACATTTGACTGTCATCGATATGTTATCTTCTGACACACCCTTCATTGCCCGGCCCACTGATACTAACTCTAAACTGTTCTTTAAATCTATGAACATCTGTCTCTCTTTCCACCCTATTTCAAATTATCAAGGCCTTCTGATCTATTTTAACATGCCATCCCTTCTTGCTATAATTGATCTCTCCCCCTTGGCAGTCCCTGTGAGCTGCCTCAGATACAATTCTCATCATGTTATCTTTCTTCTTAAAACCTATCCAAGGTAACACTTAAAGATGAAAGAAGAGATTTCTTTTTTTTTTTTTTTTGGCTTCCAGAAAGTGTCATTTAACAAAAGATACCATCTAGTCCCAGCAAATTGCTGAGGCAACTTCTTGCCAATCCAGCCATGGTCACTTCTTGGTCTTGGTCCAGAACTGCCCATAACGCTCCACATCAAAGTCATCACCGGGCTCCTCCTCATACTCCTTTCTGGGCTGAAGCTGAGCCTCGCGTTTCCGTAACCTGGCCCGGCGTTCCTCAGGGGACGGGTGTCCAAGTCTATAGGCATCGCCAATATGCACCGTGGTTCCCTGTAGCGGATATGGATGGTGGAGCAATCCTGCCTGACCAGCAGCACCAGGTAGAGGCGTGCAGAGGCCTGGGCACACACGAGTAAGCGAGGCTCTGCTGTTGTCAGCCCACCAGGAGGAGGTATGCAGGTGACAGGGCACAGGGCCGGCTGCCTTTACAGTGCCCTGCCTCAGCAGGCCAAGCAGGCAGCCCACAGCTGTCATTCCTCCTCAGAGCCCCAGTGGCACGTGGAAGTGGTCAGTAACGGGTGCTGGTGTGCAACCTGCGGCCACCACCGTCGCTGGGGAGAAGCCTTGAGAACTGGCAGTGCGGGACCCCAATGGCAGGCTGGAAACTGAGGCCCGGGACGAGACCACGCAGAGGGTCCGAAGGAAGAGATTTCTTAATGTCGCCTTACTGTTTCCTCAGTCCGGGACTGCGCTCACATGCCCTTTCACCTAATAACATTTATTTTTCCATCAGATTGTTTAAATATCCTTTCCTTGGGAAATCCTACTCTGTCTTAACAAGATGTATCAGATCTCTGCCTCTTTAATGACATGTATTACTATTTTTAACTTGTGCACTTACTTAAACAATGTCTACCTCCCACACAATAAATTTCATGAGGGCAGGGATTATTTCCACTTCTGCTGGTCCATTTCCTGAGTGTTGAGTTCAGTGATCAGCAAATACTGGGTTCTCAGATGTCTTGTGCAATGAATGAAAGAATGTATGAATAAATGGACAGATGGATGCATGAAAGAAAGAACAGTGTCTCCAGATGTCACATACCTAAAGTCATTTAACCAATCTGTGGTAGAGTTTTATCATTTCCCAGGAAAAAAGATCCTAAGAAAATGGTGTTAGTGCAATGATACAGAGACTACAAAATGAGTAAGACAAAGAATATGTGCAGTTACTCTTGCTATTTAGAATGTATTGCCTCCCCTTCCTTTTTCTTTCTCTTCTTCTTTCCTTCCTTCCTTCCTCCCCCCCCCCTTTCTTTTAGAACATCCTCTTATTTGTGAAATTTATCTTTCCCCTACTGCATGTGTGATTGTGTGGTTTTGTGGGAACATATGTCTGGGAGGCTTCCTCCCATTATGAGAATTGAAGGGTCTGTATTTTTTCCTTTCAACTCTATAGTTCAGACCGGGAATGAGAATGTAGCCAAAGCTTGAAAAATCAGCCTTGCGTGTGTGTGTGTGTGTGTGTGTGTGTGTGTGTGTGTGTGTGTGTGTGTGTGATTTTAACTTTTCAGTAAGCGTCATTTGAACGTTAAGTTTATGTGTTAACTTGAGTGGGCTAAGGGACACACAGATGGTACAACATTATTTCTGGGTACATCTGTGAGGGTGTTTTCAGAAGAGGTTAGCATTTGAATCAGTACACTGAGTGAAGAAGATTTGCCTACACTAGTGTGGGTGGTTGTTATACAACCTGTCGATGGCCCAAATAGAACAAAAAGGCAGAGGAAAGACAAATTCTCTCTCCCCTTGTGCTAGGACATCCATCTTCTGCTGTTGCATAATAAAGTTCCTGCTTGTTAGCTGTGAAACTCTAGGACTTATACCAGCAGCCCCCAGACCTTTGTCCTCAAACTGAGGGTTCCACCATTGGTTTCTCTGGTTCTCAGACCCTGGAATTCAGACTGAATTATAACACCAGCTCTCCTGGATCTTCAGCTTGCAGATGGTTATTGTGGAACTTCTCAGTCTCCCCAGTCACATGAACCAGTTCCCATAATAAATCTATCTATCTATCTATCTATCTATCTATCTATCTATCTATCCTATTTGATTCTATTTCCCTGGAGAACCCTGTCTAATGCAAGCCACAGTGACAAAGAGAACGGCTGAAAGTCATTCATCTGAATAGCCACATTACAGTGTCATTCTAAAGACACTATTCTGCCTACAAGATGGTGGCCGTGTTTCCTATTCATCAGTTTGCTGGATCTCCCTTTTTCTTATGCATTCCCAAATGCAGTTGTCCATCACTGATTGATTCTGGGAATGTTGTCTATCTTTACAAGAAATTTCTCCTTGATTGACTTAACCAGGGTCTGTTTCTGTTTGTTTGTTTGTTTGTTTTCAGTTTTTGGCTGGGGCTGGGTTTTGAATCCACCACCTCCAGCATATGGGGCCAGTGCCCAACTCCTTTGAGCCACAGGCGCCACCCAGTTTCTGTTGTTTACAACCAAGAACTCTGATGCTAACAGGAAGAGACAATGCACCAGGATACTCCTGAAGTCTGAGGACATCCAACAAACATCTATTGAATTTCCACAATTGTTGACAATCTAAAGGAAAAAAACAACTATCTGTCTCCTAGGAGACCATTTATGAAAGGAGACAGATATAATACCTGCAGATATCTGCCATCTTAGGGATAAGGGAGAATCAGGGTAAAAGTAGAGTGATAATGGGGAAGGGCTTGAACCATTGGCTGAGGGGTATGAAAGGTGTCATCCCAGAAGTATTACCATTTTGAAATGCAGAAGGAAGTTCAATGGATGATAAAGTAACAATATATATCATTTAGCTCTACTTTTCGATTGTGTCTAGAGCAACTCCTTTTTAAAAATCACACATTTTTTCATAACAGTTTTCACAGATGTAGAGAGAATGTGGAAAAGTAGAAAAATCATTCCTGTCACCCATCATAATTATGAATGGAGAGAATATTTAAAGTACAATGTGTTGGCTTGGAGCCTGTAGCACAGCGGTTACAATGCCAGCCACATACACTGAAGGTGGTGGGTTCAAGTCTGGCCTGGGCCAGCTGAGCAACAATGACAACTGCAACAAAAAAATAGCCGGGCGTTGTGGTGGGCGCCTGTGGTCCCAGCTGCTTGGGAGGCTGAGGCAAGAGAATTGCTTGAGCCCAAGAGTTTGAGGCTGCTGTGAGCTGTGATGCCATGCCACTCTACCAAGGGTGATGTGATGGGACTCTGTCTCCAAAAAAATAAATAAATAAAATAAAATACAATGTGTTTGATCATAAAGATTACCCAGAATATATAAAGAATTCTTACAAATCAATCATTAAAGTCAAATAATCCAATATAAAAAATAGATAAAGGATTTGAATTGACATTTCTCTAAGGAAGATATACAAATGGCCTATAAGCTCCTGAAAAAAATGCTCAAAGTGATTATTAGGGAAATGCGAATCAAAATGACAATGAGAAACCACTTCACATTCAGTTGTATAACTAATTAAAATGACAGACAATAGTAAATGTGGGCAAGGACGTGGCGAGGTGGTACCCGCATCCGCTGCTGGTAGAAATAAATACGCAATGATGGAGTCCCTTAGAGAAGCAGTTAGGCGGTTCTTCAAAATGTTAAAAAGGCCAAACATGGTGGCTCACACCTGCAATTCCAGAACATTGGGAGTCCGAGGCAGCAGGGTCACTTTAGGGCAGGAGTTTGAGACCACTCTGGGGAATAGAGAAGGACTCCATGCACACACATATACGTATGTATATATAATACACTCTATTATGTATGTACGTATATACAGAGAGAGTTATTATATAAACCAGAAATTTTACTCCTAAGTATCCATCCCAAAGGAAAAAAATGTATTCACTAAAAGCCTGTGTCGGATGGTCATAGTAGCACTCTTCACAAGAGCCAAAAAAAAAAAAAAAGAAAAGAAAAGAATGGGCAGCACCTGTGGCTCAAGGAGTAGGGCGCTGGTCCCATATGCCAGAGGTGGCGGGTTCAAACCCAGCCCCGGCCAAAAAAAGAAAGAAAAGAACCCAAATGCCCATCACATGATAAATGGATATACAAAATGTGGTGTATCTGTGCAAAGGCTACAACATGAATGCATCTTGAAAATATTAAGTGAAAGATACTGGCTCTAAAAGACCACCTATTATGTGATTCCATTTATATGTAATGTTCAGAGCAGGCAAATCCATAGAGACCAAAATTAGATGAGTAGTTTCCAGAGGCTGGGGACAGAAGGAACTGGGGAGTGACTACTCACAGGTATGGGATTTCTTTTACAAGTGCTTAAAATGTTCTTAAGTTAAATTGTAGTGGTTGCACATTTCTAGGAATATATTAAAACCACCAAAGTGTATATTTTAAAGGAGTGAATTTCATGGTACATGAATTATATCTCAATAAAACTGTTATAAAAATAAATATAAAGTATTAATAAATGCAAAGCAAACACTATGTACAAATGCAGGAGTCGCAGAGACTGAGGAAAGGCCTGGAACAGGGAGTGCTCCACGGGGAAGATGTTAAATCATGAAGGACTTGTCTTTCACTCAACCTTACCTGTCAACACACAGAGAGTCAGTTCCATCAGGCTTAGGCTGCCCAGATACATAAATATTAAAGAATAATTACTGTATTTAGTTTTCAATGGAAAACATGTTCCAGAACTCTCAAGCATATCAATCCCGAGAGATTAAGCTTCAGGCAAGTACAATCTCCTCAACCAGATCTCTACTAAAGGTCATTAATGCAGTTCAGCTGCACCTGAGTTTATTCAATGACGTATTTTTCTCTCTATTCAAAGACTCACAAGTACAAGTATTACCAGAAGACAAGAGCCATTCATCAACATTTCATTCTCACAGGATGTTGGGTGGATTAGATATTAGAGTCCACTTCAGTTATCTGGTTGTTCACTGTGTAACCAAAATAATCCAGGTCTCCAGATGTTGGTTCACTTACCCAAAACCGAAACAATATTAAGCAGCACCCTAAGGATGGAAAGTACCTCCCGAAAAAATTGTTTCAGTTCTCAGCACTTTGCTACCACATTCAAGCTTCCTACTACAAAAAATGAGAGTGTCTCTTTTATCAATGCATATAACAAAAACAATCGCAAATGCCTTATCTTCTATGTATAGACTATATCTGTGTAAAATTAAAAAAAAGAATTTGGACTATAAATCTCAGCATCCGTACATGGCATTAACCTAGAGAATAATCTGTGGTACTACTGGTCACTTCTTAGTACTACTCAATCAATCTCACACTTATTAGTAAATAGTAACATGGAAAACATAATGTGAGCCACAACAGGATGTTGAAGTGGAAATTTTATTGTAATCTAGGAAGCTAAAAGCTTGTCAATCATTTCTCCTTGGGTGCCACTGAGTCAAAGAGAATTTGACAAGAATGTAGTGTTTACAAAACAAAAAGCTTTCACTACAGACTATACATAAGTCTTATTACCTTAATATTTCTGGCAGAAGAAATGTCATGTCAAAGACCTCTTTGACCACAAAAAAATAATAAACTGTGGACCAGGAAGAAAGGTGTCTCAGGAAAAAAGATCCAGTAACCGATCCTTGGATGCTATTAGGAAATCTTATTTTGTAATATCGTAGAAGTGTGCTGAGCCCAAGCTGAGGTGGGTCTGTAACGACAGACTGGTAGAATCAGAAAGCAGTATGCACAGAACGGGTGACCACCACATTTCCCGAGTCACTTCAGGTAGACTGGATATTGACCTTCATCGTGAGTCTCTGTTACTTTCTGCTCTGTGTAAATCTGTTGGATGAGAACACTGGAAAAACTTAAGATCCTGAAGGGTTTGGAGTGGTGAGATACAAGAAAAAACCTTTCTGATAGTCAGCTTGCCTGGCAGAACATCTACAGAAAAACCAACTACCTTGTATCGTCAATACGAATTTCCCATTCGTATTTGCTTTGTATCATTTTCTTTTTTTTTTTTTTTTTTTTGAGAAAGAGTCTTACTCTGTGCCCTGGGTAGAGTGTTGTGCTGTCACAGCTCACAGCAACCTCAATCTCTTGGGCTCATCAAATGAAGCTCTGTCTCAACCTCCCGGGACTGCAGGCGCCTGCCACAATGCCCAGTTCGTTGCTTTGTATCATTTAAAAACTTTTTAGTTGAGGTCTGTTTTACTCCAGTGAATTAAATAGATTGTACAGCATCATTAGTTTTGATGAATGGAGGCACTCATGTAACTCACATTCTATCAAAATATGGATTACATGGCTGAGTGCAGTAAAACACACCCATCATCCCATCACTTTGTGAGGCAGACTGGGAGGCATGCTTGAGCCCAGGAGTTTGAAGGCAATGGCAAAATAGTGAGATCCTGTCTCTACAAAAAAATAGAGAAAATTAGCCAGTCGTAGTTGTGCACACTTGTAATCCCAGCTACTTAGGAGGCTGAGGCAGGAGGATGACTGGAACTCAGGAGTCTGAGGCTGCAGTGAGCTGTGATGCCACCACTGCATTCAGTCCAGGGAAACAGATCAAGACCCTGTCTCCAAAAGTAAAATAAAATAAAATAAAAATGTTAAAAATACTTTTCTCCCAGGTTATGGCTCGCATATTTTGCTCATTAATGTCTCTTAATGAGCAAAAGTTTTCAATTTTGATATTCAATTTTTCATTCTTTTAAATTTAGTTTTGTTTTCGTGTCATCTCTAAGAAATACTTGCCCAGAAAAAAAGTTGTAGGTATATTCCTTCTCCTATCTTTTCTTCTAGGGTCTTCAGGGTTTGACTTTATATTTATACTATGATTCATCTCAAATTAATATTTATGTATGACTTGAGTAAAGGTCAAAATTATGATTTTTTCATACAGACGTGGTTTCAGAACCATTTATTAGGAAAAAACTTTATATAAAAGTTGTTTTAGGTGAATTTCCATATAAATGTCATAATCATCTTCTCAATTAATACTTTTTAAAAGCCTGCTAAAAATATGATTATAGAGGATTAATAGATTAATTTGGGGGGAATCTGGAGATAATAGAACATCTTTGCAATATTGAATCTTAACAATTTATGGACATGGTGTGCATCTCCACATATTAAAGCCTTCTTTAATTTCTCTTATAAATATTTCATAATAAGAATATAAGACTACCACTCTTATGAAGTATATTCCTGGGTAGGCATAGTGGATCACTCCATTAATCCTTGCACACTGAGAGGCAGAGGCAGTAGAATCACTTGAATTCAGGATTCGAGACCAGTCTGAGCAAAGCAAGAGCTCCATCTCTACTAAAAACAGAAAAATTAGCCAGGAGTGGTTGTGTGTACCTATAGTCCCAGCTACTGGGGAGGATGAGGCAGGTGGATTGCTTGAGTCCAGAAGTTGGAGGTTGCTGTGAGCTAGGCTGAAGCCATGACACTCTAGCCTGGGCAACACAGTGAGATTTTATCTCAAAAAAATTTTTAAATACATTTATTCCTAAGTATTTTACATTTTGGGATATTATTCTAAATGCTAGTTTTACTCTTTTTATTTTAATTTTGAGACTGTACATACAATCTTGGAAAAAATACAACTTATTTTTGTATATTGACTTTTATACACAAACATTGCTAAATTCGTTTATTAGTTATAACATCTTTTGTATACATTAGTTAGGAACTTCTGCATATACGGTATGTCACCTGCAAATAAAGGCAGCTCTGTTGTTTCCCTTTTGATCTGTAGGTCTTTATTTTTCTTGCCAATTACACTAGATAGCACCTCTGGTGCAACTTAGAATAAAAGTTGAGAGAATGAGAAGATCAGCCACAGTGGACTGAGAGAAAATATATGCCAAAGATATACCTGACAAAAGACTGTTATCCAAAACATACGAAGAACTTTTAAAATTCAATGATAAGAAAGCATCAAACCAATTAAAAATGAGCAAAATACTTCATACAGGGCGGGGCCAAAGGAGTAGGGCCCCGGCCCCATATGCCAGAGGTGGTGGGTTCAAACCCAGCCCTGGCCAGAAACTGTAAAAAAAAAATACCTGCCTGTTGCCCAGTGGGTAGGGCACCGGCCCCATATACTGAGGGTGATGGGTTCAAACCTGGTCCTGGCCAAAAAAAAAAAAAGGTTAAAATTATGGGTGGCACCTGTGGTTCAGTGAGTAGGGCGCCAGTCCCATATATCGAGGGTGGCGGGTTCGAACCCAGCCCCCATCAAACTGCAACGACAACAAAGAATAACCAGGCGTTGTGGCAGGCGCCTGTAGTACCAGCTACTGGGAGGCTGAGACAGGAGAATCGCCTAAGCCTAGGACCTGAAGGTTGCCGTGAGCTGTGTGACGCCACGGCACTCTACCAACGGCAATAAAGTGAGACTCTATCTCTACAAAAAAACAAAACAAAAATACAAATATACAAGGTGCCGGCAAGCATATGAAAAGCATATGAAAAGATGGTCCCCTTGTGTCAGTAGGAAAATGCAAATTATTATTTTTTCCTTTTATTAAGTCATATATACATAGATCATGAATACATTTATGCCTGTGTGGGATTCCATGTGTTGATTTTTTGGTATAAATTGGAGTGCTTACATCCAACTAATTATCATAGCTTTCACCTCATTTACTTAATCACAGTGTTAAGACATTTGTGTTCTATACTTGATGGATTTGACTTGTACCTTTGCAATATGCTCCATAGGTGTGGTCCCACTGTTTACCCTCCCTTTATCAAACCACCTCCCTTCCCTCCCATCTCCCTCCCCTTCTCTCCTTCATCCTGGGCTATAGTTGTGATTCATCTTTCAAATGAAAGGGTGAGTGATTAGAAATTGGTTTCATAATAGTACCGAGTACATTGGATATATATTTTTTCCATTCCTGAGATACTTTGCTAAGAAGAATATTTTCCAGCTCCATCCATGTAAACATACAAGAGGTAAAGTCTCCATCTTTTTTAAAATGCAAATTTAAATAATAACGATGAGATACACCTAGTAGAAGGGCCAAAAGACTGACAGCACCGAAGGCAGGCAAAGACACAAGCAGTAAGAATTCTGGAATGCAAAATAATACAGCCACTTTGGAAGACCAGGTTGGCAGTTTCTTAAAAAAACTAAACCTACTTCCACCATACTACCCAGTAGTCATACCCTTTGGTATTCACCCAAATGAATCGCTACCGACATCTCCACATAAATCTACACACAGATGCCTGTGGCAGCTTTATTTGTAATGGCCAAAACTTAGATGCAGCCCAGACAACAGGATAGTACCGGGTGCCAAAAAATATAAGATACCACACCATGAAAAGTCATGTATGAAGCTAAAATGCACATTACTAAGTTAAAGAAGCCAACGGAAAAGGCTACAACCATCTGATTCCAATTACACGACATTCTGAAAAAGGCAAAGCTCTGCAAATAGTAAAAGGATCAATGGTTGCAGATGTCCTATGTCTCACTCTAGTGATGAACTTTGATCCAGAGGTCAGCTGTCTATATGTAGGGTAGGGAGTACATGGGATGTCTCTGTACCTTCCTCTCAATCTTGCTATGAGCCTAAAACTGCTCTAAAAACTAAAGTGTATTAATAAAAATAAGTAGACATCCATGCCCCCACCCTATCCCCGAGGAAGCGCATTTCCTATTTCACCATTAAAATGATACTTAGCTCTGGAATTTTTGTATATGCCTTTTGTTAGACTGAGAACTGCTCCTTCTATTTTTATTTTGAAAAGAATTTTTTGTCATGAATTGGAGTTGAATTTTGATCAATGCGTATTTTGCACCTAATGACTTATCATATGACTTTTCTAACTAAATCAATATTTAAATCAGATGGTTTGACTTTTATGGTAAACCCACAATGCATTACCCTTTTATCATTGTATTTTATATGCTTATATTCAGCTAAGGAATTCTGTGTATATGCTTATAAGGAATATTAATTTTTAGTTTTTCTTTTCTTAGAATGTCTTTAGCTTTTTTTGGTATTAGAGTTATATGGACTTCATAAAATAAGCTAAAAAACATTACTTTACTTATGATCTCTTGACTTCTTTCTTGGGAGTTTATAAAAAGCCTCCTTCCTTTGCAACCAAGACCACTAATTCTGGGTAATGGCAATGGTGTTAAGTCTTTCCCCAGTGTTTTCTTTTAGTAGTTTCATAATTTTAGATCTTCGATTTAAGTCTTTAATTGCCAGCTATGTTTTTTAAAAGTGTGTTCCTCTTTTTATTGTGTGTGTCACGTTTAGTTACATTTTAAAGTCTTGTACACAACTAAAAGCAATCATATACATTCTCTGTTCCCCTCCCCCCGATCTCCCTCTCTCTCTTGCAAACATACACACATAGGTTATTTAAGAGCCTTACTTCTGCTGGCACAATAAAGTTCACCATTTGTTTGGTTTAACTATCTTCTTCCTGAAAAGTGTTCTAATTATATAAATTCTAAGGACATATGAAAGTCACTCAGGAAAAAAAAAAAAAACTTTTCACCAATTAAAAGGAATGGACCAATTACTGTCTACTAGAACTTAGCATGGTATTAAAACTTTTAATGTTGGCTTTTCTAAGCTTCTACACAATTGGATTTGAAATAAAATTACTTTTTAAAGAAGTAAAAGAGACCACAAGAAGTACCTTATATTTAAATAACAATTTTCAAAGCACCTTGTCCCAGAGATGCACTTTCTTAGCCAAGTTCACACAACCAGCAAGTTGCAGGAAAACTCAGGAATCCTGATTTTAAAACCAGCGTTCTTCAATGTGCAATATATCCCTATTTTGATTTATTCATGAAGGGATTAAAGCTTTCAATTGCTAGATTTTTTCTTTTATATATTGTATTTTTCAAGATGATCAGCCTACATTTGGCATATCTCACACTAATGAGTTTTTATTTTATCATTTGGTGTAAGTCTCCAGAAAGCAAACAACCTAAAAATGTTCATTTCAGAGTATTTAAACTAGTCATTCTGTTTTTATATGTCTAGATCTTCATGAGTCAATTTTGATAAGATATTGTTTTTTAAGAATGGGTCCATCCCATCTATATTTTTAAGTTGTTATTGACTCAAAATGTCTGCAGTATCTTTTCATTTTTTAGATTTACTAATATTTGATTTTAACTCTTTTTCTTGATCTATTTTCCAAAGGCTTGCAAATTTACTAGTACTTTCTTTCACAGAAGCAACGTGACTACCTTGATCTTTTTAAATTATTTTCTCTCAATAATTCTAAATCTTACTTTTCTTTTTTTTTTTTTTCTTTTTTAGAGACAGAATCTCATTTTGTTGCCCTTGGTAGAGTGCTATGGCATCACAGCTCACAGCAACCTCCAGCTCTTGGGCTTAGGCAATTCTCCTGTCTCAGCCTCCTGAGTAGCTGGGACTACAGGTGCCTGCCACAACGCCCAGCTATTTTTTCATTGCAGTTTAACCAGTGCTGGGTTCGAACCCGCCACCCTCGCTCGGTATATGAGGCCAACGCCCTTCTCACTGAGCCACAGGCACTGCCCACTGTTTTCTTTATTTTAATTTTTATTTTATTTTTCAATTCTTTTGATAATTTATTGAGATGAATATGAAAGAAAAGCTGAGGTAGCTATAGGAAATTATTGAAATAAATGTGAGAGACCATTATCATTGTCTTTTCCCTCTATTATTACATACAAAGATGTATATTTTCCTTAAGATTTTGCTTTGGCCATATCCCACGAGTTTTAATTTATAATTTTTTTTTTTTTTTTGAGACAGTCTCACTTTTTCACCCTTGGTAGAGTGCTGTGACATCACAGCTCACAGCAACCTCTAGCTCTTGGGCTTAGGCAATTCTCTTGCCTCAGCCTCCCAAGTAGCTGGGACTACAGGTGCCCGCCACAACGCCTGACTACTTTTTTGTTTTTGTTGCAGTTCAGCCATGGCCGGGTTTGAACCCAGCACCCTCAGTATGTGAGGTTGGCACCCTACTCACTGAGCCACAGGTGCCACCCTTCATTTACAACTTTTAAATTATTATTCAGTTTAATGTTTTCTCTAATTTCCATTATCCTTCTTCTTATATGTTTCCTTAAGAAGGTGACTTTCGGCGCCTGTGGCTCAAAGGGGTAGGGCACTGCCCCATATGCCAGAGGTGACGGGTTTAAACCCAGCCCCAGACAAAAATTGCAACAACAACAAAAAAAGATAACTTTCAAATTCATGGAGATCATACAGTTATCAGTGATATTTCCAAATACATGGAGATTTTCATTGATTTTTGTCAGCTAGATAGGAGCTATTGATACTTCCAAAGATATTTCTAAATATATAAAGATTCTATAATTACCATTTATTTTTGATAATAGGAAAATAAGGTTGATATGAGGTCAGAGTATATAATTTACTTAGTATTTGAAATTTTTAGAGATTCTTTTTATGGCCCAGAATAAACTTTTTGTAAATGTTTTATGTTTACTTGAAAAGCATGTGTTTTTCTGCAATCATTGTGTGCAGTGTTCCACATTTGTACATTAGGTAATTTTTAACTTTATCATTCAAATCTATGTCCTTACTGATTACTGATTTTTCTATTGCTTCTTTGTTCTACCATTTACTAAATCAGGTGTTTCAGAGTCTTACATTCAGGTTATAGATTTTCCTCTTTCTCCTTGTACTTCTGACAGTGTTTGTTTGATCTATTTTAAGGTTATAATTTCATTTGCATGTAAATTAAACATTACATTTCCCCGGTGATTTAAACCAGGAAATTCATTGTGATCATTGTAAAATGGATTTCTTTAACGTCTGCAAATGTTTTTGCTTAAAATTCTATCTGGTGTAATATTAATAAAGCTGTATGAGCTTTCTTTTGTTTGTTGCTTCAGTGATATACAATTGGTTAGAAAATATTTATAAGGCACATATCTAAAAGTTATTTGGTTTTATTCAAAAATAACTTTTGAAATATTGACAAAAGTATAATTAGGTATTTTGACATAGAACAATGTTCATGATATATTAATGAAGCAAACAATTGCCAAACACAATAAAGGGGATACTTTTGTGGGAGGGAAAGAATATATATGGGTGTGTGTTTGTGTGTGTATGCTCATAGTGGTGATATCAATTATTATATAGTTACACACTCAGCTGTTTTCAGTGACTTATTACAGGTAGTGGACTGTTGGTGACTTTTATTTCCTTTTGCTTCTCTGTATTTTCTAACTTTCTAAAATGAGATTCTATTTTAGAACAGTACTGCCCTGGGTGCAATAACTCACACCTGTAACCCTGGCACTTCAGGAGACCAAGGCAGGAGGATTGCTTAAAGCCAGGAGTTTGAGACCAGCCTTGGCAACATACCAAGACCCACATTTCACTAAAAACAAACAAAAAAATTAGCCAGGTGTGGTGGTGCACATGGATAGTCTAGCTACTTGGGAGACAGAGGCAGGAAGCTCACTTGAGCCAAAGAGTCTGAGGCCGTAGTGAGCTATGATTGCACCACTGCACTCTAGCCCAGGCAACAGAGAAAGACCCTGTTTCGAACAACAGCAACAACAAAAGTTTCAAATGCATAAGAGAAACTAAATGTTTCCTGGACTGGAAAGAATCATTTACTATGGCAATTGTAATGTCTTAGATATCTTTAATGCGAATAGTTTCAGTAAAGGGTTTGAAGCTGAGATCAGATTAGGATGGACTTCAAAGTAAGAGAAACAATTCTTTTAAAATATCTGTGAAGGACATGAAAATGATAATGTCTGAAGGACGTGTGGTTGAAAAGTCAAGGTCAGGGCGGCGCCTGTGGTTCAGTCGGTAAGGCGCCAACCCCATATACCGAGGGTGGCGGGTTCAAACCCAGCCCCGGCCAAACTGCAACCAAAAAATAGCCGGGCGTTGTGGCGGGCGCCTGTAGTCCCAGCTACTCGGGAGGCTGAGGCAAGAGAATCGCTTAAGCCCAGGAGCTGGAGGTTGCTGTGAGCTATGTGAGGCCACGGCACTCTACTCAGGGCCATAAAGTAAGACTCTGTCTCTACAAAAAAAAAAAAAAAGTCAAGGTCAAAGTTGACTTTTGAAGTTTGACGGAAATGCTAACATGTTTCTGGAAGAAATGGAAGGAAAATGACAGAAAGGCAAATGTATCGAGCAAAGAATAAGAAAACCACAAGAACACAGGCAGCAGGTTGGTCTTATAAAAGAAGAGAAAACTGGTCATAAAAAGGCAAGGATTGCATTCTGCAAGTTCCTTTCAAAAAGAGGAATGAGAAGACCGGTAGATGACCTTGCAGGTAAGAGACGAGAGAAACTAGTTTCCAACTTGCTAACTGTTTTCTTTTTTTCTGAGAATGGACACCAGTTCTCTCAAAAGACCTGAGCTTATTAAAATAATTAGAGAAATGCCTGCTATATCTTGTTACTTATCTGAACAATTATACCATTCGAATTGCCTTTTCTAATTAGACTCAGAGTAACTAATACTAAAATCTCCAGTAAAAGATAAAGTGGAATGCTTTCTTTCAGCCCAGCCTAAAATGGAAGTGAACATTAGTTGTTAGATGATCATTATAAGGAATTCCCCTTAATTTACATCCAAAAGAAGCCATTGTACATGATGTAGTCATAATATTTTGTTGATTTTATTTCTTTTTGTTTTCAGAAAACAAAACGCATGAACTTTGTGAAGAGAAAGGGGTGGGAAGAACTAAAAAAACACTGAGTATTCAGGAATAGATGTAATATAGTAATTTTCTGAGTTTTTATATATTATTTTTATATATAATTTATATATATGATTTTATATATAATATAAAATAATTATATATATAAAATTCATATATATGATGAAACTAACCCTATAGGATAAGGTTATTTACCAAAGCTCACAAGCTAATTAGTACAAGTGGTGGAATTTTACTATAGAATCTATGCACTTTCCACCAGACCAGTTTGGCTCCAAATCTGGTCTTCCAATGAATAAATAGTTGCTGATCCAGGACCTCAGTCTTCTAGAATTGTGAAGCTAGCTGATAAATCTTTATGGAAGGTGAATAAAGAAAAATGGCAAAGTATGAGAAGTACTAGTTTCCAGTGAAGTAAGCGGCCTCCATTCTTGGGTTTGCCACACACTTTCTGTGTGACGTTGGAAAACCCATAATCTCTGAATCTCAACTTCTTCATCTAAAAAGGAAGAATTTTTAAGACATGATTGCAAGAGGGACTTTACCTAACAATTGCAATCAGTGTAACCTGGCTTATTGTACCCTCAATGAATCCCCAACGATAAAAAAATAAATAAATAAAATAAAATAAAAATAAAAAGGAAGAATTTTTACTAACTTACCTCTGAGTTTCCTTTCTAAATCCTAAATGCAGAGCCTCACCACAGCCGCTTTTTTCTTTGAAGTCTCACCCTGTCTTCCAGGGTTAATAAAGGATTTTTGATTGCATAGCCTTATACTATTCTGGGTTACGCATGTTGTGGCAGTTCTCTTATGAGATTGTAAAGAACCTATTTTTTAATTTATGTGACAGATATCAGGTTTATGTTAAAGTAAATTTTTGGCTCTAGGACACACAGTAAGAAGCTTTAAAGAAAGCACATACTATGGACTTAGGCATATGCATATGCCTTCAATCAGAGACCTTGTAACTAGACATGGCAACAGATTACTTAAGCCCACAGCTCTCCCATGTCAAGTGAGCCCATTCATGCTTACACACCCAAAGCCCCAAAGCAGGTCTTCAGAGCCCTTCTAGATGATTTGCAGTGCAAGAAGCCTGAGAAACTCTGCCTGTGAATCGCTGAGGGGCCTGCCTCTCAGGAAGGAAAAGCAGGAAGGGATTACACAGGGCAGCAAGGGTGGTGAGAAGGGCCTGCTTTCTGCCCCGTCAGCAGAAGATCCAAAGGGGATTTTGAACGTGCCCAGGACACGAGGAGAGCATGATACAGTGCCATTGCTCTGGGTCTCCAAAGATAAAATCTGTCCTTCCCCTTTTCCAAATGTGCTACCCAAATAGCACTCCTAGATATTTTTACCTCTTTTTTTTTTTTTTTGAGACAGAGCCTCAAGGTGTCACCCTGGCTAGAGTGCCACAGCATCACAGCTCACAGCAACCTCCAACTTCTGGGCTCAAGCAATTCTCCTGCCTCTGCCTCCCAAGTAGCTGGGACTACAGGCACCCGCCACAACGTCTGGCTAATTTTTGGTTGCTGCCATCATTGTTGTTTGGTGGGCCCCAGGCTGGATTCAACCTGCCAGCTCAGGTGTATGTGGCTGTTGCCTTAGCTGCTTGAGCCACAGGCCCCGAGCCAATATTCTTACCTCTTATTTCTTTGTATTCCCATGATAATTTTCAGCCTCGATATTTTCTACCAATATCGAATAATATCATGAACAATTTTAAAGAAAGACTGTCTTGTGGACGGAATCCACATCACATCCTCAGATGAGCAGAAGAGTGTCTCTTCCTCATTCTTAACTCTCTCCTAGCTGTTGCTAGTTGCAATAAACAAGCTGATGTCATGGTTGGCTGCTTACTTTTACAAATGCACACAAGAAACACTGATAGGACAGAAAAAGACTGCAAATTATCTAGCCTATTTCTTTTGATTTTTTTTTTTAGATGCAGAGCTTAGATAAGTTTTGTATCTTGAAACACCACCAGGTATACTACGATAACTAGAAAGCCACAGGCAGCATTCTTTGAATGGCTGAGAACTGTAATTCTACCCATATACTAGAGTGAAGGAGGTAGCAGCAAAAAAAAAAATGAAAATAGATGGGGAAAAACCCAGAAGGTAGCTCAAAGGTAAACAAGAAGAAAACAGAATACAGCATCAACCGTGGGAGGAGAGGCTGCAATTCCAGTGTTTGAGCCGGCACTCAGAGTTGGATGCCCACAGGCTGGGGGGCAACTTGGAAGTTCAGGAAGTGAGATTGATTCACATACTCATTTTGTCAGATCAGGCAAAGGCACCGGACTGGAGTGGGAAGCTGGAGAGAGCAAAGGAAGTTCTTAGCCTGAAAGTGACTTCAGTGCTCTGCAGTTGTCTGAATGTGGAAATACTGTGGGGCTGTACCACAGAGAGTGGGGAAAAGGGAGTGAGGGTTACACCAGCCCAAAGTGTAAGACCAGTAGACCAGTTTTTCAGTTCTCAAGGATGAAACGATGGTTGTCTATGTGGTTTCAACTCTGTGGAGAAAAAGTCTAGCAAGTGAGGAAACAGTGCAACTGAGGCACAGAAAGCTAAAGAGCAAGTCACCCAGAGATGAAGTGGCACAGAAAACACCTGGGCCCAGACTCCACCTCTAAGGATCTTTTTTTTTTTTTTTAACCTTTCAAAGCTTTCATCTGGTTTATAAATGCAATTTTCTTTGAACTTTGGAAGATACTATCTATTTTTATTCTTCTAAGTAATAATATTGTAAATTTTCCAAACCTCCTTTTGTTGAAAAAGGAGATAATATCATGAATGATTTTAGCTACATCTGGTCTGAAAAGAAATGCCAATTCATTTAGAGTAAGGCAAAATGAATAAAATGTATCTTCAGCTTTAATACTTCACAGGAGTACCATGATTGCACACAATTCCTTTGTGAACATAGAGACATGTATTTCTGCAATTTAGAGTATCAAAATACTGCTTGCTCTTAATATATTTTATCTACCCATTTATTCAACAAAAATTTATGGAGTGTTTGACTCTAAGCCAGGTACTGTTCTAGATGGTTGGAATAGAACAGTGAACAAAACAAAGACCCTTTCATTTAATTGGAGTAACATTGACCATAACCATAGATATAATAACTATCTACTTAATATGTAGATAAATTAGGAGTGAAAAAGTGTGACACCTTTCCTCCCCATCCTCAGGGTCATGGCTAACATATCTATAACAAAAGACAGGTTAACAATAGGAAAGCATAACAAATTTACTAAATCAAAGTCTCAGACAGCATGAGAGCTTTCAGTATTAAAACCCAAAGATATATTTTTATGTTTAGGTTCAATGAGGAATGGACAGCCATATGCTCAAACCCAGCCCAGGCCTGCTAAACAATAATGACAACTGCAACAACAACAAAAAAATAGCCGGGCATTGTGGTGGGTGCCTGTAATCTCAGGTACTTGGGAGGCTGAGGCAAGAGAATCACTTAAGCCCGAAAGTTTAAGTTTGCTGTGAGCTGTGATGCCATAGCACTCTACTGAGGGTGACATAGTGAGACTCTGTCTCAAAAAAAAATTTTTTTTGGACCAAAATGGTATAATCTAATGTATTTAATGGACTGAGTGGAGAAACCCAGTAAGGCTTCCCTTTTCAGATTCTTCTTGATCTGTCTGTTCCAGCATTTCTTTTCTTTCTTTTTCTTTTTCTTTTTTTTTTTTTTTTTGAGACAGAGCCTCAAGTTATGGCCCTGGGTAGAGTGCTGTGGCATCACAGCTCACAGCAACCTCAAACTCCTGGGCTCAAACGATTCTCCTGTCTCAGCCTCCCAAGTAGCTGGGACTACAGGCACTTGCCACAACGCCCGGCTATTTTTTGGTTGCAGCCGTCATTGTTGTTTGGCGGGCCGGGCTGGATTCAAACCCGCCAGCTCAGGTGTATGTGGCTGGCGCCTTAGCCGCTTGAGCCATCGGCACTGAGCCTGTTCTAGCATTTCTATCTCTGAGGTATAGGGAAGGACCCTCCAGAATGAGGGTCTTATCACCTGGTATCTGACGAAAATATATCAAAGAATTATTTTTTATTATCAATTGATGGACAGAAAGGGATGGAAGGATTACATAGTAAGGTCAGTTTTTATGACTTGCTTTGAAGAAAAGAGGTTCTAGTTTCTATAACGCGCCTTGAGGAAGAAGAATTTTGGTTTTTATGACTCCCTTCAGGGGAAAATGATAGGAGTGACAGAGAAGGTTGGAGAGACTCTGGCTCTGAGGCTGCTTCTGAGGCCTTCCAAGATTCCGTAGTTCTAAGTCCTTAGTGCACCGAGTCACCATATGTGGGCAGATCGTTTTCTGAGCCTCATTATCTGAGGATAATGAGTACTATGGGAAAAAAATTAAGCACTGAAATCAGTGTACCCTGGCTTATTGTAGCCTCAATGAATCCCCAACAATAAAAATAATAATAATAATAATAAAAATTAAGAACTGGGTGGGTAAAGGTGATCCCAAGTGCTATGTGGAGGGTTGTAATTTTAAACAGTAACCTCAGAATAGTCTCAAGTAAACTCAGTGATAAAGATTTGGGCAAGGGTTCAAAGGAGGTAAGGGAATTAGCCAACAGACATCTAAGTAGGAGTACGTGCTTTGTTGAAGGAACAGAAAGACAGCCAGGGTGACTGGAGCGGTCGGAACAGGAAGAAGGCAGGGAGAATAACAGAAAAGGTCTAGTTTCAAAAGTAATTTATCCAATGAAGGTGTAATTTACATTTATCTAAATCTCTGGAAGAAGCTCCTCAAAAGACAACAGTTGTATGTAAACAGACATGTATTTTGGAAACCCGTACTCCAGATAAGGAAATCATTTGGTGAAATAAAAATCTTACATTTATATTTTGAGTTGGAAAGCTATCTGGGAAAGAGGAAAGGGGAAGTACATTTAACTGTCGTAAGGTAAGTAGCTTAACAGAACTGAAAATATCTTTATCGATTATGAGATAAATGTTTATGTCTCCCCCCAAATTCACATTGTGAAACCCTAAGCCCCAATGTGATGGTATGTGGAGGTGTATCATGTAGGTGATAATTAGGGTTAGAGTAGGTTATGAGGGTAGAACCCCTGGGATGTGATTTGTGCCCTTATGAGGAGAGGAAGAGACAGAGAGCTTTCTCTTCCTGTGTGCAAATAAGAGGTCACGTGAGCTCACAGCGAGGTCGTGGTCTCCTGTAAGCCAGGAAATGGGCTCCCCCCAAGAAACACATCTGTCAGCACCTTGATCTTAGGCTTCCCAGCCTATAGAACTGTGAGAAATAAATGTCTACTCTTAAAGCTGTATACTCTAAGGGATTTCCTCCTACTAGCCCAATCTGACAAAGATATAACCATCCATTTCTTTTAATCCCCCAAGGCAACAGATAGCTATTTACCTACCTGTCACACTACCAGAGACCATAAAAGAAGATGCCAGATTTGCTATAGTTTTTTTTTTTTTATTTTTACATATACATGTGTTTATTAGGTTTCCATTTTTTTGCCTTCACAAAATGAAAAAGGCTTAAAATTTAGTAACAATAACAATGTTTAAGATAAGGACTAGAAACAAAAACCTCGTAAAGAATGAGCTAACATAAATACATTCAGAAAAGGAATCAGACAGTTGCTACATGGAAATACTAAGCAATAATAATAATAATAATAATGCAAAGAAACTAACATTCACATTGTCAAATAAAAGTATATCTATTATAGAATGCTTTGACTCTGAGATTCAGTATGGAGTCATCAGTTAATGTCTTCTTTTATTTTTTTAAGTCTCAAGAAATAGACAGCTAATATTTATAAATAAAAG
Organism: Nycticebus coucang; assembly: GCF_027406575.1. Classification (NCBI taxonomy): domain Eukaryota; kingdom Metazoa; phylum Chordata; class Mammalia; order Primates; family Lorisidae; genus Nycticebus; species Nycticebus coucang. The sequence continues at coordinate 75,270,616 of NC_069789.1, forward strand.
TAAAAGATAATTTCAAAAAACAGATCACGCCAAATCTTACAGACAATAGAAAAAGAAGAAATACTTCAAAATCATTCTTCTAATTCTCACATAAATTGGATTTAATTTTGACCAAAGTACATTACTTAAACATTAATTTTTTTTTTTTTTTTTTTTTTTTTTTTGGTTGCAGTTCAGCCGGGGCTGGGTTTGAACCCACCACCCTCGGTATATGGGGCCGGCGCCTTATGGACTGAGCCATAGGGGCCGCCCTAGTTTTTTTTTTTTTTTTTTTGAGACAGAGCCTCAAGCTGTTGCCCTGGGTAGAGTGCCGTAGCATCACAGCTCACAGCAACTTCCAACTCCTGGGCTCAAGCAAGTCTCCTGCCTCCGCCTCCCAAGCAGCTGGGACTACAGGCACCCACCATAACGCCCAGCTGTTTTTTGGTTGCAGCCATCATTGCTGTTTGGCGGGCCCAGGCTGGATTCGAACCCACTACCTCAGGTTGTACATGGTTGGCGCCTTAGCCGCTTGAGCTACAGGCACCGAGTCGGATCTGCTAGTTTTTACAAAACTGGGATGTATTCACCTGCATCTATCTCCTGCCTCAAAGACTCAAATAGCAATTTCAAGAAGAGGAAAATATTTCACCACTGGGAAATGGAGGCTAAGACTTATAATAAAAAGAAAGAAACAAACAAAAAAATTGGAAGAGAGCAATAGATACATTATCTGTCCCTGGACACAAAGACACTCCTGCTGATAGGTGGGCAGGTGGCCGACGGGTACGCAATGCTAGGTTAGTGGTTAGGTGGCCTCCTCTGGCTGCTTCTCTTTTCTTGAAGTAAGCTTACTAACTACAAATTAAATTTAATACATATCAGCAATAAAAATGATAAACTTATTTAGAAACATTGTTAATTTGTGTACACTGACATGCCAACTTGTTAATCAGACGTAAGTACACTGCTCTTCCTAGATTGTATTAATATAAGGTATCAAGTTATAATCTGTGGATCACAGAAGGAAGTAGATGGTCTAGTGTGGTCCTTGCCCTTGTAGAAAGAAGAAAGACAGAAAACATAATTACATACCTGGGTTGGCTATGATGGGTGTCATAGCAAAAGAAAAATAATAGAATACCATTGTGACATAAAAATGGGAAATATCATTGTGATTAGGAGAAAGAGAAGTTCTCCTGTATGGAGACCAAATAAGACAAATATCAATCGTGAAAACTTGACAATTGAGTGCATTCCCAATACTCTTATCACATCTTTTTTTTCTTCTGGAGGTATTTCCTAAGCCTGGCTTCATTATTGTCTCTGGAATCTGTGAGATGATATATAACCTTCTATAATAATCTCCCAATTTCTCCCTAAGTTAGCTACTGCTCGTGTTATTTACAAGCAAATGCTTCTAACAGTTGTAGGAAGAAACAGGTGGTAAGAAGACAAATGAGGTGACTATTGTGGGATTTCAAAATGATGATGACAGTGTAAGCCAACATGAAGACATTGGGAAGGAGAAGGTGGATTAGCCAGTGATATCTGAGATACAATTGATAACCCTTAACAGTCTATTTGATAGGCAAATATGGCAAAATAATTGTTATATGTTCATGAAGCTGTTGCATTCTCCTGAGTATACTGACAGATCATGTCGCTCAGCCTCATACTTTCAGGGGATGTCACTTGACAAATTCTCATTGATGAAAGTGAGGGAAAATTATGTACAACTCCCAGTTAAAGCAATTAAGAGCATAGATACTTCCCTTCACTCTTGTTCTTGTCTACACAGTTACAAGAAAGGGCTCCAAGATGGCAATGTTCAAGGTAGATAAAATTTGCATCCCTGTGCCACAATTTGTGGTTGATGACTTTTATTGCAAAATCATCTCCAATAGGAATTATTTTCTTTTTTTTTTTTTTGTAGAGACAGAGTCTCACTTTATACCCCTCAGTAGAGTGCCGTGGTGTCACACAGCTCACAGCAACCTCCAACTCCTGGGCTTAGGTGATTCTCTTGCCTCAGCCTCCTGAGTAGCTGGGAGGCACCCACCACAATGCCTGGCTATTTTTTGTTGCAGTTTAGCCGGGGCCAGGTTTGAACCTGCCACCCTCGGTATATGGGGCTGGCGCCCTTCCCGCTGAGCCACAGGAACCACCAGGAATTATTTTCTAAGAAGTCCAAGACATCCCAAGTTTTTTAAATGTTACAATATTTTCTACGTTTATTGTTCTAGAACCAGTTTTTATTGTTTAGCTAAGGTATTATTGTACCACCTGGCTTCCATAACTACTAGACACAAACTTCAAGCGCTGATTTCCTGCGTGTGTCTTTTTTTTCCCCATTCAGTGCTTTATTCCCCCTCACTGAGAAGCAGCTTTTTCAATGCCCTACCAGGCATGCCAGTTTCAACTGCCCTGGTGAGAAGGCCTGAGCCTGTTACTACCCATTTTAAATGTCGTCTTCATTTCTGGCACCTAGGATGTTCTTTTTAATGGTTTTGAGCATAGTTGTGTATGTATGTGTATATATATTGTATATACATGAAGGTTATATGTGAATGTATTTTTATATTCTATGTTATGCTTACTATTATTATTTTATTTCCTTATTTTATTTTATTGGTAATAGGAAAGATTCCCCATTAGCCTACTCAGCTATGTCATCAGAAACAGAAGTATAGAAAATAACTTTTGGCTATGTTTGAGTGACAGGTCTATCAGACATGCAAATAGGTATGCTCAATAGTGAGCAATTTACAGCAAAAATTTAAATGAGCAATTAAAAATAATATGGGTTTAGGGAAGAGGTCTCTGGCAGTGGTAATAAAGTTAGTAAAGAAAATCATTCAGGCCAGGCACAATGGCCCATACCTGTAATCCTAGCACTCTGGGAGGCTAAGGTGGGTGGATCACTTGAGCTGAGAGACCAGCCTGAGCAAGACTGAGACCCCATTTCTACTAAAAATGGAAAAACTAGACCAGGGTTGTGGCGGGTGCCTGTAGGCCCAGCTACTTGGGAGGCTGAAATCCTCAAGCAAGAGGATTGCTTGAGCCCAGGAGTTTGAGGTTACTGTAAGCTATGACGCCACAGCATTTTAGCCTGGGGGCCACAGAGTGAGACTCTGTTTCAAAACAAAACAAAATTTTAAAAAAGGAAATCATTCAAATACTCTAGAGCAGGCGTCCTCAAACTTTTTAAACAGGGGGCCAACTCACTGTCCCTCAGACCGTTGGAGGCCCGGACCATAGTTTAAAAAAAAAAAACTATGAACAAATTCCTATGCACACTGCACATATCTATTTTGAAGTAAAATAACAAAACAGGAACAAATACAATCACACTGCCTCATGTGGCCCGCAGGCCGCAATTTGAGGACCCCTGCTCTAGAGCATGGATGGTTTCCATGATTTCCTGATGGCTACCGTGGGGGCCTGTGTCATTGCCCTGTGGTATTCTTCTGAAGCATGGACATACTCTTGGCTCCCAGTCTAGTAGACCAGAGAATGACCTCTTGAGTCACAGGTATTTGCTCAATTTCCTCTGTCTCTTTCCATCAGCCAGGCTCTCTGCTGGGGATGGCCTAATAGCAGCAGCCCTACAGGAACCCAAACCTCCCTGTCCCAAGCAAAACAAAGAACACAAAGTACCTAGTTCACCCCACCCCCAAAGAAATTCTTGCCAAAGGACCCTAACTCACCAAAGCACCCTAGGCAAGTTGCGGAATTTGCCCACCCCCATGGCCCCATATAAAAGGGGTCTCTTACTGCACACTGGGCACAGAAGCCATCTCTGCCCTGCCCATAAACCTCTCTTCTCCTGGTCTCCCCTCTGCTTTCACCTTTCATACTTCTTTTTTCCTTATTCTCAGTTTTTCTCCTTTGGTTACTTGGGATCAATCTGAGAATGAGGGGATAGCGGTAGTTGCTCCTGCCCTACAGATAAAACATTCTTCAGCCCTTGGTCCATTGAGAGTTCTGTTTTGTCAGTAACTGTTTATCCCACCACTCCTGGCCAGGCCTAAACACAACACACTGCCTCAGTTTTGCCATTTCAAGGGCACAGAGACTCAAGAAACAGAGATGTTATCGGAGGTATCTGGTTGTGCTTGGGGCACAGAGAGGACTGAGATAAATGGCCTAGATAGAAGTGTATTAATTAAAGGTTGTCAGTTACGTTACTCAACAGTCTCTGGAGAAGGGTGGAAAACAGACTGCAACAGGTGGAAGAGTATTTTTTTAAAGTTGAGGAAATAGACACAGGTTGCTGTGAAAGTTTTGGGAAAGACTGCATAATGGCCCATTATTTCACTTCCAAGAAACACTCAACAGCATCCTTCCTGATTCACCCATGCAAGTTTCAACTTGCTCAGCTTATGGGTGTTGCAGGGAGGGCTTCATTTGTTTCCATCTGCATAGATTTTATCTTTCTTGATTTTTATGTATCTCAAAACATTTATAATGACCCCTAGAAAATAAAAAAAAAAAAAAGGTTCCATTTAAATAAGTTAAGGAAATAGGCTGTAGGCCAAAGAAGGTGGTAGAGCCAAGGAATTTTTTTCTTCTCAAACTTGATGGTTGGCTTGTTTGAATACGGTTGCAACTAAAAAGCAAGAATCAAAAGAGAGAGAAATACAACAGACAGGGGGCCAAGCGGGTGGAAAAGACTGCAAAGAGAGATGAAGAACAGTAAGTATATGGTTTTGGGAGAACCTCAAATGTCATCTGGTCAATCCCCTCTTCTTCCAAGGAAAACAAACCAGATTCTTGATACAATAATAGGTTCCAAAGCCATTTTGCTGAAGAGTCATCTGACTTTCATGCCTCACCTAAGGGAGTTTCCTAAATTTCCCTTTGACATTTTTTTGTAATAAACAAATTATCAGCAGAATCCCCCCCAAATTTCCTGTTTTGAACAATTTAGTTTAAATTTCTAAATTCCTGTAACTACTTTCATATCTGATCTGTTCCACTTGTGTGAAAATTTTGTTTAAAAATAGGTCATAACTCAAAATCAGATTCATTTATGTTTAAAGGTGAAACAGAGTTTAGGCTAAATGTTAAGTAAACTGAGGTTATCTTTACAAAGCACCTTGGAATTAGTAGAACGAATGACATTTCCTTTTTTTTTTTTTTTTTTGTGGTTTTTGGTCGGGGCTGGGTTTGAACCCACCATCTCCGGCATATGGGACCGGCGCCCAACTCCTTGAGCCACAGGCGCTGCCCAATATTTCCAAAAGTTGACATGTTAAAATGTCATGTTAATTCTCAATTTCTGACACAGTTTGACATAGACAAGTCATGGATCCAAAAGAATAAATTAGTCATGCATTTAAGAAACGTTTGTTTCTAGAGGATGTAATGAAATTTATATTCATATATAGGGGATTCTGACGCTTAAGAGCATGTAAATATTTGCTACGTGCCAAAACTTCACCAAGTAAATATCTAACCATTTAGTTAGATTTACTCAAGGTGCTGCTGCCAAAAGCTGGGCATACTTAGAGTTATATCTTCCTTATTTCAGGAAAGTAATTAGCTCGCTAGTTTATACTAGTACCTAAAATAGGCATTGCATTAGCTAAAAAGGGAGTTGGTTTACTCTCCACAAAGTGTTTATTATTTCGATGAAAAAAAAATCTACTTAATTAAACACAGGAAGTGACAACATTGGTAAGACTTTTTTGGCACTAGTGAAGGTTCATTTTATGCCAGGATTGAATCCTTATCATTATTCTGCATGTTTTTCTATGTTTTTAATGGCTCCTATGCATTTATCTATCGTTATATTATCCATGTATGTGAAGAGTTCCTCAGGAGCATGTTTTTACATAAGCTGTGAAAGGTGCATGACCAGCTGCTATTTGGAGTCATAGGAAACTGCTGACCAGGATGGATGGAAAAAGTACATATGCATATGAAGGCTCCCAGAGGAAGTGACCTCTGAACTGGGATGCGAATAATTAGCTTGCTTTTTGGAGGAGTTTTGGTAGTGTTTATGATGGCTGTAGAAAGGGATTAAGTCATGGCATTGATGCTGGCAATCTACAATTCAGAACATCTTATGTATTATAAGCTAACATGCTCTAGTTGTCTTACTGTGTTGTGAGTAATTCACATACATGTTTAAATATTGATTTCATTGTCTTTGGATAATTAGGTGAGATTTCAGTTCATTTGCCTTCAGACACTAGCAAATTGGTTGGTTTAACCCCAGTGTGACATGAATGTATTATTTTTTTGTGTGTTATGAATTCTGAACACTGCTGTCAAGTAAATAAAGTAGTTGATGTGGCAACATCATTCTGCAAAAACTGGTCAGTGAAGAGAAATGAAGATATAAAGGAAGGCATGGAAGATCAGGAAGGGCCTTGCTAACCACTATAAAGATTTCAGGAAGGCATTTAATGGACTTAGAGAACTGATGTAAAGAAATTTGCATTTTTAGAAAACCTCTCTGGATGCAGTGAGGGAATAGTTTGTAAGAAAATCAGCCATGGACCAAGGAATATTAGTTAATGTGTTATTGTAATAGTCCAGAAGAGTAGTTTTATTGGCCTTAGTAATAGATAAGAGAATCTAGAGTGTGAACTATTTCCAGAATATTAAGGAGGTAGAAATGAAAGAATCTGGAAATTAAATAAATCCAAGAGGCTAGAGAGAGGTAAAGGTCAAGGATGACTTGTTAAGTTACTTGTTTTAACTAATTAGGGAGATGGCAGCAGTAATAACTGATGTTCACTGAGTTTAAGAATCGTATCTATGAGGCTGGCACTGTTTTAAAGATTATATCGACTTATTTAATTCTAGAAGTATTCTTATGAGATAAATACTGTTATCAGCCTACTTACAGATGAAAAAACTGAAGCCCAGGCGGAGCCTGTGTCTCAGTGAGTAGGGCACCGGCCCCATATGCTGAGGGTGGCGGGTTCAAACCCAGCCCCGGCCAAACTGCAACAAAAAATAACCAGGCGTTGTGGTGGGTGCCTGTAGTCCCAGCTGCTCCGGAGGCTGAGGCAAAAGAATCGCGTAAGCCCAAGAGTTGGAGGTTACTGTGAGCCGTGTGACGCCACGGCACTCTACTGAGGGCAGTACAGTGAGATTCTGTCTCTACAAAAAAGAAAAAAAAAAAAAGAAAAAACTGAAGCCCGAGGATAAATAATTAGTAAAAGATAAGAGCTTGAATTTGAGCCCAATGCAGACCTATTGTCTTCACTTCAACATTATGCTATCTCTGGTGCCATTCACTGAAATTGGGAACACGGAAAATGGAACTGGTTTTATTATACAGCTAATGAATTCAGTCTTGGACTTTGCTATAGACTGAATTACATCCCCCTCGAATTCATACAATAAAGCCCCAATGTGATGGAATCTGAATATAGGGCCTCCATAGAGGTAATTACATTTAAATGAGATTGTAAGAATGGGGCCTTCATTTAATAGGACTGTGGCCTCATAAGAAGAGAAAGAGAGAATCTGCCATGTGAGGGCACGGTGAGAAAGCGTCCATCTGCAAGTTAAGGAGAAAGCATTCACCAGAACCCAGCCTTGCCAGCATTCTAATCTCAAACGTTCAGCCTACAGAACTGGTAGAAAACAAATTTCTATTAAAAGTCATCCAATCTGTGGTATTTTTCTATAGCAGCCTCCATGGGCAAGGACCAACATATGCCTGTGGGAAATCCAACAGGAGCCACCTGTGTGAATCAACATTCAGAAGCCACTGGGATAGAGATACAGATATTCAGAGTCATCAGCAGAGTGGGTATTAAATTAGCCATGGAATTTAATTAGATTGACTCAGAGAGTACGTATGTGTGTAATAAAGAAAGGCTAAGAATAAAATCCACAGAGATCTCACCATTTAAGGTATGTGTAAAAGAAGATAAAGCTAGTAAAAAAGACTAAGGACTTAGCAAGGAAAAGTGGAGAACTAAAGTATAGTGTCACAGACACCAAGGAAAGAAAGGCGTCGAGACAGAGGAATTGAGGAACAACATTTAATGCTACAGAGAGCTGTAAGAAATAACAATTACCCATTAGCTTTTATCATAAGAAATTGCTGTAACTCATAGTGAGAACAACAGATTTGTAGAAATGCAGAAAAATAGACCCATGGAGAAATATGGGAAGGAAAGGGAAGTGAGAGTAGATAACTTAGTCAAAGGATTGACCTTCATGGGAAAGATAAAAGAGAGCAGATGTAGGCAAACATGGGGTTGGGAGAGGTTTTTGTTGCGGCTCTTCAGATGGGAAAGCTTTAAGCAAACTTAATGCTGAAGGGAAGCATCAATTATAGAATGAGATTCTGAGGCTCGGTGCCTGTAGCTCAGTGGCTAGGACACCAGCCACATATGCCAGAGCTGACAACTATAACCAAAAAATAGCCTGGCGTTGTGGCAGGCGCCTGTAGTCCCAGCTACTTAGGAGGCTGAGGCAAGAGAATGGCTTAAGTCCAAGAGTTTGAGGTTGCTGTGAGCTGGGATGCCATGACACTCTACCCAGGGTGACAGCTTGAGACTCTGTCTCAAAAAAGAATGTGATTCTGAAGCTAAAGGAGAGAGATGGGCTCATTAATAGGAAAGGTCCTTAGCCGGGCGTTGTGGCGGGCACCTGTAGTCCCAGCTGCTCGGGAGGCTGAGGCAAGAGAATCGCTTAAGCCCAGGAGTTGGAGGTTGCTGTGAGCTGTGTGAGGCCACGGCACTCTACAGAGGGCCATAAAGTGAGACTCTGTCTCTACAAAAAAAAAAAAAGGAATAGGAAAGGTCCTTGAGAAGTCAGAAGGGATACAAGTACAGGAGACTCGGGTCAAGAGAGTAGAAGGAAGACCATGCTACTTTTAAAAGAGATGAAAGAAGAGAAAAGGGAATTTGGAGGCAGGTGAACCTTTAGTTTTGGAGATGGATATTGTGAGGACTCTTATTTGATGGGTTACATTTTCTCAAATAATTAGGTATTACGGTGTTCTTCCAAGTATAAAGGGAAAGTTGGGGAGGCATTAGGGAGAAATTTACTTTGTAAGAGATCTAAGACATTAGTTTTGAAGAAGGAGAATGTAGACTTGGTGCCTATAGCTCAAGCAGCTGGGGTGCCAGCCACAGACACCAGAGCTGGTGAGTTCAAATGCAGCCTGGGCCAGCTAAACAACAGTGACAACTACAACCAAAAAAATAACCAGGCAGGGTGGCGCCTGTGGCTCAGTGAGTAGGGCGCCAGCCCCATATGCCAAGGGTGGCGGGTTCAAACCCATCCCCGGCCGAACTGCAACAAAAAAATAGCCGGGCGTTGTGGCGGGCACCTGTAGTCCCAGCTGCTCGGGAGGCTGAGGCAAGAGAATCGTGGAAGCCCAAGAGCTGGAGGTTGCTGTGAGTCCTGTGACATCATGGCACTCTACCGAGGGCGGTAAAGTGAGACAGAGTCTCACAAAAAAAATAAATAAATAAAAAATAACCAGGCATTGGGCGGCGCCTGTGGCTCAAAGGAATAGGGTGCTGGCCCCATATGCTGGATGTGACGGGTTCAGGCCCAGCCCCGGCCAAAAACTGCAAAAAATAAATAAAATAACCAGGCATTGTGACAAGCACCTGTAGTCCCAGGTACTTGGGAGGCTGAGGCAAGAGAATCGCTTGAGTCCAAGAGTTGGAGGTTGCTGTGAGCTGTGACTCTATAGCACTCTACCCAGGGTGGCAGCTTGAGACTCTGTCTCAAAAAAAAAAAAAAAAAGAAAGAAAGAAAAAAAAGAAGGAGAGAGTAAATTGACGAAGAAATGTGAAGAATACGGAGTGGAATTGTGGTTTCCTATCATAGACAGAGGTTAAAAAACAAAACAAGCAAAAACATGGTAGTATCAATTAGGAAGGTCGTGAGATTCTCTCCGGGGTCCTTATCAAATCTGGTGTAGTGATGGAAACAGTGGATTCAGTAAGTTTGGGTTTTACATGGCAGTTGTGGCAGTAAATTGGAATCCAGATTATTGGGGAAAGGAGTTGTTAAAATGACAGCTAGAAGGGAAAGTAGTAAATTGTTGAAGAAACTCATGGGTAAGGATAAAGGATAGGAGTTCTGGAATTACAAGTTCTCATGAGGGAAGGCAGGTGGTGAGGGTGTAACAGACTAAGAGATTGTGACCAGAGAGTAGAATGACCAAGTTTAAGATCTTTTTTTTTTTTTTTTTTTGTAGAAACAGAGTCTCACTTTATGGCCCTCGGTAGAGTGCCGTGGCCTCACACAGCTCACAGCAACCTCCAACTCCTGGGCTTAAGCGATTCTCTTGCCTCAGCCTCCCGAGTAGCTGGGACTGCAGGTGCCCACCACAACGCCCGGCTAAAAGTTTAAGATCTTAAATACAGCAGTGCAAGATGGTGACAAGCTCCAGAGTGTGGTCACTGAAAACAGAAATGAAAGATTGTCACAAAAGAAACAAGGAAGTGAAAGAATTTATGAATAGGTAAAGTCATTTTAACAAGTGGTCAAAATGTAATCTAATGCTCTCAGGTCAGCCTCACTCTGTTTCAATTCAAGCACGCATGGTACACTGAGAAATAAATCATTGTCCCTGAACACAGTAGGAGGTAGCCTGAGAAGAAAATTTCAAAATCAGGACACCTGGACTCACACTCTTGACAAACCTCTGATGTCTAAAAGTGTACATGTCCTTAGCACTTTCAACTCCTGCCGAACAGCTTTTTCTTAGCAGTGAGACAATTTTTCAGCTGTGGTCAAAGTACACTGTGGAGAAGAAAACTCAGTGAAATTTCTGCATCCTTTTTCCCACTATCTCCACGAAAAGCCCAACCTGTTGTCACCTCTAGTGGCAACGTGACGATTAATAAGAGCATAAATGTCTTTGCACTTTTTCCTGTCATTAAAAAAAACAAATTATCTTCTGGTGTTGTAACTTGTAGTTATAAGATAGCAATATATTTCCAAAATTCTTTTATTGAACATACAAAAGATATACAGAGAGTATCCAGGCATTGTCAATGCCATTTTTCATATTACACAGCTATACACTTTCTAGACAGCCCTCCTATATGTGTGGATTTTTTTTTTGAAACAGAGTCTCACTTTGTCACCCTTGGTAGAGCACTGTGGCATCACAGGTCACAGCTCTTAGGCTCAAGTGATTCTCCTGCCTCAGCCTGCCAAGTAGCTGGGACTACAGGCATCCGCCACAACACTTGGCTATTTTTAGAGACAGGGTCTTGCTCTTGCTCAGGCTGGTCTCGAATTCATGAGCTCAAACAATCCACCTGTCTCAGCCTCCCAGTGTGCTAGGATTACAGGCATCAGCCACCGTGCCTGGCTATGTGGAATATTATGAAAATAATGAAATGATTTCTATCCAAATAGAAAATCTAGAATTAAAGTTTAGACAATACATGGAGAGGAAACAAACTTTTATTAAAATTTATTAAATCAGAATTGTGAACACAGCTAAATGATCATTCTGCCATTACTTTCAAGAAATGGAAAAGACCATTTTGACTTGTCTATTTCATTTCTACAAACCACTACACTCACTTTTCCCTGTGAACCTCCCAGGATAGATATCATTCCTGCCTTGGAACTCCAATTATTTCCTGTGTCAGGCTTGAAGGATATCATCCCTAGAACTTTTACTAGGATCAATTCTGTTCCCCACAGGTAAAGTTCAGGTTGCATGGGCTGCTTATCATGACCAGTTCTCCCAAATATCATTCTCTATTCTCACATAGACACTATTCAAAGTCCCCTTCAGTCCTATCTCTTTCATAACATCTTCTTTACCATTCCAAGCTGCAGAGAATTCCCCTTCCCTTTACATAAAGTATGTATTAATATTTGTTTGGTGCCTAATAAAACACAGCTACCATACTAGGTGCTAGTAATATATTGGTGAATAAGGTGGCTTATGTAAACAAGTGGCAAAGTACATAGTTTAAAAATATATAATTTGTAAGTCAATTTTTTTACTATCTCGCCCTCCATAGAGTGTCATGGCATCACAGCTCACAGCAACCTCAAACTCTTGGACTTAAGCAATTCTCTTGCCTCAGCTTCCAGAGTAGCTGGGACTACAGGCACCTGCCACAACACCTGGGCTATTTTTTGGTTGCAGTTGTCACTATTGCTTGTCAGGCCCGGGCGGGCTCGAATCCGCCAGCTTCGGTGTATGTGGCCAGTGACCTACTCACTGAGCTATGGGTGCCAAACCTGTAAGTCAATTCTTTTGTATAAGGTTCATGGTGTAAAAAAAGAAATTTAACATTTATTAAATCTCTCTTCCTATATGTTAGGACTTTAACCTTCATAATATTCCTTAAGTTTTTGCAGATGACAACTCTGTAACTAGAAATTATAGTTCAAGTTATATTCAAGTCCTGTAAAGGTCATGTGATAAAGCCGGAACCCGAAATCATCTGATTCCAAAGCCAACCTTCTACCGCTTTTCTGAGACTGCCTCTATAGAGCAGAGAAAACAGGCTAAGTTCAATAACAATCATTTATTGAATGCTTATTATAAACTAGGCACTACATTAAATATTCCACTAGTATTTATTTAATTTTTAAAACCAAACTTGGAGGTAGATAAAATTATTATCCCTACTTTATAGATAAAAAACAAGTGGTGGAGGGATTAACTAACTTGTCCAGTGCCCTGAAGCAAATGATAGCATCAGTATTTGAATTCATTTTATTAGTGCTATAGAAGGCCAGATCTTAACTGTTCTATGTTTGTAAGTACCTTACGAAAGCCTACATTGCAGCCTAAGACTCATTACTGTGAATTGTTTGAGCATGGAAACCTTGATGAATTTCAATTTGTTATTTTTTCAAATGAGAAAGATAATGTCCATCCTGCCTTTTTACAGGGAAGTATAAGGCTCAAGTGAGAATTATTTAGAAGGCACTTTATTAATAGTGGATGACAAAAATAAATTTATATTTTGAATTAGGATACAGACTAGGATCTTCTAAAAAATGGTCTATTACCAAATCTATTATTTAAGGAGTCACAAGTTTAAAGGTTACTTATTTTTAATGCATAGCATCATAAAAATTTAATAAAGGATAAAAACAATTTTATTTTTAGTGCAGATAATTTTTGAAAAATCAATGGTATATAATATGGAAAATTGTCTAACCAGAAAGGTAAATTTCTTTCTTTTTTTTTTTTTTTTGCTTGAGTGGAAGAAACAGTGGCAGAGACTGGCACAGACTTGTACCGAAGCTCCCTCGGATCTCGACTCTGCAATTCTAGGCTCTAAGACAATTTCTAGGGGAGTCTGGCATTCAGAGTCTTTTTTTTTTATTATTAAATCATAGCTGTGTACATTAATGCGATCATGGGGCACCATACACTGGTTTTATATACCATTTGACATATTTTCATCACACTGGTTAACACAGCATTCCTGGCATTTTCTTAGTTATTGTGTTAAGACATTTGTATTCTACATTTACTAAGTTTCACATGTAACCTTGTAAGATGTACCACAGGTGTGATCCCACCAATCACCCTCCCTCTGCCCATCCTCCCCGTTCCCTTCCCTCCCTTTCTCCTTTCCCCATATTCTTAGGTTATAGTTGGGTTATAGCCTTCATATGAAAGCTATAAATTAGTTTCATAGTAGGGCTGAGTACATTGGACACTTTTTCTTCCATTCTTGAGATACTTTACTAAGAAGAATATGTTCCAGCTCCATCCATGTAAACATGAAAGAGGTAAAGTCTTTGTCTTTCTTTAAGGCTGCATAATATTCCATGGTGTACATACTACCACATGGCATTCAGAGTCTTGTTAGAAGTGCCTGAAGTATGGGCAATGACTTATTGGGCATTTTCTAGCTCAAGTTTTCTCACTCTGTTGTGCTGGGGAGTAGAGTGCTGTAGCATCATCATAGCTCACCACAATCTCAAACTCTATGTCTCAAGCCATCCTCTTGCTTCAGCCTTCTGAGTAGCTGGGACTCCAAGCCTGCTCCACTAGGCCAAGCTAGTTTTTCTATTTTTAGTAGAGACAGGGTCTCATTCTCGCTCAGGCTGGTCTTGAACTCCTGAACTCAAGTAATCCTCCTGCCTTAGCCTCCCAGAGTGCTAGGATTATAGGCATGAGCCACTGAGCCCAGCCAGAAAGGTAACTCTCTAATGCTATTCATTATCCTGAGATTTATATGTATATGTAGCTGTCTACTGATTTTTGAGAGATTTAGAAAATTTAGAATGGTAATGCAACCATGCTCCACTCTTTCAAAGTGCAGTGAGGGTCTCAGACTAATTAAAAATAAGGTATTGAAAAATTCAGAGTATGGTGGCAGTGGAGGAGGTGCCTTTGCTCAGGTACCCAGGTCAAAGTTACAGCAAGGGGTTCTGTCCACCCTGAGGAGGGTCTGGCACAGAAATGTCCTGCCCCTTTTTTCAGAATCCACTGCCTTGGTGGCTGCTTTCCCAGAAAAACCTGAGTATCCTACCTGGAGAGGCAGGTTGGTGCTGGAAGAAGAGGCCCTCTTGTTCACCAGTTACCCTGCATATTAGTGCCAGTGGCCGCCAGGCTCTTTGCCGGAGTGGAGGAGACAGTGGCATAGATGGGCACAGACTTGTACCCAAGCCCCTGGTTTCTCAACTCTGCAATTTTAGGTTCCAAGATAGTTCCTGGGATAGTCTGTTATTCAGAGCATGGTTGGCAGTGCCTAAAGTATGGGCAACAATTCATGTGGAATTTTCTAGCTCTGAAAATATCAGGTAAGAGCATGGGTTTTGGAAGCTGAAAGACCCATTTTACAGACGGGAATCCAAGGAAGAGTGAGACTGAGGTGTTTGTAGAAGATCAGTCAGGTTTGGGAACCACTCCACACAGAAGTTGGAAGGTGACTGGAACTGGGATAGGTGGGTTTTTAGCATAAACTGATCCTAATGAGGAATTACTACAAGTGCTAATGACTTCTGGCCTACTGCCTCCTCAACTAAAATGAGCCTGCAGAGCACACCAGGCATTTGAGGAATGGATGGAGTGACAGAAAGTGGTGTAGACCCACCCAAAGGGATGTTGCTGATATGTGGGAGGAGCACTGGGCAAGGAGTGCTAGTCAAGACCGGAGCATGAAGCTGACTCCCTGGGTGACCTCAGGCATGTTCCCTTCCCTCTCTGGTCCTTCCCTTCTCCAGTGGTGAATGAAGGCCCGGACAGGAAGGCCAGCCCACCGTGGGCCACAAAGATGATTCCAGCTGTGTCCGTGTCATCCATGGAGGTGAAAAAGAGACCTGGGTAGTGACAAAAGTCTATCCTAGGGACAGTGGGAGACAAACTGTAACCACTGGTGAGGATACCAGGAGGATATTTATGTGACGAGCTCAATACTCCTGGTCTGAATCTTTCAGCATTTCCAACCAGGTCCCAGGAAATTTTTTCTTTTGTTCCTATTTCGTCACATTTACTCAACATTGATAAACTACAAAGTTTTATATGTAGCACATGCCTTTCACAATTACAGGATTTGACCTCTTTAAGTAAATTATAGGTTAGACCGAAGCATGCCACATTTCTGTCCTCACCAAGAGTGTTGCAACCAGCCCTCTCATAGCTTCACTAGCTACTTCAAAGTTCTTCCGCCTTAGAAATGGGTGGAGGGAGAAGAAATGTTTGTTGAGTGAGAGTTGAAATGAAGACCCTGTTCCTGCCGTCAGGGGCCTCCCAGTCTTGCTGAAAAATGTTCTTTCCCTCTCTGAGATTCAGTCGGTTATTAGGTAAGGAACAGTCAGAGAGATGAGGATTCGTATTGCCCTGATAGCCCTCAGCTTCCAGGCACACCCGGATCATCTCTTGACACGTCTCTGCTTAATTACCTTTCAAAACTTATCTCTTTGCCTTCAGGATAAAATAAAAATTCTCTAGCAGATCAAGAGTCTGCACAATGTCTTTCTTCAGACTAGACTGGGATTTCTAAACCTCAACACTATTGATGATTGGGGTTGAATAGTTCTCTTTTTGGGGAGCCCCTCTGGCCTCCACATAGAAGATGTTAGCAGCGCACCCTCCTCTTCAGCTGGAACAACCAAGAATGTCTCCAGATGCCGCCAAATATCCCTCTGATGGTTGGGGTTTCCCAAAACACCCCTCCTTAAGAACCTCCAGATCAGAGGAGGGTGTGCCACTCTGAACTTCACTATTTCTTTCTTCCTCACTATTTTTTCTTCCTTTTTTGGGGACAGAGTCTGTCACCCTGGATAGAGTGCGTGGTGTCATCATAGGTCATAACATCTCACCTACGTCAGCCTCACAGTAGCTGGGACTTCAGGTGCTTGCCACAACGCCCTGATAGTTTTCCTATTTTTAGTAGAGATGAGGTCTCACTCTTACTTAGGCTGGTCCTAAACTCAAGCAGTCCACCTGCCTCAGCCTCCCAGTGTGCCAGGATTGCAGGTGTGAGCCACCAAGCCCAGATCTGCCTTACTATTTCTCTCCTCATAGCCTTTGCACACACCTCTTCCCTCTCTACCTCATTGATCCTGGTTGAGTCTCTCTGAGCTTAAATGTCCCCTCCCCAAAGAACCCCCTTCTGAGCCTCTCAGACTGGTCAGGTGCCACCCCTTGGGAACTCCCACAGACTCCCCAGGACTTCCTTGATCCAGCCCTGCTCATTCTGGGGACAGGTTTTTCTGCCTCCCCCACTAAACTGAGAGTCTCAAGAGGGCAGACCCAGAAGTGTCTGGAGATCACAGTGTCCCCAGCACCACCTAGCTCATGGTTAGGCACAGGGCAGGTGCTCAGCTTTTGTGGAATGAATGGACCTTGAAACATCCCTAGCTGAGGAGGAGTTTTCTGATACCCATAGTGTGTCTGGGCATTCAGTGAGGACGTGCTGAAAAGTCTGGTTTTCTCTATCACCTGCATGACCTTGTGGTCTCAGGGGCCTCCTGGGCCCTTAGGGGATGTTTGTGAGGATCGTACGAGAGATTGGCCATGCAGGTCCAAGAGCAGGAAAAGAGTTACAGTCTCTGCTATGTCCACAGCCACCCACTCCTCTCCCCCACCCTTATGAGGACTAGCATGAAGCAGTGGCCTCTGGGCCCAGTCTCATGCCCCAGCCAGCCTGCTCCTCCTTTATCCAAGGGCTCAGACACAGGGCCCCAGCTCTGCCACATGTCCCTTCAGCCTAATGTCTTTTGAGCCTCTTTCACATGCTAGACACAGGTGTGAGCAAATCAGGCCCTGCCCTCTAGGAGCTTCTGTTCTAGTGGAGGGTGAGGTAGGAGATAGAAGATGGACAGGGACAATCAGGGAATAAGACTAATGAGCTAAGCGTACAGTAAGTCAGCTGGTGACAAGTCCCATGAAGAGAAGTGTAGCTGGGGAGGAAGATAGCAAGGAAGGTTGGATTTTAAATAGGGTGGTTTAGAAAGGCCTCTCTGAGGAGGTGACATCTGAACAAGGATCTGAAGGAGGTAAGGAAGGGAGTCACATAGACACAGGGGGGATGAGTAGTTCAAATAAAGGGAACAACCAGTGCAAAGGCTCTAGGGTAGGAGAGGTAGGTGGATGAGGGGGAGAGTTGAGGGGAGGAGGAGGAAAGGAGAGAGCGGATCATGCCACGCTTTGGGAGCCACACCAAGGACGTGCCTTTACTCCCAGTGAAGTGGAAGCCACAGGAGAGTTACCCATTTACTGAAGTAAAACGTAGACATCCAGACATCCACCTATTATTGGTCTAGACTTCCATGGGTTTTAGTGCATTTATATAGTGCAGCCATCACCAGAACCTCGTCTGAGAAACACTCTGTCCCCTCAGAAAGTTCCATCATAGTGACTCTACTCCCACCCCAAACCCCAGACAACCACCGAGGTGCTTTCTGTCTCTATAGTTTTCCGCTTTCTAAACATCTCTTACAAGTGTAATTAAAAAAAATAAAACTCGGCTCGGTGCCTGTAGCTCAAGCAGCTAAGGCACCAGCCACATACACCAGAGCTGGCGGGTTCGAATCCAGCCTGGGCCTGCCAAACAACAATGACAACTACAACCAAAAAATAGCTGGGTGTTGTGGCGGGTGTCTGTAGTCCCAGCTACTCGGGAGGCTGAGGCAAAAGAATCGCTTAAGCCCAGGAGTTGGAGGTTGCTGTGAGCTGTGTGAGGCCACGGCACTCTACCCAGGGCGACAGCTTGAGGCTCTGTCTCAAATAAATAAATAAATAAAACTCTATATTTTGTTTAATATTTTTTTTAGTAACTATCCTCCAATGGTGTGTCTCAAAAATAGATAATGTAATTTGAAATCTCAGCAGCGTTGTCTTACCAGTTTGGTTTGTAAACTGAGGCCTACACAGGCTAAGTTGAGTCACTCCAGTCATCAGATGAGTCAATGACAGAGAGAAAAGAAAAACAGAGGACACCCATATGGAGACTTCCCATTCTGCATTGCTTCTTAACTGTTTAAACTTTTCACCCTATTAAAGCTCTCTCCAATGAAAACAGCCTTAGGTAGAAAATCCCAAAGTTTGCAGACAGACTTATTCTGGAAAAGAACGCCTTGTATATTTCTATTTGATAACATCGTTATAGTTACTAAACTATCAGCTCATGTTTATGGAATTTTGTAGGATTCCCTAATGCAGAGGTCAGGTTCTTTGTTTACACAAGTTTCTGAGTTCATTATTTTCTTTAAGCCAGGTTACTATGGAGCAATATAAATCGGTGAATTTCCTTGATATCCAAGCTAGTTTAAACTGGTTTTGAATACGATTGAATATGAATGAATATTATTGCGCAGCAATTTTTCTACCTGTAAGCTGTTTTCACAAAAGAGAAATACGTAGATGTGATTGAATAAGCACCCATCAGACAGAAGAACAGGGTAAAAAATAGTAGAGGATTAACAGTGGTCACCTTAGAGGAACTGTCTGATTAAATGTTATCAATTTACACACTAATATCTCTGTCATCCATTTTGGGATTTCTCCTTACCCTGCTGGACTGGTTCCCATGGCAGACAGAAATTCAGTGACTACTGGTAGATGACTAGCTGGGTGAATGGGCTTCGTTTTCATTTATAACTATAGAATTTCTAGACATGAATTTATAACAAGCAAGACATAAAATAAGGCAGAAATCTCAACCATTGACTTAGCTGATTTCTCAACTTTATCCTTCCACTTACATTTATTGGTTACTAGATAGTTTAACAAGGCAGACTTTCAAATATTGTTTTTCAAGCAATTTGTAAAATGGTCAAAATATGTTAATCCCACAGCCAGAGAGAGATGGCACACAGACTAACTGGTCAGAGCCAGACAGAATAGGGTCCCACAAGGGTTTTGTAAAAACAGCATAGGAATAAAGATGAGCCATATTTAAAGAGAATATTAATGGAGTATACTTTTCATAAAACTTCAGAAGATTGGAGTTATGAGCATTTTTTTAATGTAGAAGTTGTCTGGTGCCAACTTTGATACCCCAGAGGTAATTGGGTCTAGTAATAACAACTCCACTGCTCTTTGTTGGAGCAGTTCACTCTCTGCTGTTTTTCTGAGTGAAACATAGCAGATCCTAAATGTGACCATATATACATCAGGAAAATGGAAAATTGTAGCTAAACGAACCTTTATTTAAAAATTTTACAAAATATTTCTCTAAGTCTTTATATATAAATGTTAAAATATAAACTACAATATAATATTTTGTTTAATATGTTTTGTGAGTGTATTAACTTTTCCTACATATGGCGACCTTTAGGACACTTTGTTTACTTTCTATACTCTGCTATTAATAAATTTATTTGCTTGTGACCCTCAATTTGAATTATTTCTAGCATGAAGCTCAAGAACTCTCTGCCTGCAAGGGCAGTGGTCAGTGGAAGGATCATTTGAGCCTGGGAGTTCAAGACTGCAGTAAACTATAATAGTGTCACTGCTCTCTAGCCCAGGCAACCAGGTGAGATCTTGTCTGTAAAGAAACAAAGACAAATTTTTAAAAAAGAAGAAAGAAAACATATGTTTACACAAAAAATTGTATATAGACAAATATCAATAGCATCATTCTTTATGATGGCCAAAGAAGTGGAAACAACCCAAATTAAAAAAAAAAAAAAAAAACTAACAACAACAACAACAAAAATACCCCAGGAGAGCATCAGGATAAATTTTATTATTAGGGTTATAAGGATTTTCATTTTGGAGTAAAATGAAATGACCAAGACCAAAAATAGAACAAATTTATGTAAATGTTGCACGTATCATTTAACTTGGTTCTGGTGTTTTGTGGTCCAGAGAGAAGTAAGCATTTTACTCTAAAATATCAAAGATGAGATCAGTGATGTATTCCTACTATTCCTACTATTCCTAATATTAGGTTTACCTAATATTCTTGAAACAGGTGATCAAGAATATCACCTCGTGATATTGGGGCCTCGTGTCATATCTAGGAAGCACGCAAATTAAAATTAGGACCACCTGTGGGATGTTTCTTAAGCAAAAATGAGTACTGCCTTCTATTTAGTAGGCAGAAGTTTAAGTATCTTATTAATAACAACATAAATCATACCAACAATGGGTGCGTAATCCTGGAGTTTTAAATTCTTTCCTTTTTTTTCATTTGAAAAAATAAAAGACATGCTACAAAACATATCAAAACTCACCCAACATATATAGAGGGAATATTTTCATGGAAGATATAACTTTATTCTGTCCAACATATATAGAGGGAGTATTTTCATGGAAGATATAACTTTATTCTGTCCAACAGATACCCAGCAGCACTATCTATTTCCTGCACAAAGCAGGAGAGTGTATTAGCTGAGATCAAAGGATTTGCCATCAGGTAAATCTACCTGAAATCCAACTCTACAGCTTGTCCGCTGAGTTTCTAGAAGCCCAGGAACTCATTTTATTAGCAAGTTTCTTCATCAGTGAAACGGAAAACTGGGTGTAGTTAGCAAAATTAACTTTTCAAAGAGCACAGAATAGTGACTGGCTTCTGGTAAATAGTCAATGCCATAACCCAAATATCTATTAAAATTAACAATCAGAATTCCAGTGAGAATAACGATAAAGTAAAATGTATAGTAATATGAACCTGAAGAATATTGACCTCAGATTACAATAACAAATAGAGAAGTATCCCTTTTGAACCCAAGAAAACGTGTTCTTCTAAGTGATGGGAACTTTTTTTTTGTAGAGACAGAGTCTCTCTATGTTGCCCTCAGTAGAGTGCTATGGTGTCACAGCTCACAGCAACCTCAAACTCTTGGGCTCAAGTGATTCTCTTGTCTCAGCCTCCCAAATAGCTGGGGTTACAGGCGCCTGCCACAACGCCTGGCTATTTTTTGTTGCAGTCGTCATTGTTTGTTAGCTGGCCTGGGCCTGGTTCGGGGCCAAGTTGGAAGCCGCCGACTTTATGTGGCTGGTGCTGTAACCACTGTGCTACGGGCGCAGAGTCAAATGAGCACAGGAGTTTGAAGTTGCAGTGAGCTATGATCACATCCCTGCACTTCACCCTAGGGTGACAGAGCAAGACCCTGTCTCAAAAACAAACAAAAGAGTAAAATAAAAGTGTGCTAGCCATTAATGGCCACATGTAGCACATTATTAAGAGAAAAATAAACTCAGGTAACGGATAGTTGTTTAGCAAGCAGATGGGAAGTGGAATAAAGAACCATTAAATGGAATCTCAAAATACTGGAAAACAGAGTGTTCCTAGACCCCAGGCAGTGGAAAATAAGTTTGGAAAGTTATTTGTTACAAACGTAAAGTAGGAGTCAGCCCTTCTTGAAGACAAACAAACAATATCAACAACAAAAACAAAGCGAAGCTAAGAATGCCGCCTACCCTACCCCCACCCCAAAGCATTGTGTTCTCTTGATTGCGGCCCTTAAGTTACCAGAGAAAGGTAGAGAGCCAGGAGGCAAAGAGATAAAGCTAACAGTTCTAACTAGAAATGTAACCAGCACAGGCATCAACAGGAAGCAAACGGGTTACAAGCTTATCTTTTTAAGGATCTTGTATAGCCAAGAACTATGAACCCAGCCTAAAAATGCCTCTCCTTGATCAATGTCTACAGTTATCTTCAGGTGTCCAGAGTTGCTGTACATGAAGGACTGTGGGAAGGGTGTAACCTCTAAAGCACCTTTCAGAGGGGGTCAGGGACAAAAATGTAGAAGGTATAACTTTCAGAAAGGCAGAGTCAGGGAAAAATAGACAGGGCTTTGCTCCTCAGTGAGTAAAATCAGCTCCTAACCAGGAAAATTCTTCACCCTGGGGGATGGGAGTTTTCACAATGCTTGCACAGCAAGATTTCACAATTTTTATGGACTTGTATCCTTTCCTTTACTGAATAGGAATTTTTATTTCTGACTATACTTTCCCTAATCCAGCATGGGGGCAGGGAGAATGGTACAGATAACTTGTTTGTTATAGTTTATAGATAGCCAGAGCATGAGGATCCGTGACTAGGCCAGATGGAGAAGAACTAATGTTACCCAGAAACATACGATTTAGATCTGAAGGTAGTGATGAATGGCACATCTTTGTAAACGTTGAAACAACTTTATCAAAGTGTAGTTTGTGTACAATAAAATGCACTCATTCGAAGTATCCTGGGGATTGAATCTAGGACCCCTTTGCACACCCAAATTTACATATCCACATGTACTCAAGTACCAGTCCTGAGGGATCTTTGTGTTCAAAAAGTCAGCCCTCTGAGTATAAGTGGACCCATGTAGTTTAAATCTGTGGTATTCAACCATCAGACATATACACACATACACATATATACAGGCTGGACATAAAGTTCATGTGCCATTTACTATGTTAAACTATTTTAAATTGCACCCTGTAGGTATATAAGTCTATATCCATGAAACAACAGCCATAGTTAAGATACAGAATGTTCCCATCATGATAAAAATTCCTTTGTGCCCCTGGGAAGTCTACGTCTTTTGCTATCATCAGCCTTAGGGAACTACTTATCTACTTGCTATGACCACAGATTACTTTGCATTTTCTAGAATTTAATAGAGATTAAGTACTCTTTATGTGTGGATTCTTCCACTGGGTATAATTATTTTCAGGTTCATTCTTGTTGAATGCAACTATAGGTCATTATTTTGGTTGCCTATTGCAAGAACTATTCCATCGTATGGCTATTTCACATTTTGTGAAATCCATCATGTTTGTTGATGGATATTCCAGTCCTTTCAAGTTTTCAATGTTATGAATAATGTTGCTATGACCATGTATGTACTAGTGACTATATAAAAATATATTTTCCTTTTTCTTAGGTAAATACCTAGTGATGGGATAGTGAGTCATAGAGTGGCTAAAATTTCTAAGAAACCACAAACTAGTGGTTAAAAAAATTCTGTATTATTTGCATTCCCATCAGTAGCATACGATAGAGTTCTAGTTAATCCATGTTCTCGTCAATATTTGGTATTGTTAGCTTTTTTGTTTTAATTTTCTTGAAGTTTAGTATCTTTCTATAAGCTAACAAATGACAGATTTTATACAGGGTGAACCTAAAGTTCACGTGCAATTTAAAATAGTTTACTATAGTTTATTACTACAGTACACTGTGTATTCAGTCCGTACAATGTGATACATTTTTTTTTTTTTGTAGAGACAGAGTCTCACTTTATGGCCCTTGGTAGAGTGCCGTGGCCTCACCCAGCTCACAGCAACCTCCAACTCCTGGGCTTAAGCGATTCTCTTGCCTCAGCCTCCCGAGTAGCTGGGACTACAGGCGCCCGCCACAACGCCCGGCTATTTTTTGGTTGCAGTTCAGCCAGGGCCGGGTTTGAACCCGCCACCCTCGGTATATGGGGCCGGCGCCTTACCAACTGAACCACAGGCACCGCCCACAATGTGATATTTTGATATAAGTATATGGAATGATTAAATCAATTTAATTAACATGTCTATCACTTCAAATACTTACAATTTTGTGACAGGAACATTTGAAATCTATTCCCTTAGCAATTTTTAAGTATATTATGCATTTTTGTTTGTTTTTAGAGATAGGATCTCACCATGTTGCCTAGGTTGGACTGAAGTGGCTATTAAAGAAATGATCATAGGGCACTGTAGCCTCAAACTCTTAGGCTTAAGTGATCCTCAGAGAGGGAAGGGGGTTTGGGAGGTGGGAGGGTATTTGGGGGGACTTCACCTAATTTGCATAATGCAATGGTACATTTCAAAACTATTAAGAAAAGAGGATAATTGTGATGGATGTGTTACTAAGTTCAATGTAAGCATTTCACATTATATATCGAAGCAGTACCCTGAACCCCATAAATACATCAAGGTACAAAGTTATGATTTAATAAAAAATAGTTTAAAAAAAGGGGGGGATCCTCCTGCCTCAGCCTCCCAAGTAGCTGGAATTTACAAGTGTGAGCCATCATACCTGGCTTCCAAATGTTTTTATATATTTGTCGTACATGTTCTTTATCAGGTACATATTTCCCCCTCCTATACTTTGGCTTTTCTTTTTGTTTTTATTAGTGTCTTTTCAAGAGCAAAGGTTTTTAATTTTGATAAATTCCAATTTATCCTTTTTTTAATGGTTCTGCTCTTTTTTTGCACGATCTTAAAAATCTTAGTCTGTTTCAAGGCCACCCAGAATTTTCTTTTAAGTTTCATGTTTATAGCTTTCACATTTAGGTCTAGAATTTCTTTTAAGTTAAATTTTGTGTAAGAGGTGGGGAAATGTCAATGATTTTTTTTCCATACAGGTATCCAGTTGTTCCAGCCTTACTTTTTAAAAAGGATTTTTCCTTTCCTAGGAACACTTGTTGCATCTTAATTGAAAGAGAAATGATTATATATGTGTAAGGGTATATACATTCTGTCCTCCTCATCTAAAAGTCTATTCCCTCAATCAGGCTCCATTGTCTTTATTACTATAGGTTTATTATAGATCTTGAAGTCAAATAGTGTTAATTTCACCAACTTTATTCTTTCTTTTAAAAATTGCTTTGGCTGGCTCAGCACCCTGGCTCAGTGGTTAGGGCACTGGCCACATGCACTGGGGTTGGTGGGTTTGAACCTGGCCTGGGCCTACTAAACAATGACAGCAACAACAAAAAATAGCTGGGTGTTGTGATGGGAACCTGTAGTCCCAGCTATTTGGCAGACTAAGGCAAGAGAATCACTTAAGCCCAAGAGTTTGAGATTGCTGTGAGCTGTGATGCCACAGCACTCTACCAAGGGTGACATAGTGAGACTTTGTCTCAAAAAAAAAAAAAAAAAAGTTGCTTTGGCTATGCTAAATTGATTTTATTTTCATATTAATCTTATAATAAGTTTGTCAATTTCTATTTTTAAAACCTGATGAAATTTTATTGTAATGATATTAAATCTCTATATCATTCTGGGTAGAATTTATGTTTTAGTAATATTGAGTATTCTAATTCATAAACATGACAAATTCTATTTATTTAGGTAGATATCCCTTAATTTCATTAATCAAGATTTACAGGTTTTGCACATATTTTGTTAAATTTATCCCTAAATAGTTTGTTTTTTCATGCTATTGTAAATGGAATTATTTGTTACTAGTGTGTAGAAATACTATTGGTTTTTGTACATCATACAATTTTGAATCTTGAGCCTATGCTTCATTGAAAGAAAGCTGAAGAAAGATCTGAAAAATAATCATATTCTTACTGGCTTTTTAAATCCTTTTTCTTAAGAGCCTAAACCATAGGCTTGATGTGTTGACATAGACATAATCAGCATGAGAAAAGTGAGTGTACAGTAGTTTTCTCTTAGATTACCTCCCTACCAATTTGCCCCAAGGTGACAGAATTCCTTTAATAAAGGCCATACTACCTCTTGAGAGGCCCTGTCTAAAAAGCTGTCTCATGAGTTCTGGCAATTTCTTCCATTCCTTTTTTTAAATTATTACTGTTGGTCATTCATTGATGGTACAAAGAAGCAGGTTACACTGACTGCATTTGTTAGGTAAAGTCCCTCTTATAATTGTGTTCCATCTTCATGCCTTAATCTTCCCTTCAGGCATAAAGATGGTAAAGTCTTCCCACAATATTGCGTCAACTTTTGTTTGTTTTGTAAAACGTTCACCACATGTTTGTAAATACCCACTTTATTAAACTCTGCATAAATGATTCACTTTGTGCAATCTATTTTTTTACTGGGACCCAGCTGATATGCAAATTATGGTGGTGTGTCCACAATGACAATTCCTACACACAGTTCAGCTCACAGATGTCAGAGTGTGAGTATTTGCCTGTTCAGGAGTATGTGGTGCCTGTGTGAGGTGGGGACTCCCTCTCTCATAAAGCCCTGGAGCCAATATTCAGCTGTTTCATTTCCTAAAAGGCTGGGAAGAACCCAGAGATAGAAGCTGGTAGAGCAGCTGGTCTCAGCTAGACTCTGCCACTTCAGGGGAGACTTTGAGCCCAGGTTACCTTATTAGGAAGACCCATTGCTGCCAGTTGCCAGGTTTCCAAGGAATAAAGTTGAGCAGTCAAAGCCTTCTAACATTTTCAGTACATTGGTTACTTTGCTTGGTTTTGTCCATGATACAAATATAATAGCATCTATAATCTTCTTTAGAATAAATATGTAATTATTTTTAACAAATGAATTGATAAAGTTATATAATTACCCAGAAAAGTTCCAGAAAGCAAATAAAACAGCAAAAATAAGACTAATACTTGAAGTTCTGCTAAGTATCTAACTGATGTGTAAACACCAAAGCCAGAGTGGAAAAGACAAGAAATTGAGAGACAAATCAGTGTACACCTGCCAATGCCTATCCCAGCTTCTGCAACTGTAAATCAGTAAATGAGCAGTTACTCCATACCAACTACTGTTCTAAGCACTTTAGTTGAACTGTCTCATTCAACTATCACAACAAAAAGGTAGGCACTATATGTCGTCCCTGCTCTACTTTTGAAAAAACTAAGACAGAGAGGCTCAACTTAGTAAGTAGTAGAAATCAAATTCTATCCCAAGTAGCCTAATCTCAGATTCTGTGCTCCTAACCACTGCAGAAACCAGAGCTTTGAAGCTGTGGTGAAGATCACTCCATTAAAGGAGTGTAGTCACTTTGGGGAACTTGACCTCAGTCATCTGAACAATGAGACTGTTGGTGCCATTCTCTCCAATGTCTTCTTTAGCTCTAAGTCTGTGTGCTTTGGGATCTGTTTCCTGCTCTACTCAGGAGGTTAATAAATTCCCGCTTGACTTTGACAGTGCCCTAATTTATCCTATCACAGATAAACAATACTGTGCCAAGGAACCTATTCGGCTACCACTCTTCCCCTGCCTCTGTGGAGGTCATTCATTATTCGGCAGATTGGTTTTTCTTGCAATCACTATTACCAGATTGTGAATTTCCTGTGGTTCATGGACTGTTTTAATCTTCTCCTGAGCTCACTTCATAAAATGGCCTTAGGCACTCTACTCCAACTCCACCTAAGATCCTTGACATTCGCAGAGCTAGACCTGTCATGATGCTGAATTTCCATTGAGCCTCAAGGTCCACTAATTCCATGATGACACACGTAACTGTCACATTTAGTCAGTGTCAAGTATATTTCCCTGGCATCATCCAAATCTTTCCTATTTTCTTCATCTTTTCCTTTTGTGATGACTTGCTTCCATTGTTTGATCTATTCTTCCATTATTCCCTCCTCCAAACCTTTCCACAGCAGCCCATGAAGCTTCCAACTCAAGTGAATACATTCTCCTGCCTTCTCAATCTCTCTGTAGTTTCTACCTTTTTTGAGATCATGTTTGACCTCATGTACCATACAAGCAGTAGCGTAATTTCTAGGTAAAACCAGCATAACTTACATTGGTCTTAGTATAAGCAATGCAATTGCTTTTGGGGGACTAGACTAAACACAATTGACAGATGGATTAAAAAAATAACTCAAATACTCTTCTTTCTTTATTTAAACCAGACTTTACACAAAAGACCCCAGCTGAAATAGCACTCTGAAACTTTGCCCTTCCTGGAAAATATTAATAACCAGCCAGATCTTCAATCTGATCATACTTAAGATAAAGAAAGTGGATTTTAAATGTGAACAGATGGATCCATTTTAAAAAAAGAAGTTTATGAACAAAGGTTATTAATGATTTTAAAATGATTAGTTTCCATTCTTCAAATTTCTTTAGATGTGTGGCCAATGCCGGTCTGCACATCTTCCACTTCTGGCAGAAAAACAAGTACATCACATGCTACAAAGTCCAAAATCTTGTTCAAGACAAAAGTTCAAGAAATTATGGTTTCTTGCGGAGGACTTTCTATTTTGGAACTTCCGGTTGTAACTGTTAAAGAAAAAAATATTAGTTGAGGTCTGTCAAGAATGGTAAGGTCTTAATTCACCTTCTTCACCTATTCTTGTCTTAGCTTATGTGAAATATGGATTGTAATTGGGATTAGAGGCAGAGCTCAGTAGGCGATTAGAAGTAATCTAACTTCATTTTGCTAAAAAAAAAAAAGAAATATTATCCAGAACCTTAATTTGGTTTTTGGACATTTCTCCAAAGAATAGTCCAAATTTGTAGGATGTGACATTTAATAGCATATTGATTTACTCCATTGACTAATAAATATTTAGGGTACTTATTATATGTTAGAAATTATGATACAGCCTAGGAAATAGGGTTCATAAACCAGAAATGTTGAAGCCAGACTTTTCATTTCACTCAGTCAGTTCTCTTCATCATGGAACTAGGATAAGATAAAAGACTTGGCCCCTGAATTCCAGGTCTGCAAAATCAAGGTGGAAACTATTTAAGGCTGGCCTGTGTTCCCCATCACACGACATGGACCAGGCATGATCTGTGGCCTGTTTAGGAAGTGGACTACACAGCATCGCCTACTGAGCTCTGCCTCTAATCCCAACCCCCTCAGAGGAAAAATTGTCTTCCATGAAACTGGTCCCTAGTATAAAAAAAGTGCCTGTCCTTGCGTTGTGGTGGGCGCCTGTGGTCCCAGCTACTTCGGAGGCTGAGGCAGGAGAATCGCTGAAGCCCAGGAGTTGGAGGTTGCTGTGAGCTGTGTGATGCCACGGCACTCTACCGAGGGCTATAAAGTGAGACTCTGTCTCTACAAAAAAAAAAAGTGCCTGTCCTTGGCCAGTTAGAAACGAGGCTTCACAGCAGGAGGTGAGCCTGGGCTAGGGAGCAAAACTTCATCTGTATTTACATCTGCTCTCTGTGGCTCCTGTCCCCGCCTGGGCTCCGTGTCCTGCCTCATCTCCCCCAGCCTGCATACCCACAACCCCTACCCTGTTCATGGAAAAATTGTCCTCGATGAAACTGACCCCTGGTGCCAAAAAGATCGGGGAACACTGATTTCAAGGAATGTGAAACTAAATGCTTGCTTATTTGTACAAGTAATACAATTGATGGAAATGAAGTTTAGGTGGGACTGCGTCCTTCTTTAACCCAGAGCTTCATTATGGGTTTCATTGAACCTAAGCACTTTGCCTTTGTGGGCCCCTTCTCCTGTAAATAAAATAAAAGAATAATAATAATAACAAAAATGAAGTTTGTTATTGTGTTGGTAAAAAGACCAGTGTGCTAATATTATACATAAAACATTTTCTTCTACTCAGTTTTTTTTTTTTCTAATTTTAAAGGACATTAAAACATTTTCTTATAGCCCTGAACACCGTGGCTACTGTGCCTAATGAAAGAATCACTTTTGGGAATCCCCTGTCATATTCTAGTCTCCATTCTGTTGTCAGAGAAAACCTCTAAACATGCCCCATTCATTGGCTCACAAAGAACCTTCAAGGAAGGATAGTCACTCATTCAGGGTAGTTATTCTCAGATCTTCTGCTTAGAAGTCTTGTTTTGCCTGAGAGCTCAACCCAGTTCTCAATGCACCTTTCACTTTTGTCGGGCAAATCTCTCTAGTTCAGCACCGTATCCTGGAATAACCTAGAGAAGTTTGGGGGGGTCTTTTTAGTCCTGATACCGAAACCAATCACATCACAATATCTTCTTGGTGCAAGGCCCAAACAGCAGTAATTTTTACAGCTCTTCGGGTGATTTTAATTTGCAGGCAACTTTGAAAACCAATGCTTTAAGCAACAAAAATATAATAATCATTCTCCTGTAATGTGCTGTAAAGTGCAGGAGAAATATATATGTGTGTACACACATGTAAGTATGATATTGCATTGTAATTTCTTGCTTATGTGTGAATCTCTTTACTAGATGGAAAACTTCAAGCATCACTTCTTGATCACTAGTGTTTGAGCTACCACCTCGTTCAATGACTAGCATCAAATAGACAATAAATGTTTTTATTGAATAAGTAAATGGGTTAATGTATGTTCTGGAACTTTCACCTTCCCTCTTCCTTCTTCATTGTCCTACTCCAAGGTTATCACCCTCCCTGTACATTAAAATCACCTAGGAGCTTATTAAACTATCCCAGGCCCCACCTCAGACCAATTAAACCATAATTTCTGAGGGTGGGGCCCTGGTGGATTTAAAAGATCCTTAGGCTATTCTAACACCAGGGTTGAGAACCATTGACTAATTTTTTTTTTTTTTTTGAGACAGAGCCTCACTATGTTGCCCTTGGTAGAGTGCCATAGCATCACAGCTCACAGCAACCTCAAACTCTTGGCCTTAACTGATTCTCTTGCCTCAGCCTCCCAGGAAGCTGGGACTATAGGCTCCTGCCACAACACCTGGCTGTTTTTTGTTGCAGTTGTCATTGTTGTCCAGCTGGCCTGGGCTGGGTTCGACCCTGGCTCCCTCGGTGTATGTGGCTGGTGCTATGGGCACCAAACCCACTGACTAGTTTTTACTAATTCTTTAAGACCTTTTTAAAGGGCCAACTTTTTCAGAAGCTTTTTCTGATAATCTCCCCAATACATCTTTCAACGTCTTAAATTGTGGTTGTTCTTAAGAGAGAAAGAAGTAATTTCTATCTCAAATATTTTCTTCTTTTATCCCTGTGCACCTGATGCTAACAAAGGAATCACGCTTTCTATGGTTTTGCTGTGGTCAGAATAAGACTAGTCTGGGCCTAAATCCCAATGCTTAGTGATGAAAGGCAGTGAGATAACTTTTATGTTACAATATCATGTTTCTTGATGAAGGAACTGCTTGAAATTTTTAATGTGTTGTGTAGTCAATTTTCTCAACAAATCAGTCCCTAGAATATTTTGAGTTTAAATTTTAAACTAGAACACGAATTCCTCATCACACATGATGACCAGGCCCCTGAAGGTCTTAATTCAACTTACTTGTCAAATGATGATTGACAGGTAGATTTCAGTTTATGAAAGGGCAAAGCAAGGATATTTGAAATTCGCCTTAGATTGCTGCCTTTTGCATTTCCATTAACTGGTATTTTCCCAAGGGAAGTAAAGGTGGTGCAAGAATTTGGGAGGCACCTATTAGCACTCACCTGGGGCATGTGAACACCTGATTATTTCCAAGGCCAGATCAGAGAATACCAGAAGGCTTATTAAAAATGCTGACTTTTTATTAGTCAGCATCCCAATGTTGCTGAGTGGTATGAATTTGGTAACTCAGCAGTTAATGGCCGTATGTTTATGAATGACTGTGGACTATTTTAAGTGCAGGATAGTAGCTACATATTTTGTTAGACTGATGGTTTGACTTTCTCCTCTCTATTTTGTAGCATAGAAAGAAATATCCAACAAATAGGTGGTTCTCCAGCTGGGAAAGATGCACAAAGTTCGTCTCTTTGCATAGGCAAAATATAGACCAAATGAAGATTCAATCAGTCTGGAATGGATGAATGGACATTAGGGTTTTCCTGAAGGAAAAAATCACACATTTATATTGCATAATGCAGATGCAAAATTTGAATTAATTAGCATTGAAAGATGGTACTCACCTGATACTCTTGTTAAATAAAGTCACCAGAATGGTGACTTTCATAAATCTCCATAGAGTCTGTAGTTCTCCTTAGGAATAAAGAAACGATGTTTTTTCAAGAGGAATTTAGTGAGCTGTTCTTTTTATACTAAGGATATATGTTTTTCATCTGTAAATGTTGTTCTTATGATTAGCTTAGTCATAAGTACAAATTCATGGAAGTAGTTGATAAACATCTGCTTGGGGAAAAAAAATCTGCTAAGTACCAAATATTTATAAAACACTCAGATCCACACACAAACACACCCAAAAGAAAAGTTTGGGTTTATACTCGGAGATCCAAATGAAGAAATGATTGTGTAATAAAAAGCCTAATTTGGCACTAAGTGTGCAAAAGTTATTGAATGGAATTACTGATCAGATGCCTTGTATTAAGTTAAATATTTAGAATCTGGTGAATTTGCAAACCCACAATTTCTATATACCAAAGCAAATAATAAAAACACAGGTTTCCACTGAATCATTTCTTTCAATTTTCTTGGAGGAGACTGTGGGGATGATTTTGTTCATGACTGAAACAATTTAGCTATCTTTCTTGTTAGTATTGTATTCATGTGTGTTAAGTAGAAGTAGTCAAACATGAAGATGAAAAGCCAGTTTCTTTCTTCATCCTTCTCCTGCATCTACTAGGTAACATCAGGAAGAAGAGCCAGGACACGCTTTACATTTTTTTATGTTTTTGAAACAAGTTCTCACTCTGTCGTCTGTGCTGGAATGCAGTAGTATGATCATAGCTCACTGCAACTTTGAACTACTAGCCTCAAGTAATCCTTCATCCTCCTGCCTCAGCCTTCCAAGCAGCTGGGACTACATGAGCACACCACGATGTGAAGCTATTTTTTTTTTTTTTTAATTTTGAGTTAAGGCAGGGTCTCACCATTGTGCTCAAACTGGCTTTCCATTTTTGTTTTATTTATTTATTTATTTATTTTTAGAGACAGAGTCTCACTTTGTCGCCCTCGGTAGAGTGCTGTAGCATCACAGCTCACAGCAACCTCCAGCTCTTGGGCTTAGGTGATTCTCTTGCCTCAGACTCCCAAGTAGCTGGGACTATAGGCACCTGCCACAACACCCAGCTATTTTTTTGTTGCAGTTTGGCTGGGGCCAGGTTCGAACCTGCCACCCTCTGTATATGGGGCCAGCACCCTACTCACTGAACCACAGGCGCCACCCAAGGCTTTCCATTTTTTTTTTTTTTGTAGAGACAGAGTCTCACTTTATGGCCCTCAGTAGAGTGCCGTGGCCTCACACAGCTCACAGCAACCTCCAACTCCTGGGCTTAAGCGATTCTCTTGCCTCAGCCTCCCGAGCAGCTGGGACTACAGGTTCCCGCCACAAAGCCCGGGTATTTTTTGGTTGCAGTTTGGCCGGGGCAAGGTTTGAACCCGCCACCCTCGGTATATGGGGCCGGCGCCTTACCGACTGAGCCACAGGTGCCGCCCAAGGCTTTCCATTTTTAAAAGAATTTTAATATATATTGATTTTTATTTTCCTTACTGTGACCTATGGGATTTTTTCTTGTTTTTCCCAGTTTCTAGAGATTAAGTGAATCAGACTCAGAAAGTTTGAATGGCTTTCCCAAATGTCTGTAATCTTTAAAATCAATGGTAATAGATGTTACATCTAGTGCATACACACATGATAATCTTTTTGTTGTAAGAAGACACTACACCATATAGCTTTCACATCAAAGCCTGGCTGTTTTATTGTATGGTCCATACCTTTCATTTCTGAAATGGCTTGAAATGAGCAAAGCCTTTCTTGAACGTTCTCAAGCAATCCTGAGGTGTTTGGGAAATCCTGGCTGCCTTAGCTCCCTATGAACTAGTACTTGCCGTGGTTACTCCTCGATTACAGTCTAAGTAACTCCTAACAGCTGAGACCAAAGCCCGCTCATGCTTACTGCCAACTGGTTCCTTCCGTCTCCAGAGTTGGCATGAAACTGGCAGTCCTTCTACACAAAGTGGTTTTTAATAAGTGTTGGTTCCTACCATCATGGTGGTTGTAAATGTTAATAAACTTCCTACAAGGGAAGTAGAAGTGGAAAGTTTCCTTTGTTAAACATTTTATCACTCTACTTGGTTCACATGGACAATTACCCAGTACCCTGAGGCACATAGTCCCTGAGTATTTAACAGTTAATGAATATAAATAGGAGCAAGCCAGCAATTTTCAAAACCATAAATAATTGTTCCTCTAAGGCTCATGTTAATGGAAAAAAATAAAAAGAACTGACGTAGCAAAAAAAAATTACTTATTTACTAAGGCCAAAATCGAAGTTCAAAACCTTACTAACTTGTACCATCCCAGGACACTGTAAACCTATCCAATAAATTCACTAATGGAGCTCTGTAATTGTCCCTTTTTGCCAATTGTTCTTCTTGCATTTGCAGGATTTATTCCTGTATAATTCCCTGTGAAACAGATACACTGTGGTTAATGCCTAACAACACAATAACGTCCATTGATGGACGATCAGTAAATTGCTGGGTGAATAATCATTTTTACTACTTTTTTCTATTGAAAATATTCCATTAAGAATACAAGTTCATGTGGCAAATCAAAAAACATAGAAGTGAATAAAGAAAAACTAATACCAGTTGACCCTGGTATGAACTGCACAGATCCACTTATACAAAGATTTTTTTTTTTAATAAAAGTTTCACAGCGTATACCTGCCTGTCCCACTCTCCCTGCCTCCCCTTCCACTCCTCCACCTCTTCAATCTCTGACACTTCTGGGACAGCAAGACTAACCCCTTCTCTCCCTCCTTTTTCAGCCTACTCATTGTGAAGTTGACAAGGATAAGACCTTTAAGATGATCTACTTCCACTTAATGAGTCCCCTTTCTGATCAGTGTGGAAGTTTTGACCTGCTCAGTTTCAGATCTGGACCAGTTGACCTCTCCACAGACAACCTGGCAGTCCTCTCTTCAGTGAGGTCACCATACTGAAGCTGGAGTTAGTGCAGATTCCCAACTGGCATGGAGCACTACAGCCCAGGATGCCTGGACCTATGCGATGCTCCTGCCTGAGCCTCCAACGTAGGAGTAACAGAGACTAGAATGCACACCACCATGCCCAGAAACAGTTTAGTTTGTTTATCATTTGAATTTTAGTTTGTTTTCTTACTCATACAACTCATATTTACTTAGTATATATCAGCCATTATTCTGAGCCACAAAGGATAGAAAAGAGAATAAAAGAAGTTGCAGAGATTATCTACTTTTAGAAAAAACAACTACTGGGAAAAAAGAACTACGATGACCACAGAGATGGACAACGAACAAATAAATCAATAAATGAGATAATTTTGATAGAGGTAGTCTAAAATATACTCTATGGATAATAAAGCCGCAATGAGTATAGGGAGAGGCTACTTTGTGTTGGCTGGCTTAAACTCTGATAAGGTACTAATTTGTGTTGCTGTGGGTGTGTTTATCTGTGTCTGATTTGTGGGTGTTATTGTTCTTGTATCCTCCAATTCTGCGTGCTATAGCCTGAGTTTTAGAAAAGAGGAGAAGAGAGTTGGGGAAAGTGATGTAAGCAATATAAATCCTAAAGTGAATTCTATCCATAAAGCTAATGAATTTCATGAAAGGTAGAATGATCAGGGACTATATTCTTAAGGTAAAATACCACTTCAGAGGTACTTACAGAAGTCAACATGACTATTAAAAGGTAAATGGATTTTTAACACAAGTATCAATGCATCCAAATAAATATTTTCTGGTAAATTGATAACATTCAATAAAAGGACGTTGGCACTATTCAAAATTCTCAATGAGATCAGAAAATGTTGAACAAACAATGAGCAAACTTTACAGCCATTACCATTACCTCCTTGAATGGACCAGTACTTATTCAGATGAATAATTTCTGAAAATCTGGTTTTTAAAAAATCAATCAGGCCAGGCATGGTGGCTCATGCCTGTAATCTAAGCACTTTAGGAGGCTAAAGCAGAATGATTGTTTAAGGCCAGGAGTTGAGACTGGTGTGCATAATATAGTGAGACTCCATACAAAAAAATTAAGAAAGAAAAGAGAATCATTTTCCTTTACTACTTTACCACTTTACTTTCACCTGTTGCTTTTCATATTCTACTACAAACCACTCGTAAGCAGTTTCAGAGATCTTTTACTTCTAGGTTTCATCATTCATGTTATCCTATATAGTTATACTCAACCTAGCCGGAGTTTCTTAGTTCTAATTTTAATATATAATTATACCGATATTATATGAATATACGATATGATATTTTAATATGTATATACATAGTATAGTATTGGAAAGATACTGGTTTAAATAAAGATATATGATGTAAACCTCAGTATGCTGAAGATGCTTTTCTTAAGTGACTAACTTAGTAATTAGTAATGTAGTGATCTACTACTAATATAAAATTAATTTATTATATAAAAGGTCAAAATTAAAGGTCTACTTTTACCCATAGAAAGAAATTTATCTTAACTAGTTTTCCATAAATCCTACAAATAAAATCTATAGAATTAGAGTAACATTCATCTAATATATGCCATTTACCTTTCTTAAAAATGATCTACTATAATTATTATTTAATCATGTAATTATCAATAACTTTATTATGTAGTTACTAATTTAATTACTATTATAATCAGTCTTACAGTCTACTAAGAAACATTTTCACCCTACAAAGAAATATGGAAAAAATTATATAAGTCTTTAGAAATAAGGAAAACAATTCAAAATGTCTGATTCTAGCAAAAATATTTAGTATTCATTGGCCAACTTTTCCGTTAATAGATGTGTAGAATTGAGCTATGCACATATCATTCCCTTTGTTTCCAGCTCTACCCTGAAAACTTTAGTACAATTATAAACTACCCATTGATAAGGTTTTGTTGAGGTGGGCATGGGTGACTAATGACAACTACTCACTAATTTGCTTCACTGACTTAGGGCTGTTCTCCTGCCCTCAGGTAACTGACACACCTAGAGATTCCTTTAGAAGCTCATTTTGGATTGTTCTAACAAGCATTGTTGAATTTAAAGTAACACAAATGAGCTAACAACTTTAGTCTTTGTCATCAAAGCATGCATCACTGATATTTGGTAGACCTGGCTACTCCCTGACATTCACCCTTTTTTTTAAACTGGCATGGGTAGACTTCTAGCACAAATGTTAGTTCAATTAAACTTGATTTGGCAAATATTATCCCTACTATTTTGCAGATACTGTGCCAGGTTCAATAGTAATCACACCCAAGTCTTTGCCCGTGAAAACATTGACCCTGGCAAATATTGTTTAGGAGAGAAAGAAAAGTAACAGGACAATTCTAAGCCTTTAGGATGAATGTATAATGAAAGGAGTGATATAGTACACATTGAAGGGTTCTTAATCCAGTCATGCAAGATTTCCCAAAGGTGAAGTCTAAGCAGAGACCTTAAATAAATAGAATTTATTTAGCATAGATCCCCATTGTTCTTCATGGTGCTAAGTCTCATGGTCAATTCTCAATCTTCATCTTACTTGAAGTTGCTATCAACAGCTTTGACATAGTTGCTTGATTCCCCATCTCTGGAAAGCTTTCTTCATTTGGCTTCTAGAATATCACACTCTCCTGACTTTCCCCCTGTGTCTCTCACTCAGTCTCACCTGCTCAAGCTCCAGATTGTTTTCTGAGGAATACTGGAGTACCTCTGGGCTTAGTTCTTAGACTATTTCTCTACTCTCAGCTCTCAATCTCTTGATTATACATCCAGTTTCATGGTCTTATATGTCATCTATGGGTTGGTAATTTCCAAATTTATATGTCCAAGTCAATCTTTTCTCCTGGATCCAGAATTATCTACTAAAAAAATCTCCTCAAATTCTCCATTGGATTACTAATAGACACCACGAACTTAAATATATTTTTAAAAAAACTTCTAAAAGACCCTCCTAAAATCTTCCCTTATGTCAATTAATGGTAACTCTGTACTTCCAGTTTCTAAGGACCAAACTTTGATTCTCCCTTTCATCTCACATGAAGCCATTAACAAATCACATGGAGTCTTTGTTAAAATGTATCCAAAATGGAATCACTTGTCACCACATCACTGCAACCCAAGCCACCTAACCCAAGCCACCTTCATGGTTCATATACATTATTTTAATAGCTTTTTAACTTGCCAGCTCACTTTTGTCCTTCTCCACCACCAGTATGCTACTGACAAAGAAACCAGATCATGTTATGCTTTTGTTTCAATACTGTCCCCCATTCCTTTGGCTTCTCATTTCATCAAGAGAAAATCCAAAGACTAATAATGCCTCTGTGATATGGTAGTACCTCAGCTCTCTGACCTAATCTCCTTCCCATCTCTTCCCTTTGCTCACTCTGCACCAGCCATAGTGGTTTCCATGCTGCTCCTAGAATTATTGGACAAGGCTAAATGATTGATTTCGATATAGACAGGTGAAGAAGAGAAGGAATTATGACAATACCTAAACTTGTGGTTTAGGCCACCAGGGTAATGCATGTACCAAGAAAAGATGTATGGATGGAATACCAGCTGTGGAATTAATAGAAGGAGATACAGTAAGGATAGTATTTAAAATGCTGAATTTCAGTTGAGTCTGAGACACCTCCATAAATACTTCTACCTATCAAGTGTTAGGTAGAAGCTCAGATGTGAGATCTGCATTGTCATCATTACATTCTAACTTGAACGGTGAAACTTGGGATGACTTGGGAGTGGCCAATCAACATAACAGTTATAAGTCCTTATTAGGCCAAGGGATACACAGTCCTTGAGTCACCTTATTGCATGACAAACAAAGAATCAAATACATAAAAAAGAAAGCTTGAGAAGTGAGAAGTACTACATAGGATTGAAAATAAAATAATATCCTACTAAAAATAGTGTTAGACTTAAGGATTTATTATTCACAAGACAACTTACCTGACAACAGTCAGTTCTATAGTTCAATGAGGCCTCCAGCATGCAGGTTCTTTTCTTCTGTCTACACAGGGTTCATTTTCAAGTGTATTTTTTTTTTTTTTTTTGTAGATACAGTCTCACTTTACGGCCCTCGGTAAAGTGCCATGGCATCACACAGCTCACAGCAACCTCCAACTCCTGGGCTTAAGTGATTCTCTTGCCTCAGCTTCCCGAGTAGCTGGGACTACAGGCGCCCGCCACAACGCCCAGCTATTTTTTGGTTGCAGTTCAGCCGGGGCTGGGTTTGAACCCATCACCCTTGGTATATGGGGCCAGCACCTTACTGACTGAGCCACAGGCGCCACCCCATTTTCAAGTGTACTTTAAAAATATCTATTTTATGCCAGGCTCAATGCTTTGAAAAAGTCAACTTTTTTTTTTTTTGAGATAGAATCTCATTCTATTGCCCCAGGCTAGAGTGCCATGGCCTCAGACTAGTTCACAGCAACCTTGAACTCCTGGGTTGAAGCAATCCTCCTGCCTCAGCCTCCCAAATAGCTGGGACTACAGGCATCTGCCACAATTTTTCTATTTTTATTGATTCATTTATTTATTTGAGACAGGGTCTCACTATGTCACCCTCAGTAGAGTGCCATGGCATCACAGCCCACAAAAACCTCAAACTCTTGGGCTTAAGTGATTCTCTTGCCTCAGCCTCCCAAGTAGCTGGGACTACAGGCATCTGCCATAATGACCGGCCATTTTTTGTTGTGATTGTCATTGTTGCCTCAGCTGACCCGGAGCGGTTTTGAACCTCCAGCCTTGGTGTATGTGGCTGGTGCAGTAACTACTGTGCCACAGGCGCTGAGCCTAATTTTTCTATTTTTACCAGAGATGGGGTCTCACTCTTGCTCAGGCTGGTCTTGAGCTCCTGAGCTCAAGTAATCTTTCCTCCTTGGCTTCCCAGAGTTTAGGATTATAGGCATGAGCCGCAGTACCTAGCTAAAGTCAACCATTTAAACTTCATTATAACCCTGTTAGGTAGTTACTATTATTATTATCATTCCACGATTACAGATGGATAAATGTTGGCACAGAGAAATTAGTAAGTTCCCAAAGTCATAAGATAGCATGTTGGAGTAATGGAACTTGCACATCAGACTTCAGAGTTCATTCTCTTTATCTCTGCTATGTCTTTCCACTTACTCTGCCTTGTCAGAGTTTCAAACATCACTTCCTCATACAGCTCATTCAAGGGTGGAGAGACCTTTCTACAGTCCTGTAAGAGAGCTCTCTGCACCTTATTAGGAAGAACTAGATCAGATGCGGTCTCTTACATCAATCACTGGTAGTGGAAACTGGAGAGACTTTCCTAGAAAGTAGTGTCACCTGATACTTGAAAAAGAAATCTAGATTCTGTTAAATAAAAAGAATAAATGTTGAGAGGGGGCTATAATAATGGAAGCCTAAGGAAGCTTGCTTCAAAAATAAGGGAATTATACAAAATTTTAAATGTTCTCTTGAGATTAAGTAAGATAAGGATAAAAAAATTCAACTGGATTAAGTAACAAGGATCTCAATGGTGATTTTGTTTCCTGTAATATAAATAATTGTAGAAGAAACAGGTGGTCTTTTTAACAGCAGTTTCTGAGGAGTTTGGGATTAAACCAGATTGAGTGCTCTGATAAACGATAAAGACAGAAAGAGAAGATAAAACTACTCTGCGAAGTGGGTGAGAAAGAAAAAGAGGCCTGTGAAGTTGAGAAGAATGTTCTTATTTTAGATGAGAAATGGACGTGAGTGTATCCAAATGTTGATGGAAAGGAATGAAGAGAAGGAAACGGGAGAAATAGGCTTGTGAAGGCAGAGAGGCTGCAATCTGAAGTATAAGGGGAGGAGACAAATGTCAACTCCCACAGATATGATGGAAAATGTGTAGGTTTAAGATAATTCATACACTATATAAAATTAGGAATTTGAGGTGGCTCTATCTAGTGGTCATTTTTGCATGCAGCCAGCAGTATTCAAAATGGCAGGACTTTTCCTACACGTGGTCCAGAAGGTCAACATTCCAGCAACCTGTTAACACTATTCATAATAACACAGCACTTGTAAGATTGATCCCTGTTGAATATAACATCAGAGAACTCATCGACTGCCTTTCCACAGTAATTCTGTAGACACGTTCATTTTTAACTTAATATAAATATAAACATATTGCTAATTTCATTTTTTGTGTGTGTCATTTGTGTTCCAGAACAGATTTTACTCCTCTCAAAAGTAGAATTTCTTTTTGTCATCTCCTAGCATAGGACTAAGCCAATAGAGGATGGCTAATAGTGTCAAACAATAGGTGACAGTGATAATGATAGTCCACTAATGACGTGAATATTTCTTAACACTAGGTCCAGATTTTCCACAAAAATGTTTAGGACTTTATAAGTTAATTATACGTGTACTATAAAAAATTCCTGCTGGCCCGTAGCTATAACATCTATGATTTAGTGAGGTTTAAATTCTAGACAAAACTGGGCAGAGTCAGAATTGGAAAATGTATTCTACATGATAGATCACCTAGGTGCAGCACATATTTCTGAATCACCCAGAGGTGTCCATCTGAATCATCATTGACCAGAAGTCAGATTATGCCCAAGGAGAAACAACAGTCTCTAACCAACTAGAATAGGTGGGACTGGATGATGGGTGAAGCATAAAAGTGAAATTTCTCCCTATTTCCAATTAATTACACTTCATAGAAAGTCACTGGACAATTCATTGAAACAGTCCCTCTCATGACCTGAATTTAATTTTAGTCTAACAGTTGGAGATGAAGCTTATTGTTTCGTCTTACGAACAGCTATGTTACTTCCAATTCCAGAGCAAGCAGGAAGCATAAAATTCATTCATTCACTTACTCATTCACTCATGCATGGTTGACTCAGCAGATATTTACTAAAAACCAATTTTGCATCAGGAACTAGAAATTCAGACAAATATGGGCATGAACTTTATTTCAAGCACTTCACAATTTCATCTAAGAACTCACAATCCGGTTGTGAATGATGTTAACTAGACAAGAGCCATAAATTAATAATTACTACTTAAAAGGTTCGTTGCTCTGGGCTTGTGAAATTAATAAAATTCTTCATCTTTACATGAAAGAAGGCTAATAAAAAAGCAAAGGGTTTTAAAGAAGGGAGCTGCTATTTCAATGATAGCAATGATAGTGTAATTAATCAAAAACATTACACTCCTTTTAAAAAATGAAATGCAAATTGTACATGAATTATTTTAGAAATGTAGCAAATATCTTATAAATAAGGAGTCTATTGAACAGCAAAAATATGCAAATAAAGAAAATATTTAATGAATGATCTTCGTAGAACCAGCAATTAGAAAACAATTTCACAAGATCTCCCTACTCTGGCCTAATCTTGTAAAATTTTTCAAAAATTTCTTAAATATTAAAAAGGGTATCTCAGTGATTTCATTCATCAGTATTAAATATATTTCTTTTATGTCTTGTTTTCTAAGTGAATTGACTAATTTCAGTATTTTTTCTGAACTTTTGAAATTTAAATAATAATCCGTATTGTCTATAATTAACTAATAACCATGGCTAATTAGCCATGAATAAACAATCATTTAAACAGGGTGATGATGTTCCCCCATCTGTGTTGCTATATATTTACCTAAAAGCACAACTATCTTACAATCTTTTAAATCTACTATCCTTATTCATTTGTTTAAAGGATATTACTGTGCATTGAATATATACAAGGCAATATGCTAGTCCAATTTAAAGAAGAGTAAGAGATGATTTGTTTTCAACAAACTTATAATTTAGCAGAGGCAATAAGACAGAAAGCCACTTTCTACAAAGTCCAAAGAAGGTATATAAGAAATTGTTAGAGAGATTTAATGTATGGTATGAATCAAGGGGAGGGAAGATCTCTACTGAGGGTGAAGAGGGGAAAAGAGGCGGCTTTGAAGAAGATGATATTTCGCTGGTCCCTGAAATCTATTGGCAAAGATGGATGAAAGGGAACTCGCAGTTGAGGAAAAAGATGGAAAAAGATGAAGGACTCCAGGTTGGCAAGACCATAATATTAGATAGAAGATTTGGAAGACAAGCTTGGGCAAAAGAATTGATTATGTGGATACTAAGTAATAGAATTTTGACTTTAAGCAATTGAAAATGTATAAGAATTGGGAAAACAAATTCTCCCAGACTTAATTGTGAAAAACAATAGATAAGTAGGAATTAAAGAAATGGAGCATCTCTAACTGGAGAGCGACAAGTCACCCCTCCCCCAGATTTGTATCCTGCAAAGCAGTGGAAGACTAGGAGGGACTGTCACTAGTCACCTCAGAGATGATGCTTAGGGTGTGGTTGGGAGGGGCTATCTCAGGTCTCCTCTTTTTATTGCCAGGAATATATTCATACTAAAATTATTCCAAACCATTGTAACAACT
The DNA here is from genome assembly GCF_027406575.1 of Nycticebus coucang. NCBI lineage: Eukaryota > Metazoa > Chordata > Mammalia > Primates > Lorisidae > Nycticebus > Nycticebus coucang. The sequence continues at coordinate 75,313,859 of NC_069789.1, forward strand.
ACATGACAGGACTCATCTCAGTGATTCAGTCCATGAGTCATGGCAGCTCACGTTACGATCAGCGTGTTTTTCATTTCAAAAAATTTAATATTTCCATCATTAAAGGCTATCCCATGCAATAGTATAGGTATACTTCATTTTATTGTGCTCTGCAGATACTGCTTCTTTTTAACAATGGAAGGTTTTTAGCAACCTACCTCAAGCAGGTCTATCAGCACCATTTCTCCATCAGGATGCCCTCACTTTGCATCTCTGTGTTACATTTTGGAAATTCTTACAATATTTCAAACTTTTTCATCATTATTATACCTGTTATGGTGATCTGTGACCAGTGATCTTTGATGTTTGTATTGTCACTGCTTGGGGCAATATAAATTACATCCATATAAGACAATAAAAATGACTGATGAATGTGTGTATTCTGACTGCTGCCCCAATCAGCAGTTCCCCTGTCTCTCTCCATCTAAGTGTTCAAACAAAGGAGTCACATGTCCCCACTATAAATCAAGGACTAGAAACGATTGAACTTAGTGAGAAAGGCATGTCTAAAGCCAAGAAATCCAGGCCTCCTGTGGCAAATAGTTGCCAAGTCATAAATTAAAAGAATAAGATCTTGAAGGTAATTAAAAGTGCTATCCAGCAACATGATTAATAAGAAAGCGAAACTGGCTCGGCGCCTGTGGCTCAAGTGGTTAAGGCACCAGCCACATACACCTGAGTTGGCGGGTTCGTATCCAGCCCAGGCCAGCCAAACAACAATGACGGCTGCAACCAAAAAATAGCTGGGCGTTGTGGCGGGCGCCTATGGTCCCAGTTACTTGAGAGGCGGAGGCAGGAAACTCGCCTGAGCCCAGGAGTTGGAGGTTGCTGTGAGCTGTGATGCCATGGTACTCTACCCAGGGCAACAGCTTGAGGCTCTGTCTCAAAAAAAAAAAAAAAAGAAAGAAAGAAAGAAAAGAAAATGAAACTGCCTTTTTGCTGATACGGAGTAAGTCTAACAGTCTGCAGGGAAGAGCAAACCAGTCACAACACTCCTTTGAGCCAAAGCCTAATCCAGAGCAAGGCTCTAATTCTCTTCAATTCTATGAAGTTTAAGAGAAATCAGTACTCTGCAGAAGAAAAGTTTGAAGCTAGCACTACTGGATTCATGAGGTTTAAGGAAAGAAGCCATCTTCATAACATAAAAGTACAAGGTAAAGCTGCAAATATCAATGTAGAAGCTGCAAGTTATTCAGAAGGTGGCTACACTAAACCATAGATTTTCAAAGTAAACGAAACAGCCTTTTCTGTGTATTAGAAGAAGATATCATCTAGGACTTTCACCTCTAGAAAGGAAAAGTCAATGCCTGGCGTCAAAGCTTCTAAGAACAGAATGACTCTCCTTTTAGGAGCTAATGCAACTGGTGACTTCAAGTTGAAGCTAATGCTTCATTTGCCATTCCCAAAATCTTAGGGCCCTTAAGAATTATGCTAAATCTACTCTGCCTGTGCTCTAAACTAAGTAAATAGAACAAAGCCTAGAGAACAGCACATCTGTTTGTAGCATGATTTACTGTATATTTTATGCCCACTGTTGAGACCTACAGCTCAGGAATATAGATTCTTTTCAAAATATTATTTCTTATTGACAATGCACCTGCTCACCCGAGAGCTCTGATGGAGAAGAACAAAAAGATTAAAGTTGTTTTCATGCCTAATAACACAATCTTCCTTCTGCATCCCTTGGATCAAGAAGTAATTTCAACTTTTAATTCTTATTGTTTATGAAATACATTTTATAAAACTATAGCTGCCATAGATAGTTATTCTTCTGATGTATCAGGGCAATTAAATGGAAAATATTCTAGAATAGGCTCACTTGTCCAGAAGTCATTAAAAACATTCATGATTTATGAGAGGAGGTGAAAATATCAACATGAACAGGAGTTTGGAAGAAGTTAAAAGATACCTTAATTCTTCAAAGTCATGGAATAAAAAGGGATTAATGACTACAGTGGAGGAAATAACAGCAGATGCGGTGGAAATTGCAAGAGAACAAGACTTAGAAAGGAAATCTGAAGATGTGACTAAATTTCTGCAATCTCATGATCAAACTTGAACAGATAAGGTGTTCCTTATTGTGGATGAGCAAAGAATGGTTTCTTGAGAGGAAATCTATTCCCGTAGAAGATATTTTCAACATTGTTGAGATGACAACAAAAGATTCAGTATGTTATGTGAACCTAGCTAATAAAGTATCAGCAGAGCTTGAGAGAATCAACTCCAATTCTAAAAGAAGTTCTATTATGGGTAAAATGGTAACAATGTCACATGATACAGAGAAATCTTTCATGAAAGGAAAAGTCAAATAAATGCAGTAAACATAATTGTTGTCTTATTTTAAGAAATTGCCACGGCCACCCGAAACTTCAGGAACCACCACCCTGATCAGTCAGCAGCTGCCAACATTGAGGCAAGACCCTCCTTCAGCAGAAAGCTTATGCTTCACTGAAGAATCAAGTGATTGTTGGCTATTTTTAGCAATAACATTTTTAATTCATATTTACTTTTACTTTTTTTAGACATAATACTATCACACACTTAATAGGCAACAGTATAGTGTGAATGTATCTTTTTATGCTGGGAAAATATAAAAATAATGTGACTTACTTTCTTGCTATATTTGCTTTAGTGTACTAGTCGTCTTCTCCCAAGTGTTAGTTTGTACATCTCCAGTGTTTTGAGAGCTTTTATCATGTTGCTATGCACCTCATTGTAAAACACTTTTACCATTTCTCATCATTCTCAGAGGGAAGATTGGTTCAATTTCCTAGTCCACAATTATTGAAGGTAAAAGTCCCACCTAGAATTTTCATTTGCCTTCTTCCACTGACTAAGCTGCCTCTGTTGGGTTTTAGAAGGATGGAGAGAAAGCAAAGGCTAGAGGTCGGGAAAGTCTTACTTGATTGACACCAATATCCTCTGCTTTTGATGACTTTCGTCTGATGCCAGTGTGAAAAACTAACTCTCTTCCTCTCTCGAGCTCAGTAGTGGTGCTTATCACTGACCCTCCTGTCTGGTCCCATCTAGTGCACCCCCTTTATTCAGGTAACACTCCTCAGCTGACCACACGTGGCCTCCTTCTGTATCAAAAGATTCCATTTAGGATCTTTCTATTGATGCCTGGCTCCTTACATGAAATCTCCTTCATCAGGGTCTCTTTCAAAACAATTCCAGGACAAAATTCCTACTTCAGATTCTATACTTGATTTATAAAAAGCCATAAATCTTTGACTCACTGTCAGGAGGATGCACTTCCCAAACATTTTTCCTCAGCGATTCTAGCATGGAATGTTTTATCCAGCTTCTGAGCTATGAATCTTTGTGTGTGTGTGTGTGTGTGTGTGTGTGTGTGTACTAATCAAACATGGCTATGTCCCTTTATTTTTATTTTTATTCTTTCTTTTTTTTTTTCAGACATTGTCTCACTATGTCACCCTAGGTAAAGTGTCATGGCGTCACAGCTCACAGCAAACTCAAACTCTTGGGCTTATGTGATTCTCTTGCCTCAGTCTCTCAAGTACTGGGATTACAGGCACCCACCATAATACCTGGCTGTTTTTTTGTTGCAGTTTTCATTGTTGTTTAGCTGGCCTTTGTTGGGTTCGAACCCGCCAACCTCGGTGCATGTGTCTGGCACCATAACCACTGTGCTATGGGCGCTGAGCCAGCCATGTCCCTTTAATCTACAAATTCCACACAAAGATCTCCAAGTAGCATTCAAAATTCTTCTTTCACTAGGCTCAAAGTGAGGGCAAAGAGCCCTCATACCATCCCTTGGGGAGGGTGGGCCTCATAGTCCAAGTCATTCTCCTCAGAGAAACCCTCAGCTTTTAGCAACTCCAAGCCTCTTCATATTTAATCATTTTATATCTGAAGGCAGGTAAGGAACTAAGAATAGCAAAACTCATTTTATATCTGAAGGCAGGTAAGGAGCTAAGAATAGCAAAACCACTTCCTTTATAGTCTGGGGGAAAAAGGGATCAGTTCATTCTGGAACTCAGAGATAGGTGGCTCCTGTTGCTTGAGCTCTCAGCCAACATGGAGACCTACAGAGTCTCAATCAGTAAGGCCTTCAAAAGACACCACACATGAGGATAAATAAGATTTATAGATTACCTACTCTGTGCCAACTCCCATTCTAGGTACTTGAAAGTACATGTTTTCTTACCTACCTCTTATAATCTTATGAAGCTACACTAAAGGTTGGTTGAAAATTCCTATTAAAATAACAGCTATTTTCATCCCAGAGTTGGATAAAAGAAGAATTTTTAATGTAGAAGGAAAATATTTTAAAATTAAGAAATATGGTACATTAAGAAAACATGTTTCATATATTTGACTTAGACATAGGGCATATTTTGAAACGTCTTCAAACATTCCATAAACTGACAGTGAGTTTTCTACATGTAAATCTCATTCTGCTGCATGATGAGTAAACTACATCAAATAATATTTGTTTTTATTCCCTGGTTCATGCAGTCATAGTACCCACTATTTTTGTTGTTGTTGTTTTGCAGTTTTTGGCCAGGGCTGGGTTTGAACCCACCACCTGCAGCATATGGGGCCAGCGTCCTACTTCTTTGAGCCGCCCCATAGTGCCCACTTTAATTGCTCTTCTCATGTCCACTCCTATGAATCCACTGTAGTATATGGTATTTCTCATTACCATATACTACATTAGCTAAACGAATTCCTGGTTGATGTCTCAGCTGTAGTATTATCTTCCTTCAATTGTCCCTGAACACTGCTAAGAAACTAATCTTTGCAGCACACTATTTTCATATCAATCTTTGATCCAAAAAATTTACCAAGACATCCTACTATCTATTATATGTCCTGGGAGAAGTAATTAAGGTCAAATTTACTAATTTTTTTTTTTTTTTTGTCAGAGCCTCAAGCTGTCACCCTGGGTAGAGTGCTGTGACATCACAGCTCACAGCAACCTCCAGCTCCTGGGCTTAGGCGATTCTCTTGCCTCCGCCTCCCAAGTAGCTGGGACTATAGGCACCTGCCACAATGCCTGGTTTTTTTTTTTGTTTGTTTGTTTTGGTTGCAGCTGTCATTGTTCGGCTGGCCTGGGCTGGATTCGAAGCCGCCAGCTCAGGTGTATGTGGCTGGCACCTTAACCACTTGAGCCACAGGCACCAAGCCGAATTCACTAATCCCTGACTCTCAAAACTGAATGATATTGGGCGGCTCCTGTGGCTCAAGGAGTAGGGTGCCGGTCCCATATGCCAGAGGTGGCGGGTTCAAACCCAGCCCTGGCCAAAAACCAAAAAAAAAAAGCTGAATGATATCACAGCTAGTTCTTTAATGAATATACAATATAATCAACAAAATTCATTCTACTCTTTCTTTTTAACTCAACCTTGGCTTGAAGCTCCAATTTAATTCCACCCTACTGAATTTCTGTTCTTTTTGGCCTAGATGACGCTGCTCTATACAATATGTCTCTTGGGCTCCACTTCCGTTTCTTCTCTGTTTTGCAAGAACAGGAAAGGTTAATATAAATAGGAAACTACACATAGCTTCCTTAAAAAGGTGAGGAATTCCAAGAGACAGAGGTGTGAGAAAAAGATTTAGGGCAACCGTCCCAACCCGGTTCTCTTTATAGTTCCTTTACTGTCCCCACTAAAAGCTACAGATCTAGAAAATGTTCATGTCTCCTTGAGCGAGCTCCCTAAGTGCTGGAGCATTCATTGACATCTACGGAAACAAATTTGCAACCCTCGTTGTACTTATAGACAACCAGGTTCATCTCAGTATAGTTTGTTTGTAATTCAGTAACAAACACAAGCAGAGTGCAGAAGAAATTAAATGCTTCATAAGATTTTAGAGAAATGTTTGATTGGTTGGTTCATCATTCATTCATTCAATAAATAGCTTGGGCTGGAACATAAGTTTTACCTTTCAGTTTTAGCAGAATTGTTTTTCTAATAGGTACAAATTATAGGGCCTAGAAGAAATAATGAGGACATTGGGTAAGTATCGGAGAACACAAAAGAAAAATTTCTTTAGACAATAGAGACTCAATTTGCCTGATTCACTGATTAATTTGTTCATTTATTCAATATTTTTGAGTGTTTATCATGATGCATTTGATATGGGGATTGAACAGGGAATAAGGTATACCCTCTGCCCACCTTAAATATAAGATCAAGTGATCACTGACAGGTCAGGTGACAAGAAGGGAGTTATATGAAAGAATGTCAGAGGAGAAATAAGAAAACAGAGAGGAAAAGGAGACAGGCATTCTAGAAGAACGTGCCATCATGTAAGTTGAATTTTATTATTTTTTTATTACTTCAGGTTAATTTGAGGGTACAAAGAATTGGTTACAATGTTAGCATTTTTTTTTTTTTTTTTTGAGACAGAGTCTCACTATGTCGCCCTTGGTAGACTGCCATGGCATCCCAGCTCACAGCAACTCAAACTCTTGGGCTTAAGAGATTCTCCTGCCTCAGCCTCCCAAATAGCTCGGACTATAGGCGCCTGCCACAATGCCTGGCTATTTTTTTGTTGTAGTTGATTAGCTGGCCCGGGCCAGGTTCCAACCCACCACCCTTGGTGTATGTGGCCGGTGCCACAACCACTGTGCTGTGGGCACCGAGCCACAGTGTTTGCATTTGTTAGGTAGAGTCCCTCTTATAATTATGTCCTACCCCCAAGATGTGTGCCATGTACCCTAATATTGTGTTCATTAAGTGGGAGCACACACACCCCCCTCCCACCTCCCTGCTCCCTCACTCCCCTGCCCCCTACCTTGAATTAAATTGAGTTTTTCTCTTATCTCGTCTACTGACTTCATATTAGTATTGAGTACATTGGATTCTTTTTTTTTTTTTTTTTTTTTTTGTAGAGACAGAGTCTCACTTTATGGCCCTCGGTAGAGTGCCAGGGCATCACACAGCTCACACAACCTCCAACTCCTGGGCTTAAGCGATTCTCTTGCCTCAGCCTCCCGAGTAGCTGGGACTACAGGCACCTGCCACAACGCCTGGCTATTTTTTTTTGTTTGTTTTGTTTGCAGTTCGGCTGGGGCCGGGTTTGAACCTGCCACCCTTGGTATATGGGGCCAGCACCTTACCGACTGAGCCACAGGTGCCACGAGTACATTGGATTCTTATTTCTCTATTCTGGTGAAACTTTCCTAAGAGTAATGTGTTTCAACTCCATCCAGGTTTTACATACAAAAGATGTAAAATCTCCATCTTTGTCAATGGCTGAATAGTATTCCCTGGTATACATGTATCACAGCTTGTTAATTCATTCATTCCTAGGTTGGTGGGCATCCACATGTTGGCAGTTATAAATTAAACTGCAAGAAACAATCTACTGCAAATGTCCTTATGATAAAATGAGTTTTTTTCTTCTGAGTAGATGCCTAGTAATGGGATTGCGGGATCAAATGGGAGGTCTAATTTGATTTCTTTGAGAATTTTCCACACTTCCTTCCAAAACGTTTATATTAATTGTAAGTAGAATTTTAAAGGAAAAATAGATTTGGATTAGATGGGGGTAGCAGGAAAGGGCATTGGATAATGTCAAATAAATGTGTCATAGATGCATCATAGACTAATGAAATAAACTGGAAATTTTTTTAACTCAAGAAAAATTAAGAGAGACAAAACCATCAAATTTCTGGAGGCCTAAATGTTCCAAATTTGCCTCAATGGCCCAAAAAAGATAATCTGAAACAAAATAGAAACTCAGAGGAAAGATACTGAGAAGGGATGAGGTGCATGAGTGCTAAAATTCTATTCAAATTATTGCAGTAGTCACTTAAAGCCTTCTCAAATTCCAGTTGAATTGAAATTCAAGTTATAATATAAATATATAATAAACAAGCTTCCTTCCACCAACCCAACATTATCTTACATATGAGAAAACAAAGACCCTGAGAAGTTAAGTAAACAAAGTTACACAGGAATTGGTGGCAGGGGCAAGTGAGGGAGATATAATTCAGTAGATATAATCAACTACACCAGAATGAGGAAAAATCAAAATACTGCATGTGGGAAAGATTATGCAGAACTACATTAAAACCATGTGCTTTCCATAATCACTGCTATTCTTTAATCTTTCTCTTCATTATTTATAATGTGACATCTGTTAAAGCATGCCAGTAGCAATAAATTTTTGATAAGATTAGTAAGAGCACACAGTTTTATTAATCAAATAATATTTTTAAAATCCTTCTCTGAAGTTCTGGAATTTTCCGCTTCCCAAGTTCTCACCACGTTTCAAAGGAGAGTGGAAAAATACAAATTAGTTTAAAAACTTCTTCGCAGAGATATTACATTCTCATTGAAAATGTGTAAAGCTGGACTTGAAATTCATTTCTGTGAATGACACATTCAACAAAATGTGGTTAAAACATGGTTGAGCACCGAATCTGTGTACACATTGTACTGGCTGCTGAGGATAAAACATAAACAAACATAAAATACGAACATCTCTTGCTCTTGTGGCGAAAACAATCTAGCAAATAGTATGTCTTACAAACAGAAATAAAATTATTTATTTCAAGCATAAATCTATGATACCTTTCTTTTTTTTGGCCAGGGCTGGGTTTGAACCCACCACTTCCGCCACAGGCACCGCCCCTATGATACCTTTCAATATTTCAGTAGTTTTTATTGAAATTACAGACACAGGTTATGTAAGTCCAAACAAACAGATTCTTTATCTTTGTCCCCAGAGCACTGACTTTTTAATTTTTGACAATCTGATGAATGTAAAATGGTATAGGGTTTATAATGTGCATATACCTGAGGAGTAAGGAGTCAGAGCGTTTTCCCATGTATTTATAAACCATTTGTATTTCTTTTGTAAAATGTCTATTTATTTTGCTCATACATCTATTGAGCTTTGATCTTTTCTCGTTGAGTGATATTTAGGATTTCTATATTATGGATATTACTCCTCCATTATCATTTGTGTTCTTGAGTGTGAGACATAAATGGGTCAAAGGCTTGATTTTGCCTGTGACTCTTAATAAATCCACTCTCACATACATGTTAACTGAAGCTGCTCTGAATATGCTCAAGTCAGACCTTTTCCCCCACCCAAAGCTCCTGCCCTGAATTTACACATTTCGCTTAGAGACATTCATCTTGTTCCAGAAGTTCTCATAATATTTTAAATCTACCTTCACCCTTCTATATCCCCAGTGCTTAGAGAAGTATCTGATATGCTGTGGTTTTTCAATAGTTTAGGTGAATAAATGAATGAACGGCACTTACTGTCTAGGACCTGCATCTCCCAATGTCGAGGCTATGTTATTATTTATTCAAACAACACACATATGCTTGGTATTTGCTTGTAATAAGTAATCCAGAGACTATAAAGACAAATTTATAAATGGATGCAAAGCCTACTGAAGTATATAGCATATTTTAAACTTCTATTAGAATAGTAACAGTCACAGTGGGATAGAGTCATGTGTTTGCTTATCTACAGCTTCTTCTTAGGAGCATTCAAAGGGCTTTGCAGGAAGAGAGAGAGAATAGAAAGAATAAAAGTTTAAAATGTAAACACAAATCTAAAAATAGAATCAGGTAAATATGAATTAAATGAACAAATCAAAATTAGGAACCCAAATATGTAGGTCATAGATCATACATAGTTGCTATTTCACATTTGATTTTAAAATTACTAGCAAACAAAACAGAAAGGGGCATTGCTTAATTTCAAGTCTTTTGTTGTTAAAATGGAGAAAACATATAATAGGATTTTAGGAAATATTTTCCCAGCACTTAGTACTAAATAAATTTTCTAAATGGCATTTAATGTTAGAAGCAATGACCCATGTCCTAGAAAAATGTCCTCCATGCAGTCATTCAGAAAATATAGCAAAGAGTTGAATGGAATACTTTCTTAGCTATAATAGGAATGTACCAAAGGTTTGAGAAGAATTTATGGGACGTTTACCCCACTCTGTCAGCTTTTGTTTTAGGGACAGGGAGGTGAGAAGAATTCCCCAAAGAGAAGTGAATTAAAATTGAAGAAGACAGAAAATTAAATCAAGTGCCAAAACCAATTCCATGGATTGAAGATAGAGCCAGGCATGAGCCCAGGTCTCAGGGTGGGTGTCTTAGTCCACTCAGCTGCCATAACAAATATCGTAGAGTGAGTAGCCTGAACCAACGGAAATTCTTGCTTATAGTTCTGAAGCTGAGAGGTACCCAATCAAGACACCGACTGTTCAGTGGTTGGTGAGGGCCTGTTTCATGCTTCATAGACGTCACATGATGGAAGGAGCGAAGGGTCCCTGTTGAGTTTCTTTTATAAGGGCACTAAGCCTCTTCACAAGGGCTCTGCCCCCATGACCTAATCACATCCTAAATTCCCTGATTCTAAATACCAACATATTGGGGATCAGGTTTCAACATATGAATTTGGGGGGGGAGGAGGGCATACACATTGAAACCACAGCAGCGGGAAAACAGAACAAATGAGTATAAGTGAAGACAAGGAATAGGGTTGTATGGAAATCTTAGAAGATGATAGAAATTATTATACCATTTTCCTAGAGCGGCAACCTTTTCCTTCAGAGTATCTCTTGAAGTCTCTAATGCATTGACCTTCTCTGGTCTTGAAGATGCAGACTTCAGAGTGTGGAACCTGCTAGTTCCTCCTATTTGCCACTGTTCAGAACACCCAACAGCATTTGAGAAAAGAGAATGGATATTTCTAATTGTTGACTTCTTATTATGCACAAGATATTCCCGTGTATCATGACATTTAATATTCAAGACATCTCTTTACGAGAATCTTCATCTTGCCAAAAAAATAAAGGAAATATAAGTGAATAGTTACTTATTTCTTAAGATTACTGTGATATTGGTTTTCTATACCTGACCTTGTACATTGGGTTTTATACTGAAGCTCATCTTTAGACAAGTGTTTTTCTTCTAATAATCAAAATATTATCCAAGGACTTCCCCCTCGTAGGTTCTTTCTTCTTGCTGGCCTCCTACAGTATCATGACCCTTAGAGATTACCAGTAAGTGATTTAGAGCCTTACTTCTTGCTTTCTGATTTTTCAGCATTTGCAAATTGCTAGGCACCCAGGGGGTTCAAATACAGCATTCCGTTCAGTTCTCCCTCATTGTCTCCTCCCCATCCATAAGGACCTGGGTTAGCCCTGGCCAAAAACCACACACACACACACACACACACACACAATAAATAAAAAAAAAAATTAAAAAAAAAAAAAAGAAAATGTATTGCTGTTTTGCTGAAGAGCTGTGTTTTGGTGCTATACTTTTTGGGTAGCACATCTTGTCTGAATTATTTAATCAGTGTTTCTAGGACAAGCATGGTGTCTCCCTACCCCATAGTTAACACATATCACAAAGCCTCACTTTTAACTTCATACACAATGGAAACTACTTTTTTCTTACATTAATTTTCTTGCTACATAAGAAGTATTTTTTTTTTTTGAGATGGAGTCTCACTATATTGCCCTCAGTAGAGTGCTGTGACATCACAGCTCACAGCAACCTCAAACTCTTGGGCTTAAGAGATTCTCTTGCCTCAGCCTTCCGAGTAGCTGGGACTACAGGCACCCACCACAATGCCTGACTATTTTCTGTTGCAGTTGTTGTTGCTTTTAGCTGGTCCTGTCCGGGTTCGAACCTGCCACCCTCCGTGTATGTGACTGGCACGGTAACCATTGTGCTACAGGCGCTGAGCCACTATCTAACAAGTATTAAGGAAGATGTATTTTCTTAGATAATGAAAACTCTAAGAAGTTAGAACCAAGATTAGTGAGCATCTGATAAATATTATGTAGTGATATAGCGAGAAGCTAAATGTTTCATAGTCAATCATAATCTCTTTTAATGTAAAATTAAGACAGAATAGGAAAAATGTCCATACTAAACTTTACTATTCAGAACTGCTTCTCTCTGTTGTGTATATACACAATTTTTTTTAATGCAATACTAATTTACTATACAGACAAGAGTATACATTTTTTTTTTTTGAGACAGTCTCACTATGTAGCCCTCCGTAGAGTGCTGTGACATCACAGCCTCACAGCAACTTCAAACTCTTGGGCTTAAGTGATTCTTTTGCCTCAGCCTCCCAAGTAGCTGGGACTACAGGTGCTCACCACAATACCTGGCTATTTTTTTCTGGTAGTTGTCATTGTTATTTTTAGCAGGCCCGGGCCAGGTTCAAACCCCCCAGCCCAGGTGTATGTGGCTGGAGCCCTAACAACTGAGCTATGGGCTCCCAGCCAAGAGTATACATTTTAAATATTAAGTACAGTTTAAGTTCTTAGGTGATCTCTCTCTCTCTACAAAACTTCAAGAACCCTCTGAAAATCTAAACCATCTATGATTACTCAAACTCTAATATTTTAATCTAACATGTCAGAAAATGGTGGCAACTTTAATCAAGAATTACCCTGTCTCACATTCCTTATAAACTTAGTATTAAAAGTTGTTACTGGCTAATGTGAAATACATATTCCCCTCTGCTCCCCACATCACTTTCTTCCTCATTCTTTATCTAGGATAAAGGATGTGGCTTCTGTTCATCGCAGAGGCAACTAATGTTCCCAGAAATTAAGTATCCGTATCTCATTATCTTAGCACACAGAAGTATTTTTAACTTATCATGTCAAGTTTAAGAAAGATTCTGGACATTCCCATGGTTTAGTCTGTAGTTAGCTGTCTGGAATGAATGATACATGATGATTGATAGAAGTATACTTAAGTGCTACTTAACCAGATAATTTCTAAAGTCTTATGAAATGTTTGCTGGCGGGAGGATATAAAACTGTTTAACAACTAATTAAAATACACACACACACATGCACACATACTTCTCTTATTGTACTAGAATAATGCATAAGTAAATGAAGGTGAAAATTAGAAGCCATGTTGATTTGTATTTATAATTTACCTTAATTGTAATGCTTTACTTTTTAATTCCCAAATTAATAAGAGGTAGTGATACACAGATTTCCATAATTTATGGAGCCATATAACACCAACTTACATACATGTGGTACTTCATGTTACAATCTCTCATTATGTCTATAAACCCCATGAAAGAATTCTTGTAATCTCATGTATTATCTATGTTTTACAATTGATGGAGCTAAGACTCAGACAAATTAATAGATTTGTCCAAAGCCTCAAAGCTCGAGCATCAGGAGCAAGACGTATTTCTAGTCTTTCACCCAGAACCTGCTGCTACCTCATGTTCTCTACCAGAACAGGATCAGACAGATTCTGGGATACCATCCTAGAAACTTCACATGTTACAAAACTTGAGTAAGTTACAAGACTAGGTTTCTCATTACTAGGGTAAATATACCCCCCAGAATAGTGAAGAAAATATCTTTTAAGGTCTACCACCAGTTGACTCATTTTATCTCTTAAACTTACTAGCTCTGGGACCTGAGACAAATTATTTAACTTTTCTGTAACACAGAAATTTTATGGAATTGCTCTGAACAATGAAAGTAAAGTACCTGGCTTATCACAGACACACACTAAATTAAATGGCAGTTATAAAAAGAATAAAATGCCAGCTCGGTGCCTGTGGCTCAGTGGCTAGGGCACCAGCCACATACACTGGAGCTGGTGGGTTTGAACCCAGCCCAGTCCTGCCAAACAACAACAACTATAACCAAAAAAAAAAAAAAATTGCTGGGCGTTGTGGCGGGCACCTGTAGTCCCAGCTACTTGGGAGGCTGAGGCAAGAGAATCGCTTAAGCCCAAAAGTTGTAGGTTTTGGGGCGGCACCTGTGGCTCAAAGGAGTAGGGCACCGGGCCCATATGCTGGAGGTGGTGGGTTCAAGCCCAGCCTCAGCCAAAAACTGCAAAAAACAAACCAACAAAAACAAAAAAACAAAAGTTGGAGGTTTCTGTGAGCTGTGACGCCATGGCACTCTACCCAGGGTGACATAGTGAGACTCTGTCTCAAAAAAAGAATAAAATGCCGGCTTATTACCAAACTCACCGGTGGAGCTTTGAAAACTGGTTTCTCTCAGCTGGGTCTATAAGGAAGAAACCAAACCAAGTCCTTGATTACAATTTATCACAAGAACACTGTACGATGGAAATTATTTTTGCCAAGTTAGAGAAAAAAAGACCGACCCTTGAAGAATTTATAAATAATAAAGCAGAACTGGAACATAAATGTGCCTAAACATTTTCACTCCACATGTTATGTTTCTACATATTCATGTTTGTTTCAAGTATGACATAAGTTGTCACTGAAGCTGCCTTCAGAGTTAATGTGATTATGGAAGTGACGTACTTCTGAACCATAAAATTGTTGATTCTGATTAACACCACATTGGCGAATAGAGTGGAAATATACAGCATTGTGTAAATCGTTAGGTTTTCTTTTTAGGACCACGGTTGTTTACTTATTTCTCAAGACTGGATTTCTGAATATAGATCATTTGATTACAGTGAACCATCTGTTCTAATGGTATTTAGTATAGATGTCATCTTCAAGTAGAAGATTCCACAATTTAACCCGTTTCAAGGGGATCATTTTATACACAGAGAAAGCTCACCCCCCCATCACAAAAATGGATGGTTGTATTGCAGAATGTCTATTATTTTGTAGATAGCTTAAATGTTATGATGAGACAGTTGTGATATTAAGCTTCGATATGATAGTTTTATATCATCATAGTCATGTATCATTCATTCATTCAATGATTCTTTCAACCATTATAAGGAGTATGCACCTACCTAACAGGTGCAGTGAACACCGTGTGGGTGTTGGGCACACTTGTAGCCATGAACCAAGCATTAGGAAAGGGATCCATGTAACAAAAACATTTTATGAAGCTTACTGCCTTGTAAGAGAGATGGATCTTACTTAACTTAGTGTAAAGTTTTGAATTGCCTTAAGTACCATGAAGAAAAATTAAAGAATGCCAGAAGGAGTTATAACCAGAAGACTTGTATGATACTAAATGAGGTCTGAAGGATCAATAAACTTCATCAGATAAAGAAGAGTAGGAATGATATGCGGACAAAGAGAAGAGTCTGTGGAAATTCTCAATTCTAAGAACTAAAAGAACTAACCAGAGACTAACAGAGAGGAAGCCGAGGTGGGAAGCAGATGAGAACAGACCATGCACAGCCTGGTCGGCTGTGTGAGGAATATTTTCCTTCATAAAAGCACCTGCAAAGAGTGAAGGGTTATAAGTCAGAGAATGACTTACCAAATTTTTATTTGAAAAAGATAATTTTGGCTGCTTTAGGTAATAGGAAGGAGACAGAGAGAAGGTGTGAGAGGAGATTATAGGTTGCGCTAAGGTGGGGGAGGTGGATATAGAAAAAACTACACAAATGCAAAAGATATTTAGGAAGTAATACCCTCAAAGGAAGGATTGTGGAATAATTTGCAAAAGAGGGGGAAAGGGGGGGAAAAGACAGGCAGATTCGGTGAGGTCAGTAGGGAGAGGATAAATGGGACTTGGCCTGGGAGTTCCATTTGGGGCATGCCAAGTTGAAGGAGTCACTGAAACATTCAAATGACTAGGAATATCTAAAGACCTAGATATTAGGTCTAGGTCCCTTGAATATCTAAAGACCTAATATCTAGGATCTCAGAGGGGAAATCTGAATAGAAATATGAATTTTGAGCCATCTACATAGGAGAAAGTGAAAATGTGAAGAGCCTAAGATCATATTTGGAGGGAAGTACAGATTAGGACAGGGGAAACTGAATAGAATAAGGTGAATGTCGAGGAGAGGTCAGAGATGGAGGGAAAGCCATGGGAGTGGTGTATCAAAAAGTCAAGAAAAAAGGTTATTTAATAGAGAAAAATTCAATAGCAACTAGTGCTGTTGAGAGATTAAGTACCACGAGGTCTGAAAAATGGCCAAACTTGTTTTATTATTTTACTCCATTTTCTGCCATTGTATATGGTTCCCATGTCTTATTAAACACATCTATACATATATTTAATTGTCAGAGTATTTTATGGCGAACCAGATACGTGAAAAATTTGTAAACAAGGGAATTTTTTGATCCTGAGAAGCACTGACTAGATAAAAAAAGCCATGCTTTCTGGATATATTTCTAAAATTGGAGAATGGATTGCTGTCATCAGGTGCTAGTAACATATGTACCCACGTTATAATCACTGAATTGGAAAACGTTATATAGGATTAAAAGTGTTTTGGAAATCATGGAACTAGATTACAGAATTTATCAGTGCCATGTCCATTTGTTTTCTAAAAGTTAAGAAAAATGTGTATAACCTTTAGATTATAAAAAGAAACTCCACCTGTGGTCCCAGCTACTTGGGAGGCAGAGGCAGGAGAGTCTCTTGAGCCCAGGAGGTGGAGGTTGCTGTGAGCTGTAATGCCACGGCACCCTACCAAGGGTGACAGCTTGAGGCTCTGTCTCAAAAAAAAAAAGAAAAAAGAAAGAAAGAAAGAAACTCCATTTATTTGCACTATGCAAAACACATATCTATTTGTAATAAGTAAAATACATATTAAACAAAATAATTAAGGTAGACTAAAAGGAAGAGAACTGGAAACATGAAAAGCAAATACAAAGAAAAATAAAACACCGGTAAAGATACTAATTTCAATCAAAATTGAATGTAAGATGAAAAGCATTACATTTTTAAAAAGTGTATTATAATAGAAACTAGGTAAAAATGGAAATCCATTCAGTGTGAACCATTATACATGAAATAAAATAGTATTGAAAGATATAAAACAAAATTAAAAACAAATGTAATATGGGATGAATATACCAAAACAACATTAAGAATCTTTATTTTTTTTTCTTTTAAAAATATTACAGGCAAGTGCTCTAAAGAGACTTTCACTTATCTTACTGTATTAGTTTGCTAGGACTGTTGTCAAAAATACCACAAAGTGGGTGACTCAAGAGAAATTTATTTGCACAATTCCGAAGGCCAAAAGTCCAAAATGAAAGTGTTAGCACAGGTTTATTCCTTCCTAAGAGTTATAAGGAAGAATCTAATCTTTGTCTCTCGCAGCTTCTCATGGTTTGCTGATCTCCTTGGTTCTCCTTGCCTTGTAGCAGCACAAGTCTAAATGACATTCTTTCTGTATCTGTGTCTCTAAAAGGCAGCAGTTGTTCTGGATTAGGGTCCACCATAGTGAACTCTCTTTAATTTGATCATCTTTAAAAACCTTCTTTCCGAAGAAGGTCCTATACAGCAGCAACAGGGGTTAGAACTTCAACATCTTTTGTCAAGGGGACATAATTCAACCCACAACACTTATCCAACCTATCATAAATAGGCTGAAAATACAGATTTCTGCACCACCTAATGTAACCAAATACTAAATAGGATTTTTTTCAAGTGCTAATGGAGCTGCTGGTTCTTGAGCCAAAGGACTTTAGGACTTGCCCCCAGTTCCCTACTCCCCACTTCATCTTTAGTCTAGGTCTGAATCATGCCACAGGCTTTCCTGGGTCTCCAGCTTGCAGATGTCATTTTGTGGGACCTTTTGGCCTTCATAATTACATGAGCCAATCCCCATAAAAAATCCCTGTTTTGGGCGGCGCCTGTGGCTCAGTCGGTAAGGCGCCGGCCCCATATACCAAGGGTGGCGGGTTCAAACCCGGCCCCAGCCAAACTGCAACCAAAAAATAGCCGGGCGTTGTGGCGGGCGCCTGTAGTCCCAGCTACTCGGGAGGCTGAGGCAGGAGAATAGCTTAAGCCCAGGAGTTGGAGGTTGCTGTGAGCTGTGTGAGGCCACGGCACTCTACCGAGGGCCATAAAGTGAGACTCTGTCTCTACAAAAAAAAAAAAAAAAAAAAATCCCTGTTTTATGTACACATAGATAGTATAGGTAGATACGAATATAGATAGACCTCCTATTGATTGTGTTTCTTTGGACAATATTAGCTAATGCAAGAATGAGGGGCAGATAATAGAGACACCCATGATCTACATTCTTAAATAAACAAACAAAAATTAAGCCACTGGCCGCGCCTGTGGCTCAAAGGGGTAGGGCGCTGACCCCATATGCAGAGGTGGTGGGTTCAAACCCAGCCCCACCCAAAAAAACTGAAAAAATTATCACCATGGAATATTATGCAGCCTTAAAGAAAGATGGAGACTTTACCTCTTTCATGTTTACATGGATGGAGCTGGAACATATTCTTCTTAGTAAAGTATCTCAAGAATGGAAGAAAAAGTACCCAATGTACTCAGCCCTACTATGAAGCTAATTTAGGGTTTACACATGAAAGCTATAACCCAGTTACAACCTAAGAATAGGGGGAAGGGGGAAAGGGAGGGGAGGGAGGGGGGAGGTAGGTAGAGGGAAGGGGATTGGTGGGATTACACCTGCGGTGCATCTTACAAGGGTATATGTGAAACTTGGTGAATGGTCTGTAAAGCTAGTGAATGATGCCCCATGATCATAACAATGTACACAGCTATGATTTAATAAAAAAGAAAAACTAAGCCACCAACCACCAGCTTGTGTAGCTAATCAAACAAAAACAAAAACTCCCAAAACAGCAGTGAAAAATGTAAATAAGAAGAAAATCATCTCACCCACACACTAGAACTTGCATTTACAAACATTAAACAATTTGCTCCATTTGATTCAAACACACACATTTAAATATCTGAATTTTAAAAATATGTTGTTTCAGGGAACTATAAATACAAAATTGAAATAAAAAGAAATAGGAAATTCAAACAGATTTATTTTAATAGAAAAACATTGAGCAAGTGCTCAAAGATTTACTTCCTAAAATGAAACAGATCTATGTGACTTCACAGATAAAATATATCAGTTAGTCAAATAAATTGTTTAATGATATTTAACTTATTCTAGTTCCTATAGAGAGAAAAAAAAATCTTGCTATTTTTCTTTTCTTATTTTAACAAACCCAGCATGCCTTGAACCTAAACTTCTGGTTTTGTCCAGCTCCACTGGAACCATGTGTCTTGACTAAGGAATTCTCCATTCACCAAACTAGTCACTTCCACTGTAAAAAAAAAAAAAAAAAGAAAGAAAGAAAATGCCAAATTTTGCTTTCCCAGCCTCCTTTGTAGCTAGGACTGGCCACAAAACCTAGGTCCCTCAAATCAAATGTACCCATGGGGACAACGCCATTGATTTCAGAGCCAGACCTCTTGACAGATAAAATCTGACAACAGGCTGCAGAGTTGATGCTTTCATGTGGGTTTCGAGTGTAAGCAGTGGCCAGCAGACCTGGTGGCACCATTGGGTGCCGGCGTTTGTTGCATTGGCAGTGGGAAACCACAACGTCTGGTGATCCGTGGTGGCAGGAGTGCTGTCTCCTCCTTGACAGAGAGGGACATTGTGGCATTGCTCTTGGGCATGCAGCCTTATAGTTTAGTCCTCAGTATTCCTAGAGATTCTGTGAACCTCCAAATGCTTTCATGAACCTATTTTCTGCTTGTATTTATTCAGTTGATAATCCAGTTGAATATACAATAAAACTTAGATAACAAAAACTAATAAAGATATCTTGTAAAAGTGTAGACCTACTCTACATATAAATATCAATGTCCTTGTGAAACATAGGTTCATATAATAAGCAACTTATTAAAAGAATAGATGGCTTGGGAGGCACCTGTGGCTCAAAGGGGTAGAGCGCCTGTCCCATATGCTAGAGGTGGCGGGTTCAAACCCAACCGTGGCCAAAAACCACAAAAAAAAAAGAATAGATCTCCATGACTCAAAGGGGTTTTCCCAAAGAAGGATTTTCAGTATTATGAAATCCAGTGCTATAATTAATGTAATCAAAAGGTCAAAGGAAATAAGCCATTTAATCACTACTATAGATGCCAGGAAGACAGATTATAAAACTAAACACCTATTACTGATTCAAAATAAAACCTTTATAAAAGTGGAAGGATGATTATTTCTAACATAATAAAACATTTTTCCTTAAACTCAAATTGCATCATTCCTAATAGGGAAACTATGTTTATACTCTCACTAACATCAGGAAGAAGATAAACATGCTCACCTATTTGCCATTCTTTTTGAAGAATTGGACAAAGGAATTAGAATAAAAAGAAATAAGAGTTACAAAAATCGAAGAACAAAAGAGAAAATGTCATGTATTTCAGATAATACAATTGTATATCTGTAAACTCTAGAGCATTAATTGACATGCATATTCAATTGTAAATTTAAAAAATAATTAAACTGGAAAGATACAAATTAATATACAAAACATCATCAGCTTTCCTATAATGACTTGTCTTACAACCAGTGAGGAAAATGTAATAAAAGAAATATTTTATTTACAATAGAAATAACAACAAAAATAACTAGTAATAAACTAGCCAAGCATGGTGGCTTACACCTGCAATCCTAGTACTCTGGGAGACCAAGGCGGGAGGAGAACTTGCGCTCAGGAGACCCTGAGCAAGAGTGAGACCCTGTCTCTATTTAAAATAGGAAAAATAGGCTGGGCTTAGTGGCACATGCCTGTAGTCCCAGCTACTCAGGAGGCTGAGGCAGGAGGACTGCTTGAGCCCAGTCATTTGAGCTTGCAGTGAGCTATGATGATGCCACCGTACTCTAGCTCAAATGACAGAGACTCTGTCTCCGGAAAAAAAAAAAAAGCCAACAATAAAGTTAAATATGTAAAAATTGTGTGATGATAAGTATAGCCAAAGAGAGACACTTTTAAAAGTGGAATAAATATCAGTCCATATATTCTTTTTCCAAAGAAAGTTTCAGCATTATAACTATGTTTATTTTTCTTAAATTATTTTATAAATACAATGCAAGGAGGAAGCAAGAAACTTACTACAAAATTAATATAGAAAAATAAAGATAAGAATACCAAATAAATAAATAATGAAAGAACAGCCCTATCAGATATTTAAATCTGCTATAAAAGTATAGTAAATAAAGCAGTGTGACACTAGCAAGTAGAAATGTCTATAGAGAATAGAGTTCAAAAAGAGACCCAAAGAAACAGGGACTTTAAATGCAATAAGGTAGCATTTTGCAATAGTGAAAAATGGTGAACTATTCAATAAATGCTATTGGATAACTGGTTATTTTGATAAGAAAAAATATCAAGCTGTCTTCCTCCTAATTCTTTAGACTATAATAAATTCAAAATATATCACGTGTTTAATGTAAAAGTAAAATGGAAAACATTAAAGTTTCAGATGGAAAACATGAGAGGATTTTACAAGGAGCCTTTCTAGGGTGGCGCCTGTAGCTCAGTGAGTAGGGCGCCGGCCCCATATACCGAGGGTAGTGGGTTCAAACCCAACCCCGACTGAACTGCCACCAAAAAAAAAAAAAATAGCCGGGCGTTGTGGCGGGAGCCTGTAGTCCCAGCTGCTCGGGAGGCTGAGGCAGGAGAATCGCGGAAGCCCAAGAGTTAGAGGTTGCTGTGAGCTGTGTGAGGCCACGGCACTCTACTGAAGGCGGTAAAGTGAGACTCTGTCTCTACAAAAAAAAAAAAAAAAACAAAAAAAAACAAGGAGCCTTTCTACACATTCAAAACATAGAATCCACAAAAGAGTTTGACAAATACACGTAACTGGATTACAATAAAACATTCCTAAACAATAATATACATATAAACACATATGCATATATGAATAACTACTAATATAAATATGTGTATTTATTTTACGTGTGTGCACAGAGAGAGAAGAGACCAAAAACAATGTCAGAAAAGGAAGCACTTTGGGAAGGAATGGGCAAGAGCTTACTCTGAGACACTCTTAGCCACTCACGTGGCTAAATCCTGGAAAAGACAGACAGGCAGGTGATGAAACTCATTCCCTGTCATTCTCTTCCATGAGGGAGCATTTCCCACCAGGAAGTATGACACAGTCCATTTGCATCATACCAACCATGAAAAGTAGGTACTCTAAGAGCTCAAGAAAAGCTCAGACCCATTAAAAAAAGCTTTAACCCTCGAGTCCTGAGTATATGAGAACCATGTCTTAGCTGAGTGCAAATGGACTGTGTCTTAGTCCAGGATACGCAGGAAACAGCTTCTGAGATGAAGACTTTCACAATGGAAGTTTATCAAGAAAGGAATGCTCTGGGAAACAACACCCTTAGTGGCAAAGGAAGTTGTAATGAGTAGAAAAGAGTCATTGCAGGAAACTCATAGCAAAGGTGTTAGTAGCCAACTCTCTCAGCAAGTGAGGAAATGAATTCTTTAGTCTCAAGGGGGATCAGGGCTGTTCTCTACAGCATCTACCATAGGCAGCAAGCATGCTGAGCCTTGGCTCACAGCAGAGATGGACAGGTACAGAAAAACTATTTTCCAATTTCTATGTGTGTGTGTCTTTTGTCATACATGTCTATTTAGTATCTGGTTTCAGACTTGTATATTGTTTACTATTGTATTCCCATAGAAACATACATTGAATAATCCCTTAGACTCAGCAGACGATCAATTAATAGGTCTTGAATCAATAAATGCATAAATTAATAACTACGACATAAGTACATTTCAATTTCCTTAAAATATAAGGAATTCTTTCAACCAATTGACCAATATCTATCAATATTTTTAATGTTCATGTTTGTTGGCTTTATAATTATGTATCTAGGGAATTTTCCTATCAGTATGTTCACATAAATAAGCGTGAGATAAAAAATGTATGTGATAGAATTTTCTTTGCAGCATTATTTGTACACCAAAAGACTATAAACAATGGAAAGTCTGTAGGTATGGAACTGACTAAAAACTGATCACAATTGATACAATGGAGGATCATGTGGTTGTCCAAAAGAGGTTGGTAGAATGTGCTATAAGGAACTACGTGTGTCTCCTGAGAATATATTTTGTAATGATAAAGGTATGATAAAAATAGCAGATATCTGATGCAAATAAAAAACATATATAGATAAAAATAAAGTAAGAATATGATAAAACACTAAATGAGGATTCCCCCCTGCTCACTCTTTTGTGGTTTATCAAGGATGTTTGTCATGTTTTTAAGCTCTCTATTGAAAAGGTTTCTTACTCTTCCCCCTTCTCAAATACTATCAAAGGAAAAATTACATCACATTTAGCGTTTCTGTAATAACTGTAGCTGGTTTTGGGCACTCTTTACATTTAACACTTTTAATTCCAACTTTATGAAAAGAGTAAATGTCTCAGGATTTCACATTGTATGTAAGCTACACAGATTTCTTAATTTACACATAATTTTAAATGCCCTCTTTCATTTTTTTTTTTTTTTTTTTTTGGCCAGGCCTGGGTTTGAACCCACCACCTCTGGCATATGGGACCGGCACCCTACCCCTTGAGCCACAGGCGCCGCCCGCCCTCTTTCATTTTTAATGTGTTTATTTACTACTACATCAACATGATAGAAATTTTTAAAGCCACAATAAACCTTTGAAAGCCTTTTAGATAGTGAGAAACTGGAGAATACAGAGATTAAAGGCATGACCTAAGATTTAGCTCGTTAGCACCTGCATCGTGCTAGAATGTCACATATCTGATGGCAATCAGGTTTTCTTTCTGGTACAAAACAATCTTGCAGTTAGATTTCATCTGGTATGAGTTTCTTGACTGGGTGTGCCAACCAAAATTAAAATGACTTAGTGAGACGACAAATCACTAATTTATTTTCAGAGACAATATGACCAAAATAGTCATCCATCAGGTAGAAGATCATTCCTTGGCTAACTAGGGTAATTTTTCCAGGGTAGCTCTGTGTAATACAAACCTCCTAAGGAAAATTAAGAAAACTTTTCTAGCAGAACTCTATTATATAAATCCTTACTTAAATGTTCCTTGACTGTTTTTCTTAAGAAAGCATATATTTCTATTTAAAGAAGATGCTTGAAAATATATATCTATAAGCCTTTCTCTAAAAATCTATCAGGAACCAAGGTTTGTTTTATAACAGCAAGTTTTTTTTTTTTTTAACTTTAATTAATTAATTATTTAGAGACAGAGTCTCACTTTGTCACCCTAAGTAGAATGCTGTGGTGTCTAGCTCACAGCAACCTCAAACTCTTGGGCTCAAGTAAATCACTTGCCTCAGGCTCCCGAGTAGCTGGGACAACAGGCGCCCACCACAATGCCCGGCTATTTTTAGAGACGAGGTCTTGCTCTGGCTCAGGCTGGTCTCCAACCTGTGAGCTCAGGCAACCCTCCCACCTTGGCCTCCCAGAGTGCTAGGATTACAGGCAAGAACCACCGCGCCCAGCCACGTCAGCAAGTTTTTGTTCTTTGTTTTTAAGTGTGCTGGCGAAGAGCACAGACTTTTCTGTCCCTTAATATTTGTGTGACCTTTCATAAGTTACCTGATTTCTCTGTGCCTCAGAGTCTTTACCTAAAAACTGTGTAAGATAATAAAACTACTTGGAGTTGTTTTAGAAATTAAACTAGTGACTGTGTGGCGATTATAATAGATTGTAATAGAATCAGCTGGATGTATGATGCAGAAATGCAATCGCTGTGTTCTAGAAAGTTCTGCAATAATCGGAGAGGTCTCTACTAGTCCAGCTCCTTCCTGGCTTCCTTCTTCAATAAAGACTTATTGAGCACCTGCTTGGTTCAGCATCCCTGTCATCCTTGTGACAAACATACTGCTGTGGGAGAGGATCACCAAAATTGTAATCTTCTTCATTTTCCATCTATTTTGATTTTTTACCTCTAATGAGTGACCTTTAGTAGAACATGGACTGAATTAAATTTTTTAGCACCTGTGCTCAGAGCCATCCTGAGTCCCTTCTTGTCTACACCTGTGAATTTGCAAAATGGTGAGCTCAAAATGGAAAGGTCGTTCCTGAAGAAGGAGTGAAAATACCTGTGCCTGCCACATGGCTCACCTCACAATCCAAATGAGATGCTTTGGATCTCATTTCCCAAACTAAATTCTAAAGCACAGACATTGAAATACCATTTTAAGAGAAATCATAGGGCGGCGCCTGTGGTTCAGTCGGTAGGGCGCTGGCCCCATATACCAAGGGTGACGGGTTCAAACCCGGCCCCGGCCAAACCGCAACCAAAAAATAGCCGGGCACTGTGGCGGGCGCCTGTAGTCCCAGCTACTCGGGAGGCTGAGGCAAGAGAATCGCTTAAGCCCAGGAGTTGGAGGTTGCTGTGAGCTGTGTGAGGCCACGGCACTCTACCGAGGGCCATAAAGTGAGACTCTGTCTCTACAAAAAAAAAGAATTTTACTCCTGGGTAGCGTCTGTGGCTCCGTGGGTAGGGCACTGGCCCCATATACCGAGCATGGCAGGTTCGAACCAGCCCTGGCCAAACTGCAACAAAAAATAGCCAGGTGTTGTCGCAGGGGCCTGTAGTCCCACGTATTCAGGAGGCTGAGGCAAGAGAATCACCTAAGCCCGGGAGTTGGAGGTTGCTGTGAGCTGTGTGAAGCCACGGCACTCTACCAAGGGCCATAAAGTGAGACTCTTGTTTCTACAAAAACAAACAAACAAACAAACAAACAAAAAATGACCCACAGAAGAGACTGAATAAATATTTCAAGAAATTAAAGGAGTACAAATATATGGAACAATCAAAAAGAATGTATATTGCATACAAGGAAGAAATATAAAATAGATATCAGATTTAGCTTAATGTTTGATGCTAAGACATAGTCAGTCCTAAAAATCATATCAAGTACTTACTAAGCACTAGATACCACTGTGTCAGACCTCATCTCCAAGCATCCCTGGACTTTCTTCCCACCAAACATACTGGCCTTCTTACTGTTCTTTGAACATTCCTAATGGTGACTATTTCCCCTCCATTAGAGTTATGCATGTAAAGATATAAAAAGATGTACTGGAGAAAGTAACTGGGAGATATGATATTTGGGCTGATACCTGAAAAAAAAAAAAATCAACCATTTAGAGAAAAAAAAAAACACTCTAGTTAGAGATAACAGCAAATGTAGAGAACTTACGTCCAAAAAACCCTCAAAATAACTAAGAAAATGCTATGAAAGCTATGTTAACTAGTGTGATGAAAATGTGTCAAACGATCTATGAACCAAGTGTATGGTGCCCCATGATCATACTAATGTATACGGCTATGATTTAATAAAAATAAAAATAAAAAAAAAACCCTCAAAGAGTCAGATGTTATGAAGGCACATAAAGCCCAATATACGTATGACTGGATCTTAGTGTGGGAGGAAGGGAGTGGTGTAAGAAGAAGTTGGGGGCGGTGCCTGTGGCTCAAGGAGTGGGGCGCTGGTCCCATATGCCAGAGGTGGTGGGTTCAAACCCAGCCCCGGCCAAAAACCACAAAAAAAAAAAAAAAAGAAGAAGAAGTTGGGGAGGTAGGTATGGTCTTGTAGGCCCTGAGTTTTATTTCAAGAGCAATGGGAAGCTGTTAGATGTGAGAGCCTGAAGGTGATGGTCAACATCAACATTTAATAGTATAATTGACCCTTGAATGATGCAGGTGTTAGGGGGCATCAACTCTTCTCCCAATGGAAAATTTCCATTTGTCTCCCCCCACAGACTTAACTCCTAATAGCCTAATGTTGACCAGGAACCTTATGATTAAGATAAAAAGTTGATTGACACACATTTTGTATGTTATATGCATTACATACTGAACTCTTACAAGAAAGTGAGCTGAAAAAGAAATATTAAGAAAATTAAAAGAAAAAGAGATTTACTATTCATTAAATGGAAGTAGATCATCATAGAGTTTTTCATCCTCCTCACCTTCACGTTCAGTAGGCTGAAGAAGAGGAAGAGGGGAAGGGATTGATTGGTCTTTCTGTCTCAGGGGTGACAGGAGAGTCAGGTACCCTTGGTGTAACTGGATGGAAGTACATCATAATTTCGACTTTTTTGCTTTTTCACTTCTCTATAAATGATTCTGGGTGGTACCAATTATTCTTCCCATGTCTGCTTTAGTTTCAGTGCCCATATTAATAGAAAGACCCACGTCATAAAAGAAATCAAAGTCAGTCTTGAATCATGAAAACCTTTCTGCCAAACCATGTTGGTTTTTCTGGCCCTGCTTCTTCTATATCTTCTTCCTCAACTGGCACTCAGCTCAGAAACACTTCGCTCTGGCTCGTCATTTTCTGTTAATTCCTCTGTTGGGATATCTATTAGCTTTTGAATTTCTCCAAGATCCATATCTTAAAACCTTTCAGCCCCCTTCTTTTTTGCCCCCCCATCCACAATCTCTTTCATGACTTCCTTGATTGGCTCTTGTCATAAATCTTGTGGAGTCATGAACAATACCTGGACATAGCTTTTGCTCCAGCCGGAATTTATTGTTTCAGGCTTAATAGCTTTCATGGCTTTTTTTTTTTTTTTTTCACAATGGCATCTTCAGTGGTGTGTAATTCTTCCAGATTTTCATCCTGTTCTCTGTACTGGGGTTTCCTTCTATAACATCAACAGTCCTTTCCATACTTACTCTGTGTAATGAGACTTAAAGGTCCTTATAACCCCCTGGTCTAGAGGCTTAATTAGAGACACTGTGTTTAGGGCCAAACAGACCACTTTCACACATTTGGTGTTGAACTCAGGGTGTTATGGGTGGCTAGGGACATTCCCTTACTGGCAAGGTACTTCCTGACTTTAGGGCAAAGCGTCCATGGATCCAACCCAGAAAAAATGGTTCTTACAATCCAGGCCTTTTTGTTGTAAGATCAACCATCAGAGCTGTCATTATACAAATTTGTCACCATGCACTTAAGTTAGTGGCACTGTCCAAATAACTTGGTAAGTTTTCATAACTTTGGTATCAGTGTCTGACAGCTGTGTTCATGTTGATGTATGGCGGTGTCTTGTTGGATGACATGTTTTTGCGTGCTGTAGGACAAGTAATACATATATTTGGTACATTCATGACACATCTAACATTTTCTTAATTTTTTTGGTTCTAGGCTATATGTTTCATGCGAGAGATTTTTTAAGGTGTCACAAATCTCTGAAAACTTGTTCAAAACACTTATTGAAAAAACATTGATGTGTAAGTGAATGCTGGCAATTCAAACTGCTTGGTTCAAGGGTCATTTGTATATGTTTAAAATCGATACATGTTCTCCCCAACTGCTTATTTATAACTGTTAAAACTCACTAACCAAAAGATTTACAGCTGGGTTAAGCTAAGGGTAGTTGAGCAAGACTCTATGTCAATAATGCCATCAAGAAGAAGTTCTTTTTAACATTTCTTTTGTATGTTAGATGCTGAAAAATGTTAATAAGTAATAAATATAGGTTGATTATGAACCTGTTCATTTCTATGGAGAATACTGAAGGAATATTTTGTTAAGAGAATAAGTTGGGGTTTTAGTATGAAAAAGATCTCAGGACAACCAGACCAGTGTGAGAGTACGGGGAAGAGAGAACAGCTTTAGAAATAAGAAGTTCTGAAGTGTTTATTGAAGTAATTGGAAAGGATACAAACCTCTAAAACGAGAGAATCGTGATTCAGGAAAGGGAGTGAGAGGTTTTCCATGAATACTATCTCTGGATATGAGAGGACTGACAGAGGAATAAATCCTCCCAGTATTTGCAAAGGAATCACTGTCCTCGGGGTAGAGTGAGGTTTTAGTTAAGAAAGGAAGTAGACTTCCCATGACTGCCCTAAATAATTATCTGACACGATTCCCTGCAGCATTCGACCTTGAAAATGCTTTCCCCAAACTATAAATAGATAACAAACAAATATGCATTGCCTTCAGCAAAACAGTCTAGTGGATTATGTGGTGGAGGCTGTTTGCTCATGTCACTGAAAATGAAGTGTAACATCAGCAAGAGGTAGAATTAATATGTGAATAAAGTTTATTTTTTGAAACAGTTTGGGGTCACAGCAAAATTGAGTGGAAAGTACATATATTTCCTGTGCCTACACACATACGACCTCCTATCCCTCCTGCACCATCCACATCCCCACCAGAGTGGTACAGTTGTTACAATCAACAAACCTACAAAGACACATCTTTTTTTTTTTTTTGTAGAGACAGAGTCTCACTTTATGGCCCTCGGTAGAGTGCCGTGGCCTCACACAGCTCACAGTAACCTCCAACTCCTGGGCTTAAGGGATTCTCTTGCCTCAGCCTCCCAAGTAGCTGGGACTACAGGCGCCCGCTACAACACCCGGCTATTTTTTGGTTGCAGTTCAGACGGGGCCGAGTTTGAACCCGCCACCCTCGGTATATGGGGCCGGCGCCCTACCGACTGAGCCACAGGCACCGCCCTACAATGACACATCTTTACATTCAAAGTCCATAGTTCACATTAGACTTTAGTCCTGGTGCTGCACATTCAATGGGTTTTGAAAAATGCATAATGACATATGTCCACCATGAAAGTAGTATACCGAATAATTTTACTGCCCAAAAGACCTCTATGTGTTTCTTCCCTCTGCCCAACCCCTGGCAACTACTCCTTTTACGAATTCCATAGTCTTGCCTTTTCCAGATGCTGTATTATTGGAATCCTATCGTGAGTGGCTTTTAAAATAGGCTTTTTTTTTTTTTTAAGAGACAGAGTCTCACTTTGTCGCCCTGGGTAGAGTGCTGTGGTATCACAGCTCACAGCAACCTCCAGCTCCTGGGCTTAGGCAATTCTCTTGCCTCAGCCTCCCAAGAAGCTGGGACTACAGGCGCCTGCCACAACAACCGGCTATTTTTTTGTAGCAGTTTGGCCGGGTCTGGGCGCCCAAATCAGTGAGCCACAGACACCACCCCAGATAGGCTTCTTTCACTTTTTAATGTGTGTTTAAGATTCCTCCTTGACTTTTCATGGATGGTGCCTCATTTTCTTTCAGGTCTGATTAATACTCTCTTGACCAGATGTACCACAATTTAACCATTCACCTTCTGAAGTACATCTTGGTTACTTCCAAGTTTTTTAAATAAAGATTAATGTTGCTGAACACATCCCCATGCAGCTCTTGCGTGGACATCCATTTTCAACTCATTTTGGGGCACGATGGCTGGAGCATGCTTACTTGTGTAAGAAACTGCCAAGCTGTCTTCCAAAGTGGCCATACTATTTTTTTCATTCTCATCACCAGTAAAAGTCCCTGTTCTAAAAAAGAAAAAAAAAAGTCCCTGTTCTACTTCCTCATCAGAATTCGGTGTGGACAGTGTTCTGGACTTTTGTGTATAACATATTAACACAAAGTATATATACTATATTTTTAAGAGGTAGAGTATCACCAGATCACAGCTCGCTGCAGCCTGTGTTCTAGTGATCCTCCCAAATCAGCCTTCAAGCAGCTAAGACTAGCTACATTTGTAGAAATAGGATCTTGCTGTATTGCCCAGGCTAGTTTTGAACTCCTGGCCTCAAGCAATCCTCCTGAGTAGCCTCCCAAAGTGTATTTACAGGTGTGAGGCACCACCCCCAGCTTCATTTTTGTTTTAACTTGCATTTCTCTGGTGATATATGTTGTGGAGAATTTTGTCATATGCTTATTTATATCTTATACCATCTCTGACCATATGTCTGTCTAGGTCTTTGACTCATTTTTTAACTGTGTTGTTTGCTTTTTTATTTTTGAGTTGTGAGAGGTATTTGAGCCTGATCTGAGTGAGGTGATGTTTACAACTAATTTATCACAACCAATTACAGATTCCTTTGTTCTTTCTCCACTCCTGCTGCTTCACTTGACTAGACTAAAAAAAGAGAGAGTAAAAAGAGTTCTTTGAATATTTTGGGTAACAGTCCTTTATCTGATATATTTTTTGCAAATATTTTCTTCCAGTCTGTGGCTTGTTTTTCTCATTCTCTTGACAGCATCTCTTGTGGAGCACAAGTTTTTGATTTTACTGAAGTCCTGATTATCAGTTATTTCTTTCATGGGTCTTACCCTTGATTTTATATCCAAAAAAGCATTACCATATTCAAGGTCATACAGAGTTTCTACTGTGATCATACAGGACTTTTAGAATTTTACATTTTACATTTAGGTCTATATTCTGAGTTAAGTTTTATTAATGATGTAAAGTCTGTATCTAGGTTCATTTCTAGCTGGTGAATGTTCAGTTGTAGCACCATTTGTTGAAAAGACTATCTGCTCCATTGTATTGCCATTGCTCTTTTGCCAAAAAATCAGTTGACTACATCTATGTGGGTCTATTTCTGGAATCTCTATCTACTGCTCTATCTAAAATAATAATCTATTTGTCCTTCCTTTGCCAATATATGCTGTACTGTAATTTTATAATAAGTCGTGAAGCAGGAGAGTGGAGCAGGTCAGTCCTCCAACTTTGTTCTTCTCCTGAAGTTTTGAGTTGGCTATTCTGAATCCTTTGCCTCCCCATATAAACTTTAGAATCAGTTTGTCAATATCCACAAAATGATTGCTGGGATTTTTATAGGGATTATATTGTACAATAGAACCTCTATAGTTGACCACCTCTTTAAGTTGACCTAATTTTCATAGACTGGACGTGCACCCCCTGTACTCAATGTACAGTAGCTCTAATTCTTTATGTAGATCACCTCTGTATGTTGACCACTTAGTTACAGTCCCTCGGGTGGTCAACTTACAGAGAGGTTCTACTCTATTTATAGATCAATTTAGAAAGAACTGACATCTGGACCATAATGTATCTTCCTATCTATGAACTTGTAATGTCTCTCCGTTTATTTCTTTTTTTGATATTCTCATTAGAATTTTGTCATTTTTCTTATATAGGTCTTGCATATTCAGGGCGTTCATAAAGTTCGTGTGCAATTTGCAATGCAAAACTATTTTAAATTGCACATGAACTTTATGGGCCCCCTTATTTACTTAGATTTATATACAATATTTCATTTGGAGGAGGTGCTAATGTAAATGGTAACGTGTTTTTAATTTGAAATTCCATTTGTTTATTGCTGGTAGATAAGGAAAATCATAGACTTTTATATGCTAACTTTGTATATTGCAAGGATGCTATAATTACTTATTAAGTTCAGGAGTTCTTTGGTAAAGTCTTATGGATCTTCCACATAGATGACCATATCATTTGAAAACAAGCAGTTTTATTTCTTCCTTTACAATATGTATATCTTTTATTGCTTTTTCTTGTCTTATTACATTAGTTAGGGTTTCCAGGATGATGTTGAAAAGGAGTAGTGAAAGAGGAGAAACTTGCCTGTTACTAATATTAGGAAGCAAGTTTCTAGTTGCTCACCGTTAATTATGGTGTTAGCTATAAGATTTTTTTATTGATGTTATTTATCAAGTTGAGGAAGTTCCTCTGTATTCCTAGTTTGATGTTTGTTTTTATCATTATGGGTGTTAGATTTTGTCAAATGCTTCTTCTGTACCTATTAATATAATTATATGATTTTTCTTCTTCAACCTATTTATGTGATAGATTACACTAATTAATTTTTGTTGTTGTTGTTGTTGTTGCAGTTTGGCCGGGGCTGGGTTTGAACCCGCCACCTTCGGCATATGGGGCTGGTGCCCTACTCACTGAGCCACAGGCGCCACCCCTAATTAATTTTTTTAATGTTAAATCAGCCTTGCATATCTAGGCTATATCTGACTTGGTCATGGTGTATAATTGTTTTTACACATTGTTATATTTCATTTAATGTTATTTTGTTGAGTAGTTTTGTATACATGCCCACTAAAAATATTGGAATTTCATTTTCTTTTCTTGTAATGCCTCTGTCAGGTTTTGATATTAGGGTAAGGCTAGTCTCATACAATGAGTTAGGAATTATTATTTCTTCTTTTATCCTCTAAAAGTGATTGTAAAGAATAAATATACGTTCCTTAAATGTTTAGTAGAATTCACCAGTGAACCCATTTGGGCCAGATTCTTTCTGTTTTGGAAGGTTTTTAATTACTAATTCAGTATTTAATTTCTTTAATAGATACAGACCAATTCAGGTTGTCTTTTTCTTCTTGTGTGGGTTTGGGCACACTGTGACTTCTAGGAATTTGTCCATGTCATTGAGGTTATCAAATCTGTGGTCAAAGAGTTATTTGTAGTATTATCCTTTTAATGTCCGTGGGATCTACAGTTTCATTTACTATTACTAATTTATAACCTATGTCATTTTTCTTCTCTCTCAAGACTTTTAACGTTTCTTACGAAGTAAATCTGGCTACAAATGTCCTCAATTTTAGTTTGTCTAAGAAGGTGTTATATCTTTTTCATGTTTGTAGGATAACTCAACATGAAATATTTCATTTTGCTCCCTTCTCATTTGCAAGATTTCTGAAAAGAAGTCCGATGTAGGGTGGCGTCTGTGGCTCAGTCGGTAAGGCACCGGCCCCATATACTGAGGGTGGCAGGTTCAAACCCGGCCCCGGCTGAACTGCAACCAAAAAATAGCTGAGCGTTGTGGTGGGCCCAGCTCCCTGTAGTCCCAGCTACTCGGGAGGCTGAGGCAAAAGAATCGCTTAAGCCCAGGAGCTGGAGGTTGCTGTGAGCTGTATGATGCCATGGCACTCTACCGAGGGCCATAAAGTGAAACTCTGTCTCTACAAAAAAAAAAAAAAGAAGTCCGATGTAATGCTTATTTTTGTACCTCTATAGGAAAGATTTTCTTGCTCTTCTCTCTGGTTTCTTTCAAGATTTTTTTCTTTATTCTACATTTTCTAGAGTTTAGAAATGCCTTTTCTAAAGAATATGCTCTGCCTAGGTGTAGACTTTTTGGCATTTATCCTGTTGGTGTTCTCTAAGCGTTTTGGACCTATGATTTTGTGCCTGATGTCAATTTGGGGGGATTCTCATTAGTTCTTCAAATATGGCTTCCATCTCTTTCTATCTTGCTTTTCCTTCCATTCTCCCCTTATACAAATATTATACCTTTTGTAATTGTCCCATTTTTCTTGGACATTCTGTTCTGGGGGGGGGTTGTTTGTTTTTCTTTTCAGTGCTTTTTCTTTGATTTTCAGTTTTGGAATTTGCTATTGGCATGTTCTCAATCTCAGAGACTTTCTTCTCAGCCATGTCCAGTCTATGAGCCCATAGAAGCATTCTTCACTTCTGTTAGTGTTTTTTTTTTTTTTTTTTTTTGTAGAGACAGAGTCTCACTGTACCGCCCTCGGGTAGAGTGCCGTGGCGTGCCGTGGCTCACAGCAACCTCTAACTCTTGGGCTTACGCGATTCTCTTGCCTCAGCCTCCGGAGCAGCTGGGACTACAGGCGCCCGCCACAACGCCCGGCTATTTTTTTGTTGCAGTTTGGCCGGGGCTGGGTTTGAACCCGCCACCCTCAGCATATGGGTTCGGCGCCCTACTCACTGAGCCACAGGCGCTGCCCTCCGTTAGTGTTTTTGATCTCTAGTATTTCTTTTGATTATTTCTTAGATTTGCCCTCTCTATATCTAATCATATCTAATCATGTATTCTTGTGTGTTGTCTTAGCCCAGTAATCATAGTTGTTTCAAATTCATGGTTTTATAATTCCAACATCTCTACCATACTTGAATCAGATGCTTGCTACATACCTCTTCAAACTGTGTTTTTCTCTTTTAATGTGCCGTCTAAGCTTTTCTTGAAAGAGGCATGAGGTACTGGATGAGAGAAACTGCAATAAATCGCAAGGGGTCAGGGGACGTAAAACATTCTACAGTCCTATGGTTAGATCTCAGTCTTTTAGTTAGCGTGGGCC
This sequence comes from Nycticebus coucang, assembly GCF_027406575.1. NCBI lineage: Eukaryota > Metazoa > Chordata > Mammalia > Primates > Lorisidae > Nycticebus > Nycticebus coucang. The sequence goes on from NC_069789.1 coordinate 75,348,434, forward strand.
TCTGAACTGTGAACTTCACACATGCCTCTTGTCTTCCTCTTCCCTCCCTTTAGGTGGGACAGGATGATAGGAGGGGCTGGAACGGAGAATTCCATGTAAGAATTCCCATGTGGAAGACAAAGAGCCCGCTGAGTTTGAGTATTTCCCTTCTTTTAGTTCAGTTAGGCTCTGACCAAATCCCAATAATTCAGGCTCTGTTAGAATACCTTCACTTAGGCGGCTCCTGTGGTTCAGTCGGTAAGGCTCCGGCCCCATATACCGAGGGTGACGGGTTCAAACCTGGCTCCGGCCAAACTGCAACCAAAAAATAGCCTGGCGTTGTGGCGGGCGCCTGTCATCCCAGCTACTCGGGAGGCTGAGGCGGGAGAATCGCTTAAGCCCAGGAGTTGGAGGTTGCTGTGAGCTGTGTGAGGCCACGGCACTCTACCGAGGGCCATAAAGTGAGACTCTGTCTCTACAAAAAAAAAAAAAAAAAGAATACCTTCACTTGTGTACAGGCCTTGTGAAGAAATATGGCATAGTCTGGTGTATTTCAAAATGGTTGCCAGAAGCCCCTGAGGATTTTTCTCTGATATTAACTGTGAGAGCCTGATAGAGCGCCAGGAAGCAAAACTCACTAAAGTGTGGAGACCTGCTAGAGTTTTTAACTCTCCATCTTGTCTGCACTGAATCTCTAGCAATTATCATTATAGTTCAGATTCCCTTACCCAGGCACTGATTTCCTTGTATGTTTCTGCCTGTATGTTTCTGCTCCAGTTAAGTTTTTATCTGTATGGTCCATCTTTGGAATATTTGGGGGTAGTAATTTGATTTGGTAAGTCACTTCTCTAACAGTTCTAAGAGAATAATTTTTCAGTTTGCTCAGATTTTTACTTGTTAGAATGTAGCAGCAACTTCCAAGCTCCTTTCTGACATCAGAAACCGGAAGTCTTAATCCTGTATTTTAGGGGTGGGTATGGTCTCACCATGTCTACTCCAATTCACACTATTTTGTTTTTCCTTGTCCCTTTGTGAAGTTTTGGGTTGTTTTGTTTTGTTTTGAGACAGGGTCTTGCTCTCTTCCCTGGGCTAGAGTGCAGTGGTATCATCGTAGCTCACTGCAACCTCAGACTCCTGGGCCAAGCAATCCTCCTACCTCAGCCTCCTGAATAGCTGGGGCCACAGGCATGTACCACCACGTCTGGCTAATTTTTTAATATTTGTAGAGATAGAGTCTCACTATGTTGCTCAGACTTGTCTGGATTTCCAGGCTTCAAGTGATTCTCCCACCTCGGCCTCCTAAAGTGCTGAAATTACAGGTGAGAGCCACCATGCCCAGCACCCTTTGAAATTCCTAGATCTAATACAAGGACCACATTCAATCCACTTTGGCTCATCTGAATATTATGAAAAATAACCATGAAAAATAAATAAAAAGAAAATTTTATCAAAGAATCAAGTTATTTGAGAAAAATAAGAAAGAAATTTTTTACAAAACTTAAAAATAGATGTTTTTGGCATTTCTTCATTAGCTTATTTGAAAGGATTTTTTCTAAATTAAGACAAATGTTTTTATTTATAACCTCAAAACTATCTCGTGTAGCCAGGATTTATTAAAGGAATAAATGAGAGTTCTTTTACTACATACAAACAGCATTTTTTGCCTTTCAATGAACATATAAACTTTTTGGTATAATCTTGCTAAAATATCTCTTTAAGATTAATGCTGATGATGGGCAGCGCCTGTGGCTCAAAGGAGTAGGGCACTGGCCCCATGTGCCAGAGGTGGTGGGTTCAAACCCAGCCCTGGCCAACAACTGCAAAAAAAAAAAGATTAATGCTGATGGAAGTTGGCAGGATTCCAAAAAGACAAGGGTAACCTCTCTTCTCTAAGTGAACCTCTAAATCCACTTAAGTAGAAGAGAGAGAGATAGAAAGAAGCTCATTGATGAACTAATAAATGTGAGAGTCTTTTCATGTCCCATGTCCCTCTGGTAGAACCCTGCTCAGGGCAGTAAGAAAAGACTCTCTTTAAAAAGTTAATTTATTTGGCATTATAAATATGAAAACTCTTTATTGTTCATTTTCTTTTAATTCATATGAATGGTTTAGCAATTAATAAATTATTCCTTTTCAGTACAGCCATGAAACTGAAGTCTAACATGAGCACCACACATGTGAATATTTTAACCTTAAACACAAAATCTGGCCATCTTCCCAGCAGCTTGGAAAAAATAAGTTGATAAAAATTCAAGCAGCAGAAGGGGGCAGTACAATGCAACAGAATGCTCTGGAAGATTTTTAATATTCTTCCTTATTTTCTCTTCATACAGACAATTTCCCAACAAATTTCAGAGGATAATAAGAGAAATTTTTTATAACAAATACATATATTTGTCTATAAAACATACACAGAAACACTAAACATACACAAATGTGTATGGTATAAGGTTTACACATGAGCAAAACCTTATTTTTTATGGTACACAATAATCATAGTACTTTTCCATATAAAACAGGATTAGCCATCTTAATTTGGTCTATGACATTTAATATCCTCCCATGACCAACATCCCAAAATGTAATGATGCATTTTATTTTATTTTCTCAGATTTATCACAATTATTTTTGACAAATTGTAATTAACAAATTATAACAATGTTTTCTTTCTTAAGCCTGTAGTTGCACTATTTTCAAAACCATATCCATCCTTAAAGTCTCAGATTTTCTTTGAACTCTTTTCTGACATTAAAGGTACATGGAACTTTCTTCATTCTACTGTGCTATATAAATTGCAATTTAAACAAAGTAGTTTAACCAAGTAGGTTTTTTAAAAAGAATTTCCAATATGAGACAAAGTTCAATCCCTTTGAGTTTCCAGTAGCCTCAATAGGATTACTCTTTATCCCTTGTTTTTTTCCCATCTTTGAATTCAGACTCTCTTTGCAAACATCAGAAAATACTCTATACATAGTAGGTATACATACAATTAATGTCTGATAGAGAAGATAATGACGATGTTGATTTCAAAATGAATTCAGCATTAAAATGTAAACTTTTAGTGTACTATCAAAGTGAGATTATGGATTCTTACACAGCACCTGACCCAAGCTAAAATTAGTAGCTCTAACTCTAAACTTAAAATCTGATTAGATGCAATTTACTCATTTAAAATGAAACAGAAAATTGAAAATTTTTAAAGAAATTTAAAGAAGAAAATTTCTTCGTTGAAATTTCATGTAAGATTCAGTGTAATAAATGGAAGTGCTACAAATGGAATGAGTAAATATGACTGGAGAAAAAAGAAAGGCCACCTAGCTGGGACGGAATTTTAGTCACTTGTGTCTCATGAAGACTCAGAAAATGTATATATTAAGCAAAATGGTAAAAAAATTTAAAAAAATTGATGACTTTTTTTCTGTAAGACTTCCACAAATTGGGGCATGTGGTGTATTTTCAGTTTTTTATGCCCTCCTTTTAATGCTAAGAATGCGTGACTTAACAGAATTTTCTATTTTCCACTTCTTTGCTGTAACTTTTTTTTTTAATGTTTCATCTTTGCCAAGTCCTCCCTGACTGCTACCAAAGAAAGATACTAAAAATCAAAGGAGGATAAAAGGCAACTGTTAAAGTCATTGTTCCCTGTAATTAACTCCTCATTAAACTATGTTCCAAAATAAGAATAGAAAATTAGCCCTAATCTACCCAGGCAATTGAAAAATAAATGCAATGTTGTAATTTGATCCATTATCTTGGCAAAGTGGGCCAAAAAAGAATGTAAAACTCAAATGTCTTTTATTGGCATCTCCTGCTGGAGACCAAAACGGTGAAAACTAGGAGGCAACAGAAAAAGCAATGCATTAAGACGGAGCTCTCAGACTCTGTAAATTCTGGTGATCGCCGCCGCTTCCCTTGTCCGTCACAACACAGGAAACGTTATACTGCTGATCCCTCGGGCTGGATCCAAATAACGATTTACAGGGAACCTGCTTAGGAGAAATATCGTGGAGAATATACTTTTTGTTTTTTTTAACCTCTCCAGAAAACAAGGAGGGAGTGATGGTGCGGAGAACAGTATTTCTTATGTGAAAAGCAACTTAGCCATAAAGCTAAATTACAGATGTGTACACTGCGTGTAGCTATTACATTTCATTTGGCAAAATAAAAGTAAATCAAATACAATAAACGTATGTACGTGTGGCACACACAGGTCGCTAAAACATAGATGGTGTCAGCTTCCTTCGTCTTCCCGGCCCCAGTCTGTCCCGACGGTGACTTCGTGGGGGACCAGACAGGGCGACAGCCGCGCGAAGGGATTCCCTGCGCTCCGGGAGTTCGGAGCTGACCCGCTTCCCAGAAGGGAAGGGAAGTGTCCCGCGCAGCATTCCACGAGGCGACCGGCCCGGAGGCGCCGGGGCTGGAAGGAAAGGAATCCGGAGCAAAGCTGGGCGCGGGGCCGAGGAGCTCGGGGAGGAGCGGGGTCGGAGGGAGGACAAGCAGCTCTGCGCCCGGCTAGGGGCAGCCAGCCGCGGAAAGCTTCTTCCTGGCTTTCTGATTTTCTCATCTGCGTGAGTAAAAACTGCCCCCTCCGGGCTTTCGCAATTTTTTTTTTTTTTTTTTTTCAGTGGAGTCGGGTCAGAATTGAGGCAGTTGGTTTCGTCACACGTGGGCTTGGTCTTGGGGCATAAAAGGAAAGGTCTCCGCGGCACCGTCCAGTTGTCAAAACGACTTGCACGGAGTCGTCAGGAGCACGCCCAGGCCTCCGCAGCAGACCCTCCTTCAGCCCCGACGCCAGACGCCCAGACGGCTCCGCCTCCGCCGTCCGCGCCCTGCCCGCCGCCGCCGCCGTCGCGATGCTCGTCCGCGCCCTGCTGCTCTGCGCCGCCTTGGCGCTCAGCCACGCAGGTGGGTCCCTGGCGCTGCGCCCCGCGGGCGTCTCGGTTCCCGCTCTGACCTCCGGGTCCATCCCGGTGCCCCGACCGCGCTGCAGGTAGAGACGCTGCGTGACTCGGGAAAACAGTTCGGAACACTCCAGTTCAAAAGGACTGGGTGGATTTTCCAACTTTGCCACCAGCTCTGATCATCGTGAACCAGTTACTTACCTGGTCTGAAACTCACTCTCATCTGTTAAACGGGGATATTGATACTAATATCAATTTTGATATCAATATTGCAGGGTGTCAGTGTGATAAGTAAGATCTGATCAATATGTGTGAATTGTGTGTGGTATCTGATACTGAACGTAAGAGATTAGAAAAAAAAACAACGCTGTCCCCAGGAAAGCCTGTACTTTCCTAGATTATTTTTAAGATAAGCAAAATATTGTAAAGGTAAGTTATTTTTACCTTGAAATTTTTCTTAGATGAATGTACTAGATCCGTTCGTTTTAATTTTTAAAGTGCTACTTTTTTTTGCGCTTCCTAAAAATACTACTCTGAACGTCCAAAAAGTTACTAAGAAAAAAGTTAGTAACACTATTTACGAAGCTGAATATTCTTTTACCCTTGTTTAGACTAAGTATTTCTACATTATAACTATTCTGTGAGGCAGGTTAAAAGAATTGTATTTCCATAACTATCTGTGTATTTCTTTAATATATTATTGTGACGTTGACTTATAATTAGCAAAACAATTCAAAAGTCTAAGTCAAGATTAAGACATTGAAGAATGTTTTATTTGCTGTCCTTACTTTCATTGTAGCAAATCCTTGCTGTTCCAACCCATGTCAAAACAGAGGTGTATGTATGACTGTAGGATTCGACCAGTATAAGTGTGATTGTACCCGGACAGGATTTTATGGTGAAAACTGTTCAACACGTAAGTTTACCTTTGAGTTTGCTCATTTGGAATGGGGTTGCACCCAATTACCGGTTTACATTCTTATGCCTTATAACGGGCCCCATTAATTTCTCTCTCCTTTTTTTTCTGTATTGCAGCTGAATTTCTGACAAGAATAAAATTATTACTGAAGCCCACGCCAAACACAGTGCACTACATACTCACCCACTTCAAGGGAGTCTGGAACATTGTCAATAACATTCCCTTCCTCCGAAACACAGTTATGAGATATGTGTTAACATGTAAGTACAAGTCGCTTTCTAAGATTTGTATTTCCTTTAAAGAAAAATGTGCTTTATAATACTGTAGATTACTAGATCTAATCTAAAACCGTATTTCCAAGCTTTTCAAAATGACTTTAAATGTATCTTTTTATTCTGCCTACTATCTAACTGGTCAAAAAAATATTGACATTTAAATCCCATCAGTTTATACAGTTCTGTGTCACAGTTAAAATTCTGCTTATAAGGCGGCATACTTGTAACTTTCACTGTTCTGGCCAATTTGCAGAGGAAATGTGGTCCGGTTGTTTATGGAATGTCCATGGGCCACAGAATTGTTCTGAACATGTAGCACTCATTAAAGATTAATGGTTAATTTGGATTTGGATCAGCAAGAAAATATCTTTCTATCATTCTAGAGTGTCATGCCCAGACAGACTACCCTGTTACAGATCTCTTGAGTAGTGAGTAGTTACTGAAATCTGAAATCTGAAAAATCAAGATTGCCAGTGTTTGTATTTATTAAACATTCATTTTAAGTGACATGGGACTTTAAAGTATAAATGTTTTAAAATACAGTATCTTTGATAGTTGGAATTAAATTCAATCCTGTGTTACTTTCCACATTTTACAATGAAATGATCATTGATTTGATTTGCATATAGGAATAAATAAGACAATTTTTTTCTTGAAATTTCAGCCAGATCACATCTGATTGATAGTCCACCAACTTATAATGTACATTATGGCTACAAAAGCTGGGAAGCCTTCTCTAACCTCTCCTATTATACCAGAGCCCTTCCTCCTGTGGCTGAGGACTGTCCAACTCCCCTGGGTGTGAAAGGTGAGTAAAAAGACGTCATTAGAGGTGTATTAAGTGCAAGGGGGGCTGGATTGCTACCTAAAAATAATTGACCTTAAACTATCATTTATTTGTTAACAAGTATGGTTTTTTTCTTTATTATGGATATTTATGGGCATTTTTAAAAGTGTGAATCTATGTAAAACTATTCCACAAAAAAGAAATAAGCATCTTGGTATAATATCTTAATATTTTCAAATTCTTTGATTGAAACTGAATTATCACTGTTAAGATAGATAAAATTATTCATAAGAAGTTGTCAGGCACAGTAGCTCATGCCTACAGTTTCAGTGCTTTGGGAGGCCAGGAGTTCAAGACCAGCATGGAAAACATACCAAGACCTTGTTGCTACAAAAGATTAAAAAAAAAAAAAAAAAAAAAAAAACCATTAACTGGGTGGGGTGGTACATTGTAGTCCCAGCTACTTGAAGGATGAAGCAAGAGGATTACGTGAGCTCAGGAGTTCCAGGCTACAATAAGCTACACTCCAGTCTGGGATGATAACAAAGGGACATCCTGTCTCCAAAAAAAAGAAAGACGTTGTTCTCCCATATCTTAGAACCATCATTTATATTATGATCCTGCTCACAATTACATTTATCCTATAAGCATGTGGCTAGTAAATTGACAGACATTATCTGTTTTCTTGAAGATACAGGATGGAATCTTATCTTAGCTTTCTCATTTTTCAGGGAAGAAGGAGCTTCCTGATTCAAAAGAGGTTGTGGAAAAATTTCTTCTAAGAAGAAAGTTCATCCCTGATCCCCAGGGCACAAATTTGATGTTTGCATTCTTTGCCCAGCATTTTACCCATCAATTTTTCAAGACAGATATTGCACGAGGACCAGCTTTCACCAAAGGGCTAGGCCATGGGGTAAGACAGAGTTAAATCAGAATTATAGCAAATCCTAGGAAGTATTAACAGTAAAGGACACATATATATATAGCTATTACTACTTGTCATTTGTCTCACATTTGTAGTTTAAAATATTAGCACTGCAAGTAAAATATGTTTGTACTCTGATTATGCTGCTTTAAATATTATAAGGTGAAATTTTGGCGGTGCCTGTGGCTCAGTGAGTAGGGTGCCGGCCCCATATGCCGAGGGTGGCAGGTTCAAACCCAGCCCTGGCCAAACTGCAACAAAAAAATAGCCGGGTGTTGTGGCAGGTGCCTGTAGTCCCAGCTGCTCGGGAGGCTGAGGCAAGAGAATCGCTTAAGCCCAGGAGTTGGAGGTTGCTGTGAGCTGTGTGACCTCATGGTACTCTACCCAAGGGTAGTACTGTGAGACTCTGTCTCTACAAAAAAAATAAAAATAAAAAAATAATAATGTTATACGGTGAAATTTTTACAACATTATTATCTTTTGGAGTTTAATAACACAGCTTTAACATATTCTGATAAGATTTTTTATGAATAATGCATTTTTTAAAGAATTACTATATGATTATAGCAAAGCATATGATATAAGCTCAATATGGTACACTAATTTTTTAAACACGAGGGACATATATAGATTTGTAGCTTTGATGGATAAACAAATTTATTTAGGGGCGGCACCCTGTGGTTCAAAGGAGTAGGGCGCCAGCCCCATATACCGGAGGTGGCAGGTTCAAAACCAGCCCTAGCCAAAAACTACAAAATCAAAACAAAACAAAACACATTTATTTAGTATTTTATGGCTATGGCAAAAATATATATTTCTATTGGAAAATTTTAAAGAAAGCTAAGTCATCATTATTTAAAATAATTTATAGAACAGACACTTTATATAAGAACAACTTCAATAGCAAAAAATCAGAATTTTTTTTCATAATTTTCTAGGTGGACTTAAATCACATTTATGGTGAGACTCTGGATAGACAGCATAAACTGCGCCTCTTCAAGGATGGAAAAATGAAATATCAGGTATGTAGTTTCCTTTCAATATTAGCTCGTAGTTACGACTTACCATTTAGGCCTGTGTTTTAAAATTCCTAATGATAAATATTTGTTTTTTTCCCTTTTTAATTCATGTTTATTTGTTCCTGTCATTTTTTAGATCATTGATGGAGAAGTGTATCCTCCCACAGTCAAAGATACTCAAGCAGAGATGATCTACCCACCTCATGTCCCTGAACACCTGAAGTTTGCTGTGGGGCAGGAGGTCTTTGGTCTGGTGCCTGGTCTGATGATGTACGCCACAATCTGGCTCCGGGAACATAACAGAGTGTGTGACGTGCTTAAACAGGAGCATCCAGAATGGGATGACGAGAGGTTGTTCCAGACTACCAGGCTGATACTGATAGGTAAGCAAGAAGAGAAAATTTAACTAGCACCCTCTTCCCCAAAGACATGTTTTGAAGAACTGACAGAATGTCGTAAATGAGAAATCACACATCCTATGTTAATTCTGTCTGTGAGCATGATTGGTAATATAACTATCTTTTGTTCTGATATGAACAAGGAAAACAAAGAGAAGTGAAAAAATAGCAAATTAGCAAAATTGCGTTTCAATTGCTTGAAGGTTTGTGATCAGAAAAAAATTAATATTCATAATTTTTTGGTGCAAACAGGAGAGACTATTAAGATTGTGATTGAAGATTATGTACAGCACCTGAGTGGCTATCACTTCAAACTGAAGTTTGACCCAGAGCTGCTTTTCAACCAACAATTCCAGTACCAAAACCGCATCGCTGCTGAGTTTAACACACTCTATCACTGGCATCCCCTCCTGCCAGACACCGTTCAGATTGATGACAACCAATACAACTACCAACAGTTCATCTACAACAACTCTATGTTACTGGAACATGGACTTACCCAGTTTGTTGAATCATTCACCAAACAAATTGCTGGGAGGGTAAGCATTATTACTGAAAAATAAAAGACTAGTCAGTGACTTTAAAATTTCTGCCACAGAAATTATTTTTTCTTAAACTTACTAAAAGAGCAATTGTATTGCTAGTGAAATTCTTTTATTGAAATAAGAAGCCTAACTTTGGGGGGGAAATGTCTAAACGTTTATTTAGTCTGTCATTATCAAAGAGCAAATTGTTATCAATATCTTAAAATAGGTATTTTTCAAGAAGTACAATATATAAATATAGAAATAAACATTTCAGACTTGAATACTAGTGTAATTTTTATAATTTTAAAAGGCAAATAAGTCCTAGGCTGGCGTCTCATTGAATTATAAGCACAACTCAAAGTAGGAATAATAGAGTTTTTTTACAACTAAATTTATTTTCTACAGGTTGCTGGTGGCAGGAATGTTCCACTTGCAGTACAAAAAGTAGTAAAGGCCTCAATTGACCAGAGCAGACAGATGAGATATCAGTCTTTTAATGAGTACCGCAAACGCTTTTCACTGAAGCCTTATTCATCATTTGAAGAACTTACAGGTGAGAAGCAGTTTCCAAACTTCGTAAAAGAATCAAGGGTCAAATGGAAACAATAGAGAAGTTGAAGAAAATTGAGCAAAGGGATACAGCTACTTCTTATTTTCAAAAGTTTGACATGGATTGTCTCTCTGTCTTCATCACTTTCACAGGAGAGAAGGAAATGGCTGCAGAGTTGGAAGCCCTCTATGGTGACATTGATGCTATGGAGCTGTATCCTGCCCTGCTGGTGGAAAAGCCTCGTCCAGATGCCATCTTTGGTGAGACCATGGTAGAAGTTGGAGCACCATTCTCCTTGAAAGGACTTATGGGTAATGCTATATGTTCTCCTGAATACTGGAAGCCGAGTACTTTTGGTGGAGAAGTAGGTTTTAAAATCATTAACACTGCCTCAATTCAGTCTCTCATCTGCAATAATGTGAAGGGCTGTCCCTTTGCTTCATTCAACGTTCCAGACCCAGAGCTCACCAAAACAGTCACCATTAATGCAAGTGCCTCCCGCTCTGCACTAGATGATATCAATCCCACAGTGCTGCTGAAAGAACGTTCAACTGAGCTGTAGAAGTCAAATAATCGTATTTATTTATTTATATGAACCATGTCTTTTAAGTTAATTATTTAATATTTATATTGAACTCCTTATTCTGCTTAACATCTTCTGTAACAGAAGTCAGTACTCCTGTTGCGGAGAAAGGGGTCATACTTGTGAAGGTTTTTGTGTCACTACTTTAAAGATTTTTTTTTCAAGTTAAATAGGAACATAGTTTTCATTCCTTCTTGTAAACCAGGAGGAAATGAGTTTTAACAACTTTTTACTTGAATTTTAATTTATATTGTGTTATAATAAGAACAAAAGCAAAGATGTTTGAACCCTTAAACACGGTTAAAAGATGATAAAATGCTGAAAGCTTCTACACTGTCAATCTTTCTAGTGCGTCTTCCATGATGCATTAGACATAACTAATGTTTGAAATCTTAAAGTACTTCTGGGCATTTATGTGTCATCAAACAAAAAAAGGTCCAAGTGCATTTTTAAATGAATGTTTAAATTAATTACCAATAATTTTGCATCTATTTTTTAAAGTAGTATTGAAAGAATAATTTCTGATGTCTAATTCATAGGTAGAATCACTTCTAAAAGGCTTGTTTTGAGGTTAAACTTGTACCTGTAACAATGAAAGAAGCTGTCTTAGGGGCGGCGCCTGTGGCTCAGTGGGTATAGCGCTGGCCCCATATACCAAGGGTTGCTGGTTCAAACCCAGCCCCTGCCAAACTGCAACAAAAAAATAGCCGGGCATTGTGGCGGGCACCTGTAGTCCCAGCTGCTCGGGAGGCTGAGGCTAGAGAATCGCCTAAGCCCAGGAGCTGGAGGTTGCTGTGAGCTGTGTAATGCTACAGCACTCTACCGAGGGCCATAAAGTGAGACTCTGTCTCTACAAAAAAAAAAAAAAAAAAGAAAAGAAAGAAAAAAAGCTGTCTTGGATTTAAAATCAGTAGAAATTATACTATATTTCTTATTAAAATATTGCATAAGAGATTTCACTTTTTCACTCGGAGTGAACATCTGCTTAATATAACTGTTATAGCTTCCTTTGAAATCGAAATGCCAAATGTATTAAGGTGATGGACCATTGCAGTCCTATCTTAAAATAAGAATATTTTATGTTGAGAGATTTCAGAATTTGTTTATATGGCTGGTAACAAGTAAAATCTGTAGCAGCAAGTGATTCTACATTTAAAATATGCAATAACAAGTAAGAAAACCAAATTATAGTTCAAATTTAGGTTTTAACTCTTGAAGGAAATTGTATTTTATCCTTGTGCACAGCAGACCTGGTACTCTAATAGATTTTGCTATGAGATGAATGAATTACTAAGCTGTGCTTGGATAACAATCTGTTTTCTTAGATTTCCGATTGCACAGTGTGATTTAGCCATTCATACCACAGTGTAAAAAAGTAGCAATAGCCTTATAAAATACCTCTTCAAAATGCTTAAATTCATTTCAAAGATCAATTTTATCTGAATCATGATGAGCCAGTGTATGCATTTGAATCAATGTGCTGCTCCTTTTATTTTCTTTTAGCTGTTTTGCTAAGAGAAATTCTGATTACTTTATTTCTTCTATTTTGTTTTACTGGGTTTAAGATCAGAGTTTGTCTTTCTTTGGACTCTGCCTGTATTTTCTTGCCTGAACTTTGCAAGTTTTTCAGGAAAGCCTCAGCTCAGGACTACTATTTAGTTGCCCTTAGAAAGGATAAAAGAAAAAAAAAAAATAACTCTTTAAAAAATATATTCACTTGCTTTAAGTGAAAGGCAGAGAATTTTATTTATAATTAATTTTGACCATCTCTAAAAAGGAGACTACAAACAGGCTAATACCTCTGAAAGAACTTTGGGGGCTCATGACAGGAAGAAAGTTATATTCTTATTCTAATTACTACCCTTTCTTATTTAAAAACAAAGCCAAAGACTTTGTTCTCAGCAATAGTAATAATGATGAATGATGACAATAATAATCCTTCTTTTCCACATCTCCTTGTCAGCTGACACTTAATGGTACTGTATATGACTTAATTTAATTTATTGAAGATTATTATTTATGTTTTATTAGAACATTATTGTTATAAACTATGTTTAAGTCTACAATCGTTGATGTTTTTCTTATGTCGGAATCAATATTATCTATCATCTTTGGGTTTACCTCTCTGAATTATGATATAAAACAATCAAAAGAAATGATTGTATTAAGATTTGTGAATGAATTTTTTAGAAACCCAACTCTGGTATATTGAGATATTTAAGGTTAGAATTTTTATATTTAAGATTTATCTGTATCCCAACCCACAGAGAATATTTTCTCATCAGCCTGAACATGCCGTAAGACTGGTCTTTCATATATTCTTAAAGGACCAGTGGATGCTTCATTAATTTATTTAGTCATAATTTATTGAGAAAATATTCTGTACAAAGCTCTGTGGGTTTTAATATTTTTAAATCAAACACTGATTCCAGATAATGTTAGTATCTGTGTAAATAGCTGAAAAAAATATATATCTTTTAAGAAGAGGAAGAAAATGAAGTAAATTTCATTAAGGAGAAATAACTCAGGAGAATTTTTAAGATCATATGTTTATAAGATTTAAAGTTAAGAAAGAGTCAATATTAAAAGGGCTTGTATAAAACACGATTAATGTCACTGACTTTTTTTTTTTTTGAAAAAAGAATACTTGATTTGTTATTAACATCAACCTGCTGACTGAACCTGGGAATTTGAGTTGTAAGGGTGAACTTTTTAATGCCTCAGACAAATGTGTAGTTAAATTATGTAAACTATAAGCCTCAAAACAAATGTCTGTTTATTTTTATACTATTTGAAAGTCAACAAAACTTTTCTGAAAATAAATTTTGACTGTTTCTATATATCTTTGTCATATGTCATATGATTTCTCCGAAGCATTATCCTTAAAGTAAATTCTTATCATGTGTTCTTCTCTGTACTCAAAATTAGGCAGTCCCTCAATGAAATGGTTTGCCCTCAGTCATATAGAGGCTTCCTAGAGTCCCTATTTATAATCTCTTATTCACTGCAACACGGATTTGGAAAATGTGTGCTTTGTGCTATAGGAGCTAAACAACCTTATTTTCATTGTCTAATCTAGAAAAATAAGAAAAAAATACATAAAAAACAAAAAATAAGACACTTGTGCTACTAAGGCACTACAAAATAAAAAGCAAAGTTCAAAGAGGAAGCAATTAGTATGCTAAATTGGACAAGTCACTGGTACCAGGCTCATGGACTTACATTGTTCTCCTGCTCTTGACATCCGGTAATGTCCATCTCTCCATGGGCCACAGATTTAATATCTTGCCTGAATGCTCTTCTTTGGCCTTTTCCATTCCAATGATGCCTTCTTCCACCATATTTCCCATAAATATATAAACCTTGATCTCATCGTCATTGATTACTATACCACTTCCAAAATCTTGATTTCAGACTTCTTCCATCTGACCTATGTTAGTGTTCACACTCTTATCTCTCATTTTCATTGAGCCCACTACTAATCCATCAACCTCATCACTTCACTATGTATCATTCTTTTTATCTTTTCGTTTTCTTTATGCATCTTTGATAGCTCAGATTCCATTGCCTAATATTATAATCGCTCTTTCATACCCTGATTACTCTCCCATATTCTAACTGCCATGTTATTAAACTTGTCTATTCTCCTCATCTGTTTTTTATTTGACTTCTCAGTAACATTCAACACAAATGTCTACAGTCCCTTTGGTAAAAAAAAAAAAAAAAAAAAAGCAAAAAATTCTGGCTTCATAGTTTGATACTTTCTAGGTCTTTTTCCACCTTCACCAACAGCTACTACTCAGTCTTCTTTTCTTGTTTAAACTCTTTCTCCTCTACTGTATCTACAAGTTAAGGAGTCTCCGTCCCTTCCTTCTTTGCCCTCTTCCAGGTTAACATATCCATCCTTATAATTTGAAATAACAGTGACTCCCAAATTTACGTCTATAAGACCAATGTCTAATCGTCAATTGACATCCACTTAAAGTCATATGTAATTGTTTATTTTATATCTCTTCCCTTCTAGCAACATATACCCCAAGTAGTAATTGTCCAAAGTATAAGATACTACCTTCCCCTTGATCTTAAGCAAAAAAACTCTTTGCTTCACTCCCATAGCACTGCTGCTAGATTGGTTATGGGCGTGAAGCAAACAAATCCTGGGTCTGTCACCTTTTCTCCAATTTCACTACTATCAACTTCGTCAATGTGATAGTCTCATAACTGGTGATATTTTTTATTTTTGTCTCCGTCAAAACCATTCTCTTTATGGAAATGAGAGTAATTATTTTGAACCATGAGTCAGATTATGCCTTTCTTGTATTTAAAATCATCCTGTGGGGCGGTGCCTGTGGCACAGTGAGTAGGGCGCCGGCCCCATATACCAAGGGTGGCGGGTTCGAACCCAGCCCCAGTCAAATTACAAAAAAAAGATAGCCAGGTATTGTAGTGGGCGCCTATAGTCCCAACTACTAAGGAGGCTGAGGCAAGAGAATCACCTAAGCCCAGGAGCTGGAGGTTGCTACGAGCTGTGATGTCACAGCACTCTACTGAGGGCAACAAAATGAGACTTTTTCTCTAAAAAAATTAAAATAAAAAAATAAAATCATCCTGTGGCTTCCGACTGCACAATGTGTAAATATAAACTCCATATCCTCTCCTATGAAGATCTCAATGATCTAGCTCTTGCCTCTCTATCTGATTTCTTGGGCTACAATTTCCTACTCTTTTTTGTTATTTTCCGGCAACATTGGCTTTCTGGTAATTTGCTCACTAGCAGTGATTCTCATGCTATTGCCCCTATTCAGATTGTTACCTCTGCAGATTTTCACATGACTAGATCCTTCTCCACATTCAAGTCCCTTTTCAAATTTCCACTCTTCAGAAAGGCCTTCTCCAACCACCCTAACTAAAGCAACTACTAACCCTGTTTCATTTTCTTTCTTTTTTTTTTTTTTTGTAGAGACAGAGTCTCACTGTACCGCCCGAGGGTAGAGTGCTATGGCGTCACACGGCTCACAGCAACCTCTAACTCCTGGGCTTACGCGATTCTCTTGCCTCAGTCTCCCGAGCAGCTGGGACTACAGGCGCCCGCCACAACGCCCGGCTATTTTTTGGTTGCAGTTTGGCCGGGGCTGGGTTTGAACCCGCCACCCTCAGCATATGGGTTCGGCGCCCTACTCACTGAGCCACAGGCGCTGCCAGCATTTTCTTTATGTTATTCATTTCTGTCTAATATTATCTTCTTTTGTGCATTTACTCTCTGTGTATCCTCTCTGGAATTTTATATCTATGAAAATGAAGACCTCGTCTTTATTATTCACTGTCCCTAGAACAGTGCTTGATATTTCAAAGGCATTAAAAATTTATGATTAATGAATAAGAATAAGCTTCATAAGAGAAGTAGAATATGTCGTGATTCTTGAAGAAAGAGTAAGATCTTAGAAAGCAGAGATATCCATTCTGGAAAAGTATGGCAGTTTCTTTTACAACTAAAAATTCACTCTACCATACTGTATTACTTTTTCATTTATGCTATTAACAAAATACCACAAATTTATTGGCTAACACTGCACAAATTTATTATCTAATGTTCTGGAGGTCAGAAGGCTCTAAGGAATCTGTCCCTTAGAATCTGTCCCTTTTCCAGCTTCCAGAGGCTTCCTTCATCCCTGGACTCATAGTCCTTTCTCCATCCTCAGAGTCACAAAGCAACATCTTCCAATGTCCCTGACTGACCTTTTGCCTCCCTCTCTCAAGGACCCTTTATGATTACCTTGGGCTGAGGCAGGTAATCCAGGAAATTCTCCCCTCCTCGAAATGCTTAATTTCTTCATATTTACAAAATCCCTTTGTCATATAAAATACTAGTTCACAGGTTCTAGGCATTAAGGCAGCAACATCTTTGGGGAGGCCATTAATTTGCTTATCACACCATACAACTAAGTTGTGTTTGCACTCTTGATCAATTATCCTAGAATTATAATCTTTGGGGCATTCATTCCAGACAAATAAAAACTTATGTTCATGCAAACACCTGTGCATGAATGTTCATAGCAGCTTTATGTTAGACACAATTTGGAAACAACCTGAATGCCCTTCAATAGGTGAATGGTTCAACAAACTGTAGCAAATGATATATCCATACCTTGAAATGCATGCAGTGAAGAAACAAAAAAGAAAAGAAAAGAAAAAATGGACTATTTGTGCATGAAACAACTTGGACAGAATTCAAGAGAACTGTATGAATCATGCTGAGTGAAAAAAGCTAGTCTTAAAAAGTGATGTAGTGTGGGATTCCATTACATAACATTATTGAAACAAAACTATAAAATGGAAAAAATATTCCATGACCAGATTACGAACTGGAGGGAGGGAGGATTAGTACCTATATGGATTAGTAGTTATAAAGGGGTAGCATGAGGCAAACTTGTACTAATTGAGCAGGTGTTTCCTGATTGAGATAATAGGTTCGCAAAGCTACATACATAACCTAATTGCATGCAACTATACTCAAACCCATACACATATGCATGTATTAACACTGAAGTATAAATAAGCTATCACAAAATAGAAGTGGATTTTACCAAAGTCAGTTTCCCGATTTCGATGTTACGCAAGATATCAATTACGCAAGATATCAACGGGGGGCGGGGGGTGCTGCGAAGGTTCCTCCCTATACATTTCTTTGAAATTTCCTGTGAACTTATAACTATTTCAAAATTAGAAATTTGAAGAAAAAGGAAGAGAAACAAAGTCCTTCGTGGTGGAGGGAATAGGTTTGCAGATCATTTTTGTACCATGTGATTTCGTTGATTCCCATCCAGATCATCACCATAGATTGTCTGAGTGAACACCAAACCCAAGCTGGGAAAATGAAATTCTCTCTCCTAGGAATGTGGCGATTAGGGTGGAGATTCTAGTTCGGTCTGTCAATTTTACAGTTGACAATTAAATGGTAAACCAAATATGTATTTTCAATAAATGGTAGAGAAACAACTGAACATTCACATGAAAAGAACTTCACACACGAGTTCATTCAGCATTATTCAAATATTGATACTTAAGAGGTAAAACTGGCCAAATGTGGTGACTCATGTCTGTAATCCTACCACTTTGGGAGGATGCTCGAGTCTAGAAGTTCCAGACTAGACCATCAATATAGCTAGACTTTATCTCTTCAAAAAAAGAAAAAAAAAAATTGGGCTAAGGCAGGTAATCCAGGAAATTCTTCCCTCCTCGAGAGTTCTTAATTTCTTAATTTTTTTTTTTTTTTGTAGACAAAAAGAGTCTCAAGCTGTCGCCCTGGATAGCGTGCCATGGCATCACAGCCCACAACAACCTCAAACTCTTGGGCTTAAGTGATTCTCTTGCCTCAGTCTCCCATGTAGCTGGAACTACAAGCGCCTGCCACAACACCCTGCTATTTTTTTGTGTTGCAGTTATTGTTGTTTTAGCTGGCCCAAGCTGGGTTAGAACCCTCCAGCCTTGGGGTATGTGGCCAGTACCCTACCCACTGAGCTATGGACACGGCTCTCTACAAAAAATTTTAAAAGTCAGCTGAGTTGACTTTTTTAAAAGTCACTTGGCATGCACCTATAGTCCCAAATACTCAGGAGAGTGAGATGGAAGGACTGTTTGAGCCCAGAAGTTTGCAATTGCGGTGAGCAATAAAGACACCACAGCACTCTAGCCTGTTTTGACCCTGTCAAAATCAAATAACCTCAAGCAGAAATCTCTCTGGGTTTCATTTTTTTTTCAGTTATACCAAAAAAAGTTTTAGACTTCTAAATTAATTTATTATCTACATATCCCATGCTAGTGTAATACTATTCTTTGTTTCTCAATCAGTTTAATGGGAATAAGACACTACAGAAAAGAAGCTTCACAGCTCAGGAAAGGTCTACCCTGTTATTTGAGTAGAGGAAACATTACCTAGAGTAGGTTTGTTTTGTTTTGTTATAACGTGGTAATTGTGGTAGAAAAAATAATGCCCCCTACACACACCCAAAGTTGTCCAAGTCCTGATCCCAGAACCTGTCATATTGTGTAGAACAAGGAGGAATAAAGTTTTCAGATGAAATTAAGTTTGCTAGGTGTCTGTCCTCAAAATAAAGATATTATACTGGATTATCCAGGTGAGCCCAGTGTCATTATGAGAATCCTTAATCGTGGAGGAGGGAGGCAGAAGCCTCAATGTCAGAGTGATACAGTGCAAGTACAACTTGACCAGCCATTGCAGGCTTTGAAAAGGGAAAGAGTTCAGGGACCGAGGAATGTAGAAATTCTATAGGAGCCAGGAAGGGCAAGGGAACATTCTTCTCAAGGAACAATACCTTGAGATTTATTTTCAGCTTCTGAAGTACAGAACTGAAAGATAATAAATTTGTATTATTTTAAACCACTAAATGTAAGGTAATTGGTTACAATAGCAATAGAAAACAAATACAGTAGTTAATGAGAAAAAGAGAAGGACAGATTGAGAGCAGTGGGACCCACCTCCTATAATGAGAAGTCATGTACACATTAGTCCGAATGGATATACACAATAAGTCACACAGTACACTTTGGGCTCAGTCTCCCACCACATGGTAACATCATGGTCCCTCTTGGTCCTACTTGGGTCATCCCACACCCACCAGCAGAGTGTGGACTTCTTGCTTCAAGACCTTTATGACAATATTTATCTCATGCCTTAGATTATGCACCTGCTTTAAATATAGTCTTTAATTTCCTATAAGTCATCACTGGATTTTTTTACATATATGTATTTTTCTTTTTATAATTTTTTTCTGCAAATTCTGGCTACATAGTTGATTAACTACCTTTTTTACATGTATATACTGTTCACTGCATCCCCATTGGGATCAGGTCTAGCCTATATGTATTATGTGCAGATTGGAAAGAAATATTAAATAAGAATGTGTACTTTTCTGCTTGGAATTAAAATTTAAAAATGAAAGCTTCCATTTGTCTACTTGCAAAATCAGTACACCACCAAAACTTCTTCTTCTCCTCAAAACAATGCCAGCTTAAAATGAGGGAAAAAAAAAATGGATACTTACTTCATGCCCAATATCTTGCAGCTCTAATGAGATCCAGAAAGAAGAAGAAAGTCCATTTGAGGGTTATCACAGCATGGTGAAGTGGAAGGGGGGGGTAGGTAGTTTTCAGAATCAGAAAAATTTGTGTGCTCAATGAATTTCTCTCCTTTTCCTCCTTATCAACCTATTTTAACTAAGATTTTAACAACAGAATTGTTTTATTCATTTTTCAAATCTTAGCATAAAGTTCATTTCTGGGAATATCCACAGTCTGCTTCACCAGTTTTAGATTGAATGAATAAACCACATCTGGCATGAAAAGACTTGTGAGTGAAAAAGCTAAGCCATAGGGCGGCGCCTATGGCTCAAAGGAGTAGGGTGCCGGCCCCATATGCCGGAGGTGGCGGGTTCAGACCCAGCCCTGGCCAAAAACTGCAAAAAAGAAAAAAAAAAAAAAAGCTAA
The DNA here is from genome assembly GCF_027406575.1 of Nycticebus coucang. Lineage (NCBI taxonomy): Eukaryota > Metazoa > Chordata > Mammalia > Primates > Lorisidae > Nycticebus > Nycticebus coucang. The sequence goes on from NC_069789.1 coordinate 75,368,801, forward strand.
GCCATGACAGTAGTATGCAGAAAGTTACTGCTAAGTGGACGGACACATCTTCTGTCATAGACTACTCTGAGAATCTGATAAAAGGAATACCAACTTAAAAAAAAAAACCTCAAACAACAACAACACAAAAATTACCATAAAATTTCAAATAGCTCTTTGAGCCCTTGATCTGAACCCACGCTAAGAACCTAGGGTAATAGATTTCCCTGCAGTGAAAGGATACCAGTAACAGCTTGGAAAAGACTTTCGGTAAGTGTACAAGGAGGGAAGATAGGAATGCCATAGGAAGAGGTTTCAACTGGCAATCAAAGAACTTACCAGTTCCAGTCTTGCCATTAATTTACTTCTTCAAGTTATTATAAGGATGTTGGTAGCAACATCAGCAAAATGGTTACTCTTAACAATCTTTAGGTCTCTTTTAAACCCGAGCATCTGTCCTTCTGTCTGAATTTGTTTCTACTTTCATAAAATGAGGGTGCCAGTATTATGGACCGAATGTTGTGCCTTCCTAAAATTCATATGTTGAAGTTCTAACCACCAGAGTGAATATATCTGGAGATTCAGAATTAAGGTTACGTGAAGGCATAAAGTGGGACCCCCAATCCAACAGGGTTAGTGTCCTTCAGAAAGAGACACTGGAGAGCCGGCTCTTGCTGCCTTTGCTGTCTCTGCTCCCAAATGTACATGTGCTCCCCAGAAGTGATGTGTTTAGAAACTTGGTTCCTGATGCAACAATGTTGAGAGGCTTGACTTCTGGGAGGTGATTGAGTCATGAGGGCTCTGCACTCATAAATGGATTAACCCATCTATAGATGGATGGTTAATGAGTTAAGGGAGTGTGTTAGTGGTCAGGAGAGGGGGCCTGTTGTAAAAGCCAGTTTGGCTACCTCTTGGGAGCCTCCTCACCATGGGATACCCCGTGCCACCCCAAGATCTGCAGGGAGGCTCCATCAGCAAGAAGGCCTCATCAGTTGTAATTCCGTGAGTCTGGACTCCCTAGCCTCCAGAACTATAAGAAAAAAAAATTTTTTTCAGTTATGGCAACAGAAAACGAACCAAGGCAGCCCACAAACCAAAGGGGATTGTTCCCCCAGTGAAGGGATAGCCTTACACAAGCCAAGAAGCGAGTCATCATGAGAAACCAAATTTGCTAGCACCTTGGTCTTGAACTTCTCTCCCTCCAGAATTACAAGAAAGAAATGTCTGTTGTTTATGCCTGTGGTATTTTGTTATGGTAGCTCTAGCTGACTAATGCAGTTACATTGGGTAATCCCTAAAGTTCTAGTACCATTTCTATTTCCATAATGTCATGAATCTATAATTAGTCCAATGGGGCAGGGGAGAGGTATCATAAGAAACAACTATAGATGGGCAACCTTTGCATCTTTTAAAAAATGATTCCTTGGTGTATCATCATTTCAGTTTATTTATATTTGGTAGACTTTATTTTACTGTCTCGTAATGTGCTTTTACCAATGAGAAAAAAATGTGCTGTAGATTGATTAAAGATAATCATTTAAGGGAGGAAGAAGCATTATTTGAAATGCCTTTCAATGTGTTGCTATAACACATTGTTCTAAGTATAACAACGTGAATCACTGTGATGCGTTGGCGTTTGTGACCTAAAAGCTGAAGAAGAGGTATTCTTGTGTGAACAGTCGGAGTACATTAGGACATTCCAATGCCCGAAAATGAAGTCAGATTGGTAGACTGAAAATAAAAGATTATTTTTACAGAAAATGTACCAACAAAATAAACAAGTTTAACAAACTTTGTTCTCTGTGTGTCTTCTTTCCTAGGCATTTTGGTAGGCTTCTTAAAAATATTTTTTTTCTTTTTACATTATGAAATAATAATCCTAAAATTTTTTTAAATTGTGAAACTGCTTAAAATATATTCTTGAACTATGCCAATAATTTTAATTATAATTCAACAATTTGTATATTTAATTAATATATTTTCACTTCTCTGTATTTTATTACATTCTAGGTTTTATTAAAAATTTCCTCCCAAATGCTGGGCCTGGTGGCTCATGCTTGTGATCCCAGCACTTGGGAGGTCAAGCGAGGTGGGTGGATTGCCTGGGCTCATAGGTTCAAGACAAGCTTCAGCCAGAGTGAGGCCTCGTCTCTAAAAACAGCCAGGTGTTGTGGCAGGTGCTTATAGTCTCAGCTACTGGGGAGGCTGAGGCAAGAGAATCGCTTAAGCCCATGTGAGCTATAACGCCACAGCACTCTACCCAGGGTGACAAAGTGAAAAAATAAAAAATTTCCAAGCCAATAACAAAAATTATCTAGCTTCTTGAAAAAAAGAAAAAAACATCAGTAAACCAGAAGTACATCTAAATACCTTGGGTCTTCACTATACCACTCACAATTAAATATTTTATCATTTCTTTTATAGGGCAAAATATTGATAATTTTATAGTGTCCGTTTTCTTATATGAATATAAGAAAAAGAACATAATTCTTTTTCTTTTTTTGAGACAGAGTCTCACTCTGTCACCCTGGGTAGAGTGCTGTGGCATCATAACTCACAGCAACCTCACGCCCTTGTGCTCAGAGAAAGAACATAATTTCTACAACCCTAATTATAAAATTGTATTCATAAGAATAAATATAAAAATTCTGTCAAATGTTTCTGACTTAAGAGTTATAACTGTGCACAAAAATAATTCAAGAATAAAGTAAAAAGGAACATTAGCTCTTATCATCGAGTGGCAGAAAATACACCTAAGTTGCTGAAGAAATTAATGGTATCTGTGCCCACATAAAAATTTTGTTCACAAATATTCATTATAATTTATTTTTGTTAGAAAAATTAAACTTCGGCTTGTTCTATTATGGTAGTTTTAATACACATTACGTGAGATATAAATTTTCTTATTAATGGATTTACATTCAATATTAGAGATAGGAAAAACCTCTGTATTCTTCCTCCTCCACACACCACTCAGTACAATACTTCTGAGAACCAATTCACCCACAGACAACAATTGATGTTCTATAATTGAATTCAATGCTGACATTACCTACCGGGAGATGGTGTTGATTGCAAGTAGAATTGATGGGGTTTTCCAAAAATAACAAATAAATAAAAATCAGATAATGAAAGTATAAAAGGAAAGAAAAAGAAGAAAGTAAAAAGTAGTTGAGCTAAATGTAGCATTTGACAAGAATTTTGTAGGATGTTTAAGTGATTCTGAACAATCTAATTTATGATGGCCTGGGGAACAGTTTGACAAAAGACAGAAAGATTATCCAGAGATGATTGTTTCTTAACTAAAGTTTTGAATTAAGAAAAACTTAACTCAAGCTAAGCCCCCGGCTCAGCCCCCGTAGCACAGTGGTTATGGCGCCTATAGCACAGTGGTTATCCAGGATGGCAGGTTCGAACCCAGCCCAGGCCAGCTAAACAACGACAACTGCAACAAAAAATAGCCAGGCATTGTGGTGGGTGCCTGTACTCCCAGCTACTAGGGAGGCGGAAGCAAGAGAATTACTTAAGCCCAAGAGTTTGAGGTTGCTGTGAGTTGTGATGTCACAGCACTCTACCCAGGGTGACCTAGTGAGACTCTGTCTCAAAAAAAAAAATAATAACAATAATAATAAATAAATAAGAAAGAAAAGAAAAAGAAAGTAAATATGCCTATAATGCTTGTCAAGAGCTACCAATGGCCTTACTCCCTTTAAAGTAGCAGTACATAACAATACTAAAGTATAATCCTATGTTTTGTGAGTCATATTTGATTCTAACACCCTAAGATTTTAAGAACTAAGAGTACTGAAAAGAAATCTAATTTCCATAATAAAGGCAATCTTCTAATACCCACCACATTTCATAAAGCCTAAGGCACTATTGATTCAGATATGACATTATTTTATGTACAGTTTAGAAAATGATAAAAAGTTGATTAATGTTTAAGATGTTCTCAACCAAAATATACATACTACTTTCTTTTATGTTAAAATTCAACTATAAAATGTGTATTTAAGAATCTATTAAATATTAAATACTGTTGAGAGAGGATACCCGGAAAAAGTGAGGTCTAAGACAATAGAGGTCTTCTCAAGGAGACCCCAAAAATACACCTGTGAGGTCTTTCCCGTGGTGACTCAGCTCTCAGGAATTTGTAGAAACTTAATTTCCTGCAACCTGGAAACGAACGCTTGCTTCCATTTTTGTAAAAGCCCATGGTTCTATAAAAGCCAGAGCTACTTCTCCAGCTTGATTCAAACTAACCAATGAGAAAGGTACCAGGGCTGGAACTTTTTGACTACAGACGAAAAGGAGAAGACCGAGCCAGCTGGACAGTACGGCCATTTTAAATTCTTCAGTGCCATAGCTCCACCGGCTAAAATAAAGCCCTTCCTCTTTTAAACACCGTGTTTAGGTGTTCTTTCTTTCCACTGGGGCTTGTCTTCTTACAACACTATCACACAAATCATACTTCATTGTTTGAAATTCACTACCTGAAGTAATCACTTAAAAAACAATAAAGCAAAGGTCTAAAAATCTCCATTGATAACTGTGAAACCTGTGGCTTCATTGATGCTTCTAAATTAGTGAAGAGGGTATTTTTGACATTTCAGTTTGTTTGAGTTTTTTTTGTTTGTTTGTTTTTGAGACAGAGTCTTACTCTGTCACCCTGGGTAGAGTGCAGTGGTCTCATAGCTCACAGCAACCTCAAACTCTTGGGCTCAAGAGATCCTCTTGACTCAGCCTTCCAAGTAGCTGGGACTACAGGTGCCCATCACAACACCTGGCTATACTTTACAGAGTCTCAGTCTTGCTCAGGCTAGTCTAGAACTCCTGAGTTCAGGCAATCATTCTACCTCGGCCTCCCAATGTGCCAGGATTACAGGAGTGATAACATCCCACCCAGAACTGTTTGTGTTTTTTTTAAGAAACTATCTTGCTGTTCCTCAGGCTGGAATACAGTGGCTTGATCATAGATCACTGCAACCTCCCACTCTAGTGCTCAAGTGATCCTCCTGCCTCAGCCTTGATGGTAGCTGGGGCTAAAAGCATGTACCAACACACCCAGATAATTTTTTTTTTTTTTTTTTTGAGACAGTCTCACTTTGTTGCTGTGGTGTTGAGTGCGATGGAGTCATCATAGCTCACAGCAACCTCAAACTCTTGGACCCAAGAGATCCTCATGCCTCAGCTGCCCAAGTAGCTGGGACTACAGGTGCCCAACATAACACCAGGATAATTTTTCTATTTTAGTAAAGACAGGGTCTCACAATTGCTCAGGCTGCTGTGAAATTCCTGAGTTCAAGCGATTCACCCACCTCAGCCTCCCGGAGTGCTAGGATTACAGGAGTGAGCCATCACACCCAGCCTAAATAATTTTTTATTTTTTTTTTCTGAGACAGAGTCTTACTTTGTCACCCTAGGAAGAGTCATAGCCTAGCCATGGATTCATAGCTCACAGCAAATTCAGACTCCTGGGCTCAAGCGATTCTCTTGTCTCAGCTTCTTGAGTAGATGAGACTACAGGTGCCCACACAACGCCAGACTATTTTCTTTTTACAGATGGGGGTCTCACTCTTGCTCAGGCTGATCTTGAATTCCTGAGCTCAAGTAATCCACCCGTCTTGGCCTCCCAGAGTGCTAGGATTACAAGTGTGAGCCACTATGCCAGGCCAATAATTTTTTTTTAAAGATGAAGTCTCACTAAGTTACCCAGGCAATTTTACTCCTGGCCTTCAAGCAACCCTCCCAACTCAACTTCCAAAATTCCTGGCGTTAACCCTGCCTGGCTGAGACTTTATTAACTGAAGAAATAAGAAGCTACTACTCTGTAGTCTAGAAAGAGGTGACCCAAAAAACAAAATTGTTTCTATGTGTCTACAATACTGTTTGATATGGCTTTAGGAGAAAATAGAAGTTTGATTCCCTGGGGAATTATATGCCAGAGCACTATGTTCATACATATAAGTAAATTTCTCTGAATCTGTGACTCAATTAAGAAACTCAAGCCTGGGCAGCGCCTGTGGCTCAGTGAGTAGGGCACCAGCCCCATATATCGAGGGTGGCGGGTTGGAACCCAGCCCCGACCAAACTACAACAAAAAAATAGCCAGGCGTTGTGGCGGGCGCCTGTGGTCCCAGCTTCTTGGGAGGCTGAGACAAGAGAATCACCTAAGCCCAAGAGCTGGAGGTTGCTGTGAGTTGTGACACAAAGTGACACTCTGTCTCTAAAAAAGAAATAAGAAAATAAGAAACTCAAGCCTATCTGTCAAGGAGATAAATACACTTGCAATATTGAATGGATACCAGAGATTATTTAGTCTAACTTACAGAGGCTAGATATTACTCTTTGCAAAAGTACATGTGTGTATAACATATGAAAATCAGTCTGAGTCTTCATTAATTTAGGGGACTAGAAGTCAACAGAATTAAAAAATTCTGGTAGCCAAAACTTTCCCCTGTATGTTTCCTTAGCTTCAGTTAATTCAACTCACTGAAACCCTTTGGGTTTCTGGATCCCATTAGGGAGAATCTGGTACCTGTAAAATATTGAATGAATATTAAAGGACTATGGAGTGAGAAGAAGAAATGAACTTCAGGATTAAGGGAGCTATATACTAGCAAGATTATTTTTATTGTTTTTACTGTGTAGTATGAGAGAGAAAAACAGTCCTAGAATCTGCACTGTTTGGCACCAGTTAATGAACCTAGGACCACCCATGAAGACCCAGAACATAAGTTTGTTTCTATTGTAACTGTATTTTTTTTTTTTTTGAGGGGAGGATGGTGAGTATGAGTGTCTTAGGTAAAGAGTGGGAGTGGAAATGTTTATAAAAATAACATAAATAAAATAAGTTCTTGAGTAACTTCCTCTGAATGAATCTGACTAATCTTGCTAGAGTTTCCTTGGCTTCCGAGCAATCTTTATCAAACCAGGAAGTAGGTCAGCCAGACCTGGGGCAGAGCAGACAATAGGGTGGTATATAAAAAGTTGGAAAGGTTTCTCCTATAAATCAGTAGGGGATTTGTAAAATTTCTTAAACTTAAGATGTTGCTGATCATGTCTCAGAGGCTCTCCCAACCTTTTCATCTTCCTTCACCCTGAATTCACTGATAAAATCAGGTATGCACACAAATTAAGAGGTGGGAATATTAAGGAACTGTCAGTTTAATAAGAAAGTGGAGATTTTCAATGCTACATAAAATGTCTACTACACAGAAAAAACTATGCAGAGAAAAGGTACAGCTAGATTAAACATAACATGATGATGCTTTGTTAAAAGTGTGATCTCTCAGCCTGACAAGGTGGCTCACACTTATAATCCTAGAATTCTGGGAGACCAAGGTGGGAGGCTCCCTGGAGCTCAGGAGTTCTAGACCAGCTCGACTAAAAATAGAAAAATTGCTGGGCATTTTGGTAGTCAGGCATTGTCCCAGCTACTCAGGGGGCTAATGTAGGAGCATCAGTTGAACCCAAGAGTTTGAGGTTGTTGTGAGCTAGGCTGATGCCATTGCAACAGAGTGAGACTGTCTAAATAAATAAATAAATAAATTTAGCTTGATCCTAAGAGGTGCTGTTTATGAATAACAAATCTTAGTTACAGGTGAATATGATCATACATTTTTTTTTTAATAAAGTAGCAAATCCTAGATATGTGGTAAATTGATTCCTTAGTCCATGATATCTTTGACAATCTTTAATTAGACATTGAAGATTCTGATACATGGCTGGGAGTCTTGCACCTCTCTGCAATTCTTGCAATCTTTCAGAAGATTTCAAGGTCTGTGCTGAAACCCATTCCATGATCTATGATTTTCAGTTTTACCTCATTCAACCATCATCTACTCCTTTCCAAGGTAACCCTTATCATCGTTCAGTACCATGCTATCTCATAAAATGTAACCCACAGTTCCACTGGCTTCTGGAGCAATAATTCTCTCCCAAATTAACTCTCTACTCCTTTGTTCTTCAATTTTATTTCAGTCAATGCTTATTCTTTTGCATTTTTTCTTCTCTATCATGTATTCACACAGTTCAGTGATAACTGTCCTTAATATTTTGGTAAATGAGAACATTAAAATATTACTCTAACTTGAACAGAAATTATACTTTTTTATGTAGTCAAAACTAGGAATTCTTCTTTCCAGTTTCATTGAGATATAATTAACAAATGAAAATTACATACATTTATAATGTTCAATGTGATATTTTGACATATGTGCACATTGTGAAATGATTACCATAATCAAGCCAATTAACATGTACCTATGATGTCACATCATTTTGTGCCTATGTATGTGTTGAACATTCAAGATCTACTCTCTTAGCGGTTTTCAAGTGTACAATACTCTTAAAGCAAAAGACAAAGCTATGAAAATGAATCAACCATTAAATTCCAAAAGAGTTCATGGAAATTAACCATATAATGCTACCAATAAAGAAATACATACATATAAAATGCTGAACTCATGGGCCGGGTGCAGTGGCTCACACCCATAATCCTAGCACTTGGGAGGTGGATTGCTGAGCTAACAGTGTTCCAGAGCAGCCTGAGCAAGAGCGAGATCCCTTCTCTAAAAATAGCTGGGCATTGTGGCAGGCACCTGTAATCCCAGCTACTCAAGAGGCTGAGACAAGAGAATCAGTTGAGCCCAAGAGTTTGAGGTTGCTGTGAGCTGTGACGCCAGGGAACTCTACCGAAGTTGACAAATGAGACTCCGTATCAAAAAAAAAAAAAAAAAAGAAAGAAAGAAAGAAAAAAAAAACTGAACTTAAGACAATGTTCTGGAAAGTAGAATAAAAGAAAGATGAGAGAATCTGTAAAGAAAATATAAAAGAATTGAGAAAGCTAGGAGGTCCAACTTCTAATAAAGAGGAAATTTAGAAAGAGAAAACAGAAGACATAAAAGAGAATTTTGTTTAAATTCAAACATTGTTTAAATTATAAATAAAATGTCTTCTAATGAAAATAATTCAATGAGCGCCATCCTAGAAATTAAACACAAACCCCAAACAACAATGTCATGAAATTTCCAACCACTAGTGATGAAGAAGAGAACTTAGAAGTTTCCAGAGAAAGGATGCAAAGTAAGCTAAAATAAAGGAATGAAAACATGATTGCCTGGGACTTATAGTACCAGATGCCAGGATTCAAGGAAAACATAAATTCTGAGAAAAAACTATTTTAAGATGCAATTCCATAGCTACACAAATTCTTGAATGTGAGGCTAAAATAAGACTCTTTCAGATATATAAGCACTAAAACTAGAAAATGATAAAAGCGAGGCCCCTTAAGTATATTGTGCGAAACTTTCAGAGGATTTCTATAGTAAAATAAGGGAATAAAACAAGAAAGAAGAAAATAGTGGGTCTTGGTAAACAAGGTATTCAATATAGCACAGTGATTAACACAGTTCCCAACTGATGGTGAAGCTTCAAGAACCAGAATGAGATATACTCAGTAGACCTGGAAGCGTTAAATTCAAATGAGAGGACAGAGGGCGTGGGAACTGGGTCTCCAGAAAAATAGAAGTAAGTGATTATCTGATGTCCTTGAAATTGTAAAATAATAGTGATAGCAATTTAATATTGGTGGAATTAATTTGTACCATTCCATTGGTGCAAATTAATTCCACCAATATGATGGAATATTTGCAAAAATGAAGGATAAGTATAAAAATACTAAGCAAACAAACAAACAAAAAACTAAGCAAACAAAAAATAAAAGTAAATTTGAGTGAAGAGAAAATTAAATCTGACCTAAACAAGAAAACCTAATTTAGCTATAAGTGTACTGCTTGGTTGGTGCCAATGCTAAAATTTATGTAATCATAACAATCTATACACTTGATTTAGCCAAAAATTTTGGTTAAGTTATATTAGGATAAGGGAAGATAAAGCTCTAAAAAGTTAACTATATCACAGGAAACCAATAGGAAACGGATGAAAAGGAATCGCATGAGCATAATATCTAGAAATACAAGTAGTAATACAAGAAGAAACAAACTAAGAGTTAAGGGAATTGTTTCTGGGGAGTAGCAATTTTTCCCACTATAAGATTTCTTGTTTGGGCTCGGTGCCTGTAGCTCATGGTTAGGGCGCTGGCCGCATACATGGAGGCTGGCAGGTTTGAGCCTAGCCCAGGCCAACTAAACAACAATAACAATTGCAACCAAAAAAAAAAAAAAAAGTAGCCGGGCATTGTGGCGGGCACCTGTAGTCCCAGCTACTCGGGAGGCTGAGGCAAGAGAATTGCTTGAACCCAAGAGTTTGAGGTTGCTGTGAGCTGTGATGCCACAGCACTCTACCGAGGGTGACAGAATAAGACTCTGTCTCAAAAAAAAAAAAAAAATTCTTATTTGATAATCAAATTGTGTGCTTCAGTAGTTGTGAAATATGGTGACTCCACACATCTTTTCAGTCAGGAGATGGTGAGCCCTGAGTATGATTACTGCAGAAGTAACCCAAAGGGACCAGGAGCACCAGCAGGTTTTGGAGGGATGGTGATGATTTCATTAGGGGGCATGTTGGCAGGTTGGAGCTGGTGGACATAACACCAAAATTGAAATCTGCAGACCATGCCACTGACATTCAGTCTCACAGCAGTCAGTGGGCTCCTGGCCATATTTCCTTAGATGTTCTTCACCATTACTTCAAGTTCGTCTCACCAAGACTAATTTGATGGCTATCCCTAATCCTCCCTTTCTGTGTTACCTCCCTCAGCTATTGGCATTATCAACAATCACCTCAACTGGAAAACAGAATCATCTGTAACAATTCTCATTTAGTCATTCCCAGCAGACATTTCCCAAGTTCTGCTGATTTGCGTTTGATTGGTCTAATTCACTCCTTCATCACTCAAATCCTGAATTGCGATAGTCTGCTTATCGTTTTGCCCCCCTCAGTTCTATCCTTTGCTTAATCACCAAAGTGATCTTATCATGTTTAGTCCTAATCCATTCAGTGGTTCTCACCCTTTCTAAATGTTCATGTATGTGTGTGTCCAGAGTGATTTCAGAAAAGAAAAATGTGCATTGGCATTAATGTAAAGATAAAAAGTGTCAAAGAAACTTTTAATAATTTAGCAAGTATTACTAATCAATTAGCAATTATTAGCTAGTTGCTAATGAACTGATTAGCAATTATTACTGATCAATTATTAGCACCATATTATGACTGCATTCATTTATTTTTTTTCCATTGCAGATTGGCTTCCCCTGGTGGAGAAAAAGATGATTGATATTATTTCCTAATTACACACTTGTATCTCCAAGACCCCAAAAGAGAAACCCTCTTCTCTAGTTTCAATAAAAACTCCAAAAGGACAGCTTCTGGTTGGCCTGGCTGAGATCATATTCTCATTGTTGGCTCAACCAGTGTGAATGGAGGAGTGAATGAGTCATTCTGACAGGCCAGGTCAAGATCAAGTGCCCATCCCAGCCCTGGGGAGAAGGTACTTTGATGGCCAGCCTAGGATGAAGGTGAAGAGGGACAAGACAGACAAAATATATAAACATCTACTAAATATGCCATATGACACCTTTGGCAATGTGAAAACCACCCACTTCTCCAGCCTTATCTTGCCCCACTCATTAATTTGTATTTTATGCTCCAGAAGTAGAGCATATTGATACTTTAGAGCATGAGCTCTAAGGTTAGCATACCTAGGTTTACATCAGAAGTGTGCAAATCACTAATTATGACCTTGAGTAACTTTTTAACTTCTCTAAGCTTAATTTCTTCATTTCTTAAATGCAGTAAATAATGGAACCAAAGGAAATGACACAAGTAAAACACTTGGGGCTTTGGGTAGCAGGTGTGAGATTTTAGGAAGTTGGTAAATAGCACCCCTCTTCCTCTTTCAAGTTTGTTTAGTTCACCAGAGCTACCTAGGAAACAGAAAATGGAAATACCTTTAAAATTGGTCAGGCCCTGTCTTTCTGCTCAGAACGATGCAGCGGTATCCCATCTCATCCAGAGAAAAAGTTCAAGTCATTATAAGCCAAAAGCTGATAAACTGAAATCATCCTACCCACTCCCCAAACTATGACCTCTCTTCCTCGTTTTCCCCTTGCTCACTTTACCCAGCAGCACCAGCCTCATTACTCTAAATATTCAGGAAATCTCCCACCTCAGGTCCTTTGCTCTCCCTTTTCTCACTGCCAAGTGCACTCCAGGCCCACGTGTGTGTAAAGTTTACTCTCCATTGAGGGAAGGAAATAGAGACAGTCTCTGTCTTTGGTTCTCATTGAGCTGATTGTCTAGAGGGTAGATGGGCATTAAATGCATTGAAAAATGTAATAAGATTATGAAGGGTGATGATAGCAAATGTCTGTATTCTCAGGAAAAATAGGGGTATGGAAGTACTAAACTCAGAAGGTTGACCAAGGAAAGGGCCTTACAAGGAAATGTTGTTTAAGGTGAGAGTGGTGTGCAAATAACATGGTCAGAAAGTACAGACCACGTCCAAGATCCATGACCCAGTCCAGCAGAGATGGAACAATAATGAACAGTCGCCTGAGAGCCAGACAGTGGTCAGTGTCTACACTGTTCAGACACACTCCGTCTCTACAGATGAGAGCTCAGGAGCAGGAAATTTAGTATATACGGGAATCCAACTAAAAGGATAGCAGTCTAATAGCATCAGAGAAAAATCAAGAACAAGACTGATTTAATGTTTTATTGAGACTAATTATTGAGCCTTCTTATGACCAACCCCTTCTTAGAGAAAATTATTCTTGGAATAAAGTGGGGCACTCTTTCTACCTCTACGTCAGGATGCAAATAAATAAGGATGATGCTATTTGAGAAATAATCCTGGCTATTATCAAAATTATTTTATTTTAGTGGTAGCTCACACCTATAATCCTAGCACTCTAGGAGGCTGAGGTGAGAAGATCCCTTCAGCTCAGGAGTTCGAGCACAGCCTGAGCAAGAGCGAGGCCGGATCTCTGAAAAAAGAAAATTATTTTAAATAATTGGAGACTCAGAGAAAGTTACAAAAACAGCATAGAGTACGGTGTATCCTTCGTCTAGCTCCTCCTAATGGTGACTTCTTATATAAATGTAGAACAGTATCAAAACCAGGAAATTGACACTGGCACGATATTGCTATTAGAGAATGAACCTTATTCAGTTTCTACTTGAATAAGTACATGTGGAAATGTGTACACATGTACTGCAAAGCCATTTTGATAGCAATACAGATTCACGTAGCCACCACCCTAATCAAAATGTAAATCTGAGCATAGTGGCTTTTACCTGTAATTCCAGTACCTTGGGAAGCTAAAGTGGGAAGAGCACTGAGGCCAGGACTTTGAGACCAGCTGGGCAACATATCAGACTTTTTTTGTAAAGTCTCTACAAAAAAAGATGAAAACATTTCCTAGGCAGAGTTCCTGTGCCTGTAATCCCAGCCACTTGGGAGGAGGAGGAGGGAGGATCACCTGAGTCTAGGAGTTCAAGGTTTCAGTGAGCTCTCATGGCCCTACCACACCTCAGTCTGGGCAACAGAGCAAGAACTCATCTCTAAAAGAGTAATTTTTACAAAAAGATATAAAACTGTTCCATGAGCACCAAGGAACTCCTCATTCTCCTCTTATATAACTCATCTTTCCTACACTATTCCTGTTCCCTGGCATCTAGTAATAAGTGACCTTTTAAGATTGACTAATTTTGGGCAGTGCCTATGGCTCAGTGAGTAGGGTGCCGGCCCCATATACCGAGGGTGGCGACTTCAAACCCAGCCCCAGTCAAACTGAAACAACAACAACAACAAAAAATAGCTGGGTGTTGTGGCAGGTGCCTGTAGTCCCAGCTTCTAGGGAGACTGAGGCAAGAGAATCGCCTAAGCCCAGGAGTTGGAAGTTGCTGTGAGCTGTGATGCCAAAGCACTCTACTAAGGGTGATAAAGTGAGACTGTGTCTCCAAAAAAAAAAAAAAAGAAAGATTGACTGATTTTTTTTTTTTTTTTTTTGCTAAGCCATGATATACTTGAGATCCATTCCAGTCACTGCATGTATCAGTAGTTAATTAATTAATTAATTATTTATTTATTTTTTGCAGTTTTGGCCAGGGCCAGGCTCAAACCTGCCACCCCCAGTATATGGGTCTGGAGCCCTACTCACTGAGCCACCGGTGCTGTCCAGTAGTTAATTTTTTTTCACCATTGATTTGATTAGGGTTCCATTGTATGGATACACCAGTGTCACCATTCACCCTCTAGGGACACTTCACTTGTTTCCACTCACTTTTATTTTGAAAATTTGTAAACTTCAGGTCTTTCATCTTTACAAATAACTCCCAATCCACAGTAGTGACTGGCTCACTGAGAGTTGCTGAGCAAGATGAATGCAATTAGAGGTGGTAGCAGGTGGGTCATGGAAGGTGCTACCATTTGTGATGAGCATCCCATAGGATACCATCCCAAATTCATAAGACTTTTTGTTGTTGTTGTTGCAGTTTGGCCGGGGCTGGGTTTGAACCTGCCACCCTCAGTATATGGGACCAGCGCCCTACTCACTGAGCCACAGGCACCGCCCCACGAATTCATAAGACTCTTTAAAGGTAACTTTTAAAATTATCTAGACACTGATTAGTTAATAACTTAATTCTAAACTGTGTTAAGTCTCAGGAGCAGGAGGCTGTGCAGGGAGGGGACTAAAGACGGTGAGACCAAGAGGGTTTTGTTGTGATGTAAAGGTTACATAAGAGTAAAGGGGGCCTGATGGGGGAAATGATGTGGGAATGAGCAGAACCTCACCTTTCCTGTGGTTCTGAAATAGGAAAGATGACACGTTAGCATCATTACACTTCCCATTTCCCTCAAGTCACCAGTGTCTGGGCTGTCACTGTCATGTCAGTCACACATCCCTTTTGAGCTTGCACTTTTTGCCTCATAATGATCGTTTCATTACTTAATTTACAAAACTATGTAAAGAACAAAAAATATGGCTCTGTGCCTGTAGCTCAGCGGCTAGGGCACCAGCCACATACACCAGAGCTGGCGGGTTCAAATCCAGCCCTGGCCTGCCAATCGACAATGGCAACTACAACCAAAAAATAGCCGGGTGTTGTGGTGGGCGCCTGTAGTCCCAGCTACTTGGGAGGCTGAGGCAAGAGAATGGCTTAAGTCCAGGAATTGGAGGTTGCTGTGAGCTGTGATGCCATAGCACTCTACCCAGGGTGACAGCTTGAGACTCTGTCTCATAAAACAAACAAACAAAAAAAAACTAAACAACAAAAAAATAGCAATGTTCTGTATTAAGACAGATTCAGAGGCATAAGTCCTCTTTTCAATCAACTAAGTTTCTATACATTCGAAATTAGCTTTAGCCCACCTTGGGTAAATAATTTATTCTATCCAAACTTCTGTTGCTATATCTACAGAAAAGGATCACCTTACGTCCCTAAAGATGATAAAACAGGTCAAAAAAACTCGTTGAATTGCCACCTTTCTTTAATGAAAATAATGTTCTGCCAAAATATTCTATGAGAAAGTGAGCTCATGGGTCCCTAAGTGAACAAATATAAATTGTAAACACAGTTTCTGCTCTCAGTGGGCCCACAATTTAACTGAGAAAGTAAATGTTGCATGTATAAAACGTAAAGTATATACAAATGGAATTATTCTACCAAATAACAATAAACATTTCTTGGTTTGTTCTCTCTTTCACTGAATTTTTCCTCATTCTCCCTTAATTTCCCACTCCCGTGACCACTGATGAGAGAGTTATCAAACTATTTAAATCAAATACCCAGCTCTCGGTTTCCTGCTAATGGATCATTCCAGACAGCTCATGCAAATACTCCCAGACATCCAGATTGCTCCTCAGTCTCCCTGGGCTCTACAGTTCTTCACACCTCTCCTGTGTCTCTTCTTTAGCTCCCTTCATCACTTGTTCTCTCCCTTTCCAGAATAAATGCAATGGTCCATTACCTCAATGATTCTCTTGCCAAATCCTAAAACTCCTTTGTCCCTCTTTTTATCTCTTGTTTTATGGTAAACTCTCTAGTAGAAGTATAGAGGATTAAACGTCATACTTACTACAACAGCCACCAATCTCATAACGCATCTGAGGAATTGCTGAGAAAAAGACAATTTCTTGCCAAGCCTGGAATCTCTTGTGACTTGGAAGGCAAGCCACCAAGTAACTCAGTAATCCCGGAGGAGCAAAGTTCACTCCTGTAGTAGTAAGGCTGATGTTAAACATTAAGCATTTTATGGCAGTTCCTTGAAAGATTAGTGGAGAAAAATTGCACGTAGTATTTTTGGAGATCATTTCCCTTACCACCCTTGAAGATCATTTCCTTGAGTACATACTCTCTTGGCACCTATGAGATCATCTCCCTGAGCACGCAGCCCCTGCATGTCTTTGCTTAGTAATCTTTCTGCCCATTATGTCCCTTCTCAATAAAAGGACTCCCCGAGAAGTGCTCAGTGTTGTCCTGCACCTATGGGTAGCCTCACCTCTTGCAGCGGTTGTTCTGTCAATCCGTGTCTCCCGTGATCATTTATGCGGTCGCGACAGAGAACACTTTTTCTCTGCACTTCCTTAGCATTTTCTCCACACTTATTTCATACTTTCTCGGCGTTCATGCACAAGAATTTAAATGGAAAAGCCACGCACACAGGAGAGGAAGCTAGTACCTGATACATTGGCAACACAACATTCAAATGTGCCTTTGGTATTCCTGTTAATATCACCCGTGTTTCTCTGAGCAACTCATTCCCCTTTCTGGAAGGCTTTTTCACACCTTCTCTCTTCTCAAGCTTCTACTTTAGCCTCACTCTTCCTTTTGCTCCCTGAAGACGACCCACCTTAAACTTCACAGAGAAAATAAAGGCCAGCAGAGATAAACAACAAGTTCCTTCTATCACACCTAGAAAATGCCCCTGCGCCCACCATGGCCTCCCTTTCACCTGCTTCCGTAAATGTGTATCTCCTTCCATTCAAGGCCTAGGCTCACCCTGAGTCCCTCTCATCATCTGTTGTACCTTCTTGCTGGTCCACTTACCACTTCCCCTCTAATCACTTTCCCATCAGACCTTAAGCATGCATATCCATGTCAGAACAGAGCTCCTTCCTTAATCTCACTTCCTCCTTCAGTTACCATTATCCCTCCCTCCACCCCAGTTGACCATGAAAAAATACAGCTCTGTTTACTAAGACTCCTATGATTTGTACCAGGTTCCACGAATGCCATCCTCCCTACTTACCTCTTTTCTAGTAAGAGAGCACACCCTCTAGTATAGAAGTGGTCATAGGCTCTAGGCTTGACCAATCATGGTTATTCTCTGACCTCAATGATCGACTCTGCAACCTGTATAACTCCAGGTCCAACTAGCTAAACAAAAATCACAGTGGCTATTTCAAATAGTAGACTTAATCCAGGGAGCTCTTTCTGTAACTATTGGAAGGCTCAAAGAGCAACAAGGAAACTAATAACTTCAGGAAGCCATCACTGCCCTTTAGGGCTAGAGAAGCAAAAGAAGATGGGGGGGAGGGGGGCGAGGACAGACATAGGGGCTCAGTAGGGGTGGAGGGACCCTGCAGACCTGGCACTCCCAAGCTGCAGCAGGCAGCCCTCCACAGTGGGGTATGGATTACTGAGAAGACTGGGCCAGGCAGGTGCTTAGACAGCTCAGGAGGTACAGCCTTGCAGGTGACATGCAGCAGAACAACTATAATTCCAGTCGCACAAAGGTTAAAGTCTGGCTGTTACTGGTTCTTCCATGGAGCATAGTAAAGGAGATGCTGAGAGTTCAGAAACAAGGTGGAAACTGAAGCCACATTTCTCCTGCTGCCAGGCAATAATACAGGAACTCGAAAAAAAGGAAGGAATTTTTTTCTGCCTCCTTCTCACCCTCTAATCCAGGCATCCTCAAACTGTGGCCCGCAGGCCACATGAAGGGGTGTGAATTGTATTTGTTCCCGTTTTGTTTTTTACTTCAAAATAAGATATGTGCAGTGTGCATAGGAATTTATTCATAGTTTTGTTTTTTTTTTAAACGGTGAATTGGCCCCCTGTTTAAAAAGTTTGAGGATGCCTGCACTAATCCTTCCCTAGCACCTCTAGAGAAGAATTAATAACAAATGGGTGAGAAAGGGGTCTGAGGAATATAGCTAGCTGAGTCCCAGCCCCAGCCCCACTGAACAGAATATGAAAGTTAAGACTCATAACTGTGTCAATAGGTGGAAATCTGGTATATGACCCAAGCTGATCTTAGCTTGGAAATTCAGATCAATATGAGTATCATTTTCCTCTCAAATCACATTGCCAGGAGGATTGATCTCAGAGAACAGGTAGCTATGTGCCAGGCACATGGAAAAGCCTGACCAAAGATAACCCCAAGAAGAATAAGTAAGAATAAAGAGTCCCAGCCCTATCACTGTCAGGCTTCCTAAGTCTCTGATGTTCTAAGGAGAAAAGGAATGGGATCTCCAAAAATATCCACCCAGGGATAGGGGAAAGTTGCCCTATGAATAAATTTAAAGAATCATTTAATAATAAAGTTATATTTTAATCATGTTAGTAATTGTGTCAGTTCAATGTAACACTTACTTCAACATCTTTGAAGAGGAGTTGGAGAAGGGAAAGCCAAGGAAAGAGGCAGATCATCTCTTGCTCCATCTCCTGGAAGTCAAAAACAAAGAGGGTTCCAAGAGCGAGGCAGCAAGGCTCAGCGCCAGCAAATAAATTACCCAAAGTGAATTATCGGGATAATGACTTGTTGCTAGAAGTCCCATGCTAAAATTTTGTAACCAATAATTAATTTTTTAAATACTCTCGCACACACAAAAAAAAAAACCCTTAGGATTTATCGCCTTCTTTATGGAAAATCAAGTAATTAAATTAAACCGTGAGTACCTAATACATGACAGTCCCACGTTACTGCTCAGAAACTGCACAGAAGGCAAGAAACAGGGCTTGGCTCCTTTTCTGAGGGAATCTAAGGCTTAGCCAGGGAGCCTCTTCTGATATAAATTGTGAAGGGCTGAATCTTTAGCCGACTTCAGGAGAAAGTCATGAATTTTATTTTCTAAAGCAGAGATATCAGTGATATACTTTTTAAAAATCAGAAAATACTTACTAGGTCCTATGTTACTTTTCTGGGAATATTATAAAAATACAGCACGAACCTGGGTGACTTAACAGAAATTTATTTTTTCTTACAGTTTTGGAAGCAACGCTGCCAATATTAAGGCATTGTGTTGGCAGATTTCGTTGTCCTGAGGCTTTGCCCCTGGCTCGCAGGTAGCCGCCTTCTGACTGCGTCCTCACAGGGTCTTTCTTCTGCGTCCACACAGGTCTGTGTCTTAATCTGCCTGCAAGGATTCAAATCATGTTGGATTATGACCCACCTGAACGACCTCATTTTCTCTTAACTATAAAGGCTCTACCTCAATAACCAGTCACATTCTGAAGTAACCAGGGGTTAATACTCCAATTCAATATATGAATTTCAGTGAGAGGCACAATTCATTCTTTTTCTTTTTATATTTTTTTCTTAATCAGGCCCAGGTGAGGTTCAAACTCACCGCCCACGTTTGCGGGGCCAGCGCTCTAAGTAGCGAGCTACAGCTCCCTGGAGGGCACACTTCAGTCCAGGACACTCTGAAAATCAATTCAGCACAAGGTAGTGATTTATATAGTCGAGTTCAGGTGATTCACGAAAATAGCGGATGTTCTACGTGAACGAGAATAACTTATTTTTAAAGCAATTCAAAAGATACTATATTTTAAAGGCAAACTATTTAAAAACCTGCCTAGGGGGCAGTGCCTGTGGCTCAAAGGAGTAGGGCGCCAGCCCCGCCAAAAACTGCAAAAAAAAAAAAAAAAAAAAAAAAAACTGCCTAGGAAGAAATATCAGCTACCTTATAAATACCAGCCCTTACAATTGGGTTGCCTTAACTTTCAGCCAAGCTACCCATTCACACGAATCTTCTGGGCGTGGGTCAATTCTGCTTCTCCTGTGAGCATTTGGAAGTGCTGTCTCCCCTTCCCGCCCATTCAGATCCTCTAAGAAAAGCCCTTAGGAGTGTTATAGTGTTTACTTTTTTTACAGCCTCGCATGGCAACAGGATTTGGTGTCTCCCTCCCTTTAAAAGCTCTTCTCCAGGCCTCTCACAAGGCCCTCTCCGAGAAAAACATTTTCCACATACTTTTCTTGTGCTTCTTAGTAGCTGATTATTCCTATGTGTTTGTTTCCAAAATACTGCCTGCTGGTTACAACTCGCAGGACTTGGAAGCAAGCGTATCATTAAGTGAAAGTCTACATTGACATGAAACCGTGTCTGCTTTCCCTGCAGGCAGCAGGTTCTGGTGCCCTGCCTTTCTGAACCATTCCTGGGGTTTGGAAGGGCAGGGCACTGCTGAGAACACACACATCATTACCTCGCCTGGTCTTAGCACCCCAAGGGAAACTATGCGTCTTCTATCATCTACATCTCTTACTCTAAGAAATGCCTGTGGAGAACTGGGGATGCTGTGACCTGCCACCCCGAGACGAAAGCTTGCCTAGAAACAGAGAGTCAAACAAAGGTGTAAACAAAAATCCTCTGTTGATGACAGATGATTATATCATTAAAGGACATCAAAAGTGAATGAGTGTGCAGATATTAACTCTAAAGCTAGAAAATCTATCCTATTTATTAAATATACTTAATATTATAAATGTAGTATTTTAGAATTTAGACCAAGGAAAAGCCTTTTTCCCCAGAAAAACTAAGAGGCACACTTTTTTTTTTTTTTTTGTGGGTTTTGGCCAGGGCTGGGTTTGAACCTGCCACCTCCGGCATATGGGACTGGCGCCCTACCACTTTGAGCCACAGGCGCCGCCCAGAGGCACGCTTTTTTTAATTCCTGTGATGTGAACTGTAGAAGACTTTTCCAACCTTGATGTCATACCTCACAAGTGTCTCCTGAAGAGTTTACCCAAACATTGATCCCTTCGGCCTTCAGGTTAGCTGGAGCCCAGGGTTGATAAAGCAGGCTCCCCTATTTTTCACTATGTCCCTTAAAATAATGACATTATTCTGTTGTGTGATATAATAAGGGGTAAGAAGCCCTTTCATAATTAACCATTTTTCCCGCCTTATATCCCAGTAATCTCTGAGGCAAATATGAAATTTAACTATCTAAATTATCATAGAATTAGGGGATTTTTCATTTTCTTTTCTCCCTTCATTCTGATTTATTGCTCTGTTATTCTGATTTTGTAAGCCTTTGGTTGGGATTCAACAGTTGTCTGCGTTCTTGGTTGTTGTGATGCTCTTGGCCAAAGACCCATCAAAAGCAAGGCAAGTGTGAAACAAAGTTTACTGAGGAAAAGAAAGCGGTTTAAGAGCAAGATATAAGTTTACAGAACAAAATACATTCCAAAATAGACAACAAATAGTCATGACAAAAAAGGCTTTGGTCATGGTCAGGGGTCCTGTTTTATGCTGTCTGGGTGGGGCACTCTTTATGGTTCATATGTCACCAGTCACCATGGAATATCTTTGATGCAGTTTTAACGACATAATAATTAGCCTTAGGTCACCCTAGGTGACTTTGCAAATCCTTCTGGGTCAGAACTCCTGGCAACTTCCTTCCCCCAGGGGTGGAAGTTGATCTGGGAAGCTCCAGATCCCTCTTCCCAGGTGGGGAAATCCCTCAAGGTAGCACCAAGGCAAGGTACCTGCTTTGTCCCTTATGGGAGTCTCAGTGGTCCCTTGCTATTTACCTAACACCTTTTTGGTTTGGGGTGAAAGGAATGATAAACATTTCCATTGTTCGTACTAGAGAAGTTAAAATATTAAATGCAGTCAGACAAACATTTCCCCGGCTGCTTAACAAATAAAAGGGATGATCATCCTAACAAGAAAAGTGACCTTTTATGAAAATCCTGAAAAAAATTGCAGTTAAGGGCAGGCTTTCATATCTAATTCACAGTTGTTTCTTCCACATGGTCACTCATTATATTGTTTAAACATGTATATTTAATAAATCTTGTGTATATATCTAATGTATGATATATTTGATTGACATATATCATACATTATTCAATAAAATACATAGTTAATATGTAATGAGACAAGGTATGGTGCCTCAGGTCTGTAATCCCAGCACTTTGGGAAGCAGGAAGATTCCTTGAGGCCAGGAGTTGGAGACCAACCTGGGCAACAGGCTCCAAACTTTTTTTTTTTTGAGACAGAACCTCAAGCTGTCTCCCTGGGTAGAGTGCCGTGGCATCACAGCTCACAGCAACCTCCCACTCCTGGGATTAAGCGATTCTCTTGCCTCAACCTCCCAAGTAGCCTGGACTACAGGTGCCCGCCACAACACCTGGCTATTTTGGGGTTGTAGTTGTCATTGTTTTTGGCAGGCCAGGGCTGGATTCAAACCCACCAGCTCTGGTGTATGTGGCTGGCGCCTTAGCCACTTGAGCTATAGGAGCCAGGCCACAGGGTGTGACAGTGCATGCCTGCGGTCTTAGCTCCTTGTCAGGCTGTGGTGGGTGCATGGCTTGCACCAAGGGAGATCGCAGCAGCAGTGATCTATGATTGCACCCCTGCACTCCAGACTGGGCAACAGAGCAAGACCCCTGTCTTAAAAAAAATACATACACAAACACACACACTCACACAGGGTGCCAAAAAAAACATATACACATGTTCAGAGATGTGATCTATGTATTACTTTTTGAAGTTGAATGGAAGGTACCATTATTGGTCAAGTGTATCTAGACATGCTATGCACATCCACTGTATCTGCAATTCATACACTGAGAATTACCAATTTTATTTCCAACAAGATCTTCTAATATATGTATATGTATGTGTATGAGGTCAGACAATTAAGTTCATGAACCTATCCTAGAGAGGGTGCTACATACTTCACTGCTGAATATCACTACGGTCGCCTTTGAAGTAGTCCCCTGGGGAAGCTATGCATTGATGCCAATGCCAAGTCCACTCTTCACAGCAATTTTGGAACTCTTTTTCTGGAATGGCCATCAGAGCTGTCATTGTATAAGGTGTGACAAATAAGTTCATGAACTCATCCTAGACAGAGAAATGTAGACATCCATAAAAGACATGTATAATGGCAGACAGCGGTACGTGGGGAGCTTCTAAGATGAGCAAGTCAAAATGCATAATAAAAATAAAAATAAACCTTTCAATTCTATTCTATCATATTCCACTTTTGAAGAATCTTTTCATTCACCACAGTTTATTATGGACAGCAGCTGGGCCTCATGACCAGTAGTCCTAGCTACTCAGGAGGCTGAGGCAGGAAGCCCAGGAGTTCAAGGCTGCACCACTACACCCCAGCCCAGTGACAGAGTGAGACCTCATCTCAAAAAAAAAAAAAAAAAGAAACGAGAAAGAATTTATAATCTAATAGATGGAAAACATGTATGAATAGAAATAAAATACAATAAAATTTGTCCAGGTTTGAAGGTTTATATTATAGAATGCATTACTGACCAATGTCATGTAATCAATGGAATAATGGTTAATACTAATAATAATTATGGCTGTCTACCATTATACATCTCTATACAAATATATACATCTCTCAGATGGGTTCACAAACTTGTCACCTGAGTACTAAAATATTTTATAATTCCATTTCTCAGGACACTATCAAATTTGACTAACTGCAATAAAAAAGATCAGACTGAAGATAAAGTATAAAAACATAACCAGCAGTGTAATTTATTGTTCATGGAAGTTAAACTTATAATCAAGGGAAGATCAAGTATTCCTGGATTTGAGTTCATAAATAAACTCCATCTTCTATGGTGGTAAAATAAAAAAAGAAACTTGGATATTTTTCAATGTAGTTTAATGTATAATTCCAAAGATCGATTCAGTAAATCTGGAATATAGTTTAATTCAAAGAGCAACACTTATGAGAATAAACAAATTACATAGTCTTAAAAAAAAATAGCCTAGAAATGTATGGCCTTTTTCCCCTACTAATCTTCTTCTAAGTACAGAGAGCAATGAGTATGAGGTTTTTACATATTAATAAATGCTTGGAGTTGAGGAGGCGGAGCAAGATGGCAGCCGAGTAACAGCTTCCTTGCATCTGGGCACCGTGAGTCTGGGGAGATAGGACTCCAGGCATCTCTGGCTGGTGGGAACTGCCTATCATCACTCCTATGAAGATACAGGGAGTCAGCGAGAGACTTCTGGACCCCAAGAGGAGGACTAAAACAGTGGAAAACCGGCAAGTGGTCGCGTGTGTTCAATCCGTCTAAACCCGCCCACAACTGTAAGTTCAGTAGCAGCGAGACTGCAAACCAGAAAGGCCTTACCTGTGAACTGTTTTGATGTCCTTGGACTTGGCACTGAGTTGAACTGCCCTGGGGAAGGCCTGAGCGGGAGTGCGGAGAACTTTGGCCGTTGTCTAGGGCCCCAGTCTGAGCCGCTGAGCCAGACGGAGCTAATAGTGTTTGGCGGTGGGTCACACGGATCCATTGTCAGTGATCTGCCCCAGCAAGCTCCGCCCTCAGGGTCGCAGAGCTAGAAACGGGTGGGAGCTGGTAACCCAGCAACCAAGTAGCCTAAGGGTGGGGTTTGAGCCGCCTTGCAGCCCTAACCCTCAGGGGCAGAGTGAGACCGGTTTTGGCACACTGGGTAAGTGGATAGCCACTTCAGCAGCAATTCCAGCGAGAAAGCTGGGAAAGCTTCTGCTCAGCAAGTTGACAAGTTCAAAGTGCCTTTTAAGTAGGCTGAAGAGAGATTTAGGGTGTCTACCTGCTGGGGTTTGAGAAATCAGCAGCCTCCAGTCGTATCAGAACTGTGACTAACATCTCATACCCCAGAAGACCACGTGTTGCCCAGACAATATTCAATAACATATACAAACTGCTTTGTTTTTGGTTGTGTATTTTTTTTCTTTTTTTTTTTTGTTTGGTTGTTTTTTTTTTTGTTTGTTTGTTTGTTTATTTTGACGTTGCTGATGTTCTTTTGTTTTTTTAATTTCAATCTTTTCCACACAGATCCCTTTTTCTTTCTCAATTTTCCTAGTTTAATTATAATTTCCCATTGCTGCCTTTTTTAATAACTTCAACTTCATTTTTGCTAGTGTTTCTACCGATATAATTTGGTTTTGCACCCAATTTTATCCCCGTAAAGTTTTCTGTTTGCTTGTTTTGGTTTGATTTATAGTATTTTTGTCTTTCCTCTCTACTTGGTGGAGGTGGGGTACTGTGTCTGATCAGGTTAGCGAAGAGCTGCTGACCTCAAGGGAACCACGCAACTGGGCACCCCCAGAAGGTGGGGTTTTTTAAGGTTGTGTCAAAGTACCCTACTGTACACCTATATTGCCCTGTCTCCCTCTTTCTGTGCCTCTCTTCTTTTTGTCAATATTCCTTATACCCACCCCCTCTCCTTTCTCTATCTTTCTTTTTTTCTTATCACTCGGTCCTCCTTTCTTTCATCCCCTTTTTTTGCTCTTCAACCTTCTCACCCTTCTGGTCCTGTAACCCTTAGTCCACAGGCACAAGAACTTAAAGAGCAAGAGGAAGTGAAAGGAAAATTAGGGCAAGGAAACAGATAAAAGAAATCACTCATGAGGAAGAATCAGCAGAAAACTCCAGGCAACATGAAGAACCAGTCTAGAACAACCCCACCAAGGGACCATGAGGTAGCTACTGCAGATGATTTCACCAGTATAGAAATGTTAGGAATGACAGAAAGGGAATTTAGAATACACATGTTGAAAACAATGAAAGAAATGATGGAAACAATGAAGGAAATTGCTAATAAAGTGGAAAATAACCAAAAGGAAATCCAAAAACAGAATCAAATAAGAGATGAACGATATGAAGAATATAAAAAGGATATAGCAGACCTGAAGGAACTGAAACAGTCAATCAGGGAACTTAAAGATACAATGGAAAGTATTAGCAACAGGTTAGACCATGCAGAAGAAAGAATTTCAGAGGTAGAAGACAAAGTTCTTGAGATAACTCAGACAGTAAAAGAGGCAGAAAAGAAGAGAGAGAAAGCAGAATGTTCACTGTCAGAATTATGGCACTTTATGAAGCGTTCCAACATACGAGTTATAGGAATTCCAGAAGGGGAAGAAGAATGCCCCAGAGGAATGGAAGCCATACTAGAGAATATTATAAATGAAAATTTCCCAAACATCACCAAAGAGTCTGACACACTGCTTTCAGAGGGATATTGGACCCCAGGTCACCTCAACTCTAACCGAGCTTCTCCAAGACACATTGTGATGAACGTGTCCAAAGTCAAGACAAAAGAAAAGATTCTGCAAGCTGCCAGGAGTAAGCGCCAGTTGACCTACAGGGGCAAATCCATCAGAGTGACTGCAGACTTCTCTAATGAAACTTTTCAAGCAAGAAGACAAAGGTCATCTACCTTTAATCTACTTAAACAGAACAATTTTCAGCCCAGAATTCTGTACCCTGCTAAACTAAGCTTCAAAATTGACGGAGAAATCAAATCATTTACGGATATACAAACATTGAGGAAATTCGCCACAACAAGACCAGCTCTACAGGAAATACTTCAACCTGTTCTGCACACTGACCACCACAATGGAACAGCAGCAAAGTAAGAACTCAGAAATCAAAGGACAGAACCTAACCTCCACACTGATGCAAAAGATAAAACTAAGCAATGGACTCTCACCAAATAAGACGAATAGAATACTACCACACTTATCAATTATCTCAATAAATGTTAATGGCTTGAATTCCCCACTGAAGAGACATAGATTGGCTGACTGGATTAAAAAACACAAGCCATCCATTTGCTGTCTGCAAGAAACACACCTGGCTTCAAAAGACAAATTAAAGCTCCGAGTCAAGGGTTGGAAGACAATTTTTCAGGCAAATGGAATTCAGAAGAAAAGAGGAGTTGCAATCTTATTTTCAGATACATGTGGATTTAAAGCAACTAAAGTCAAAAAAGACAAAGATGGTCACTTTATATTGGTCAAGGGAAAACTACAAGAAGAACACATTTCCATTCTAAATATTTATGCACCCAATTAAAATGCTCCCAGATTCTTGAAGCAGACCTTACTCAGTCTGAGCAATATGATATCTGATAATACCATCATAACAGGGGACTTTAACACACCTCTTACAGAGCTGGACAGATCCTCTAAACAGAAATTAAACAAAGATGTAACAGATTTAAATGAGACCCTAGAACTACTATGCTTCATAGATGCATATAGAACACTCCACCCCAAAGATAAAGAATATACATTCTTCTCATCACCCCATGGAACATTCTCCAAAATTGATCATATCCTGGGACACAAAACAAATATCAACAGAATCAAAAGAATTGAAATTTTACCTTGTATCTTTTCAGACCATAAGGCACTAAAGGTGGAACTCAACTCTAACAAAAATGCTCAAGCCCACCCAAAGGCATGGAAATTAAACAATCTTCTGTTGAATAACAGATGGGTGAAGGAAGAAATAAAACAGGAAATCATTAACTTCCTTGAGCATAACAACAATGAAGACACAAGCTACCAAAACCTGTGGGATACTGCAAAAGCAGTTTTGAGAGGAAAATTCATCGCTTTAGATGCCTACATTCGAAAAACAGAAAGAGAGCACATCAACAATCTCACAAGAGATCTTATGGAATTGGAAAAAGAAGAACAATCTAAGCCTAAACTCAGTAGAAGAAAAGAAATCTCCAAAATCAAATCAGAGATCAATAAAATTGAAAACAAAGGATCATTCAGAAAATTGATGAAACAAGGAGTTGGTTTTTTTTTTTTTTTTTTATTGCTGGGGATTCATTGAGGGTACAATAAGCCAGTTACACTGATTGCAATTGTTAGGTAAAGTCCCTCTTGCAATCATGTCTTGCCCCCATAAAGTGTGACACACACTAAGGCCCCACCCTCCTCCCTCCATCCCTCTTTCTGCTTCCCCCCCATAAACTTAATTGTCATTAATTGTCCTCATATCAAGATTGAGTACATAGGATTCATGCTTCTCCATTTTTGTGATGCTTTACTAAGAATAATGTCTTCCGGGCGGCGCCTGTGGCTCAGTCAGTAGGGCACCGGCCCCATATACCGAGGGTGGCGGGTTCAAACCCGGCCCTGGCCAAACTGCAACCAAAAAATAGCTGGGCGTTGTGGCGGGCGCCTGTAGTCCCAGCTGCTCGGGAGGCTGAGGCAAGAGAATCGCTTAAGCCCAGGAGTTGGAGGTTGCTGTGAGCTATGTGAGGCCACAGCACTCTACCGAGGGCCATAAAGTGAGACTCTGTCTCTACAAAAAAAAAAAAAAAAAAAAAAAAAAAAGAATAATGTCTTCCACTTCCATCCAGGTTAATACGAAGGATGTAAAGTCTCCATTTTTTTTAATAGCTGAATAGTATTCCATGGTATACATATACCACAGCTTGCTAATCCATTCCTGGGTTGGTGGGCATTTAGGCTGTTTCCACATTTTGGCAATGGTAAATTGAGCTGCCATAAACAGTCTAGTACAAGTGTCCTTATGATAAAAGGATTTTTTTCCTTCTGGGTAGATGCCCAGTAATGGGATTGCAGGATCGAATGGGAGGTCTAGGTTGAGTGCTAGGAGTTGGTTTTTTGAAAAAATAAATAAAATAGATAAACCATTGGCCAGACTAACTAGAAATAGAAAAGTAAAATCTCTAATAACCTCAATCAGAAACGATAAAGGGGAAATAACAACTGATCCCACAGAGATACAAGAGATCATCTCTGAATACTACCAGAAACTCTATGCCCAGAAATTTGACAATGTGAAGGAAATGGATCAATATTTGGAATCACACCCTCTCCCTAGACTTAGCCAGGATGAAATAGACCTCCTGAACAGACCAACTTCAAGCACTGAGATCAAAGAAACAATAAAAAAGCTTCCAACCAAAAAATGCCCTGGTCCAGATGGCTTCACTCCAGAATTCTATCAAACCTTCAAGGAAGAGCTTATTCCTGTACTGCAGAAATTATTTCAAAAAACTGAGGAAGAAGGAATCTTCCCCAACACATTCTATGAAGCAAACATCACCCTGATACCAAAACCAGGAAAAGACCCAAACAAAAAGGAGAATTTCAGACCAATCTCACTCATGAACATAGACGCAAAAATTCTCAACAAAATCCTAGCCAATAGATTACAGCTTATCATCAAAAAAGTCATTCATCATGATCAAGTAGGCTTCATCCCAGGGATGCAAGGCTGGTTTAACATACGCAAGTCTATAAACGTTATCCACCATATTAACAGAGGCAAAAATAAAGATCACATGATCCTCTCAATAGATGCAGAAAAAGCATTTGATAAAATCCAGCATCCTTTTCTAATTAGAACTCTGAAGAGTATAGGCATAGGTGGCACATTTCTAAAACTGATTGAAGCTATCTATGACAAACCCACAGCCAATATTTCACTGAATGGAGTAAAACTGAAAGCTTTTCCTCTTAGAACTGGAACCAGACAAGGTTGTCCTCTGTCACCTTTACTATTCAACGTAGTGCTGGAAGTTCTAGCCAATACAATTAGGCAAGACAAGGAAATAAAGGGAATCCAAATGGGAGCAGAGGAGGTCAAACTCTCCCTCTTTGCTGACGACATGATCTTATACTTAGAGAACCCCAAAGACTCAATCACAAGACTCCTAGAAGTCATAAAAAAATACAGTAATGTTTCAGGATATAAAATCAATGTCCACAAGTCAGTAGCCTTTGTATACACCAATAACAGTCAAGATGAGAAGCTAATTAAGGACACAACTCCCTTCACCATAGTTTCAAAGAAAATGAAATACCTAGGAATATACCTAACGAAGGAGGTGAAGGACCTCTATAAAGAAAACTATGAACTCCTCAGAAAGGAAATAGCAGAAGATATTAACAAATGGAAGAACATACCATGCTCATGGATGGGAAGAATCAACATTGTTAAAATGTCTATACTTCCCAAAGCTATCTACCTATTCAATGCCATTCCTATCAAAGTACCTACATCGTACTTTCAAGATTTGGAAAAAATGATTCTGCGTTTTGTATGGAACCGGAAAAAACCCCGTATAGCTAAGGCAGTTCTTAGTAACAAAAATAAAGCTGGGGGCATCAGCATACCAGATTTTAGTCTGTAGTACAAAGCCATAGTGCTCAAGACAGCATGGTACTGGCACAAAAACAGAGACATAGACACTTGGAATCGAATTGAACACCAAGAAATGAAACTAACATCTTACAACCACCTAATCTTTGATAAACCAAACAAGAACTTACCTTGGGGGAAAGACTCCCTATTCAATAAATGGTGTTGGGAGAACTGGATGTCTACATGTAAAAGACTGAAACTGGACCCACACCTTTCCCCACTCACAAAAATTGATTCAAGATGGATAAAGGACTTAAATTTAAGGCATGAAACAATAAAAATCCTCCAAGAAAGCATAGGAAAAACACTGGAAGATATTGGCCTGGGGGAAGACTTCATGAAGAAGACTGCCATGGCAATTGCAACAACAACAAAAATAAACAAATGGGACTTCATTAAACTGAAAAGCTTCTGTACAGCTAAGGACACAATAACCAAAGCAAAGAGACAACCTACACAATGGGAAAGGATATTTGCATATTTTCAATCAGACAAAAGCTTGATAACCAGGATCTATAGAGAACTCAAATTAATCCACATGAAAAAAGCCAACAATCCCTTATATCAATGGGCAAGAGACATGAATAGAACTTTCTCTAAAGATGACAGACGAATGGCTAACAAACACATGAAAAAATGTTCATCATCTCTATATATTAGAGAAATGCAAATCAAAACATCCCTGAGATATCATCTAACCCCAGTGAGAATGGCGCACATCACAAAATCTCAAAACTGCAGATGCTGGCGTGGATGTGGAGAGAAGGGAACACTTTTACACTGCTGGTGGGACTGCAAACTAGTACAACCTTTCTGGAAGGAAGTATGGAGAAACCTCAAAGCACTCAACCTAGATCTCCCATTCGATCCTGCAATCCCATTACTGGGCATCTACCCAAAAGGAAAAAAATCCTTTTATCATAAGGACACTTGTACTAGACTGTTTATTGCAGCTCAATTTACCATTGCCAAAATGTGGAAACAGCCTAAATGCCCACCAACCCAGGAATGGACTAACAAGCTGTGGTATATGTATACCATGGAATACTATTCAGCCATTAAAAAAAATGGAGACTTTACATCCTTCGTATTAACCTGGATGGACGTGGAAGACATTATTCTTAGTAAACCATCACAAAAATGGAGAAGCATGAATCCTATGTACTCAATCTTGATATGAGGACAATTAATGACAATTAAGTTTGGGGGGGGGGAAGCAGAATGAGGGATGGAGGGAGGAGGGTGGGGCCTTAGTGTGTGTCACACTTTATGGGGGCAAGACATGATTGCAAGAGGGACTTTACCTAACAATTGCAATCAGTGTAACTCGCTTATTGTACCCTCAATGAATCCCCAACAATAAAAAAAAAATAATAAATAAATAAATAAATAAAATAAATAAATAAATGCTTGGAGTTCACATATTAAATGTTATCTATTTTAAAAACTGTAAACTTTAATAGTAAAAAGCGATAGAGGCAAAATTGAAATTTAATAGCTTATAATTTTAATTAGGACATAATCTAAATAAAAGGATTCTATATATCCAAATAAAAGTAGATGTCTACATTGGTGTTTTCTCATAATGATATCACCTAATTTAAAAAATTACATAAAATTCTATTCACATTTAGCCTTTTTTCAAATTTCCCTTGTACTATTGACAAAAACATAAATCTAGAAAGAATATGTTTATTTTTCATTTAGTTACCATTTCCTTTCCAAGTATCCAGATTTACATAATAAATACCAAACAGGGGTGCCATTTTCAACCTTAGAAAATTACTTTTCTGGTCTTCAACACGAGGGTAATAAGCAAGATGTTGCTCTCTTTAACTTCTCAGTATCAGACCCAGAGTGCTCAGCAAACTGCCTTTTACTCAGATTACAGATTTCATAAAGTCACTTCAAAGGACACTGTTCTCCCCTGGGCGCTCCTGGTTATGTGAAGAAAGAATTGCCGAATAGTTATTGATTATTATAAGAAACCTAATAAAGAAATCTGAAAGAAAAATAAAGAAAAGAAAATTACTTTTCTGGTAAGTAAAGTACCTACAGATTGGTTTCCTAATCTGTGAAATGGAAATGATAATAGTACCTACTTTATAAAATGTTTTTTTCTTTTGTTTTTTTTTGTAGAGACAGAGTCTCACTGTACCACCCTTGGGTAGAGTGCCGTGGCGTCACACCGCTCACAGCAACCTCTAACTCTTGGGCTTACACGATTCTCTATCCTCAGCCTCCCAAGCAGCTGGGACTACAGGCGCCCACCACAACGCCCGGCTATTTTTGTTGTTGTTGTTGTTGCAGTTTGGCCGGGGCTGGGTTTGAACCCGCCACCCTCGGCATATGGGGCTGGCGCCCTGCTCACTGAGCCACAGGCGCTGCCCCTATAAAATGGTTTTGAGAATTCAGTAAAATTTGAAATAGAAGGCAATGACCACAGAGTCTGGCACAGGCTAAATACCCAACAAGTGTTGGGTACTAACATTTGCTATTCTGATCATTATCTTGATAATAATCTTTAACACTCTTATCCTGGCAGGCTTCCCTGCTGGGTGGCTTACATTTAAAACCATCTCAGACCCCAGTTTCTTCTAATATTTTCTTAATTCTTCTCCTACAGTGTCAGCCATGGGAACTCTGGGTAGTATCCCAACAATGATGATGATGAGGGAGAGGACGAGGACAATAATTATGATAATGATGGCAATCGAAAAAAAAAAACAAAATAGCTTGTTGTTGAATAATTATGGGAGTTTGGAGAATGCTAATAAGACATTACAGCCAAGAAACCCAGGAATGCTTCAATCGAGCCTGCCTAGTCATTCCTCCCATGATTTCTATAAAGCGGATACATGCACAAGGCTCGATGGAAAATGGGGGTGGGGGTTAAGCCTTGCCAGCTTATTATTATCTAGCCCTGTGCTTAAATTCCAACGAGGAGACCTCTCATTAGCTGAGTTAGTAAACGTGGTGTGGGCAAAAAGGAGGGCCTTAAAGTGTTTTTCTCACCAGTTTAGGCACGAAACTGTATCTCAGGGTCTTGCTAACATCAAGTTGACCACTCAGAGAAATGAGAATGTCTAGACATGCTAAGAAGTACAAAGCAAGAGAGCAGGATTGCTAAGATCATCTCTAGAGGACACCCTTCAATAGTTTCCCTGGCTGGTGCTTCATAAACAAGAAACTCACAACTAGGAACAAGCCATTTTAATATATCACAAACTTACCCACAGGTAAGTGTGGTTCAACAATCCGATTGGCTACAATTGGATTAGTATACTCTTGGAAAGATAATATTTCCTTGGAGGAATTGACCAGAGATCCCCCTCTACTTTGTTTCTCAGCCAATGGTTCAATAATTCTTTGAGCCTATAAATGAAAGCGAATTAAAATATAGATCTACAACACATCAAAGAATGATAATTGCTCAAAAATGTTTCCTAAAAATATGAAGTTTTGAGGTCTTTTAAGGTCTCTAGAAAATCATATTTTTATGAACAAGCTAGAAAGGCCCAACATTTTTGAAACAATGACCTCTCCCTACAACCAAGAGTTCTGGATAGTATACTTTACAAAGAAGAATGTGCTTTAACTCCATCCAGGTAAATATAATCTGGTGTGGACATGAAGAAAAGGGAACATACTGCTGGTGGAATTGCAAACTAATACAGCCTCTTACATACTCTATGGAAATATGGAGAATCCTCAAGAAACTAAAAGTAGACCTTTCATTTGATCCCACACTCCCATTACTAGGTATCTACCCAAAAGAAAAAAGATCATTTTGTCACAAGAATGTTTATTGCAGCTCAATTCACAATTGCCAAGTCATGGAAGCAACCCAAGTGCCCGTCAACCCATGAATGGATTAATAAACTGTGGTATATGTCTACCATGGAACACTATTCATCCACAAAAACAATGGAAAATTATTCTTGAAGGCACTTGGTGGTCTTGCAAACTTCTAACCAATCAATGTCATTACTATGTGCATCATACAAATGATTGTCCTGTAGAGACTACAAGGCAAAATACCAAAGGGTTAACCCAAGATGTTCCTTATTTAATCACATAAAATAAGAAGACAAAATAAGAATGAACTGAATC
Source organism: Nycticebus coucang (assembly GCF_027406575.1). Lineage (NCBI taxonomy): Eukaryota > Metazoa > Chordata > Mammalia > Primates > Lorisidae > Nycticebus > Nycticebus coucang. Next base: position 75,403,035 of record NC_069789.1, read on the forward strand.
TTTCTGCCCATGTTTGAATTGGTTTTCAGCGGGGTTGACTAACATAGCAGTGTGTGAGCATTTCATAGATTTCTGGATATATCAGTTACACTTCAAATTTGTTATTTTTCCAATGCTTTCTTTTTTTTTTCTTTATGGACATTTTAGAGCAGTTTTAGGTTTACTGTACAATTGATTGAAAGGTACATACATATGTTGCCCATTTATTCTCTGCACACACCCACAAATAGCCTCCTTTGTCATCAACATACCCCACAGAGTGGTATATATTGTTAATTATGCACATTTGCAAATACTTATTATAAATTCATCGAAACCCACGGAATGCACAACACCAAGAGTGAATTCTAATGTAAGCTATGGACTCTGAGTGACAACGTGTCAATGTTGGTTCATCAATTGTTCAGTTTTAAACTAGTTTTATTTCATGAAAGACAGATAAAATTGGCTTAGACTTCCTCATTCATTTATCCATTCAACACTTGATTCTCAAAAGATCTCATCAATGGGGAAAAATTGTTATGTAATAACGTAATTAGAGATAGAAAGGATGGGAAGAATTCAAAAGGAAAAAAAAAAAAAAAACAGGAAACAACTTCTCCTCCCTTCCCAGAGGGATGCTAAATAGATCACTCCTCTCACCTTTTGGGCAATTCAGCCCTGCCCAGGTCTTTTTTAAGTACAACCAGTATGCACGCATGCAGACCAGAGAATCTCCTCTGATGACTCAGCTGTTATGCAATGACAGTGATTCACCCTTTTTTCAATCTACATTTTCTCTCCGGGCTGTCTTTTCCAGTTCTGTCAGCTAGACTGTCAACGGAGTATCTAATGACTTACACATCTTTATCTCTGCTCACATTTCTCTCCTGACTACAGACTCCTTTACCTGACAGTGGACTATCATCACCTGTTTTCTCAGAAGCATCTGAAACTCCATAGCACGAAGGTCTATGGGAGTTTCAGATGCTTCTGAGAAATGTTGTTTCTTGAGGATTCTCCACACTTTTTTGAAAATTTCTTTTAATTTAGTTTCCTGAGGATCCTCTTTTCCATAGAGGCTGTATTAGTTTGGAATTCCACCAGCAGTATGTTCTCTTCTCTCCATGTCCACACCAGGCTTCTCCCACTAATTTGATATTCCCTGTATTTCTATAATTCATTCATTAAAATCATAGTAAGAATTCATCCAAGATGCTTCCTTCTGCCCCATCCTTATCATCTCATCTGTCCCCCTTCCCTGCTATTTTATCTCCCAAACACTTTTCTCTATTTCCATTGCTAAAGTTAAAAAGCACATGAATTTGCACAATAGATTTTTTTACTCATCTGCTTTCTGTATTTTAAAATACCCTCTTCAAATTAGCTGCCACAAATTTCTCCTGCAGATGCCATCAGAGAATCAGTTTCACCCTCCTTACTGTGTGGCTGATTTTCCCTGCCTGTTTACTGCTTAATTTTCATCCCCTACCATTCTCTCCCTTGAATACTTTTCTTCATTTCTCTTGTGATTTCTTGGCAAAAAGGACTGCCACCTCCCTAAATGTGCCATACTTCGCGTCATGGCTCCGTGCATGTGCACAGCTTCTCCCTCCACCTGGAATGACCTTTCCTCCACCTCTGCCACACCTCATTCCTCCGCCTTGTCCACCTGGCTCTCTTAGTCATGCTTAAGGACAATTTTTGCACCTTCTCCTTGAATTCTTTCTACATCTTTACCTCCTTTCCCCAGGCAAAGTGACTAACAATTCCTTGGGGAGAAGCCAGAAGTATGAGTAGAAAAATCCTTCTCCTTGGGTTGAGGCAGAAATGTCAAGGAAGGAGGAGAGAATTTGGGGGCCCGACAAATGAAATCAGATGGACTCATTTGCCTGGGTCTTCCTGTTCAGGATGGGAGATACAGAAGTTTTCTGAGTGTCACTTTTCCATGGTCCCTTGCTCGTCACCCTATCCCTCCCTCTGTCTTTTCTGAGCAGTAGATTATGACTTGAGAGTCATGAATGTTACTGATTGGACTGAGTTGATTTTCATGTAGGCCTCCTGAGAACCCTACTCTTTCTTCAAAATGGTTTTGTTTCTTTCTTATTTTATTCTGTTGTTTGAATTTTATAGTCTCTCAGAGGTCAACCTCATTTTCAAGTTCTCAAAAACAGCTCAGTGTGCTCTCATGTCCAGGTTACATCAGTCTCAAAAACAGCTCAGTGTGCTCTCATGTCCAGGTTACATCAGTGATTTCTGAATATGTTTAAAACAGGAGTTTGAGAGAGGAAGAGAGAGATTGAGAGAGGGAGGGAAGGAGAAAGAACATGGATATCATGAAAGGAGCTCCTTCAGCCCAAAGAACCCCAAGACCTGAATCCCTCTTACCCCTGGTGCCCCTACAGCTACACAGAACATACACTATGAGCTCCTTAGTAATATTTGAGCACCTCTCAGGTTGACTGAATGTACACATATGTGTAGGTGTAGATATATGTGTGTGTGTATGTCTGTGCACCAACACGTGTGTATGTGAAGATGTTCCTGTGGGTTTTCCATAGTCCTAATTTAGAAGCTGGTGAACAGAATCTACTGAAAAAAAAAAAAAACAACAATACTTCTTTAAATGACTTTTTTTTTTTTTGTTTAAAGAGACAGAGTCTCACTTTATCGCCTTTGGTAGAGTGCCGTGGCGTCACACAGCTCACAGCAACCTCCAGCTCCTGGGTTTAGGCAATTCTCTTGCCTCAGCCTCCAGAGTAGCTGGGACTACAGGCGCCTGCTACCACACCTCGCTATTCTTTTGTTGCAGTTTGGCTGGGGCTAGATTTGAACCCGCCATCCTTGGTATACGGTGCTGGCGTCCTACTCACTGAGCCCTAGGCACTGCCCTCAATGACATCTTAACAAAAGTTATGATAAGTTGAAGAGCTATTAATGATAGAAAAATTTAACAGAATTAACGGTCAGAAAACCCAGGCATTCATTAATTTAGAGATCTGTACGGTATTTTTCATTAAACTCTCCAAAGCAGTGTACTCTCCAACTCACATCCTGACGACAGCACAGATTAGTATTACGTTGTCATGCAACTATTCACTGGGACAAGAATTGACAAATACAGGCTTCCATAGTGGTTAGTTGCAATCCTATGTGGGTTATGAAATTCTTGGAAACTAGATAAAAACCAGGAACAAATTTAAAAAACAATTAGCTGGATATGGTGGTGCATGCCTATAGTCCAGCTACTCAGGAGGCTAAGGCAGGAGGATTGCTTAAGCCCAAGGAGTTCAAGGTTGCAATAAGGTGTAATCATACCATTGTGCTCCAGCCTGGATGACAGATACAGACTCCATTTCTAAAAATAAACAAACAAACAAATAAATAATGAAATGTTCCCTTCAGAAAAATATTCATATGACAAAAAACAAAAAAAACCCTTAATTGCTGGACCCTGTGGCTCTGCTCCCAAGGTTCCAGCATGGCTGCTGGGCCCCACAACTCTGCCCCTGGAGATCCAGTGCCCACACTAAGCCCCAGAGCCCACACCAAGGCTTCTCCTCTACCACTGGGCCTTGTACTTAGGTCCCAGCATGAAGCCTGGCCCCATGCCCTGGCTCTGAGGCTAGGCTTCCCTACTGCTCTTTGCCCTGTGGCCCTGCACCTGAGGCTCCAGTGCCACCATCAGGACAGGCAACCCACTCCCGCCCCCCACGAGGTTGCATCCAGTACTACCACCAGATCTCACTCTTGGGAATCCCATCAGGTTCTTGGAAGGAACTGACACCTCCATGACCCACTAGCCTTGAGCCAACACTACACCTGGACCAAGTTGGAGTGTTAAGCCCCCAGAGCTGACACCCACAACCACTGCATAGTATCCTCACACAGTAGCCACTGTCATCGCCACAGACAGACCTGGGCAGAGCAAAATTTTATTTATATTTTCAGGGAATGACAAAAGCTCTAAAATCATTTTATATGCTGTACGTTAAAGAGTCTTTTTATAGTAAGGAAAATCCATCCAATAGTTGAACAAGATTTCATGGTAAGAATAGAAAAGTGGGAATAGAAAAGGTTCTAATTGTGCCCTCGAAGATACTGCTGCATCAAATCCTGGCTTAAAATTCAATTATTAAAGCAATAGCATATGCTAAACTATGCTGCATTAACAAACATCTGCAAATCTCAGTAGTTTAGTAGATAGTAAACAAACGTTTATTTCTCATTCATTATTCAGCACAGGTTTATAGGTATCTTTAGTTATTATCATTCAGGAATATAAGCTGATGGAGGCATTTACGTAGGCAATGATTTATCATCATTGGGATAGAGAAAGGGAACGTGGTTTATCATGCTCTGACTTTTGGAGTTTCTGCTTGGAAATGACAACTCTATCATTTCCACTTAAATTTCACTGGCCAAAAAGTAAGAGATACGGTATGTCTAACTTTAAAAGTAAGAGATAGGGTATATTATCTTGCTATGTGTCCCAAAGAAGGAGAGTGAGGAGTAATGACCATGCTATTGTCTTCACTGCAAGAGTTCATTTCTGAGCTTCCATGATTATAATTATCTATCATACTCCTTTAGAAAGAAGGATCCTAATTTTTTCTTAAGAAAGCAACATGGTGGAAACATGGTTTTCTGCATCAGCATTCCACCTCCATGGATGTTGAGTAGTATGGCAGCAGCAGTGGTAACTTCCTGATTTTGGTTTCCTGATTTCTCAATCACAGGTACAGAGGTACGTTCTTAGTATCTGAGTGGCAGCCTTAAAATGTCTTTCTACCAGAGGTAAGAGTCTCTTCAAGTCAGTTTCGCCTAAAATCTATTTCTCCAGTTCATCTAACAATTTGTTAAGTATCTAATTCCTTGGATTTCAAACCTTTTCAACATAAAATAATTAAAACGATTTCTGTTTCTTGCACCGGTGTCTTGCTGATAAGAGAATTTGACTCCTAGAACCAGGGCATTATTATAACAAAACCAAAAATTTTATAGCAGCAGCCTGGTGGCTGGGTAGTTGATGTTAAAAGGAATATATATATATATATGTATTTATTTAATTTTGCTTTCAATTTGATCTGGCTTTCACTCATCTTAGTTTGAAGGTTTTTTTTTAATTTTTTTTTCTTTTCTTCCTTTAGAGATTCTCTTGCCCTTTGCCTACCAAGTAGCTGGGACTACAGGCGCCCACCACAACAGCCAGCTTTTTGTTGGTAGAGATGAGACGGGGTCTCATGCTGGCTCACTCCGGCTCATGCTGGTCTCGAACCTCTGAGCTCAGGCAATCCACCCGCCTCAGCCTCCCACAGGGCTAGGACTACACGCATGAGCCACCGCACCTGGCTGACAGATATTAAAGAATAAAAATATTTGGGTCTCAGTGCCCATAGAACAGTGGATATGACACCAGCCACATGCACCTAGGGTGGCGTGTTCAAACCCGGCCTAACCAGCTAAACAACAATGACAACTGCAACAGAAAAAGAATAGCCAGGTGTTGTAGTGGGCACCTGTAGTCTTAGCCACTTGGGAGGCTGAGGAGTTGGAGGTTGCTGTGATCTGAGATGCTATGGCACTCTACCAAAGGTGACATAATGAAACTCTGTCTCAAAAAAAAAAAGAAAAAAAGAATAAAAACTTGGGGGTACTTATTTTTTTTTTATTTTTTTTTTTTTTGTAGAGACAGAGTCTCACTTTATGGCCCTCGGTAGAGTGCCAAGGCATCACACAGCTCACAGCAACCTCCAACTCCTGGGCTTAAGCGATTCTCTTGACTCAGCCTCCCGAGCAGCTGGGACTACAGGCGCCCGCCACAACGCCCGGCTATTTTTTTGTTGCAGTTCAGCTGGGGCCTGGTTTGAACCTGCCACCCTGGGTATATGGGGCTGGCGCCTTACCAACTGAGCCACAGGCGCCGCCAGGGGGTACTTGTTTTATACTAAAAAAAGTTTTGGTAAAACTGTCTCTTGCAATGCCTTCAACATAGGCCATCTGCTAATAGAACTTAGAATTCAGGTGGAAATAACTGAAAAAACTCATTAGTGTCAGTCAGCCACCACTTGCCTCTTTTACTGAAGTCACAAGAATGATGTGGAAATATGCTAGTTATAAAAGGTGGTTCTGGCTCTAGAAGAGGCATAACAGAAAATTAGCTGTATGCCAGCCTTTTCCAAGTATCCCTGTTAAGATTTCTTGGGCAGATAATAGGAACTTACTCAGGACGAAACTTCTTACTAGTAAAAATGAAATTAAAAGTATTTCTTCTCTGTGTAAGTGTTTTTTTTCCCCCAGACAATTTCAATTTGAGGGTGGAGGTGGATGTAGACAGAATACTAAAGACAGAAAATAAAATACTGTAGATTTCAATTATATTGTGCCTAAATGTTATGCTTTGTTGTTGTGGTTGCTTGGAAATATCAGAGGCTTACCAAGTTTCTGAAGGGAAATATATTGCTAAAAATCCCTGAGGCCTGGCTCACAAAAGCATGTGATTATTTTTTTAAATCTGTAAAGCAGTCTCTGGATCCCTAAATTGGCACCATCAGGAAGTAAGTGTGAAAGGTGTTTAGCCTGTAAAGGAGGGCATAGCCCCACTACACACTTCAGGTGTAACCACAAAAAATGGTGGACGGGAAATTCTCTTAGACCAGAACCAGTGAGTGAAAGACAGAGGAACCAAACTTGCTTCCCTGTCATGGTAGGAAGTTTTTCTAGTTCCTGCTAGTGGGATTTGAAACTTGCTAAGGATCAGTGATTTTTATGCTTTTCAATTATTTCATTTTCCAATTTAGAGTCTGTATTGCATTTATCTCATTTCTATACAGAGAAATATTTGTATACAAGTTGGGGAAGGGAACAGATTGTGAAGAAAACATTTCTTTTAGTTCATAGGTCGCTGTATTATAAGATCCACATCCAGCCCTAATCGAAAGGAATGCACAATGCCCAGGGATAGTGGCCTTTGCATCAGCCACCCATCCTGGACGTTGAGCTAAATACAACAAATGGATAATGCTTGGGGACTGTCTTCCTTACATAGAGAGGGAATATGTCCTATACGTGAAAAAGCAGTATATAGAGACTTGGGGGTCTCTAGAGTATAAGACTTATAGACGTTGCTAAGTGTACCCTCAATATTTCTTACTTCTAGAGTAATAGAAATTTTGGTAGGAACATGGCCTTAGCGCTAGATATTATAAGTCTTAGCTTTTTTGTATGTAAGTGTGAATAAGTAATTAGGTTCCAGCTAAGAGAGGTGAGCAGAAATAATGTGTGAACTATTTGTGTTCTTAAAAACAGAATATACCCAAACTTCTACTTTTCCATTTTCTCCTGGTCAAATGTGGAACAGTCCCCTTGGAATACAATATGAAAGCCATACAAGGGGAACCTGGTGATTTCATGGTACAAGCTGCCCTGTTTGCCATGGAGCACCTACCTCAGAACTTTAAGAGAAAAATAAATCCAGCTTGTTTAAGTCACTGTTAATTTAGCCTTTATTTTTATTTTTATTTTTATTGAGACAGAGTCTCACTATGTCACCCTGGGTAGAGTGTCATGGTGTGCTGTGGCGTCACAGCTCACAACAACCTCCAACTCTTGGGCTTAAGCAATTCTCTTAACTTCCCAAGTGGCTGGGATGACAGGTGCCCTCCACAATGCCTGGCTATTTTTTGATTGTAGTTGTCATTGTTGTTTGGCAGGCCCAGGCTGGGTTGGAACCCACCAGGTCCCGTGTTTGTGGCTGGAGCTCTAGCCACTGAGCTGCAGGCACTGAGCCAATTTAGCCTTTATAATAGCAGCAGAGCTAGCCTTCTACACAGTATCTTCCTTCCCCACCGTACCCTGACCCACCCCATTCAAGGACCCTGCTAGTCTGATCTTCAAAACTGAGCCTTCCTTCCATGTTCATTTAGATGTGGCCCCCTCCTCCCACTGTATTTCCCCCTAAAGTTTTTTGACACTCCACTGGTGCAATTCCAGGATAGTATTTAATTTACTATATCACAATTTTTGGCTTTCTTATCTATCTTCCCATGAAAGTGTAACTCCTTGAGGTGGAAGAGACTATCTCTTGTCTGTCATGGGTTTCCTGCCTGGGACATAATAAGCACTGAATAAATAAATGTTGAAGGAATAAAAAGTTCATTTTTGGAGCTGATCTACATTTCTTTCGTGGGTTTCATTCCACACTGCTTTACTTGTAACGTGTTTCTACCATATTGACCCAGAGGATTGCAGTATTATAAGATTAGAAGATAGATAGGGTAGACTTGCCTAAATTTATAGCTGAACCTTAGTTTTGTATGTAGGCCATGATAATTTCTCAAAAAATAGTTTTTTAAATATGAATGCAGTTATAAAAACGTGGTGTTGAGGAAGGAATCTAAGATCTGTATTTGGCAGATACAGCTGTGCTTCTCAGCACAATCATTGATGATTATAGAATCAGAGTTGTCATTCCTGGCATAAACTGCTGTTCTCACACACACGTTACAGAGCTTCTCTGAGGCCAGCAAAAATGAGAATAACTTTGAAAAACGTCATACTTTTTTAAAGTTTTAAAAAAATTTTTTTAAAAGGCTCGGTGCCTGTGGCTCAAGCTGCTAGGTCACTAGCCACATGAACATGAGTTGATGAGTTGGCAGGTTCAAATCCAGCCTGGGCCCGCCAAACAACAATGATGGCTGCAACCAAAAAATAGCTGGGCATTGTGGTGAGTGCCTATAGTCCCAGCTACTTGGGAGGCGGGGGCAGGAGACTTGCTTGAGCCCACGAGTTGGAGGTTGCTGTGAGCTGTGATGCTACAGCAGTCTACCCAGGGCGACAACTTGAGGCTCTGTCTCAAAAAAAAAAAAAAAAAAAATTGTTTTTAAAGTGAAAGAAAATTAGAATTATTTAGCATTCCAGTTCTGTTTCATACTCTCTTTTTCTAATTTTAATATGCTTGCTTTAGAGGTAATATGATAATAAAATATATGAAGGGAGAAATACAGATTTGCTAAGTTACTAAATCCCATTATGAATCCTTATGTATTTAACTTCATCACATTAGATTGCTTGGGGAAAACTTTGTTTTTACTCTCATTATTATTCTCAATTGCATTTTACACTGAATTTATACTATTTGGCTACTATATTAAAAACTAATAAAAAGTACTTCAAGATTTATATATTGTCCCCACTACTTTCTATAAAATTTTATTTAGACAAATCTGTCTTTCTATTTAAAAAATTGCTTGGGTTGGCTCGGAGCTTGTGGCTCAAGAGGCTAAGGTGCCAGCCACATACACCTGAGCTGGCGGGTTTAAATCCAGTCCGGGCCTGCCAAACAACAATGATGGCTGCAACCAAAAAATAGCTGGGTGTTGTGGTGGGTGCCTGTAGTCCCTGCTACTTGGGAGGCTGAGGCAAGAGATTCCCATAAGCCCAGGAGTTGGAGGTTGCTGTGAGCTATGACGCTACAGCACTCTACCCAGGGCGACAGCTTGAGGCTCTGTCTCAAAAAAAAAAAAAAAAAATATTGCTTGGGTAGTAAAATCATCACTAAGAAGAATATCAAGTCTTTCTTTTGGATAAAAACGTAAGTAATTGGTTTGAAAGAAAAGATAATATATTCATTAAGGGTCATACTGCTTCAAAGGGAAAAAATCCTGTTTCCATAAACAACTGCAGTCAAAGTTTATAAAATTCAAATTTTTAATAATTTTGATCTAAACCAGTCTGAAATACATATTCAGATGAATCCATTAATTTGTTGAAAATTTCTCATTATTTACAGACTAAAATCTGCAATCCATCAATTTTCCTGATTGAACCACTAACCTGATTCTCTGTACCAGTGTTTGCTTTGGTATTATGTGAATAGGAAATTTCAGAAAAGGATTTCAAAACTGAAAGATTAATCAGTTCTGCCTTGAAAAAGTCCAGGCTTGTTGGGTTATAAATTTAGGGCCAGAGCTAAAGAGCCCTGGCATCTCCTGCAGGAGCCTATGAGTAGTTCTGGCTTCTGTTAATGAAAACACAACTAAAGCAGGTTGTATAAACATGCTGCCCAGCTGAAGCTGGGTTGCCCTAAAATAGTAATAGCATATCAGTTTTATGGAATATCCCAAAAAGGATAGATAATATTAAATGTCCTTAATTAGGTAGGATTAAAAATAAAATCATATAATTGGAAAAGGCAGCATTTTTAATCAGAAAGATAGCACCAAGCAAGGCATCTAGAAAGTAATTCCAAAATGATTTTATGAGCAGTGGCAGAAAACTAGTAGCATGGGAGTCCACAATTACCAAAATAAATGGAAAGTAAGGGCCGCTGAGTTCCGGACCTAGAGGCCCAGCACTGGGGCATAGTGAGCCTGACTGCTGTTCACTGGTTTAGACTATGTTTAGAATTTGTGTATAAATTTTTATATCTCTGTGTCACTAAGAAGCAAAGCTTTGCTGAACTGCAAAGCCAAATGGGGAAAGCAGATAAGGAAATCACATAAGCTCAGTTCAAAAAAGACACAGATTCGAAAGAAGCCTGCTTAGAATTCTTTTCTAAGCAAATTTTGCAGGGAAAAGACTGCTTCTGTACAAGACAAAGCATCTCCATGGCCCCTACATCAGAAGCTCTGGCTTTTCTTAACCATTTCATCACCAGTTGCTCTTTTGGTCATTATCTTCCCTTGTCTAGCTTCAGCATTTTCCTTTGTGCTGACTTTTTTTCCCTGCAGAAAATACATACAGAATGCTCATGTTGAATCCCAAGCCCTTTTCACAGAACAGCTGTGCACCAGCTCTGCTCACGCACTCAGCCTGGAAGATTCCAGCCTCATTTCTTCATGCCTTTCATTCTACCAAAAGCACAATTGGAAAGATTGCCAGTGCCTCATAAATTCCCATCACAACCCGCATTTCATTTGCACTATTTCAGCATTTGACATCTTCGATCACGTGCTTTTCATTCCCTCCTCCCTTGGACTCTAGGACATTACTCTGTCCTGGGTCCTCTCCGGCCCCTTCTTCTGTTTGCTCCCTGTGCCCTCCTGCCCCCACCTTGGAAAGGGCGGTGGCTGTCCTGCCTGCTGGCAGTTCTCGGCCTCTATTATCTTTCTTCTGTTTGTGCTCAGTCTGTGTTCTCTTATCTACAATTTCAGCTGTTCCGAGAGTCAAGATAACTCCCCAGCTGTGATTCTACTGCAGATCTTGCTTCTGACCTTTAAAGTTATGAGTCCCTTCTAGGCATTTTCCCAAATACTCCACACCTATGTGCACCTCCAGAACTTCATAATCCTGTTCCTTCTGTCTAAAACCCCTTTCCATTTTACAGCCTAATCTCTATTTAGATTATACTATTCCACCAAAGCATTTGTAAAAAGTTCTCTCTCACTCCTTGTGTAGCAACCTCTTCTGTAGAGTCCTGTGAGCAGCTCCATCACGGCACTCACCACCCCACTGTCATCGCTAGTTTGCTTGCTTCTCTCCTCTGTTAGCAACTCATCTCCTTTAGCAAAGAGCCAGTGATTTCCTATATGTCTAGTACATAGCCGGTACTCAATAGCATTTAAAAATGACTAAATTAATTAAAAATGAGTGAATTAGTGAGAGTTGTGTAATATTCCTTTGAATTAGGATATAAGTATAGTGAAAGAGTTAAGGAATCAAATGCCATTTCTTTGTTTCGTTTTGTTTTTGTTTTTACCAAGGAAGTTCAGTACTACAGTGTTTGCCCCAAAGAAAAGTGATAGAAGTGGGTCTGGAAAGTATGAGAACACTTCTTCAAGGTCTCTTGCTAAGAAAAGAGCCAAAGATGAATAAATAACAGTAATATTTTTCAACATAACTTGGGATGTCTTTTGAGAATTTTTTTAATTGTGAAACTTTATTTTCATGATCATCTGAAAATAATTCATTCTAAATTACGGGAATGGCCTCCTGCACACATCAGACGTGATTTCACTGCCCATGTCTTTGTTTGTGTTTAGTAAATGAATACAAACAGTTGTCAAGTGGAACTATTTTAATTTATCCTTGCTATTTCAGAGAGTCAGGATCTTTAAGGATAGGTCTCTGGCTATCATTTACCTATTAAGAAATTTGGAATTTGACTTACAGTGACGGTAGCCAGTTAAGAATCAGTTTCTGTAAGTCTCTCCTCCTCGCATCTGAAGGTGAAATCTGTGATGCAGGGAGTCCAGAAGGGAAGATTGATGTCAAGTCAGGGAGACCAAGAATAAGCCGGAACCCACAAGCACAAACTAGAAACTGTAAGGATAGACTAAAGCTTGTGTCAGTTCTTAATGCTGCTGCCCTTAGTGATAAGAGTGTACTGGAGAAGTCAGGGGGCCTCACAACGAAGCCAAATAAACACCCCTACCCCAGGTGTCTGAGAATCTGTAAGAGGATCCAGGGGAAGTTGGAAGAGTTATAGGCCCAGCTATTGCCTCACACAAACCGTGTGAGCCAGCACAGAAGTGACAATGTGTGTGAGCTATAAAAGAACTGCTGCTTCCCAGCCCCGGCCAAACTGCAACAAAAAAATAGCCGGGCCTTGTGGCGGGCGCCTGTAGTCCCAGCTGCTCGGGAGGCTGAGGCAGGAGAATCGCATAAGCCCAAGAGCTGGAGGTTGCTGTGAGTCCTGTGATGCCAGGGCACTCTACCAAGGGCGGTAAAGTGAGACTCTGTCTCTACAAAAAAAAAAAAAGAACTGCTGCTTCACTTCTGCACTACAGATCTTGCACACAAACGTGTATTGTGATTCCCCTTTAACAAGAAACACGGGAAAAAGGTAATTCTTTTTTTTTGTAGAGACAGAGTCTCACTTTATGGCCCTGGGTAGAGTGCCGTGGCCTCACACAGCTCACAGCAACCTCCAACTCCTGGGCTTAAGCGATTCTCTTGCCTCAGCCTCCCGAGTAGCTGGGACTACAGGCGCCCGCCACAACGCCCGGCTATTTTTTGGTTGCAGTTTGGCCGGGGTCGGATTTGAACCTGCTACCCTCTGTATATGGGGCCGGCGCCTTACTGACTGAGCCACAGGCGCCGCCCGAGAAAGGTAATTCTAAGAAACAGAGCTCAGCCTAGCCAAGTTGACACATTACAGAGCCTCCATACAGGCTTACAAAGAGCTGGGCAGCGCCTGTGCTCAGTGGGTAGCGAGCCAGCCCCATAAGCCGAGGGTGGCAGGTTTGAACCCAGCCCCAGCCAAACTGCAACAAAAAAATAGCTGGGCATTGTGGTGAGCGCCTATAGTCCCAGCTACTTAGGAGGATGAGGCAAGAGAATTGCCTAAGCCCAGGAGTCAGAGGTTGCTGTGAGCTGTGATGTTACAGCACTCTACAGAGGGCGACATAATGAGACTCTGTCTAAAAAAAAAAAAACGACAACAACAAGTAAATTATAAATAATATGACGTATGCCAAATAATCACCGCCTGGTATATGAGTACATCCTTCGTATTAACCTGGATGGAAGTGGAAGACATTATTCTTAGTAAAGCATCACAAGAATGGAGAAGCATGAATCCTATGTACTCAATCTTGATATGAGGACAATTAATGACAATTAAGGTTATGGGGGGGGAAGCAGAAAGAGGGATGGAGGGAGGGGGTGGGGCCTTAGTGTGTGTCACACTTTATGGGGGCAAGACATGATTGCAAGAGGGACTTTACCTAACAATTGTAATCAGTGTAACAAGCTTATTGTACCCTCAATGAATCCCCAACAATAAAAAAAAAAAAAGAAAAGAAAATTTTCTGCATGCTCTGTTCTTCAAGCATTAACCCATTGAATTATCAGCTAATGCTATAGAAACTGTTATTGTTCCCATTTTCCACATATGGAAACTGAATTCCAAAGTTGTTAGGTAACTTACCTAAACTCATAGAGCCAATAAATAGCAGCAGAGGCAGGATTTAGACCACCAGGCAATCTTGCTGTGGAGCCTCTCTGCCTTTATCCACTAGACTCTGACATCCCTTTATGAGACAGCATGAGAAAAGTTGCAGCAGAACTGAGTCTAAAATGGCACATTGTATTCTAAGTCTGCCAAGTGCAAAAGGACTTGGGCCATGTGGAAGATAATGCAGATTAGTACAGCCCTTACAGAAAACAGTGTGGAAGTTTTTAAAGACATTAGTAACAGAACTACCATATGACTCAGCAATCCCTCTTCTGTGCAGATGACCCCAAAATGAGATGCCAGCCACCCTGTAAAGAAATCTGCACTGTCATGTTCATTGCAGCACTATTCACAGTAGCCAGACCTGGAAACAACCTATCAGAAGCATCTGTCAACAGATAAGTGGATAAAGAAACTCTGTGCGCGTGGGGGGGGGGGTGTATATATACAATAGAATACTATTCAGCCTTAAATAAGAATGAAATCTCGAGCGGTGCCTATGGCTCAAAAGAGTAGGGCACCAGCCCCATATGCCGGAGGTAGCGGGTTCAAACCCAGCCCATGCCAAAAACTGCAAAAAAAAAAGAATGAAATCTTGCTTTTATTACAACATGGAAAAGCCTGGGGGACATTAAGCTATGTGAAATAAGCCAGACATAGAAAGAAAAATATTGCATGATCTCAATTTACACGTAAAATCTAAACAAACAAATAGAGATAAAGAACAAAACAGTGGTTATTGGGGTGGGGGAGGTGAGGTGTAGGTCAGAGAACATGTAGGATGAACAAGTCTAGAGATCTAATGTACAGCATGAGGACTATAGGTAATTTGGGATTCATGCTAAGCAAGTACATTTTAGCTGCCCTTGCCAGAAGACCAAAAAAATGGGTAATGATGTGAGAAGGTGGATATGTTAATTTGCTTTACTGTATAACTTAAATGTACACGATACAATTTATTTTGTTTTAAAAGAGTCATAGCCATCATCACCTAGCCTATTGTAAGTATAGCATTGCTCCCCTGATTAAATTCACAATTTGAAAGCTGCTGGAATTTATTTTGTGTGAATTTACTTTTATGTTGTATAAAAATGTAAGGGAAGGCCGGGCATGGTGGCTCACTCCTGTAATCCTGGCACTCTGGGAGGCAGAGGCAGGTGAATTGCTTGAGCTCATGAGTTTGAGACTAATTTGAGCAAAAGTGAGACCCCATCTCTACTAAAAATAGAAAAACTGAGGCAAGAGGATCGCTTCAGCCCAAGAGTTGGAGGTTGCTGTGAGCTATGACAACACAGCACTCTACCCAGGGCGACAGCTTGAGATTCTTCCTTAAAAAATAATAATAATAATAATAATAATGCTGGGCGGCGCCTGTGGCTCAGTAAGCAGGGCGCCGGCCCCATATACCCATGGTGGTGGGTTCAAACCCAGCCCCGGCCAAATTGCAACAAAAAAAATAGCCACAACTGCCCCATATACCCATGGTGGTGGGTTCAAACCCAGCCCCGGCCAAACTGCAACAAAAAAAATAGCCAGGTGTTGTGGCAGGCGCCTGTAGTCCCAGCTACTGGGGAGGCTGAGGCAAGAGAATTGCCTAAACCCAGGAGTTGGAGGTTGCTGTGAGCTGTGATGCCATAGCACTCTACCAAGGGTGATAAAGTGAGACTCTGTCTCTAAAAAAAAAAAAAAAAAAAAAATGCTATAAGGGAGTGTGAGGAATTTATTCCCCATTTATATTGGATATACAACTTTTACAATAATAGTAATTAAAATCAATATGGCTCTCAAATAGTGAACAGCTTTATTCCTATCTGGGCAAGAAACTTAACCACTTTTGACAGGAAAAGGGGACGTGAGGAGCCAACATCTCTGAGCATAATAAATTAAAGGAAAAATAAGTGCATTAACAATAAATGAATGAATCGTTAAGTCCATAGGGAGATGATTTTTAAAACCCCTCAATTCCTACTAAATGAGGGATGCTTTTGCCAGATGATATTAAGTTTTTGAATTAAATTGCATGCAATTTTCCTCATCCATTCACAAAAAGCCAAATTTTCACAACAAAATGTTTCCTCTTTGTCTCTGGGGGCAAGTTTCCAAAATGTCCCAAATATTGTCCCCTCCTCTTGGAGGCATAGCCAGTGGGAATCAAGGCTGTCTGGCTAAAAGTCTACGGAGACTCGCCTTGTGCAATCAACCTGTGTGTAACTCAACATTTGAAAATGAAAACGCACTTGGAGTTTTCTGTGACAACGACTGCATTGCACAAGTGCAGAGCTGCTTTCAATCACCTAACCACTTCCTCCTCAGAGGGACTGCCTACATTTCCTCTACCCCACATTATGCGTTAGGAGAGGCACGTTAGGAGAGGCACAATGGCTGTAACTTTTGCCTCACCTGCCAAATGCTGCGGGATTGAGTTTTCTCCTGGAGACTGATTCTGCTTGAGGGAGATTTAGCCTCTACCCACGCTGCTCAATCCTGAAAACTAATCTGTACCAAATCTTGAAACTACAGTTCTCTACAGATATATTCTAATATACAGAAAACGCACTTTGTAAGAAATGGTTTATTAAAAGCTTTGTCTGGGTGGGCAACTCCTGTCAAGGTGCCTTTGTTTGGAGGACAGCAGCCACACCCAGGGCCAGCCAGTTTGGCTCTGCTTTGCTTGGGAACCTTCTCTCATCCCTTATGGAGTCCCTAGTGATCCCCTACAAAGCTCTCTCAAGTAAATCAAATCAGTTCCCTCTCATTGTCAAAACCCGACAAGACTCAACCACCGCCTGCTAGCCTAACCAGGAATAGTGAACAGCTCGAATGAAATTTTTCCCTGACTCTAAAACACAGTTGTTTTTCTCTCAATTCTCCCACAGCACGCTTTAGACTTCTTCTCATTCCTTTTTCTTTTCTTTTCTTTTTTTTGTAGAGACAGAGTCTCACTGTACCGCCCTCGGTAGAGTGCCGTGGCGTCACACAGCTCACAGCAACCT
Source organism: Nycticebus coucang (assembly GCF_027406575.1). Classification (NCBI taxonomy): domain Eukaryota; kingdom Metazoa; phylum Chordata; class Mammalia; order Primates; family Lorisidae; genus Nycticebus; species Nycticebus coucang. The sequence goes on from NC_069789.1 coordinate 75,419,904, forward strand.
CCAACTCCTGGGCTTACGCGATTCTCTTGCCTCAGCCTCCCGAGCAGCTGGGACTACAGGCGCCCGCCACAACGCCCGGCTATTTTTTTGTTGCAGTTTGGCCGGGGCTGGGTTTGAACCCGCCACCCTCGGCATATGGGGCCGGCGCCCTACTCACTGAGCCACAGGCGCCGCCCATTCTCATTCCTTTTTCTTTTCCTTCTTTCTTTTTTACTTGATACATTGCTATTGTCTCTTACAAAAGTTAAAAATTCTGAGTTCCAATTCTGTCTCTTCCACTAACAGTGTGATCTTGTTCAAGTCGTCTAATCTTTCTGATACAGTTTTCTCCTCTGCAATGTGTTAATAATAATCACAATACAACAATAAGCATAAAAAGATCTAGATGTTAGCTACTAGAAGTAATAGAATGTTTACTATATTCTAGGCACTCTTAAAAGAGTGAGCATATATTAATTTTTTTTTTTTTTTTTGCAGTTTTTGGCTGGGACCGGGTTTGAACCTGCCACCTCTGGTATATGGGGCTGGGACCCTATTCCTTTGAGCCACAGGCGCCGCCCCATATATTAATTTTTTAAATGCAAGAAAACAAATAAATATCCAAACTATAGAATATTGTCACCATTACAAATAATGAACTACAATAACATGAAACTATATTAACGATATAACGTTAAGAACATTAAGTGGAAAATCAAGTTGCAGAATAATATACATAAGAAGATCATTTACATTTAAATTATACATTAGATATATAAATATCTCTATAGCTACAGATAATACACATACACACATGAACACATGTACAGTTTAAATTTTTATAAACCATGTATTTATAGATCTATACTGAGTAAATTTTTCAGTAAACATTTCAAAACAGAATAAATAGAAAAAAATGGCTGTAAAAACAAAACTTGACTTTAACAAACATTAGAACTGGTAATTTAGGTAAATTAGTATTGTACTCATGAAAGTAGAAACTTTGGCTAAAAATTATCTTCATTCCAATCATAATTTAAAAAATAATTTTGGCCAGGCACGGTGGCTCATGCCTATAATCCCAGCACTGGGAGAGGCTGAAGAGGGAGACTTGCCTGAGCAAGAGTGAGACCCCGACTCATAAAAAAAATGAAAAACCCAGCCGGGTGCTCGCAGGGAGCCCCTGTAATCCCAGTGGCTTCTTTGCAGAGGCGGAGGCATCAGGATGCCCACAGCCCGAGTCTGAGGTTGCAGGGAGCTATGACACCATTGCACTCTGCTCAGAGCATAGGGTGGGACTCTGTCTCAACAACAACAACAAAAAAAAGTAAAAAATAATTTTGATATTCTCCATTAAGAATTGCCAACTAACAGAAGATAATCTAATACAAGGTGGGGAGTAAGGGAATGAGGGAGCAGGGAGAGGGGACTGAGGCGGGGGATCACGGTTCATGCCAAACCTCTGGCAGGAGGTGTGGGACACAATTATATGATGGTCTTTACCTAACAAATGAAATCAGTGTAACCTAATTCTTTGTACCCTCAACGAATCCCAAACAATAAAAATAAATAAATAAATAAAAGAGAATTGCCGACCAAGCCAGCCTTACATTTTTTTGTATATCCCCAATGAAAGCAGGGATTTCTAATTTGGGGGTGTTTCATTTTCTTTTTAACACACATTGGTCATTTGTCATCAGGCTGATGGATAAAATTACTAATCAGGTTGGGTAATGCTAATTTTAGCCAAAATTGTATCACAGACTTCTCATTCTTAATCAAAGAACTGGGTAATTTTTCAGGGATATTTCAGATGAGACAATTTACTCCTTTTACAGGACACAAAACCTCAAAAATATCTCAAAATCTATTTCAAAATAATAAGCCTGATTATGCTTTGTGGGAAGAAATTTGCATGAATACTGTAGATAATATCAAAGAAATAAACTAGCATTGATTTTCTTTGAATTTTTACACATCAGTATAATCAATGACTTTCTTTGAGGGTCACAACAAAAATGCCCCATTTCTTCACCTATCAAATTCTTTTTTTTTTTTTTAATTTTTTTTGTAGAGACAGAGTCTCACTTTATGGCCCTTGGTAGAGTGCCGTGGCCTCACACAGCTCACAGCAACCTCCAACTCCTGGGCTTAAGCGATTCTCCTGCCTCAGCCTCCCGAGTGGCTGGGACTACAGGCGCCCGCCACAACGCCCGGCTATTTTTTTGGTTGCAGTTTGGCCGGGGCCGGGCTTGAACCCGCCACCCTCGGTATATGGGGCCGGCGCCCTACCGACTGAGCCACAGGCGCCGCCCCACCTATCAAATTCTTAAACATTCTATCAATATTTTAATTATTGTCCCACCAAAGATTTTAGAAAAGTCAAGTACTTCTACTTAATACTCAAATTTTATTTCCCAACTAGCTCAGAAATTGTTACTGTGGTCAAGATATTTGCTGTTTTGGCAGAAATACATTTATTTACCTAAATTCTACTACTCAGGTTCTATTCTTACTTGTTAGTTGCCATTTGGAATGAATCTCTAAAATTTTTAATAATTCTGTCAGTCCTGGATGTAATAAGTATATTATTTACCACCTAAGAAATCATTCCCACTTTAATAATAATATTTCTGTTATTATTTCATCTCTATAATTAACATTCAAGTCAAGTATCTTACTTGAAAACATAAATTTTACTTGAAAATGAAAAAAAAAAAACTGTTTCAAATTGCCATAGTTACCAGCACAATAATAACTAGCAGATCTTAAAAGTGCTGTTACTTCAAGTCACCCTGGGTAGAGTGTTGTGGCGTCACAGCTCACAGCAACTTCAAACTCTTGGGCTTAAGTGATACTCTTGCCCCAGCCTTCTAACTAGCTGGGACTACAAGCGCCTGTCACAATGCCTGGCTATTTTTTGGTTGTAGTTGTCATTGTTGGGCAGGCCCCGGCTGGATTCCAACCCTCCAGCTCCCGTGTATGTGGCCGGCGCCTAGCCACTGAGCTACAGGCGCCAAGCTGAGATAGAGAATCTTGATTCCTAGGTCTTTTTCTAGCTTATGACCAATTATTTGCCTTTTTAAACAAGTAATTTTCTAGACTCGGTGCCTGTAGCTCAGCAGCTAGGGGACCAGCCACATACACTAGAACTGGCAGGTTCGAATCCAGCCCCCTGCCAAACAACAGTGACAACTAAAACCCAAAAATAGCCGGGCATTGGGGTGGACTCCTGTAGTATCAGCTACTTGGGAGGCTGAGGCAAGAGAATCACTTAAGCCCAGGAGTTTGAGGTTACTGTGAGCTATGATGCCACAGCACTCTACCGAGGGTGACATAGTGACGCTCTGTCTGAAAACAAAAACAAGATAACAGGAAAAGGAACCTCCCAACTTGAGGTAATTAGGTCACTTACCAAAGTTAGTTTAATTGCCTGTGGGGTTAAGAGTGCTACAGCTGCTACAACTCACAGTGTGGCCATCCCTTGGCCACAGTGTCAATTTCTTTACTAAGGTTGCAAAACTGAACCGGGCTTTGGGTCAAGACTCCTAGGGCAATTTCAGTCTGCTCTGTAATGTACAGATTACACTGTTGTCCAGACAGAAGACTTAAAGCAGGGGGCTTGTAAAGGGGCATTTTTCAGCTATTGGAATGTCTTATCTGCCTCCGGTTCCCATTAGAGTGGCCAGGCACTCCTTTGGGGCATTTTTAATTAAAGAGTAGAGTGGTCTGGCTATTTCACTATATCCAGGAATCCAGAGTCTCCAAAAGGCCAGTAATTTCTAAGAAGCCTCGAAGCTGTCTGAGAGTTCGAGGTTTAGGGTGAGCTAATATTGGTTCTATTCCTTCTTTCCCTAAGGCTCTCTTTCCTTGTGAAAGTTGGAGATCCAAATAGTACACTTCAGGTACACATAATTGGGCTTTAGCCTTGGAAGCTTTCTACCCACATTCAGCTAGACAGTTTAGTAGAGCTTGGGTAGCCTGTGGCAGTTCTCTTCTTCTGGTGCTCCCAAAAGAAAGTCATCTACCTTCTGAATAAGATTCACTGTGGCATATGAGAAATGACTCAAGTCTTGGGCTAAGGTTTGCTCAAACAAGTGAAGACTGTTCCTAAATCCCTGAGCTATGGTGGGATTTTTTTAAAAGAAACTTAATTTGAACCAGTTGAGCACATTTTGCTCTTTCTACCTGTCTCTCGGTAGCCCATACTTCTGGGTTAATTTCTGTCTCTAATAAGGGAAGGCATAGTATAGGTTCCTGTCCTATATTCATATAAATGGTTGTTTCTGCTTTAGTTAGTATGTTCCTTCCTAAAAGGGGAACAGGACTTTCAGGCATGTTTAGGAAGGCATGAGAGAACAGCCAGTCACCCCACTGCATGCTTAAAGGCTGAGAGAAGAATTTGGTAACTGGCATTGCAGACACCCTTTATATAGTTACAGATTTGGGGGATGGAAGACCAGGGTTAGAGAGGGGTACAGAAAAGGTTGCTCCAGTGTCCAGAAGAAATTCTGTCTCCTGGCGCTCCACTATGAGGCAGACCCAGACCTCTTGAGGGGGTGATTAGGGGGTGATGACATAAACTGGAGCCCTGAGAATCTGCCCCAGGCACCCTCAGTCCAGTTCAGGGGCTGATGGGATCACTGTCCCAGGAGGCCTTCGCCTTTGGGGACAGGCTGCCCTCCAGTGGTCACCCTTGCAACCCTTGCATTCTGGACAGGGGCCAGGTGGCTTGCCTGGCCGATGGTGCTGGGGGCGGGGGGGCCGGATCTCCTGAAGTGATTAGTCTGACCACATTGGAAGCACTTGCCCTTGGCTCCTCTGGCTTCCTTCTGCTCCTTAATGGTGCCCATTGGTTGGAGTACCATTACTAGAGCCGTCATTCTTTTTTTATTCCTTCTTTCTTTTTTCTCCTCTTCCTCCTGATCTTGATTATAAAAGACCACTGTGGCTGTTTTAAGAAGATTCTCGGTTGGTGCCTGTGGCTCAAGGAGTAGCCCCATATACCGAGGGCGAGTTCAAGCCCAGCCCCGCCCTAAACTGAAAAACAAAAAGAAGACGAAGATTCTCCAGGTTATGATCTGGGCCTAGAGCCAATTTCTGGAGTTTTCTTTGAATACCTAGGGATGCCTTAATGATAAATTTATCTTTTAAAATAATTTGGCCCAGCCGGGTGCAGTGGCTCACTCCTGTAATCCTAGCACTCTGGGAGGCCTAGGTGGTGGATTGCTTGAGGTCACAAGTTAGAGACCAGCCTGAGCAAAAAGCAAGACCCCATCTCTACTAAAAATAGAAAAACTGAGGCAAGAGGATCACTTGAGCCCAAGTTGGAGGTTGCTATGAGCTATGACACCATGGCACTCTATCCAGAGGAATAGCTTGAGACTCTGTCTCAAAAATAAAATAAAAAATAAAATAAAATAATTGGCCTCCTAAAGAGTTGGGTGTCAACTGGGGGTGTTTTCTCATTGCCTCCCTAAGCCACTCAAAAAAGGCTGAGGGACTTTCATTTTGCTCCTGGCAAATAGTAGACAACTTAGAATAATTCATAGGCTTTTTCTTAGATTAACATAAACATTTCAGGATACATGTTAGAAAATGTTTACAGCACCAGTCACCTTGTTTTTCAGGGTCCCATTCAGGATGCTCAAAGAGAACTGTCTTCACATGGGTTATCTGTCCCTTTCCTCAGAGGACATACTGCCATCCGTATTGAACATGAACCACAAATCACCCCAATTTCTAGCCTCATGTAACACTTCATTTTTTTCATTTAATGTTAAAGTTTGATCGAGTAGTAGCATTACATCTCTCCAAGAGAGATCAAAGCTTTGTCCTAACCCTTGGAGAATATCTGTGTACCTATCTGAGTCATCAGAAAATTTTCTTAAATCAACCTAAATTTGTTTTAAATCTGCCAGAGAAAATGGAAAGAATACTTGTGTATTTTCCCTCTCACCACCCACAGTCTCCATCAAGGGACACAAAGGATGCGGTTGCTTTCTGCGGGTCCCGATAGCACCAGAAGAAATTCTTGGATCAGACTTCTTGGGGTTCTCTAAATGCACAGAGGAAGGTGCAGGAGAAAAACACAGTGGGTTTGAACTAGGTGGCGTCTCTCTCAGGAATCCCTGGCAGCCAGGAGAGCTGAATCTGTCTAACAGGTTTTATGCAGTTGAGGTTGTCTCTGAGAAGGAAGAAAGCTTACACATAAGTAATTCAGTCCATTTTCTCTCTTGTTTACCATAATTTAGAGTCCTCTCTGGTGGGGTAATTGTTCACCATTAGAGAGTCTATACTAGGTCCAGGCTTGGGTGCAGAAGAAAACCATATATTCTTTTTTCAGCATCTGGGGATTGAACTTGTCCTAATAGCTCAGTGGGGTGTTCCAGCAGCACAGGCCATAAAATCAGGCATCCAGCAGCCTGGTCCCACCTGATGAAATTTCTCTTGGCAAGAGAACATGTGCCTGGGTGTTCTCTTAGATAGAGAATATTACCCATTCGTGGGAAAGAACAAACGTCCAGTTTCTTAATCAATCCCACCCTGTGTTCCTGGGTTGTCAAAGCGTCCTCTGACCAACCTAGAAACCCTTCCAGCCAAACAAAAGGAAGCATCACTCTGATGCTTGGGGAAGAATCCCTGAGGAGCATGCCCTCCCCAGGCCCTGTGCTTGTCTGGATTTAGCCACAATTACCAGTGTAGCACTCCATAC